>NC_069657.1:414844880-415492607 GCF_027244095.1 Hemicordylus capensis
TGCATTTTCCATGTGTGCGCACGCGTGTGTGTGCATAAAAATGTGTGAAAAAGTAAAGTGGGAAGAACTGCAATGAACTGGTCAAGAGCCTTTTTAACATAATTCCTTCATGTAGAATCAGGAATTATTTGGGCTTGACTGCATTGCCCGTGCATTTCAGAAATCATTGTTTGCTCGGGTCAAGATAGTCTTCTTCTTGACATAAAAATGTCAAAAAGTTTTATAATGTATTGTATGCCACTGCCATTCCTCTGCATTTTCAAAAACATAGCATTAGGTTCCTCCATTATCATTTGCTTAATCGTTACCTTAAAAAAAATTGACATATTTATCATTGATTTTCTAGCAGATGTTGTACTGGATGCCTTTTTTCCCCCCAAAGTACCTTCGTTAATCTGACCTCCCTTAATGATTACGCGCATATTCTTTAGTAAGTGAATAAAACTTTTCTTTCACAAGATAGCAAGTGCTTAATCCTCATTATTGGAAATATGCTGAAACCTTGAATACTTGTCAAAGATTCATTTTATAATCCTGAGGTTGGTTTGCCTTTAGTGATTTACACATGGGCTGCGATTACAATAATTGATTTATTCCATACTTAAAATCTACTGGTGACATTAAAATGACATTATCCAATTTTTGCTGCTGGAGTTTAGATGTACAGTACTTTATGGAGAGGTAAGGATTTGTCATTATGCATGTCCAAATAGAACCCTTGTGACTTTAAACTGCCAGTTCAGATACAATAGAATGGAAAAAGAAGCAGTCTCTTGAATAAAAGCAACATATGACAATAACGTCTGTTTGTGATGACAAGAAATTTGCTTTATTAATCTATTTTTGAGTATTATCTTTGGGCCTAAAACATTACTTTAAACTACAGATACTACCCACCCACCTTCTCCCCCATCAAAAAGCATAAATAAAGCAAATTTTCACAATGAAAACCATGTTTCATGTGGATTTCAACACATAAACATCCACATGTATGTTCGCAATTATCTTCTAAATGAAATATATAATCTGCCATAATTTTTCATTATATATCTTCTCATGCGAGGCAAAAATATCATATGCCAGTTGTTTAAGCAATTTCTCACTGTGACATGTAGCTTCTATTTTCCTGAGTGTGTTTCTTGAGTGTGTTTGACTAAAGGATTAGCTAAATGTCCTTCCAAAGGAAGCTGTGGTGTTTTCTCCCTTAGGTCTTGGTTTTCTGAAGCTATTAAGGAAAGAGAAAGTGCTCAATAAATGCAGTAATTATTGCTCAGAAAACTGGAATAAGCTATGATTTCTATTCAATGAAAAAATTAGAAGGTTATAAATAACAAAAGTTTGCTACCGTTCTTTCAGTAATATCATGTCATGTTAATTTTAATGATGCTTCATTAAAGCTCCTAGATGACTAAAAGTGATTACTTTGGTTGGTTCATTAACACTGTGATTTTAGCCACAGCTGAAAAACATGCTGTAAAAAGTTAATAAGGACAAAAAAAATTCAAATATTGTAGAAAGCATTGCAGAGCATAGGTAGAAAGAAGACTTTCTTTACATCTCAACAAATTACTCCCAAAAATGTTCAAAAAGCTCTATAGGGCAGATTGAGTTCTGCAAAGACTGTGCTAGCCACCTCAATATCTAGAAGTACTCTATATGTAGCTGAAGGACACACACAATCCATGTGGAAGCTAGAATCAGAGCTCATTTCCTTATCTTCTCCTAATTTATTGCTCTTAATTGTTGGGGAATGGCTTAGTGCTTCAGCATGTGCTTTGCACACAGAAGATCCCAGATTCAATACCTGACATCTCCAAGTAGGGCTGGAAAAAATATCTTCCTCCCACTCCCAATCTGAAACCTTAAAGAACATCTTCCAGTCAGTGAAGACAGTACTGAGTTAGATGGACCAACGGTTTGACTCGGTGGCCGCATTCGCACGTAACGCGGAACCATCAGTTGAAGGGGCCAGAGGTTCTGCATTACGTCTGAATGTGTGCAACTGAGGTCCTGCATGACAATGTGCCTAAGATTTCCATTTTTTGCCTCCAATCTATAGTGAATGTCATTGCCACAACTCAAATTCATCTGAATTTGAAACTGCAGGCTACATCCCCTGGAGCCGGAGTTGAGGTAGGAAACTCCTCCCTCAACTCGGGCCATGATTGGCAGTGCGGGCTGTCGTTCATGGAAGAAGGAAGCCCGCACAGCCAGTTCCCTCACTCTCTGCAGTCTTGCTGACAGCAGAGAGGGAGCTCTCCATTATGTCCAAATGTGGAGGGGAGGGGGAAGGGGGACCACAGGTCCTTTGGACCCATGATTCCATGTTATACGTGAATGCCGCTAGAATAAGGAAGTTTCATAAGTATGCCCTTGCCTTGCTTTCAGTTTTCCCTTCACTTCTATTGGACCAAGTAAACATGGTGGCAGCAGACTCACGTGTTAAAACCTGGTTCCCACTGAATCACTACAAAGTAAGAGACATGATTTAAAGCACAACATGGGTGGGTGGGAGGAAATGCTGAAACCTTCCCCCCACCTGCACTCCCCCAAAAAACTGCTTACACAAAACTCACCCCCACCCCATGGGGATCCAAGACCAAAAGTAACTCCTATTGGGATCAATTACTGCTGAAGAGAAGCTGTTTTGGGGAAATAGCAGGCAGGAGAAGAGTTCATCACCCCCCTCCAGCCTGTCTAACTTTAAATTCAATCTCCACTCTCCCCCCATTAGGACTTTGGCACAACCTACTGTACATTCTGGTGTCACTATAATATCTAGTTTGCCCCGATTTTACACTTGTAAATGAAGCCTTGTAGCCCATGTGCCTTTGTGCTTTAAAACTTCAAAACTACGACCATTGCTTATACAGATTGCATTTTGAACTGCTTCCACTGCACAATGGGGAGAGAGGATTTTGCACTGGAACCTATTAATTTAGTAAAAGAGGTTGAAAATTGTTATTTCTTCTCTGTCCCTTTGAGTGTCTCATCTTTTGGAAGTAGCTGAAGCTCATTCTGGGCTTCCTGTCACTTTTGCACTGCCATTTTTTGTGTATGTATAAAAACACACAGTGGAAAATCAGACTGTATTAATTATTATTGTTTACACAGTCAGACAGGTGTTATTGACTGGTTTGTTTTATACAGACATCGAGTCCTTCCCAAGGACCTGGGATGGCTGAATTTTATCATCAGTACTGTTGGTTATTATAGATATCGTCGCAAAATATAGGCTGTTCCCAGTAAAGTTGCTTTTTGTAATTGGCTGATGGTGATTTCTGTGGCCCCTATGGTACTGAGGTGCTCTTCAAGTTGTTTTGAAATTGCACCTAGGGCACCAATTACCACTGGGATTATTTGGGTCTTCTTCCACCACAGCCTTTCAATTTCAATTTGTAGATCTTTGTATTTTGTGATTTTTTCTATTTCTTTTTCTTCTATTCTGCTATCCTCTGGTATTGCTATGTCGATTAATTTAACTTGTTTTTCTTTCTTCTCGACTACAGTTATATCTGGTGTATTGTGTGGCAGATGTTTGTCTGTTTGTAGTCGGACGCCCCATAATATTTTTGCATCTTCATTTTCTACAACTTTTTCAATTGTATGGTCCCACCAATTTTTGGCTACAGGTAGCTTGTATTTTTTGCAGATGTCCCAGTGTATCATCCCTGCTACCTTGTTATGCCTTTGTTTGTAGTCTGTCTGTGTGATCTTTTGACAACAGCTGATTAGGTGGTCCACTGTTTCATCTGCTTCTTTACAAAGGCTGCACTTGCTGTTTGTTGTTGACTTTTCTACTTTTTTTTCTTATTGCATTTGTTCTTAGTGCCTGTTCTTGTGCAGCCAGTATTAAACCCTCTGTTTCTTTCTTCAAATTGCAATTCTTAAGCCATTGCCAGGTCTTGGTGATGTTTGATTTTCCAGTTATATTGTACAAATATTGAACATGCAGTGGCTTATTTTTCCATTTTTCTGCTCGGTTCTTGACTATTTCGTTCTTGTAGGCCTGCTTTGTTTCATTGGTGTTTAATAGTTTCTCATTATTGACCATTTGAAGTGCATCTTTTTCACTGTCCTTTATATATTCTCCAAAGCCTCTTTTCTTCTTCTTTCTCCTCCTCCTCCTCCTCCTCTTCCTCTTCTTATGATGATGATGATGATTATACCTGCAGAAGCCTGTATTTGAATCTCCATGAAGCCTATATTTGAGAATGCCTATAGTTTTGAAGTAGGGTATCAGCATGCTGATAATACCCTATATTATATTTATTTTCATCAAGCTCAGTAGCAACAGCTTCAATTCTTAAACAGCATTGGGCACCTATGCTTAACTGAATGAAGTTAAGATGGAAGTGATGGTTGTCTCTGAACTTTGGTGACTGATGGATTACCCCATTGATTAAATAGATGCAGATTCTAAAACAGGGGTAGGAAACCTTAGCATTCCAGTTATTGTTGAACTACAGCTTCCATCACTCCCAGCCACACTTTATTGTGGCTGGGGATGATGGGAATTTTATTTTGTGAACAGCTGGAGGGCCAAAGGCTGCTTACCCCAGCTGGATTTGGACTGATTTGAGATAAGTACATGGTAGCAATTTCTAGAAGTGCTTTTCACCAGCTCTGCAGTCTGTCAGGAAAAAAGAGACTGAGCAACCATCTCTAATGTTTTCATAATCTTTGTGATCTGTTTATGCAACATACTTCACATGGGGCTCCCTATGAAGGGTATTCAAAACCTTCAGCTGGTACCTGTCAGGTATGAGACAGGAGGATTCCTATGACAGCATCCAGCAGCAGCAGCAGCAGCAATAGGTGCCTATTGGCTTTCAGGTGCAATTCAGAGTGCTGGTGTTGCTCTTTAAAGCGTAATATTATTTATATTTAATTATTTTATGACATTGGTGAACTGCCTTTCAGGCCAAAGCCTCTCAAAGTGGTTAAATAATCAGGTTTCTATCTGTGGTTGTTGATGGTTCTGCAGCAGACCACAAGTAAATAGCTCCTTGTAAAATGGCCACCAGGAAGAACCTGGCAGCAGATGACAATTGCAGGATTTGGGGTTTTGCTTTCCTTGGGCAGCAGAAATAAGAGTCTCTCTCTCTTCTTCTCTGCAGCAGCCCAAGGTGGCAGTACAGGCTGGAGGGGATGAGATAGCAATAGCTCTTATCCCCAATGCAGGTGCTTTGGCTGCTGTGGGAAGCCCAATGTGGCATAGTCCCCATGAAAATTACAGAGAGTCTCTCCCCATAAGGGGCCACCACCCACTGAGATCATGTGAAGAAGCTCTAGCCCAGGAATCATCTTATCTGTATTGTAAAATGTAGTAGAATTCTAAGTAGGACTTTCCCTACGGTGGCACCAGAGTTACAGAACTCATTCATGAAAGGGACTTACTAAAGTCCAAGTATGCCACATTTGTATGCTTCAGGGATTCCTTTCAAAGAGATGTGGAGATGTGGAAAAACTGTCTGAGAACATTTTTCAGTCTTTCTCCTAGGGAGGAAACCTAAAATACTCTTCAGATTTCAGTTTCTTCTGACGTTCTCTTTTGAGTTTTACTTTAAAGAAATTTCACTTCCAGTACTACTTTTTCAGGTAGGCCATTTCTGACTTAGGGTGGCTTCATGTGATATGCCCAAAGTAAGGAAGCCAGGGACATGTTGGGCGAATGCAAGGAACCAGCAGTGCAAAGGGGAAGGAATGGCAAGTGCACTGGGGGCCAGATTTTTGGTTTTCCTTGGCCTCAAGTCCAGAAGCAACCCAGCTGCTAGGCTCAATGGAGGGTGTGGCCCAGAAGAATAAGGTGGGTAACACTCCTAAAAGGGAACCCTCCTTTAGTCATTCATTCATTCATTCGATTTCTATACCGCCCTTCCAAAAATGGCTCAGGGCAGTTTACACAGAGAAAGAATAAATAAATAAGATGGATCCCTGTCCCCAAAGGGTTCACAATCTAAAAAGAAACACAAGGTAGACACCAGCAACAGTCACTGGAGTTACTGTGCTGGGGGTGGATTGGGCTAGTTACTCTCCCCCTGCTAAATAAAGAAAATCACCATGTTAAAAGGTGCCTCTTCGCCAAGTTAGCAGGGGTTTACACAGCAGAAAAGCTCCTGGAGATGAAAGGAAGCAGGAGCAGAAAAGCTCCTGGAGAGGAAAGCTCCTGGAGAGGAAAGGAAGGGTGAAATACTAATGAAACCCTGCAATTTCACACAGTGGCAAGGCCACTGCAAGAGAGAATTATAAAGGAGAGGGAAATTTGAAAATAAAGCAAGTACTCTGGGGCAAGGGACCAAATCCTAACTGGATCCTAGCCAAAGCACACCACATATGAAAAAGACTGGTGATTAATGGCTTCAAAACCTGGTGGTAGATACCTTTAGGGAGCATTAAAAAGTTTAATTATCAAAATGGGTGTGCATGACTGTGAGTGTGAAGCAGGTCCTGTGGGTCCAGTCCTGGATCTTTTAAATACTTAGATGCCTCTGATCCTATGCATACTTTTTCCAATTTAACACTGTGGGATTTATTTCTGAGTAAATCTGTATAGCCGTAGTTCTCAAACTTGGATCTCCAGATGTTGTAGGACTATACTTCCCATCATGCCCAGCCACAATGGCCAAAGGCCAGAGGCCATTGCAGCTGGGAATGATGGGAGTTGTAGCTCAACAACATCTGGGGACCAAAATTTGAGAACCTATGCCATATAGGATTGCACTGATATTCAACTAGAATTATTCCTGTAGCCCAGTCCTACACATGTTCACTTAGAAGTAAATCCCACTATGTTTAAAGAGGCAACTTCCAAGTAAGTGTGCATAGGATTGCAGTCATACTAACTCTATTGGAAGACAGTATTAGTGAATAAAAGTACTTTGCTTTCTATATAGATATCTGATTAATACAGCTGAGAACAATGGGAAGCTCTTTGCACGATCTGTGAGAAGAACTTCTGTTGGGTCTGTGGGGAGAGAGGGCTTAGCCCGCTCTCCCCACAGACGATCAAAGAGCACCCCTGGGGCGGCTGAATTGGCCGCCCACACAACTGCTGGCTCCGTCACGGACCTGGCGGTGGCTGCAGAGATCAAGGTCTGTGTGGCTCCCGGAAGTCCTAGGATGCCCCACGGTAGTGCACGGGGCATCCTGGAGAGACCCCCAAGCCCCAGATGCTGACTGCAGCCTCCCAGTCAGGGGTCTACTCATGTGTTGCCACTCACTCGCTCCATTAACCTCATTTAAGGGGAGGGGGAATTAGGCAGGCTAGCTGCCTTGGGAGCACCAGGCTCACCTGTGACCCTGGTGGTTCCCACGATCACTGGGAAGCGGGCTCTAGCCCACTTCCCAGTGATCATGGGAATAGCCTCAGGGAGTATCCAAACTAGTACCTCCACCAACAGAGAAAGTTCCAGTTATGCAAAGTAGAGGAATGATTTTGGCTGAGCCCCCATCTCTCTTCTGCCTTTGCACCCCCTAGGGCATATGGAGGGCATAGGGAGCTGCAGAGGGAAGAGCAATGCAGTGAAAATCACCGCTTTCCCCTTGTGTGAGTAGAAGTTCTCCCATTTATAGAAGTACTAGAGGCTATTCCCATGATCACCGGGAAGCGGGCTAAGGGGGCTTAGCCCACTTCCCAGTGATCGTGGGAACTACTGGGCTTGCAGGCGAGCCCGGTGCTCCCAAGGTGGCTAGCCCGCCTAAAACACCCTGCCCTTAAAGGAGGTTAACGGAGCGGGTGCCACATTAACCTCATTTTATTGCTAGTGTATCGCCGTGGTGCATGGCGACACATGAGTTGACCCCCGGCTGGGAGGCTGCAGCCAGCCTCCATGGCTCAGGGGTCTCTCCAGGATGCCCTGTGCACTCGTGTGGGTCATCCTGGGACTTCCGGGGCAATGCGGCCTTTGATCCCCGTGGCCCCCGCTGGCTCCATGACGGAGCCAGCAGTTGTTTGGGTGGCCGATCTGGCCGCCCCAGGGCTGCTCTTTGATTGTCTGTGGGGAGAGCAGCTAAACACGCTCTCCCCACAGACCTGACAACAGCTCTTCTCACGGATCGTGAGAAGAGTTTCCTAGTCTGGATGCTTCCCAGTAAGTGTTAAAATGTTTATTGCATTCAGGTTACATAAGAAAGTTTTGGTGGGGAAACCATTGCTGTCTGAATATGCTACAGTCAAAAATTACTCACGTTTTCTCTTACAAAAGAGGGTCCCGTATGTTTCTAGAGCTCTCGTACAGCTATGTTAATTTTATGATACTTGTGGCTAAGCATAATGATCTTTCAATTCTGTCAAATGCAGAGTTCCGCATAACCCAATAGCTTGCATAATCTTACAGTAAAAAGATTCAATTAAGATGTCATCTTAGGAAGTTCATATCAAACATATTTTAAAATGGTTATACCTTCTCCATAGTGGTACAAATGCAAGCCATGCTATTGCGAAAAAAAGACGTTCTGCACAATCAGAAAAACAGTAGGAAGCCTGAGCAAACGTGCAAACCTAATTTCAGTTTCCTATTGAAATTCAGTGTCCCCACATCTCACTGAATCAGGCAAATATTATACAGTGGGGAAACTGTTTAAAAATGTTAATCGAATAACTGCAACAAATAATTAGATTTCTAGGCAGGAAATATCCAAGCATGAAGTATACTAAACAATCCTTTCTTCCATCTTTATCTTGTCTGTGTAGTTTATTGCAATGAAATGTATGACACAAGATAAAACCCTGATATAGATAAACTTCTAAAAATAATCTTTTGGAACAATGATGGATTGAAATGCTTTTCCCTTGGCTTTCTCTTCCTTTCAGGTTTTAAATTCAGGAATTGTTTGATCAAGAGGCAAACTTCAGAAGCTACTGGTTTCCTTAAATCACCAGACCTTGTTTATGCAGACAGAGAGCCCTTTCCCAGGAGCAGTGAGAAAGGGCAAGAGGTTTAGTGGGGAGGAAGCCTTAAAAAGCTTACCTTCCCACAGACGATCCAGGGCTCACTCTTCGGTGGGTGGAGTGCCTACCCAGATGATTACTAACTGCTGCTGGAAGCTTGAGGGGTTAGGGTGCTTGGATGCATCACCCCATGTTGCCTTGCCCCTGAGCACTCATAATGCATCACGTGAGTGTGTGGTGCATTATGGGGATCTCCCCTCCCCTCCCTGGAGCTGGCCAGGATTCCTGCCGTCTGCCAGCTTGCAGCCACGACTGGCAGACGATCAGGAAAATGGGGTTAGGAGAGCGCTCACTCTCCTAACCTCATTTAGAGGGTGGCTGCCTAGGCGGGTTTGCTGCAGAGGCACCATCAGGATCAGACTAGCTCCCGGTGGTGCACATGCTCAGGCAAACTGGGCTGGGCTTACTTAGCCTGGTTTTGCCTGCACGTGTGAACAGAGTCAGAGAATCTCAGGTTATTCAAACTAACACCCTTCTCATCTTTAATGCTCACCATTTCAGCTCACTTTAGGCTTGGTGGGAATTCTGAAGCCCCACATCTTTACATATTTGAGATGAGGATTATGCTATTCACAACAGCAATTCTATCAGAGACTAAGGTGGACCTTCTTAGGGAGAAGTAACATAGAACAAGAGTCCTCTTTAACTTCTCCTTTTATGTGTGTCTTAACTAGGCCAAAAAGCAAAGGGCTATTTTACACTGGGCAGGTTCAGACAGGGGCGCAACAATGGGGGGGGGGCAGGCAGGGCATGTGCCCTGGGCGCCACCCCGGCGGGTCATGTGGGGGGGTGCCAAAAAGTGGCATCCGCCCGCCCCCCCTGAATCGCCCACCGAGTGTGGCAGTGGGCGTGCGGCAGCGATTCGGTGGTGTCGGGTGGCGGCGGCGGGTCGCCTGCCGAGTGCGGCGGTGACTGGTGGCTGACGGCGATTGGCTGTAGTGTAGCGGCCCAAGCGGCGGCGGATCGCCCACCGAGGAGTGCAGGCAGAGCGACGCCGAGGCCTGCCGCCTGGCCCGGCATCACTTCCCAACTGCGCGGGAAGCAACGCCGGGCCAGGCGGCAGGCCTCGGCGTCGCTCTGCCTGCACTCCTCGGCAGGCGATCCGCCGCCGCTTGGGCCGCTACACTACAGCCAATCGCCACCAGCCACCAGTCACCGCCGCACTCGGCAGGCGACCCGCCGCCGCCACCCGACACCACCGAATCGCCGCCGCACGCCCACTGCCACACTCGGCGGGCGATTCAGGGGGCTCGGGCCGCTACACTACAGCCAATCGCCGCCAGCCGCCCGCCACCGCCCGCCACCGCCGCCGCACTTGGGGGGCGACCCGCCGCCGCCTGCCGCCACCAGCGATCTGCTACCTGGGGCGCCGCCGCGCCGGCAGCACAGGTATGTGGGGGCCGGGGGGTGCCATTTCATGGCCAGAGCTTGCCCTGGGCGCCGTTTCCCCCCGATACGCCACTGGGTTCAGATGACTTGCTGCAGGTAGGCAGTTCCGCGAGCATTCACTCATAGGAACACAGGAAGCTGCCGTATACTGAGTCAGACCATAGCTCCATCTAGCTCAGTATTGTCTTCACAGACTTGCAGTGGCTTCTCCAAGCTTGCAGGCAGGAGTCTCTCTCAGCCCTATCTTGGAGATGCTGTCAGGGAGGGAACTTCGAACCTTCTGCTCTTCCCAGAGCAGCTTCATCCCCTGAGGGGAATATCTTACAGTGCTCACACGTCAAGTCTCCCATTCACATGCAACCAGAGTGGACCCTGCTAGCTAAGGGGACAAGTCATGCTTGCTACCACAAGACCAGCTCTCCTCTCCACTCCCGCTGCTTGCTGGTACTTCCACCCATTTCCATGCCGTGCAAACCCGCCAATGTCATGTGGAGAATCTTGGGTCCCCCTCTATCCAACTTCAAATGTTGGTTATGAACGTTGGAGGTGGATCCAATATTCTCCACCCAACATTTGGTAGGTTTGGTGGAAATGGGCAGAAGTACTGGTGAGTGGAGGGAGTGCATGGCATGCTTGCTGGGAACCACCACTTCCTTTTTGCTTACTTGCAGTGGGTCATCTGAACCTCCCCACTTTTTCACTCATTGCATTACACAACCTACTGGGCAGGCAGGTGGGAGTGGGGAAGGCTTCCCAAACCTTGCCTTCTCCCCAGAAGATCCTGATAAGCCTAGTAGCTGGTAAGCCTGGTGGCTCCATGCTCCCACACAATCAGCCCTGCTCCATGCAGCGCGTAGCAGGGCAGATTGATCTGAGGCCGGGACTCATGGCTGCAGCCTCTATTAATCCCACAGTGTACTACCCGACACATGCACTGCATTGGGGGATTCCCCCAAGAGACAGGCGCTCTCGGTGCCCATCTCTGTGTGCAGTCAGGCTGGAAGCAGCCTGTGCTCACACACAAGCAGATAGCCAGGGGTAAGGGAGCGCTTGCTCCCTTAACCCCGGCTAACAGCCAGGCTTAAAAGCTAGGCAGCGCTGGCCCACTGGGATTGGGCCCAATCCTGGCAGTTCCCACACGTGGCTAACCTGGGCTGGGCATCCCTAGCCCAGGTTAGCCTGCATATGAGAACTGCCTCACTGTGTAGTCAACTCCATATCCTAGGAATGCGGTGCCATAGGGCAATATGATTATTACTATGATTATTTAGCAAATTTTTGATTCAGTAAGCCACCCCTCCTCCTTGGGCACCAACTGCAGTTGGCCTATAACATTATGATCTTTCATTTTTCTTGAGATGTGCTTACCCACAATTTGAGACAAGAATGAATGCCACTATTTTCTAAGTTAGGAAGGATCACCATGACCAAGAATGTTTTTATTTGTGACACAAAAGAGTTCTTTTGAAACTCTCCCAGTTCTTTTTGTGTCATTGATGAATGCTATTATTGACTGGCTGAATTTGGAAGAAAAAATAATGAAGCAATTCAAACGCACACTGAAAACCAGGCTATGGAAGCCCAGGCTGGGTTTTGGTGCATGTGTGTACCACTGGGAGCCACGCAGCTCCCAGTGGCAGCATGGCAGCAAGCCCACTTAGGGAGCCTGCCGCTTAGACTGGGTTTTGGGCACGAGGGTGCCCAAAAAGCAGGATAATGCTCATGTGTTGGTGCTGTGCGGCTTCTCATGGCACCTACACACAAGTAGCCTCCCGACTGGCATTAGGAGGCTCCCCTTAATGCACCACACACTTGCACATTATGAAAGGTCCGGGGGCCTTCTGGCCCCCAAACCTCCCTTCTCCCTTCCTGCTACCAGCAGAATCTGGTAATTGTCTGGGTGGCTGATCCAGCTGCCCAGCAACATGGATGGGATCATCTGCGGGGGAGGTAAGCTTTTCGCTGCTTCCTCCCCTTGCCCTGTCCAAGCCCATTCCCCAATCGTGAGAATGGGCTCAATAATTTCACTGCAGCTATAGCCAATGTTGGTTTTACACTATAGCAATAGCAATAGCAATAGCACTTACATTTATATACCGCTTTATAGTCGGAGCTCTCTAAGTGGTTTACAATGATTTAGCATATTGCCCCCAACATTCTGGGTACTCATTTTACCGACCTCAGAAGGATGGAAGGCTGAGTCAACTTTGAGCCCCTGGTCAGGATCGAACTTGTAACCTTCTGGTTACAGGGCGGCAGTTTTACCACTGCGCCACCAGGGGCAGTATTAGCAATGGATTTGAAACTAGTATTAGCAATGGATTTGAAACAAAGCTAATTTAAACCATATTGGTGAAAATTATCTGAAAATGTCTGGTTGCACAGCCACATTTCCCAAGATGAAGCAGATGCAAATCAAGAGGCCCTGCTTGGGAAGAGACTCTTTCCCTTCCCTTCAACTTGCTTCAGCTTTTAGCCCATATAAATCTCGATGGCAACTGATTGTAAATTTGTATAGGATGGATGTTGTTTATTGCTTCTGGTTGACTGTGGTGTTACATTATTGTTTCTGATTTTACGTTGTTTACATTGAGTCTAGTTTTATTATAAAATACCTAGGATATCAAAAACTACCAAATACATGCACTGGAAGTGAATTTTGATCAGATAGTTGATCTTGTGCCGAGAGACCTTTTATGGCACTTCTTTACAACTATCCATTGCTTAAATTTGATTTCATTTTGAATTCACATGTCAGTCTTTAAGGACTTTGAGAAAAATTTGTAAGTAAATACATCTTTTGTAACTATGAAACTTCAGTGAATCTGCCTCTGGGTATGGCAACATTCTACCCAAGATAAGCTTCCTAGAATGCTAACGGGTCCCCTACCATCCAGGGGCATCACTAGAGTGGTGGCCCATGGGGCCTGGGCCCCCAATAAATTGCTCAGAGCTCCAAATCTCATCAGCCACCTCCATCCTCCATTATCTCTTCCAGAAAGGAAGTACAGCCATGGAGGCACCTGCACAGAGCATGGGAGAGAGCTCCTAACCTCAACTAGCTCTCTGCTGCATTCACCTTCATAAGTGCTGCATAATAATATTAGAAACTTTTAAAAAATATAAATCAGGGGAGTATAATTTATCAAAAGAGAGACTGTGGGCCCAAGCCCCAGGTATCCAGCAATGACCCTGCTGCCATCCACTCCACTCTTGAGCAGTGTTCCCTCTAACAGGGATTCCCAGATGTTGTTGACTACAACTCCCAGAATGCTCAGCTGCAATGGCTTTTGCTTGGGGATTATGGGAGATGTAGTCAACAACATCTGGGACTCCCTGTTCGAAGGAACACTGCTCCTGAGTTTTCAGGAACCCACTGACCCAAATTTTATTTATTTATTTATTTATTTGTTCGATTTCTAGACCACCCTTACAGAATAGCTCAGGGTGGTTCACAAATATCATAAAACAGTTAAAATCAATCAATAATCGGGAATAAAAATTTTAAAATACTATAAAGCAGCTAAAAAACCAACAACAATTCAAAACCTTATAAAAACCTGATACATTAAAAACCCTTTAAAACCCTTTAAAAACCCTGGAAGGCCAGGCCAAACAGATAGGTCTTTAGGGCTCTCCTAAATGCCAATAAAGAATTCAAATTACATATTTCTGCAGGGAGTGCATTCCACAATCTAGGAACAGCTACAGAAAAGGCCTGCCTCTGGGTCGCCATCAGACAAACCAGTGGCAACTGGAGCAGGACCTCCTCAGATGATCTTAGCGTGCAGTGGGGATCAGACCGAAGAAGGCACTCTCTAAGGTAACCTGGATTTAAGCCATTTAGGGCTTTAAAGGTAATAACCAGAATCAACAAGAACCTGTCCAGGAGAAGAGCTGTGAGTGAATCATAACCACAGAAACTGGCAAATAGTAGGCCAACAAGAAGTGTCTTCTTGAGAACCAGAGAAAAATGTATTCATGTTATATCAATAAGGCAGATCCTGTATGGGTGAGCCCTATGACACATCTCCTACATCAGGAGATCCCAGCCTTGGTTCTCCAGGTGTTGTTGGACTAACAATTCTTATCATCCCTTTGGCCATTGTGGCCAAAAATCCTCAGAGTTTGCTGCACAAGCCCCTATCTTGCTCACCAAACAGTCTCAAGCAACATTAACATGGCCTCACTCAATCTCCTAATTGACCCTCACCAGATGTGGCCAGTGAAGGCAGCACTTGGGGTAGGTGGGGGTGGCGAAAGGTACCTTTAAAAGACATTACCATTGATACAAGCAGCACCTGGAAGCTGCTGGGAGCAGTAGCACCCTGTGCGGCGGCTACCCTGCCTACGACACTCATCTGGCATCCACACATGCACAATGGCCAGATGAGTATAGTAGGCACAGCAGCTGCTGTGCGGGATGCCAGGCGGGGTGCTGCTGCTCCCAGCATCTTCCAGGTGCCACTTTTAAAGATACCCAGTGCTGCCCTCACCGGCCACCTCTGACCCTCACTCAGTACCTGAGACCAGAAACTCCTTGGACTTTAATGTCATGGATCCAATGCCATACAAGGGCTGATGCTTGATGATAAAAATAATTTCAAACTTACTTCTTGTCAAGTGATCTTCGGTTCATATTATCAACGAGCAGAAAATAAAACACACAGCTACCACTGAAGTGAATAATATGGAATACCCTCACAAGACTAGAACTAGGTGTCATCCCATGAAAGCGATTGCCAGGAAATTTAGGACCAAGGAAAGGAAACACTTTTTCACACAATGGACAATTAACCTACGGGATTCTCTGTTATAGGATGCTTTAAGAGGGGCTTAGGCAAATTCATGGAGGACAGGCCTATCAATGGTTACTAGTCTGAAGACTATAGGCCACCTCCTGCCTCATAGGCAAGATGCCTCTATATACCAATTTCAGTGGGAGAAACAGCAGGAAAGAGGCACACCATCAACTTTTGCCTGTGGGCTTCCCAGAGGCATCTGGTGGGCCACTATCTGAAACAGGATACTGGACTAGCTGGGCCATAAGGCTGTTCTTATGCTCTTGTGAAATGAACTGCGCTACTAAAAAAACCCCCAGTATTTCTAGTGGAAAATAAGATTTTGCCTACAACTCAAGTTGATGTGAATTGTTTTTTCAAACCTGGTCATTCCATTTGGGGCCCTGTCAATTTGAGAACCACAGCCTGCCAAATCAAAGCTTTGTCTTATTTATTACCAAAACACTAAAAGAGCTGTATTGTAAGGGTTGTAATTGCTGCTGAAAGCCCTAGGAAGTTGGGGGCTGTCTGCCCCAGGGACAGAGAGACAAAAAGCAGCCTGGTGAATAAAACTCATCCATTCCTCCCTGCCTCCCACCCAGCCACCCCCCACTCCCCCTCTGTAACCTCTAAAAAGAAGCCGCTTTGGAGTCTCCTCTCATTTGCATGGGGAGATTTAATTTCCATCCCTTAAATATGACGAATTGCTGAGATTTCCTTCAGTTAATGCTTTTAACAGCTCCCAATAAACTTCATTAATCAGGCCAGCTCTAGGCCCAACGTGCAGCCTGGAAGCAGCTAATTTGCCTGATGAGCCTGAGACTTTAGTGAATAAACAGGTGGATAAGCTGAGGGTTTTATGGCCTTAATTACACTCTAATCAGTTCAACGCTTGGCGGGCAAAAAGGAAAGAGGGAAGAAGGAGGCAGCATGATCAGCCATCCCTTTATTATTATTTTTTTCAACTGGTGCCTCATTTCTTCCTCAGTCCTCATCTTCTCCTGCTTTTCTGAGGGTGGAATTATGGGCAAGGGAAGGGGAGTGTAGTGAAATAGGGCCATGCATGTCTCCAGGACTTTCAGATAAATAGCAAGGTGTCTCTTCAGTATTGAGCAGCTGTTGTAACTCAAGCCCTATCCTGTTTTCATATTTGTGCTGGATTTCCTTCATGTTTCAGCTACCATTTTCCTTCCTTCAGCAATGAGTGTATGCAGATTTTCAAGATATCTTTTTTTCTTTGAAGAGACTTTCCTCACTTGGAGATCTTCTCTGCAGTGCAACTAGGGAATCTCAGAACAGGACAGGACCCACAGATCAGGGTCATCACTTTGCAGGATTTCTTAAAGTTTGGAATTGTTGACTTGCATGGAATGTCTTGTTCCCTCCATGGAGGGGATTCCCTATTTTTTGCTCCAATCATTCTTGAATGTGGTAGATTTGGGCATTTATCAAGCACTGTGCCAGAGTCCAACGTTGCCTGGAAATCTTACACTTGACTGTTGCCTAGAACTTCTAAACCTAGGTTTATTGTCAGTCAGAAATAAGAAAAAGGTATTCTGCATATTCTCAAAGCCACTACTTTGCATTCCAGGATTGCCACCTAACACTGAAAACATATTCAAGAGCTCAGCTCTGTAAACTGACATTTAGATTAAACTGAGTCCTGCAAGAACAAATTTGAGAAAGGAAGGGCCCCTTTCCAGAAGAAGTTCCATCCTGAGGATGTTTTTATGTATGGTACCAAAAGGACTTTTGAGCCTGACTGCTTGCCTTACATCTGATTGTGATTAATACTGGGTAGAAAGCAGAAGACAATCATTTAAAAAGTTAAAACTTTTTTTGATGGAATAGGTTTTCTGTTTGAGCCCACACTGATATTACAGAGTGGGAAAGCCAACCCCCCTTTTAAGAGCAGCTTTGAAAATGTCCAGAAATAAAGCGAAAGCCTTGTCTTGTGTGTGTTTGTGTGGTGCAGCACCAGAATAAGGAGCCTTCCAAAAGCAAGACCATCCCTTAAGATAAGACATCTGGCTCCCATAGCTCCGTGTTTCCACCGCAATACACAATCCTCCTCTCATTTCCTCTTTTCCCAGCTGGCTCTTCTCCCTTCCCGACTGCCCTTCACCTTCCACTTTGCCCCCTTCTTTGACCTTGTCCGCCACTGGCTTCCAGGTCTCACTTCTCTCCTACCACATATTTTCCCTGTCACGGCTAGGCCGCCTGACAAATCACTTCAAGGGCAGCCTAACTTCGAAGGACAAGACAAAGCTTTAGCATATGGTCCAATCCCTAGATGTTTGTCTTTCACTCGGCGCGCTCTCTCGCTCTCTCTCTGTCTCCTCCATCCCCCCCTTCCCTGCTTTCCTTCTAAGAGGGGCTACTTGGGAAGCTCAGGCTTTCTTCCCGTTCCTTCCCTCCCTCTTCTTCCCCTCAGGTTTTTGTCGGGGGGTCGCTAACTAGCAGCCTGAGCTGCTAGTCTCTTTATAGCCTGAGAGCGAGGGGGGAAGGAGAGGCTGGGGAAGAGGAGGGGGTGCGAATCATTGGTGCTTTTGTTGAATTTAATGATATTTTTTACAGCCCTGGCTGAGGGGACGTCTCAGAGCTGTTAACTCAGGTGCTTGAGCTGGGGGGGGGGGCAGTTTGTCTTCCAGCCACATACTAGGCAGGGGATGGCGGGAAAAAGCAGCGTCACCTGAATGCTCTTTTGGCATTGGCAAGAACACCCGGGGTCAAGACCTTTAGGCCACGAGGCAAGGCTCGGTGTGCTCAGCCAACCGCGCTGAGAGTAAGCCAGGAAGGCGGGCGGGGGGAACAGTATAAAGAGCTTTTCCTCCGCGCGGAAGGACGAGCCTGCTGCTGCTGCTAGGTTTACTTTCGCTCCTTTCAGCTGCAGCGAGGTCCGTTGCAAATAAATAAGCTTGAGGCAGACGAGAGAATGAATACTTCTGCTAGAAAGAAAGGAGTAGATTGCAGGCTTCGTTCCGCAGCTGCTGAAGAGAATAAAGGAGCAAGGGCAGCAGAGCCCACCCTCCACCCCGTGTTTTCTGGTTGATTCACACAGCCTCCCCCCCCCCTTTTTTTTTTTTTTGCATGCTTGCCAAAGAAGCACGCGCGCTCAGCTAGCTTCTTTTGGGCCGATCCTTTTTCGTAGGTTGCCTTTCGGAAAGTTGTAAAGGAAATGCGCGCCCGTCCACAATGACCAGCTGCACAGGCGAACCTCTTAGAGGGCTTTGTTTAGAGGCAGGACCGCAGCAGGCAGGGAGACGGCGTGAAGGGGACAATTACTAGAAAACCCAACTCAAGAGGTGTTGCAATACTTCACACACCATCAGATTGTCTCTCCCCCACTCCGCCCGCGTTTCCCCAAGTTTTAGTCTTCGGCTGCAACATGCGTTCATACGGATCTCACTAAACACCAGGCAGCTGGTTCACCGCTAAGCATTAAGTATTTACTCTTCCCCCAGCCATCCAGTAGACAAGACGGGCGAGGGAAAATCTGGCAAGCATTTCTTCTAACAGTTAAGTAAATAAAGTGCACGATGCGTTCGACTACTTATTGGTATAACTTCCCAGAAGCAATAGTCGATTTTATTCATAAGGAAGCCTTTTTTTCCCCTTTGAAAAGATTTTCAAACAACTTTATTTGAGATGATACAGTTATATTCGGGAAGGGGGGTTGTGTGGACTATCAAAGATTCGCTTATATATAGGGAGTTCCGTTAGTAGTACTTAGGAAAAGACATTACTAAGAAATTGAAAGAAAATAGTTATTAATCCTTTACAAAAAAAATTACAGTCCCTGCTTCTCATATTTTAGATCTGAAATTTACCTAACTTTTTTGTATAATGTCCCTTTAAATATATTAGCTGATTATTGAAGATGATTGTAGTGTGGAGATTTGCATATAATCTACTACTTAAATAGTTTCAGAGCTTGACTGAATTGCAAACAACAAACTCAATTTATATATGATCAATGCAGACTATTAATTAGATTGCACCAATTTATCCCACTGAAGACTGCACAGTATTATGCACAACTAAATTCCAAGTACTTTTACAATTACATAGGTAGGAATGCTTTCAGTTGATACAATTTTTTAAAAGAAAAAAATAGCTTTGATATAATTTTTAGTATAGATTTAAACCTAGATGGCTTTTTAGACAAACTGTTCCAAAACTCTGGAACACTACATTAATATTAAACCATCCATATCAAATAAACATTAAAACGCCCTTTTATTTTATGATGTTTTGCCATTGTTATTTTCCACCATGGATGAATAATGACTTAAAGTTCTGCTTATTTTATCTCTATTCAGTATTGGCTACACTGGTGACTTTTGTTTTCCTGCAATGAAAACTTCCTATAGTGGTAATAGAAATCAAATGGATTGGCAGCAGCATGCATTTTTCATTTGCTACACCTAGACTAAATTGCTTGCACTTTAACACAATTACATTGTGTGTTGTTGTGATGCCTTGACCGAATCTTGGTCTTGTTTGCAGTTCTTTTTCAGGTCTCTCTATAGCAGTGCCATCGACTAATCAAATGGAATTAAAATAAAATGCAAGTGAATTTGTGGTTTCACCCCACCTCCTGTTCTAAATTCTGAACATTCTCAAACTGGCCCTGGAGAAATACAAAAGCACAAAGTGACAGGCGAGGCAGGCCCTGTGTTCAACACTCAATCATTTCCTGTCACAGGTGCAGCCTGTATGCATTATCCTGCCATGATTGATAGAGTAGGTTTGTGCAGACTGGGGAGCTGGGCATGGTTCAGATGGGGCCCTGTCATTCCAGCACTATGTTGTACTACCTGTAGGGAAAAAGAGAAACTTTGCTAGGATTGGCTATTCAGTGACGCTCCAAAGTTTTAGTTCTCCATGTGCAATCAAAAGGTCATATTTCCTAAAAGTTAAATATAGCTTCTAGGTCTAGGTAGCTTGTAATAATCCAAGAATCAAAAAGCTAATTAAATCAGGAGTGTTAAAAATGATTGCTTACAGGTGAAGGTAGTTCTCTTTTAATTAATTGGATGTTTCTATGGTTTACTTTTTTGGCTTTATTTTTCGAGAGAATACTTGCATGCAGCAAACCAAAAGGAGTGGGAGAGCTCTAGAATACAAGTCAATCACTTTGTTTCAGCATTTAAAAAGGAAGTTAAGAAACTCTTTTTTCTTTTTTCTAGAAAAATTTTTATTGGCTATGTTGGCATTGCTGAGGCTGTTTTTACTGGAGCTTGCCTGTGTTCATATCTGTCTTGCTGGGTTGCTGTTTAATATTTTATTTAAATGTTATGGTTTATTGGGTTTTAAATAGTTGTATGTCAGATTTAAAGTTTGTAAGCTGTCTTGGGAACCAATTTGATTGAAAGGCAGGATATAAGAAGTAATATCTAAATAAATAAAAACAGTCCTAAATTAGAGATAAATCTGATATCACTGTCTCTTGCAGAAAATATGTTTTTAAAAACCCCCAGCAATTATCCGAGCTCATTGTATATAAAAGGAAAATATGTCAAAATACTATTCCCATTTACCAGTAAATCTTCATAAAGGAATTGTTATTGCTGTAGGAAACAGTGTAATTTATGCAGTAGGAATCTTTGACAGACTTTTATTCAGCTAGGGAGGGGATTTTTAGTTTTTGTTATCTATGATCATTCAGGATCTTGACTAATTGATGTAAGATCAAAGCTGACAATGATCTCACCAGTGTTCTGCAAAACTATAATAACTTTCCATTTGTTCATTTCTTTCTGAAACGGCCAAAGGCAAAATAATTTGCATAAAGGGTCTTCTATTTTTAAAATGTACAATTTCCTTTAATGGGAGTGTTAGTCAGTCCTCAGTGAATTCTACCAATGTTTACAAACTATATCTGAATAAATAATAATATTTCATATGAACTGATAAATACATTTTAGAAGGGCATTGCTTAAACTGAATATTTCATTTTGTCTCCTAGTATAACATAAGGAACTGAATATCTGCAAGGAAGAGTGGGACTAATATTAATTAGTCCTCAAAAGGGACAGAGAAGCACCTTCTCATTGCTTTTGCTCTGTAAACTTGCTTTGTAAAAAAAATTTTGTTCAAAAGCGGTATATACAAATTCTAGATAAAATTTTAAAATATAAAGTTTGCATATAGAACGACCTGAAGTAATATCCCCCCCCCCCAAAAAAACCAATGACTTCTTGTGGTAAGAAAAAGTTTGTGAAATTTTTAAAAAAATTGGCCATAGACACACTGAAGGCATCAAAACAATCTTGTGGGTGGGGCAGTCAGATGTAATGGTCTAATAAAAAGGCCAAGAGATTCTGAATTTAAAAAACACTATATAATATTTATAATTTGTCAACAGGAAAACTGGTGTTATGCATTTTGGGTACTGGAAGCTTATTATAACTGAGCAGACAATCATTCAATGAAAAATGCCTTTTAACTTTAACATTTTGGCCAGAATCCAAATTACTACTTCAGGTGCATGAATTCAAGGGCTTTTTCATTCTTCGTGGAATGTTGGACTCTGTACTTTCAACTGCATACCCAAGGATTTGGGGTCGGTCTGTCTGTCTGTCTATAACATTGTTCTGAGACTCCCAGTGTGGCTATAGGTAATCTTTATTTTGTCTGTAGACCACCATGCCATATTGCAAACTGTTACTGAAATGTCCTGCCTTTTCAAAAGAAGTTTGTCATGTGGCATGGCAGGCTGCTATTTAAGAAATTAAATCCAGAGCTTCCTGGGGTGTATGCAACTTGTCCCATAGTTCTTGTGATCTAGGCCTTTGTTCTCAATCATATTGTATCAAGCAAAGAACCCAAATCATTTCATCTTAAGAGTTTTCTCAGTGACATATCAGGAAACGTGGTGGTCTTTTTGTAAGTTGTTTGTGTAAACTGCCCAGAGATGACAGTTTCGGGTGGTGTACAAATTTATAAATAAATATAATAATAAATAAACAAACTGAAAACCGTAAGTAAAAATGATTGACTGACTGATCTGGGGAAAGCAACAAGCAAATATTGCTTGATGCACATACCCTTGTGCAAGCATCCTTTATAATTAGTGTTGTTTCCTTTTCAGCACTGATATAGTCTTTGAAAATATCAACTGTTCTCATAACAGGCTGTTTTCTTTTTTATTTGCAGCTTTTTCTGAGTGAGACATCAATAAATGCTTTTTTAAACAGCTGATTAAGGTGGTTGTGTTTAAAAGACATTAAGAAAATAAAATAAGAGGATACCATTCATTCAGACATTTTACTATGCAAGTCCCATTAAAATGAATGGGAGCATGACTGTGCCCTTGCATAGCTCTAGTATGCAAGAGAACACCCCAGTGATTTGTTCCCAAGAACATCCTCACAATTGCCCTGCAGAGTCATCCTCCCACCTAATTCAGCAAATCCTCTTTTGCATTTGTCGCACAAGAAAAAAATTAAAAGCAGCTACCAAATGCTCACATAGAAAGGATTTTCCTTTAACACCTCATTTATTATTGCAAGATGAAAAATGTCATCTTCTGTTTATAATTTTATCACATTAAAGGACTTACAAAGAGATTATCTGAATGCACACATGGAAATGCACTGGTTTATTGTACAGTGGAGGGAAACTGATCCATTTGTTACAAATGAATTGGAGAATAAGATGCCAGGAATAAAGTGAGTGGAGATAGATTAGATTCTAGAGTCTTGAACATAAGTAGAAAAATCCTTATTGCTATTGTTGTTGTTCAAACATTGTTTTTCTTTCTAGCTTTTATTTATGCAAATATAAACATTCACTAAGAAATAGGAGACGGAAAACAAATAGGAGTCTAGGTTGGCAGTCCATTGCCTTCATAAACCCAGAGGCAAACCCAAAGCTGCCAATGCAACTACTAAGTGAGTCTGCCAAGTGGCCAGATGCTACAGCTGGAAAAACATTTTCATTGTCTTAACAGCTGCATGCTGTTAAGGGAATATAAGATACAGAGTTAAATTCAATAATATCCAATCACACTTTGCTACATATGTGTGCATGTTTGCATACAAAGGTATTTTATTAATTGATATGAAACACAGCTATGCATACACATGTACACTGATTTTTAGAAAGGGAATGCAGAGGATGAGAAGGTTATAAAGTAGGTGATAAAACAATTTATATGGTAGACAAGAGACAGGCACCTATAGAATGCTTTCTTTAGCCCAAATCTCATTGGGTTCAGTGAAATTAAAGCTCTTACAACTTTCTGTGGATTCAACCCATTGCTTATTTTTCTATCCCTACAGTAGATATAGTTAAAAGCTTATATTCTGGCATTCATGTTCTGGCCAGGAGTCCGACAGACCTTCAGCATTCCCATAGCCTCCTGAAGATGGGACCACAGACAAAGAAAAGCAAGTGAATGTCAGATCTTGGACAACTGGAAAAGTAACTTCTTGGAGGTCCGGTGCTGTCCGTTGAGGTGGTCAGACTCACTGATTCCTGGGTCCATCTCTGACAAATGGACTCTTACACCAGAGGCTGTCATCACAACAGTCTTCCAGTGGGAATTCTGGCCCTCTGAGGACGTGCAGGTTGCCCAACATGACATTCTCAGGATTGGTATCTGAATCACTACACAGGGCTGGTGAAATTCCCCAGTCCTCCTATAATGAAATGGTGTCTGAGTGACTGATCTGGGCCATAAAACACCCACACATACCCACACACCATTTGTTTGAATAGGGTGCTGAAATAAACAGTTTTGTACTTGGGTTGTAGCCAACAGGTGGGAGAAAGAGACAGACTGAGTTTTGCAGCTTTCCAAGAAGCAGTCTTGCTTAGTGTGTGTGTGTGGGGGGGTTGCTTCTAAGACCTGTCACTGCTTAAAATACTAACACTACTTGTCTGAGTGCCTAACTGTTCCCTTCTACTCCAATTATACATTTCTTATATATACTGCAAAACTCCAGTACTCGATCATCACTCAGAAATTTTATAACTCATCTAGAGCAGGCTGAGCATCACCAAACTAGATAGACAAGCCACCTATTAACAACACCTTCATCTTGTCTGGATTGAGTCACAGTTTGTTAGCCAAGTTAGTGAAATTGGCAGCGTTGCCAGGTCCAGATGGTGAAAATAGTCAGAATCCGTCACCAAAAAAGTGGAAGTAGTTGGTTTTATTCACTTTAAAATGTCTCCACTTTGCATAAAAAATTGCATAAAATTTGCATATCCTAATTGGTATAATACATGCATACTTTGCTAGAAATAGGATAATTAAATACAGCTCACCACTGTGGAGGATCATAGAATCTCATGGGAACAAATGGTGCATTTTTATTTCATTTTTAAGGAGGGAGGGAAACCACCACCTTTCTCCACATAATTAAAACACCAGCCTCCTCTGGATCACAGAATCCCATAGGACAAGTTTTGTACATTTTCTTTTCATTTTTTGTGGGGGGAACGCACCCCTTCTCCACACAGTTGAAACAGCAGGCTCCCTGTTTTATAGCTGCTTCTCTCATAAACTCCAAGAAAACTTGTTTATCAACTAAACTTTATTCAGAAAAAACTCCACCACCACCCCTGGGCCACTGTATTGGGCCACTGAATCAGATTCGGAGAGGAGAGGAGGAGGCTGCTCCCACCACCGCAAAAGGTAAAGTTGTGCCATCGAATTGATGTTGACTCCTGGCGCCCACAGAGCCCTGTGGTTGTCTTTGGTAGAATACAGGAGAGGTTTACCATTGCCTCCTCCCGCACAGTATGAGACGATGCCTTTCAGCACCTTTCTATATCGCTGCTGCCTGATATAGGTGTTTCCCATATTCTGGGACATAGGAAATCATAATATCATATATAGTTCTAGAACGATATCATATTCAGATATGGGTGTTTCCCATATTCTGGGAAACATACCAGCAGGGATTCAAACCAGCAACCTCTTGCCCCCTAGACAAAAGTACTTTTGCCCCCTAGACAAAGTACCTGCTGCGCCACTGCTAGCTGCTAAAAAACCCCACTTGGCTGAGAGTCTGACTCTGAGACAGTTGAAGTCACTCATGGATGGGCTGGCTCTCTGGCTCCTGCCGCCACACACTCTAAAGTTGCCACCTGCGCTCCATCACAGCTTCCCAGCCATCAGGGCAGGAGCACTTCTGATTGGTGGCAGGGGTGGCACGCATGCAGCAGTGGCAGGAAGGCTGCTGGCTGGCGGTGCTGCCCAAGTGCACTGAGCCGAGAGCAGAAGCTGCTAGTTCACCCAGGTCAGGTGGGAGGATGTGTGGAGGAGAAGGGCTCCCCGCACGTGCACAGGAGAGCCTCTAATTGGCTGGCACTCATGGCAATGTTTAAAAGGTGAGTAGCTCAGCTGTCTGGGGGTGGGATGGCCCGGAACCCTGGACACCCCTTCCAACATGGAAATAGTTGGAGGGGGTTGAAAATAGTTGGGAATCCAGGGGAAAGTCATCATCTGGGAATGCTAGAACTAGGTTGTGATTTTCTGGAAATCACAGCCTAGTTTCTTACTTCCCTGGAATGGGAAGTCCATGGCCATTTGTGTGTGTCCCCCTTGTGCTCTACAATGTAAAATGCTGGGAAATGAGTATTACCAAGGCAGACCCGTAGTATGGCAATTCTGGTCCCATAAGGCCTGCTATTCTGAGGCTACCCTGTTACTTTATACCAGGGGTCTCCAACTGTGTTCCTCTAGCTGTTGTAGGGCAACATCTGCAGGAGGTCTACAGTTTGCGACCTCTGCCTTATACCTTGGTGGGTTAAGACTAATTAATCTGGTAATGGCAGGAAAGAAAAGGGTAGTGAACACCTGCTACAGATTTTAGTTAACCTATTGCTCTTTAGAAGAGTGGTAGGCCAGGTGTGTCTCCCTGCCCTCGACCATCCTCAGCAGGGCAAGCCTATTGTTCCGGTTTCCAAATCATGATGTCACCAAAGTTCATAATGATCTGATTTGGAATATGAAATTTTCCAGTCCCTAATGCTCAGGATTATTGTGAGTCCAGCATCATCCCCCCATAAGTTTTTCTTTGGCTCTGAATGAGAGTTGGAATTTGTGAACTGAGCTTTTGCAAATGTACAGTCAGCTTTCAAGCTTTGTAGACACACTTGGCTGCAAACAATTGGCTGGCAGCCCTTTCCTGTTGTCAGCTATTTGACCATACTAGGGCACCCAGCCAATCAGGGAATTTGTCCAGCCCTATTTCCAAAAAAGGTAAGGAGATTCTTTCTTTGGAATGGAGACTGTCTGTCTTACAAAGGCCCAGAATCTCTACTAACTGAGCAAAGAAGTGCCTTTTCAAATGTGGATTCTCTTCTGTTGAGCAGGGGGAGTTCAGCTGTACCTATCCAGCCCCAGCACATAGGGCTGCCATATTCAAGCTTCCCAAATCAGGGGGGCCTAATTTGCATTTTGCAAATTATGTGGCAACTAATTTGTGTTCTATTTATTTATTTATTTGACAGATTTGTGTACTTTCCCCTCCTTCTCTGCCATCCCATGTGATTGGATCCAGAGTAAAATCCGGGCAATCCAGGCAGCGCATTTGAAATCTGTGTAAATCCGAGTGGAATTTAGCAGCCGGGTGGAGGAGCCAAAATCCGGGGGCTATCCTAAACTCTGGGGGACATGGCAAGGCTACCAGCATAGCAACACTCCAGTGTTGCTGCCAGTGTCTATCATGTTTCTTTTTAGATAGTGAGCCCTTTTAGGTCAGGGAACCATCACATTTATTATTTATTTATTGTTCTGTGTGAACCACTTTCAGAATTTTTGTTGTAAAGTGGGAAAGAAATATTTGTAGTATTAGTACAGAATCCACACCCATCAAGCGTCTGTAGTATTGTCGCGCTGCACAAGGGCATCCGTCTGAATTCCAGAATGAGTATGGTATCATCCCACTCATGCCTGTGTTGGTGCCTTTTCCATGCTGGCAGCTTGCAGGACAGGACAAAGAGTCTCTGCACTTTCAGGACTTTGCTTGAGTGGTTCAAGCTGGAGACCAGTGAGCCTGTTGACCTCTCCTTCTGGAAGGGCAAATAGGTGGAGTGCCGCATTTCTCAGTCAAATGGGCAAGTATGCAGGAGTGATAGCAGTGCCAGCCCTCAGTATCTGGTTCCATGGGTGTCATCTGTAGGATTGATACCAGAGACAGACACCTGATTTGTTCTATCCATAGGCCTGTTCTTCCAGGAATGACCCATATGTGCCTAAAACCCTGGAGACCCTCTGCCAGTCAGAATAGACAATACTGACCTGGATTTGCAGAAATCTCCCAAGAAAATTCAGTTTTCTTATAGAAACTCATTTGAGTTCCTTTGGAAATTCTCTGATGATTCTCCTCCTGGGATAAATCCTCAAATTCACTTCAGATTTCACTTTTTAGACATTTCATTGCTAACTCTAATTTATATGCCACTTAACACTGCTGCCTTGAGCATAGTTCAAAAGGTGGGATATAAATATTACAAATAAATCATATATACATACATTGTGTGCTGGCATAGGATATGAGCCTGCAAGAAGCCAAGCACGCAGTCTTGATCCCTAAGAGCACATTGAAACTTTTCTCAGAACTGCTGCATTCATATCAGTTGGGCTAACTGGAATGCAAAACTGTGTTTCATTACAGCTTACATGCAAAAATGTGTTTCATTACTCGATTTTTAAAATCTTTAAACACAATGGCCAAACCAAGTGTGGCCATAGGCAACAAATCATGCATAACAATGGGTGACCCCAGCCGCAGATGTGTTTCCACATCAAAAGACACATAGAACCAGTTCAACAGGGCTCAAGTGAGTACCATGGTCTGATGCAGATTTGCAATACCATGCAGAAAGCTTATGTGTGCAACTCTCTCTTGCAAGATTATGGTGAATTTTTTTGGACAGAGGAGACAGAGAGGTCATTCACACAATCAAAAACTGTTCTGCTCGGGTTTGGGAGCTGTGTGTGCTCCCAATTTTTGGTTGTGTGGAAGCAAGGTAAGAGGAAAATCTGGATAGAAGTGATTGTGTGGAAGCAAGGTAGGAGGAAAAGCAAACTAGGTTTTCCTCTTCCTTCCACACAACTGGAAATTGGGAGCACACACATCTCCCAAACCTGGGTAGAACACAGTTTTTGACTGTGTGAATGACCTCAAAGTATACTGTAGTCATCTGGCCAGCATTCCAAGTTTAGTAAAGAATGTAGTTCTATCCATATGTTACATTCAATGTATGTATAATTATGTACAATGTATGTACAGTGCATACACATATGATATGTATGCATGGGTATTGACACATTGTGTCAGATGCACATATAATAGTACATTTTCCATCTGCACGCTGCATGTGAGGGGCCTGTGCCCAGGTTCATTTTAAAAATGAACACACATACAGTCATTCACACAAAAACATGTATAGGTGTACAGACACCCGTACATATGAACAACATAAGGGCTTAATAGAGCTAGTGTTACAAAGCAAATGATTTTAAAATAAGAATATTTTCATCCATTCAAATTTCAACACAGATCACATGAGTCCAACGAGAAATAAACAGAGATCTTGCTAAATAAAGAGCCAGAAAGAAGTCTTATTTTCTAATTTACAGGTTTTTCTCTGTTTTCAAAAGCAGATTTCTAAGGGAATGTGCACAGCCCCCAAATGTCATGCTTTTCTATACTGAAAACTGACTTTGTTAGGTAAGCTGGTGTTTTTGTATTCTTTTCCCCCTGTGAATCTGTCAAAATAGTTTAAGATGGCTAAGTTGCAAGCAGTTATGGGCTAATGGAACAATTGCCTCTAATAAACCGAGACAAAGGAAATGTCCTCCAAAAAGAAGTTGCAAGGTAGATAAAGAAGTTTCCTTTGCTGCCTGGTGGCGTGGCTGCACCTCCCAATAGGCTGATCCGGCCAGCTGATACATCCAGAGGGGATGGGTGTCAGACTGGTGCAGGTGTCAGTGGCCACCAGTGAGTGATTGCACCATCAGCCTCCTACCGTGATCCATCATGCGGGCCCAGCCGGTGAAGAATCACAGCCTCAGCAAGGTGCTGAGCCCAGCAACATATCATTAAACAAGGTTACCACCGGCAGATTTGTTCCCATGATCAATCTGGTCAATAACCGTTCCACCTCGCTGTTCTTCCATCCTCCCACTGTTTAAACATAAATAAGCATTATAAAAGTTCTGGGGAAACATGGCTTTAACAGGACTTCCATTCCTCCTATGGCATTTTGCAAGCTTTTTTTTTTTTTTTGTAATAGAAACCATGCAAATTATGAAAAATAACCTTTTGTACAAACTATATCCTCAGGCTAGTAGTTTGTCCTAATTCCATATTTTATTGCTTGATATCTTCCCCCCTATTAATTACAGGCTGGCATTTCAATGTAGTTCTACAAGTGACAAAAAGAGTGGCATGATAGTTCATATTACAGAATAAACGGATCCTTTAGCAAATTCCTCCTAAGAGAGAAGTAAAATATACTTCAGCCAGAGTCTTATTTTAATCTCCTGTCTGTAATTCAGAGCCAACAAAACCTTCATTGTGATTCACAGGGTACCATAATGATTTATTTAGATTTATAGCCCACCTGGTCCTAATGGAGTGGGCAACAAACACAGATAAGGAAAGTAGAATAAAGCTTCATCTAAGACAAATCTCCCCACTCTTTCCCAACTCAGCTGAGAGTCCCAAAGGCCTGCCCAAACAGGTGTATCTTGTTACACTTCTAAAAAGTGCTCAGGTTTGGATTTTGGTGAGTCTGTCCGGAGTGGGGGGGTGAGGGGTGTGCTAAGAACATAGGAAGAGCTATTCTGGATCTGAGGATAGTTTCGTATTCTGTATCCCACATGGCCAGGGTGTGAAAGCAACCACCTTCCCTTGCTCTTGCTCACCAACAACAAGTGGTGTAGTACTGCAGGGACGGGCAGGGATGCAGTCCTGGTACTTTTTCCCCTCCAGGGTCTCAGCAAGGACACAAAGCCTTTGGCCTTCTAAATGGAAATAATGTGTTGCTCTTGCTATTCCAAACATTTAGGATCATAGGAAGCTGCCTTATACTGAGTCAGACCCTTGATCCGTCTAGCTCAGTACTGTATACACCAGGGCTGCTCAACTTGGGCCCTACTGCAGATGTTGGCTACAATTACCATAATCCCTGGCTATTGGCTGGGGATTATGGGAGTTGTCGTTCAAAAACAGCTGGGGGGCCTAGGCTGAGCAGGCCTGGTCTACACTGACTGGCAGCAGCTCTCCATGGGTTCAGGCAGGGGTCTTTCCCGGCCCTTCCTGGAAATGCTGCTAGGGATTGAACCCAGGAACATCAGCATGCACTTCCTATGGTGGACTAGTTTCAGGACATCCTAAAACGAATGACATGGAATGCCCACTGAATGCACTGGTTCCTTCCAAATGGCCGTGTAATGCATTGAATTTCCAAATGGCCAATGACCATTCCAAAATTCCATGCATTCCTGTGGCCATTTGTAAGGAACCAGTGCATCTCAGTGGGCATTCCCTGCCATTCATTCTAGTAGATTCCCTAGAGTCTACATGATCCTTGACTTCTTGTAACAGAACTCCACAAATTATTGCATCTATCTAAGTGAGGGGTGAGGCCATGGGCATCGTCTGTCAGGGTGGATGTGGCTATAGGGGGCTGTCATGGAGACCACCTGCACTTCTGAATTTGCAACTACATCACTGCCAACAATTGGTATTCCAAGATGCCTCCATACCTACAGGTTCCATTTAGCTACCATGGAAAATAGATATATCCTCTGTGGATTTTGTCAAATCACAAGCTAGTTAAGTTGCCCTGCTAAATGTGCAAAGAGGCACATTTTAAAGTTGTAATTCTCTTATATTTAACAGAGGAAGAGCAACTGTTACTGTCTAACCCCAGCACAGCATCCCTACAGTGGTTGTTGTGTTTCTTTTTAGACTGGGAGCCCTTTTGGGACAGGGAATCATTCTTTCTCTCTCTCTCTCCCTCTCTCTCTCCCCCCCTCTCTCTCTGTAAACCACTTTGAGAACTTTTGTTGAAAAGCAATATATAAATATTTGTTGTTGCAGCAGCAGAGCAGCAGCAGTGAAACTAGTGACTATCACCATAACTTGTGATAATGAATTCCCAAAATTAATCATGTGTTGTATAAGAAGGCCTTTCTTTCATCTGTCCTAACAAAACTTCACAATAGTTTGTGGAGCCATCAAGCACATCACTCTGTGCTCTTGCTGATAGACCAGATGCCAGGGATGTGGAGAAACCATCTGGAAAGATTCTCCCGTGTTTCCCCTTGGGAGGAAACTTGGTGTTCTGCTTTCAATTTCATTTTCTCCTTGGAGGAACTCACACAATTCTTTTTTACATTTCACTTTGCAGACATTTCATTTCCAAATTTCAGATATAGACCATATCATTAGGAGAGCTCTGTACTGTGTAGAGAGATGTCCATTCATATGTAAGCAAATTTCTTCTGAATGTGTGACTTCTTTTCTGTGTTCACATGAGCAGGAAAGCATAGCAACAACTGCTTTGGCCATACAAGACACACTTACAGGCACTACCTAGGGGTTTGCTGAATGACTTGTCTGGCATAGTGAAACCAAAGCACACTGCTATTGTTATAGCAGTAAAGCAGGCAAGGACGGCCCTTCCATGAAGCGAGGCGAGACAGTGACCTCAGGCAGCAGATTATTGGGGCAAAAGTGAGGTGGCAATATGCCCTTCTGCCCTCTGCTTTTAAAAAAGGGAGAGGGAAGGAGTGCATTCAGGATGAGCAGTATTTGGCACCCTATCTCGTGCGTACAGAGGACTCAAGCCAACACTGATAGCAGGACCTTTACTGACCAGAATATTCAAAATGAAATGACAAAGGACTTGACTCAGGGAAGCAGGGAATAACCATGGACAGGGTCATAGCTAGGGGAGAGGGGGCCCATGTTCACTCCTCTCTTCAGTGGCCCCTCAGAGTGAGGGAGATAATGAAGAAAATTGGGAGGGGTGGAGCTGGGGGCCCCTCAGGAGCTGGGGGGCTCAGGTTCTTTGAACCCATCCACTCAATTATAGCTTTGCCCCTGAACAGGGCATGAAAGCAAGAACCCTCCTGAGGTTGTTTATACACACAGCCCTCGCAACTTGTATTCAGAGGCATTGACAAGAGCTCTCTACAGCAGCAAGAGTAAGTATAAAAGTGCATTAGCAGCTTAGGGCAGTCATTTTCAAACTTTCTATCTTCAGATAATCCTTCCCATGTTGACTTTTCTACTGGGGAGCCCCTGCACATTTGCCACTGAACTTCCGCATATTGCCGAGGACTCTGGGACCCGTTCAGTGTTAGTAATAGTAGTGGTTGTAAAAACATGTGCATCCCTGGCATCTTTTCAACCCAAAGTTCCCAGTGTGATTTAAATTGCAAAAATAAGAAGAAATTGGGGGTGGGGGGAAGGGGATGAGGAAATGGTTCCCAAGGGGCTCACAATCTAAAAAGAAACACAAAGGAGACACCAGCAACAGCCACTGGGAGGAACACTATGCTGGGGTCGAAGGACAGTCGCTCTCCAACATTTGAATATGAGAGAGCCGCCACTTCAAAGAGAGCCTCCCTCGTTGTTCAATTGGCAAGGACTGCCTAGGATGCAGGCTCCATTGACACAGTGCCCTGGCCATGGGAGGAGAGCTGGTCTTGTGGTTAGGGATGTGCAAACAGGTTCAACATTGAAGGTGTTCATGGACATTTTTTAAAAAAAATTTTTAACTTACCCCCTTTGGGGGAGTTGTTGGAGGTGGGGGGGGGGGTCTGCAGATGTCCCCCCTCCACCCACTGGCCTCTCTTCATGCCCATAACGGCCATTCAGCCAGCTCTTCAGCCAGTTCAGGCCTTCACCCTCTGGCGTGGCAGCCATTTTGGAGGCTGCCATACCTGTGCAATTGGCCTCTGTGTGGCCTGGGTCACACAGAGGCCAATTGCATAGGCGTGGTGGCCTCCAAAATGGTCCCGAATGGACCAAAATGGTCCCGAATGGACCAAAGAGCCAGCCAAACAGCCGTTATGGGATGGGGCCGCTCTGGGAAGAGCAGCGGCATGCTTGCATTCAGAAGGTTCCAAGTTCTCTCCCTGGCATCTCCAGGTAGCTCTGTGAGAGACTCCTGCCTGTAAGCTTGGAGAAGCCGCTTCCATGTGTAGACAATACTGAGCTAGATGGTCTGACTCGGTAGAAGGCAGCTTCCTATGTTCCACGTCTGTTGCGGCCCTACTGTCACCCCGCATGAATTGAGAGTATATCCCAGAACACACCCAATGCACCATGCAACTGTGCATTCACAAACTGCGAGAGAAGATTCACTGCAGGATAAGTAGGGGTGGGCAAGCTGACTTCTCAAGGACGTTTCTTTGCCATTACCAAACTTTTCATCCAGAAACCCTTTATAAGTTTCCCAAATCTATATGGTATCTTAGAACACCATTTTTTAAAAAGAAAATCACTTGCTTTAGGAATGAGATGTAGGGAGTGGAAGGCAACACCTTTTGCATCTTCAGGTTGCTTTATCAAGCAAAATCTATAACCGTGATCCCCTGTAAATCTTCAAGTGTTAACTTCGACATCTATCTATATCAATCTGCTTACATATATCTGATTTCGTGTCCATCTATTTGACAAACATTAAGTAACCAGTTTCACTTCCCCCAATATTTGTTTTACTGAGAAGCAGTGCCTTTCACCCAAGACCTTTGTGGCTTCTCCAGTGTGGCTGCTGGCTTCCTCTTGGCAAATGACAGGCTGGAAACAGTTGCAGTTAACGTCAGAGGGCAAAACTCACCCTTGAGCACATTGCCAGCACAAGGCCTCTGTTTGGCTCAAGCATTGCTCAAGGAAGGGAGGATGGCCCCGTGTTTCATTTGCTTAGCCTTTGCTAGTGGATCAGTTCCTAGCTGCATGGGATCATGCCTGCTCTTTGACAGCTCTTCTTAGGTCTTTTTCATGCTAGTCCACCCGGGTTAACTCCCCCCACCCCTGAGGGGTAATTGTTGGAGATGCCACATAATATGCTGCTTATGTCATCGTGCATGCTTCTCTTGTTTGCCTGGAGCAAAGAAATAAAGCAGGGGTCGGACGTTCCTGAAACTACAAATGCTATGGAAACATGACAACAAATGCTATGGAAACATGACAAGAGTCTTCCTACTAGAAAGGCAAGGGAGAGGAGAAATGGAGGAGCTTGGGGAGGAAGGCTACGTGTGGGAAAGAGGGAGCAAGTTGACATGGGAGATATGTGTGTGTGTGGATAGGGGAGGAAATGAGGGTGGGCAGGATGTGGAAAATTTAAAATGATGTTGCCACTGAAAGGAATGTTTGCTGCCTGCCTGCCATTGCTCAGGGGCTAATGAAGAGGCTTGCCGGGCTGTGGTGGGCCACAGTGGCAGCAGGCACTTCCCTTTCAGCACCACTGTAGAGCACACAACTCCTCCCCTTTTAGCTTTCTCAGGCAGCCAAGCACCACCAAACAGGGCAGTACATGCACCATGAGGGGGCAGGAGGCCTATCACACCATCAGGGGGCCAGTGCAGAACTTTGCCTCAGATCATCTGGAACCTGGTGCTAACCCTGCTCTGTTACTCCCTCTCTCTGCCTTCTCCTCTTCACCAACTGTGTGTGTGATCAGCACATAGTGAGGTTGTACACACGACCATTATTGGCAGGCAGGGAGGCACGGAGTCCAGCTTATCTTCCCCGCAAATGAGCAAGGTCCACGTGTGGGACATGTGGCTCGTGCACCCACATGATTTGCGCTGTGACTGGCAGCACTGAGTTCTTGAGCCCGAGAAAATGGGTCCCGGCCTCCAGGTATCCCACAATGCACTGCACGATGATCACAGTGCTTTGGGAGAGTCCCCTGTGAGTTGGGCACTCTAGGTGCCTGACTCTGTGTGCACTTGAGCTGCGTGCAGCCTGAGCAAACACACAATCCCAGTCCTGGGGTTGAGGGTGCTCTCGCACCCTCTAACCCTGGTTAAGGGCTGGGTTTTAAAGTCAGGTAAGCGGAGGTGGAAGTGCCCAGCGCTCTACATGACCCACCCCAACCCAGGCTGGGCTGTCCTAGCTTGGGTTGGGTTGCTCGTGTGAATAGCCTCAGTGTGTACTAATGTACATTATGTATATGCGTATTTGTGATACATGTTGTATATATGAATACTTGTTGTTTGCGGTGGAAGAGTGGGTGCTCGTCCATCCCGCTGACCCCACCCCGTGAATCCTCACTTTTCAAAAACTATTAGCTGCAATACCCAAACGTTTGCGTGCAAAGGGAGGATATTTCTGCTTACCAGAAGCTGTTGACAAACAATAAGGAAAGCCATGACAGCCCAGTCTGTGAGCTTGCTGTCCCCAGGATATTCAGACAGCCACATTATGAGACAAAATGGCGGTCCATTTAGATTTTGTATCTGATCCTGCAAAGCAATTTGTATGCATTTAGTTCTGAAACGCAATTATGTATGCCTCATGTACTAAAGACTGTGACATTGACATGCACGTGGAGTACATTTGGTGCTGTAGCCTGGGAAGTTGTGAATTTCATGGTGCCATGTCCGTGCATAAGAAGAGAATAGCCCCTTTCACCTACAAAGAACAGACTTCCTGTCCTAGAAGAAGGCAAGTCAAATATCGGCATCAGACAAGTGGTGTCTAATGTCAGTTATACACTTACACAGATTTTACTGCTCATAGGCTGTGTATGAAGAGGACTTTCTCCTTTGCACTTCCGAAGTTTTTGGTTTAGAGCAGCAGGTGGGGAGCAGTGCAGCTTAATTTGTGTTGTTTCTGCCCTCTATAAATTCTGCTTTGGTGATCATTGCTAGTAGAGGTAGTATCAAGACTTCATCTACCTGATGTGCCAATAGCAGACCTCCAGCTCCTATTGATAAATGCACTACAGAATTGATTGCCTGCCTGTGCAGATAAGAACATGTATTGTTCTTCCAGTGGGTGCAGTGCATTACTCTTTGCTGGCTAATGTGATCTTGGAATCCTCCTCAGTAACATAATTTCACCGATCCAACTGGATGACAAAATAAAAATTTTATGGAGTTGTAGCCCTCAATTCATAATCATTTGAGAAAGACAAATATGAATGAGCGAGGTTTTCCTGCAATAATGAAAATGGCATGACATTCACCAGTGGATGAAGGCTGTTCCAAGTTGCTGCTGAGTGCTGGTATGATTCGGTGGATAACCCTGCTGCAAGACTTGGATCCAGGGGAGCTAACACTTTCACCTAGAGACTCATTAGATGGCCTTGTCCTGGGAATATTAATAGCCTGCCTCACAAGGTTGTTGTAAAGATCAATGATATAATTATAGGAATGCACTTTACAAATTTAGGGACCATTTCTGATGTTACTGTAGTGAAGTTGGAGCATGGGTGGAACCAGGGAGCAGAGGCCTGGGTTCTGCCCTGTCCCTGATGGTCCCGCTGTGTGCTCAGTGATGTCATGCACATGTGGACGTGGCCTGATTGTCGGAGGGAGGGCCCATGTGAACCTTCTGGCGTGCAATCCCAGCCAGCAAACACTGGCTAGGAATGAGTTCTGGAGGGCTCACGTGTGTGCCCTCTGACATTCAGGCCACATCCGTGTGTGTGACATCATGCACAAAAGGGGCGTGGTCTGGTCTCCAGAGGGCCCACACAAGACCTCCAGAACTCATTTCCAGCCACTGTTTGCTGGCTGGATGCATACATTGAGGGAGAGAAAGTGAAATAAATCTCCGGAGGGCTCTTCCATTCTTCTTTGAACCCGTCCTCTCAATTGTGATTCTGCCCCTGGATTGGAGCCATTGCAGCGTGTGCTCCTCCTATGCCATTCTGGTAATGCCAGAAGAGCTTGGCCATTTTGGAGAAGTCCATTGTGCAGCTCCTTCCCACACAAACATACTGGTTGGGAAGAAGAGCTGGTCTTGTGGCAGCGAGTCTGAATTACCCCTTTGCTAAGCAGCATCCACCCTGGTTTGCATTTGGATGGGTGACTACATGTGAGCACTGACTGCTGTAAGATATTCCCCTTGCGGGGATAGAGATGTAGCTCAGTGGAAGCCCTACCTGGAGATGCCTGGGATTGAACCTTGGACCTTCTGCATGCAAAGCAGATGTTCTGCAGCATTTGGAAATGTTGTTAAAGTGGTTGGTATCAGTTCCATCAGAAGGATTGAAAAACAAGGTTGCAATCTGTGCAATCTTTTCTGAGAGACCCACTAAGTTCATTGGGACTCACTTTTGAGAAAACATGCTAATTTTCTAACTTGGTGATTTCCAGTATTACCTTCTTAATATAATCAAATGAGAGCCGAGTGAATGCAAATTAAAATAGCCCAGGTAGCTCGAACTGCTCAGCCTGTCCTGTAAAATGTCAATATACTTTTTACACCTCCAGAATAGGAATGTTTATCCCATCCACTTCAGTGTAACTCAAGGTCATTATATAAATGCTTTTGAATACATTTATTCAAACCAAAATGACTGTGTTCCTCATCTCCCTGCTGTAAACTTTAGTAGAATGCAGCCCACAAATTAGAAACTCTACCAAAGTAGCCTGACTACATCGCAGATAAAAATTTATTCTCAGTGGAAATTTTTGTATGAAGAAATCAATCAAGGAATTTATGCAAATTTTATAGGCATCAGCAGAATATGACAGATTTAACCCCTCTTGTAATAAGGTATTTGGTGAGATGACCCAACCCCTGACTACAGCTGCTTGCATAGGTATCATCTAGACTAAGTTAGTCATGACCAAATCCCAGTGAAATTAATGGGATTTACGTTAGTCATTATTGTCTTCTCTTGTCAATTTTAATTATGCTTAGTCATAACAAACTAGTCTGGATGTTACACAAAATCTCTTAACCACCTTCTGCTCAATCCTGTCTTCTTTTCTGTTTTTATTCTTCTTACCACACTGATTGGCAACATTGTGCAATTATCTTAGCATTATTTCTTTCCTTCCAGAGACAAATGCCCTATTAAAGCAGGGTATGCTGTTGACACATTGGCTGACATCCAGACTAATGCTGCACTAGTGCAAACATGTCACACTAGTGCACGGATCTTGCACTAGCTAGTTCCAGTAAGTCAGGAGCTTACATTCCAGACTTGCATTCCAGACGTGTGCTGCCTACGTTTGCACACCTGTGCCCAGGGACGTAACTAGGGGAGAGGGGGCCCGTGTTCGCCCCCCTCCCAACGGCCCCTTGGAATGAGGGAGATAATGAAGAAAATAGGGAAGGGGTGGAGCTGGGGAGGCCCTCAGAAGTTGGGGGGCCCCAGGTTGTTTGAACCCATCTGCTCAATTATAGCTCTACCCCTGCTGGTGCCACACCTCCTGCTGTCAAACATGTGCTTTGGGCGGTATACAAATATGTTAAATAGACAAATAGGTTAAATAAACTTCTTCCACAGTCTTGGAGTGGATCCAGTAGGGGGTGGCAAGATGCTCTGGCACCCTTTGTGGAAATTCTGCCTCCTGCCACTGCCTGGCAGGAATCTCTGCATCCCGGGGTGGCTCGGAGGCGGCTGGCCAAGTGCAACTCTCTTGGAGTTGGAGGCAGTGCGCCTGAGGGTGGCTCCTTGCCCCTCCCCTTCTGGGTGCTTTCCAGACTAGCTGCTCATTAGCAGCAAAATGCCTCTGTTTGGGCAAGTCGCATTTGGAATGGAAACAGCAGGGGGAGCTGTCTCGCAGCAACTAACAACCTGACAAAACAGCAACTTTTCCATGCCAATGTACGACGTTGTAGCTCCATTTTGCAGCAATTACATTTGAAACAAGGCATTGGAAATGTGAACGGCACCCTGCTGTCCACGTAGGGACTCCAGTGTCAGGACACAGGAAGTGTGGAAGCACACTTCCGAGATGCATCCTGACCCCGTTGCAGGTTCTAGTCTGGAAAGCACCCTGGTGTGCTGTGCTTTCTCCAAGCTAGGGCTGAGAGAGAGAGACTCCTGCCTGCAACCTTGGAGAAGCCGTTGCCAATCTGGGTAGACAAAACTGAGCAAGATGGACCAACCAATGGTCTGATTCACCATGGCAGCTTCCTCTGTTCCCTCCAGTTCTCTCCCTTCCTGCCGCACTTGAGAGGCAGCAGCGTGACTGCAGCAGGCTCCAGAGAGCCAGAGTATGCCTTGCCACCAGCCCCTGCAGCACTCCTCTGTCTTCCATGGCACCCAGATCTGCTTTGCCCATCCTGGCTGGGCTGAGAGTGAGCGCAACGAGGAGTGGGCCAGCCGGCCGCAGCATGTGCCACCTCTGCTCCTTTCCAGGTGCCACTACCACAGCCCCTCCTGTGCTCCAGTCATCTCAGTTCTCTCCTGTCCCATGCCTGGCCACACTGCATCGAGACAGCTCGGTCAATTATTTTATGGGGGGAAATCTTCCCTGTGGCACTCCTTGTAATTCCCTGCTGGATCCGTCCCTGATCATTCCGTATACACTGCAGAGAACGATGCAAATGTATCTGCTGTCCTTGCTGCATATGCGCAACACTTGTACAAGCAAGCAGACCAAGAGAGCAAGAGATTGAGCACTTTTCATCCACGCAGCTACGCGAGTGACCTCCTTGCAGCTGTGTTTGTTGCACTAGTGCAATATCTGGATATCAGCCATTGGCACTCGCCATAGTCTCAAATGGTCAGTCCACACAAGAAGCTTTTAATTCTGACCATCTCATTAGCTTTCTGGAGGAATGAGGTGGGGGGCGGAGAGAGAGAGAGAGAGAGAGAGAGAGAGAGAGAGAGAGAGAGGACTGTAAAAGATGTCTTTCCAGAAGGTAGCACATGGCTCCACACCAGTCTCCACAGGCCACTGTGTAGCAGTTTTGAAGTTGTTTTTGAGCTAGAGCGAGCTCTCAGTAAAAAAACGACGAATAAAGGCCATAAGCAATACTGGAGGTTATACTGTCTTGGATAAACTCTAATCTTGAGTGTATTGACACTCATCTTGACACTCATGTCACAAGAGGTCACACAGGCAATAATAAATTATTAAAATAAATTATAAATGTATTCAAATAAATTGTTAAAATAAATTATAGATTATTTGCCTGTTCCAGGAATCACCAGTCTGATGGTAGTTCAACAAGGGGCTGACCAAAGCCAAAGGTTTTGTGAACTGGGCCATAGAAAATCAGATATGAACAAATAAGCTGTGGAATTTGCTTGTGTGTGGCGGTGATGGGTATGTTCCAAGAAAAGTCTGGGTAGTGATCTATTGTAAGTATGACTCTGAGTTCTCTGATAGGCTGTAATCATAGTACATGTTAAGCCACTAGTGCAGAACGGGTTAGGCCTTGGAAAAACAAAACACAGCTACTCCCCTGCTAAGCAAAGAGCCACCTTTTTAAAGTGGTGATTCACTTTATTTAGCAGTGGGAGAGCAACTGGCCCTATCTATCACAGTGGCATCACTCCAGTGGCTGTTGATGGTGTCCGTCTTATGTTTCTTTTTCAGATTGTGAGCCCTTTGGGGAGAGGGAGCCATTTTATTTATTTATTTATGTCTATGTAAACTGCTTTAGAACCTTTTGTTGGAAAGCAGTATCTAAATATTCATCGTATTTGTATTCGTATACTCTTCTAAAGAGAGAACTGATTGATTATTGCTGGGTGTAGGGGTGAGAAAAATGATGTTTGTATAACAAGTTACAATGCTCAGAATGCTTCACATAGATTATGTCAGCAATCCTACAACAACCCTGTAAGGATAATATTATTATCAAATTTGCAGATGGCAGGTGGTGCTGAGGTTGAGAGATGGAGAATGGCTTGCCTACAGCCACCTAGCGGATTCACCTGGTGATATGGACCAGGGACTTCTTTGTTCCCAAGTCTGCCCTAGGGTATAACTACAATTGAACAAGGGGAGGGGTGCCACAAATGTCCTTGCGTCCCTGAGGGGACAGTAGGGGTATGCACAAAACCGGCTGGCTTGGTTGGGTTTGAGTCTGAACTGGACCCAAACCGGACTGGGCCAGTTCGGTTCTGCAACCCCTCAAACCCCCTGTTTTGGTTCAGTTCGGGGGGGGGGTCGCAAAAAAACCTCACCCCTCTGGGGGCCTTCTCCAAGGCCACGGGGGGTCTCTTGAGGTTCGCCCTCTCCTTGCTGGCTTACATTATGCACCAAATCACCCAGTTCAGGCGGTCTTCGGCCCATTCTGGACCTCACCCCTGTCGCGGTGGCCAGCCACCGCACATGCCTAATGGGCTTATGCATGGCCAGGTCTGCGGTTGTTGGAGGCTTTTTAATGCTCCTTTATTGTTTTTGTTATATCTGGTAGGTTCTTTAGCTTTTTTAATTTTCAGTTTTAATTTGAACCTAATAATGATTGTGGTTTTTAATCTGACAACTCCCCCCCCCTTTTCCCTTTTCTTGTTTAATTTAGTTAATTTTATTACATTTATTGTATCTTGTGTCTGTCTTATTGCTGTGAGCTGCTCCGAGCAGTAGTGCACTGGAGCATATTATTATTATTATTATTATTATTATTATTATTATTATTATCATCATCATCATCATCATCATCATCATCATCATTATCATTATTATTAGTGGAAAGGAACCCCCACAAATATTGAGGTCTTCCTGAATAGTGATTCTGTTAGCAAAAGCAGCTTCAAGAGGCTACCTGGAACCTACTGCAGCACACAAGTTTAGTTTTTATTTTATTTCGGACACTGTTGAAACCACAGGGTGCAATGTCAGCTTCAACGTTTCAGAGAAAAATACTGGCACCTTTGGGTTCAACAATGAGACTCATGAAATCTCAGATTATTTCATAAAGTTCTAACAGATCAAATTACAGAAGAGTTTAACTGTTACAATATTTTCTGTTTCAGGCATTTACCCTGCTGGGTTGTAATAGCTTTGTCCACTGAGAGTCAGACAGAGCCATTATGGTTAAATATTACAAACATTACTGAAAGTGAAAATCATTGTGAATGAAATGTTTTATAGAGTGCTGTGCTTCCTCAATGCACAAACCACCCAAAGAAGGATTTTGAAGAAGGGGGGGAAGAAAAAGAGAGAACGGTTGCTTGGTTAATAGTTTGAGAAAGTGGAAGGCACAGATGGTGCATGAAACTGTGTTGTACCAGCAGGCCAGAGAATCTAGGCTGATCTGAAGATACAGCATGGCTTGAAATGAGCGACAAGACTGAAGTGAGAGATGAAACAAGCCTCCTCTTAGACTCAGGGCTAGTTTACATGGGAGTTTGTGAAATAGCCTGGGCTAGAGTAGCAGACATTGGCCCCAATAGTTGCTGCAGCCAAGAAGAGATCCCCACCCCAGCCTTCACAGTAAATTCCTTGCTCCTTCTTAATGCTGCATGAGGAATCCAGACATGGCCAAGTGGGGTGGGGTAGGGTAGGGTAAATGTGCAGTGGTGGCAATGACAACTGCTTGAATGCCCTCTTGGCTAACACATGGCTTCTTCAGAGAGCAGAAAAAAATGTCAAAGTAGTCAATGGATGGGTTCAGATGTCAGCAGAACCTTGGTGGAAGCCAAGCTCCATACAACATCCCTCAGCCTCAGGAGCTCACATCCCACCCCATTTCCAATGTGAGCATCTGTGTCCTAACTAGGGGAAGATAAGCCGAGATTGTGTGCAATGTCTGAACTCATAAATCTTGGCTTATTCTAATCTACATGCTTCAGAGAACCTAAGACCTGAAATTCACTTCAGTGCTCAGGTTAAGTTCTCAGGGAGATAGATAGATAGATAGATAGATAGATAGATAGATAGATAGATAGATAGATAGATAGATAGATATCCCCATACATATGAATGACTTAATTTCCCACAGCTTTTGTGTTTGTAAATCTTCATAGACCTTTGATCCTGTATTGTCAGTGAACACTGTTCTGTCTTGGCTAAAAATATTTAGCATGATCCATAACCTAGTTAATTTTTAGTGACTTCACATGAAACTAAATTAATATGAATCCAAATACCTGAGTTTAATGTAGTTGTAGCTTGGGCTGTATTTTTTGGATGTACGTGTTAAACAGAGCACATGGGGATGATGGCATTTTATTCTTCCTGTTTTCCATGCAATTACACTTGACTGTGTCATCTTAGTGCCTAACCGGTTTACTGTGGTAATTTTTTTTTGTAGGGAAGAACCTACCTTTGTTGATGTAATTGAGTTAATTTCCATGGTGTCACAAATCTCTTTGCTGTCACAGACTGGCAGCAGCTTCTCCAAGGTTGCAGGCAGGAATCTCTTTCAGCCCTATCTTGGAGAAGCCAGGGAGGGAACTTGGAACCTAGATGATCTTCCCAGAGCGGCTCCATCCCCTGAGGGGAATATCTTACAGTGCTCACACTTCTAGTCTCCCTTTCATATGCAACCAGGGCGGACTCTGCTTAGCTATGGGGACAAGTCATGCTTGCTGCCACAAGGCCAGCTCTCCTCTCAATTTGCTTTAGAGCAAATTGGTTAAGCATTTAGAATTTACAAGCCAAGTAAGCCTGATGTTCTAAAAGTGCTTGAATAATTATTTTCCTGAGTTATAGATGCACAAGATTGGACAATGGTGCTCAGTATTCCCTCTAAGGAGTGTGCATGCGCACAAACACACAAGTTTTTTTATGTCCGCTCAGTTGATTTTTGAAGGCCCCATTCTGAACGTACACTGCCTTGATACTTCTGCCCAGAACAAAACTCATTCTGAGGGTCCTGCTTCACTCCAACGTCATTGGAAGTACTTGCTTCCATTTGGACTGAAAGTGTGGCCCATCTCCCTTCCCTCTTCCTCACCAGTCCTCCATCCGGACCCCTTAAGGTATTTACCCTTAGCTTTTGCAAGCCATACTTGTTCCTTTTTAGGAAACCTATTGCTGTTTTGTGGGAGTGTATACGGAAGTTTTTCTCGCTCGGTACTTTTTCTGCTTGTCAGGGAATCCCTGGCAGGGACCCGCTGGTCATGGAGAAATGCAATCTGCTCTGTATTGAGGCTTCCCCCACCCAAGTCCCACAGGGATGACTTGATTGGGTGGGGAAAGCAGAAGACAAACAACCGTCCACCTGGAAGCACCAGTGGTGGCCCCAGCAGGGAATCCCAGTCTCGCCAGCACACTTTGGTGAAATCCCACAAGTCCAGAGGAAGTTCTCACAAGATTCAGGCACAAGATCTCGCTCTCCGGCGAGATCTGGTGAGACTTGCCCCAGTTGTCAGGGGCTATATAAGGAGCAACTGGTCAGTGATGAGGAGCCAGTGCAGGTGAAGGGATGACCTTGGCAAGTGCCCTGGGATTCCAACTGAGCCCAGGGGCAGCACCTACAGGGGCAAAATTGGTAAAAGGAACAAGCCCTGCCCACAGCTAGGAACGTTCCCCTGGTTAAATGACTCTGAGACTTTGTCAACTCCCCAGAGGGGAAGGAAAGCGGATGGCGAGACCAAGGGCATGACCCGGCTGTTGAAATAGTAAAGAGAAACTTTCCTGAGAAACTTTCCCCTCCACCTGTACTAATTATTACATTGGTGGTGCCGTTAATTGTAGCGGACAGATTCACTTCCACTCATGCAAAGGAGGGATCGCCAGTATTTCCCCTCTGCCTCCCCCACTCCAGGGTACATCACACACACACTCCGGAGGGTCTCCTGTTTCTCTTGAAGAACTTAAGGAAGCATGATGGACTTTAACCAGAAGTGGAAAATAGTCACATGACCCTATGCAAAGTGGACATACAGGCACGTCTTTGGATTAAGGCTACACTTACTGCCAGTAGTTTCCTATGCCTTTGATGATAATGAACTCTCTATTTCTATTCTGTATTTAAATCATGCTTGTTTAGGTCCCTGTCCTTTGCTCTTTGTTATTTTAGAAACAGACAAAGCACTCCAGCAAAATTTCTATGTTATTTTGTATTCGGCAACATTTTTTAAAAAAATAAAAACCCAGAGTGGTATCAAAAATAGTGTAAATCATCAGTTTTTAATCTGGCAGGAAGTAGATAGTGGCCCATTAAACTTTCGTAATTAAATTTCCCCACTACTCCCCCATATAACCATTATCTGAAATTTCTAATTAACACCAGAGGAGGGAGTCAGTTCAGATTGATGGGATCTATAGCCATCCCCTTTCATTTTAATGACCTTTAATAAACTTTTATTGCTATTGATATTGATAATTATAATATGCCCTTTAATCCTGCAATGTGATTCTAAGGGTTTTTTTAAAAAAAGAAAAGAAAAAAGAAAAATATCACCTTTAAATGAACGTGGGCTAAGCTACTGAACTCCTTAGGGCGCAGAATTTGGGGTTAACGGCATTAGCGAGGAACAGTCAGCATGAGGGCAAATTTAGAGCAAGCTGCCCCTTCCCACCTCTGCCAGCAGATTAGATTTTGGTCCTCTCCTGTCACAGCCTGCCCATCTAATGGAGGAACCTCCTCCAAATAGAATGATGACAATGGATTTCTAATAGTGAGCTAGTTTTCTGACAAATAACCACTAGGGATATGGCATCATTTACAGTTCAGCTATGAGAGTGAGCCACTGTAATATCATGTCTTTCTCATGTTTTCTACAGTAACTGCATTCCTCCCCTTGAGTTTCAACAGATGCACATGGATTTTCAGCAAGAATGTTCTGTTTACAAACAGTGGCAGCAGGTGGCTTTTCATGAGGATCAACCATATTGGGCCATCTCCAAGTTGGGGATGCTAAAGCCCTTTTAGCACCACTGAGGCACTGTGTTTCCACAATTAGCTGAAAGCAGAATTTAAACAGCGATTTTAAATGGTGCTATTTATATACAAATGAAAAGAAAGCAAATGAAAGATCAGCAAATAAAGAGAAGCCAATCAAGGGCAATTATAGGCTCTCCGTCAGTAATCCTGCCGTCATGCTTAACAGAAAATGGTCCAATGGGCTGGGCTTGCAGGATTATTGATAGGGAGCCTGCAGGTTCAGCCCATTTCATTGCTTCCTACTGAACATGACAGCAGGATTTCTGATGGAGAGCCTATTAATTGCCCTTGAATATATGTAAGAGGTCCTCTGTTTGAATTCAGGACACGCTCCTCTTGTTTTGCAGGCTGAGGGGAGTGAGGCCTGGAGGTCTTAGAGAATCTGTCATGAAGTATCAACAACTCTACATCTATAAACAGATTAGCCATAAGAAGTAAATGAAACCTTCGTGTTCAGGGGTAGTAAACCTTAGAATACCAGATAGAAAGCATCTGGCTGACCACTGTTGGAAACAGTATACTGGGCCTGTACTTTGATTCAGCAGATCTCAAATTCAGTGGGTGAGTTCACATGTAACAGTGACAAGTCAGTATGGAAGAGCCACCAGTGCCCACTGGGCAAAAGCTTCTACTGCTGACATTGTTTACATGTCATCAAAACCCAGAAATGTCAGGTTTACATAGGAACATAGGAAGCTGCCATGTACTGAGTCAAACCATTGGCCCATCTTGGTTTCATCTGACCAACTTTGTCAAACCAACTTCAAATGTTGGTTACAAATGTCAGGCAGAAGAGGGTATCCGACATTCTTCACCCAACATCTCTGAGTCCTGACAGCATACAAACTGCATCAGGAGCTGGAGTGCATGCCCAGCAGGCACTGGTGGCTCTTCTGTACTTACTTGCTGCCATTACATGTGAACCCGCCCAGATTTATTACAAGATTCTATCTTTTTGTTTCTGGTATAGATCTTTCATATGGGGTTTACCTAATCCTGAAAATCAATTTGTGGAAAGAGAAAAGAAAACCACATTGTGCGCACAAATATAAAGCTAAAGATGTGATGTTACTAGAAAATAATGAGCACAGAGGGAAAGAGAACAAGTTTTATTGATTGTCTCTAGGAACCAACTCAGGAATTTAAGTGTGCACATCAGAGCATCAGTAAATTCAGGCAACAGAAATAAAGCTGTGTTCCTTAATAAGCTCACTACTTCAATTTAATGGCTGCCTTTTGGCTAATCTAAATGCAGGCTTCCACCAGGTAGGAATGAATGTTGTTATTAATTAAAGATTTCTGCTGATACACTTACAGCAAATGTGTTCTTATAATATATTACAATTATATTAGCATAAAAACTTTTAAGCCACTTGCAGTTAAGAGCCAATGCCTCTTGTCTATTAATAGTGTAAGAAGAAAAGCCTAGCGTTTTATTCATTCATTCATTCATTCATTCATTTTTAAGTGCTCATTCGGGTTTTTTTTTGTTTGCACTAACTATTTTTGGTCTACTTTGGCTGCAAGGAAAACCTTTTATATATTCTAAAAATGGCAAATTTGTGTAGTCTGCAAGTACACATCTATAAAGTTTCAAACCCACAGTAGATTCTGAATCTGGAACTTTCTAAAAATATGCTGCTGCTTTATACCAGGTATAAAGCCTCAGGAGCTCACACTCCCCCCTCCCATTCCCATGTGAGCATCTATGTCCTAACTAGGGGAAGATAAGCCGAGATTGCGTGCAATGTCTGAACCCATCAATCTTGGCTTATTCTAACCTACATGCTTCGGAGAACCCAAGACCTGAAATTCACTTCAACACATCAATGCTCCGTCTAGTTCACTGTTATCTACACTGACTGGCAGAGGCTTTCCAGGGTTTCAACCAGTAGGGTTTCAACCCATCTACCTGGGATTGAACCTGAAACCCTCAACCTGAAAAAAAAGGTTGAACCTGCAAAGCTGGTGTTGTACCACTGAGCTATGGTCCTTTTATTCAGAAAGGTCTGTACACAGTGCACATTTTTGCTGGATCTTCTCTTTGAAACCACCTCAGGGCCTACTCAGGCACTGGCATCATCAAAAGGGTCATGTGTCCACATCCCAGTAGTGGACCAGTGCACTGGGTCTGGGGTACAGCAGGATAGGTCAGTCAGGAATCAGGACCATGGTCAGGATTCAAACCATGAGTAGGTGCTGGACAGCTCCTAGGCTGAGTATGAAGAATAGGATGTTGCTTCAGCAAGAACTCACCCAGACTGAAACAGCAGCCCTAAACATGTTGAAGAAACTTCTTGTTATATAAGTGTTCATATTCTTGTATGCAGACTGTTGTCTTGAACAGTTCTTAGAGCAATGCCTGCAATGAGAGAATGGTGGGAATTAAGATTGCAACCATACTAGAAATGTACAACTGGTTAGGAACATAGGGACACAAGAAGCTGCCATATACTGAGTCAGACCATTGGTCTATCTAGCTCAGTATTGTCTACACAGACTGGCAGTGGCTTCTCCAACATTGCAAGCAGGAATCTCTCTCAGCCCTATCTTGGAGAAGCCAGAGAGGGAACTTGAAACCTTCTGCTCTTCCCAGAGCAGCACCATCCCCAGAGGGGAATGTCTCAATGTGCTCACATATGGTCTCCCATTCAAATGCAACCAGGGCAGACTCTGCTTAGCTAGGGGGACAAGTCATGCTTGCTACCACAAGACCAGTTCTTCTCTCCTGATTTTCCTCTCCAGATTTTCAAGTTGCTTGGCTCATAGCAACTCATGGAACGGAAGCACACGAAAAAAGGAATATAAATGCAAGAATCTATCTATCTATCTATCTATCTATCTATCTATCTATCTATGAATGAATGACAATTTGCCCTTGCCAATGTGTCCCATCCATTTTATTGAGAGGAAAAAACACATTCACATTCTTCACAAGATATATATGCTGGATACATTTTGCATTCCTCTGTTTTATATATGGAATGGTCACAGAAGTTTTGGCCAGCTGTGGAGAACCATGGAAGTGGAACATGATGGGAGGAAGGGAGGGGGGCATTTGTGAGGACCACTATTGAGTGAGCAGCTTTTCTGACCATGTACTAAGATCAAGGTCTCTGTTAAGTCACCTGGCTACAGCAAAACATTTGGAGCACTACAAGTGGTGGTTGTCAGCCATAGCGAGGCTTGTTGCCAGACACTTAGCAAGTAGACTGAGGTTGTTGTCCTTTATGACCCACAAGATTTTGCTGATTTGATTCAGTGTTGCTGGCATGGTCCCAGAGAATAAGAGAAACAAAATAGCTAAGGCAACGTTTTGAATGGGACCAAACTTCTAGCAGACACAGTAGGCACAATGCATATTTTGTAAGCTTTTGGTAACTTGTTTTGCAATGCTGACTTGATTTTCATTTAGACCAGTATCTCACAATGGAAGGTTTAGCCACGTTATGTGTAGATCATAGTCAGTTCCTGTTGTGTGTCTGTTGAACTTTAAGAACAGACTCAGGTTCCACACAGTGGATTATAGTTTGAGGGTTACGTACAGCTTATTAGAAGCCTTCAGCAGGGCTTCTATTAATCCAAGGGAAGAGGGAAGTGGCAGATCATTCACTATGCTTGAAAACACATTTATCACTTCAAATTCCATGATTAGTTAATTGATATAGATTTCTTTTTAATATAAATATGTGATAATGGAGGCACTTAACAATCTCAATGCACTTTATCATAGAATATGTTATAGAGTTGGAGAGCATCTGATGGCCTAATTCGACCCCTTCTTGATGCAGGACATCCAGAGCTAGATAGACATATCTGGATAGACAGCGGTCCAGCTTCTGCCTGAAGACCTACAGAGAACAAGCCATTACCCTTGTCTATGTAATAGCCCTTCAGGTATTAGAAGAGTAATATCATGCCCCGCCCCCCGCAGTGCTCTCTTCCCCAGGGTAAACATACCAATTCCTTCAACTTCTTTCCACCCCCTCCACCATCTGCAGGCCCCTGACAATTTTTTTTGCCTTCCTCTGGACCCCTTCCAAATTCTGAACCAGAACTGGACCCAGTACTAAAGAGGAGATCAGTGTGGAATAAAGAGGAACGACTAGTTCTTGTGAATGGAAACTTTGATGCCATGGTTCTTTTAATTCAGCCTGATATCACATTAGTCTTTTTCTACAGCTGCATCATATTGTTGTGTTGACATGCTCAGTTTGTGGCCAACAAGATCTCAAGAATCTTTTCACATGTACTGCTGCCAAGCCAGGGATCCCCTATCCTTTATCTGTGCATTTGCTCTTTTGTTGCCTAAGTGCAAAAGTTAGCATTTGTTTGTTGACTTTGATTGTTTTTGCCCAATTTCCACTTCTTTCAAGGTCACTTTGAATTTTATTCTAGTCTTTTAAGGCTGTTAGCTATCCTTTCCAGATTTGTGTCACCTGCAAATCTGATGACAATTTCCTCCATCCCTTCATCTAAGACACTGATTAAAATGTTGAAGAGCACCAGGCCCAAGTCACAGCCCCACACTATAGTGTTGTTATTCACTTACTATGTATGTATGTATGTATGTATGTATGTATGTGTTTGTTTGTTTTCTATACCACCCTTCCAAAACTGGTTCAGGGCAGTTTACATTTGAAACCATGTTCTTCTTTTACAGCAGAGCTTTTGCCATGACCTCATATCCTGTCTGTTTCTGCTGAATCCTAAGGCTACCAGGCTTTCCTCTGCACACCCACAATTCCTTATTACATGACCTAATACCATTCTGTGGTGAAAAGGGGGTGCATTTGTACCACACTTACAGATTTTATGTTACTGTGCTATACTATACAACCCAATACAATCCAATACTACAATAACTCTATAATAACACTATAATAACACTATAAATGATGCATATATATCATCTATAACGCTATATATTTATAACACACATATATTTATAACACTATAAATAATTATATATATATACACACACACAAACAGATATACACACACATACTGTATATAATACTATGAGGTGCTTCACACGACAAGTGTGACGCACCTGAGGGGGTTCTGCGGGGAGAGTGAGTTTAGCTCGCTCTCCCTGCAGACAAGCAGCTGCTCGTAACTAGGCAGCCGGATCGGCTGCCCACACAACTGTAGGCTCCATCACAGAGCCAGCAGGGGCTATGGGGATCGGGGGCTGTGTGGCCCCCAGAAGTTCCAGGATGCCCCGTGCGAGTACGCGGGGCATCCTGGAGAGACCCCCGAGCCTGTGAGGCTGCTTGCAGCCTCCTGGCCGGGGGTCTACTCGTGTGTCACCACATGTCACGGCAACACATGAGCAACAAAATGAGGTTAACGGAGTGCTCGATCCATTAACCTTCTTTAAGGAGAGAGTAGTTTAGGTGGGCTAGCTGCCTTGGGAGCACCAGGCTCACCTGCATGCTTGGTGGATCCCACAACCACTGGAAAGGGGGCAAAGCTCCCTTTGCCCACTTTCCAGTGGTTGTGGGAATAGCTTCTATATATAATACTATACCCCTGCTAACTGAGCAAAGAGGCACTTTTTAAAAGTAGTGATTCTCTTTATTTAGCAGGGGGAGAGCAACTGGCCCTATCTAACCCCAGTACAGCATCCCTCCAGTGGCTGTTGTTGGTGTCTTTCTTATGTTTCTTAGACTGTGAATCCCTTTGGGGACAGGCAGCCATTTAATTAATTAATTGATTGATTAATTAATTTCTGTACGTAAACCACTTTGGGAACTTTGATTGAAAAGCAGTATATAAATACTCATCGTATTTGTATTTGTATAAATGATACTATATATACTAGACCCATTTCAAAGCAGCTTTCGGGCGGGCTATGGGGTGTAGACTGCCTTGGTTGGCCTGATGGATGATCTCCAATTGGGAATTGACAGAGGAAGTATGACTCTGTTGGTCCTTTTGGATCTCTTGGCGGCTTTCAATACTATTGACTATAGTATCCTTCTGGAACGTCTGAGAGAGTTTGGGGTTGGAGGCACTGTCTTACAGTGGTTCTGCTCCTACCTCTTGGACAAATTCCAGGATGGGGCAGTAACCAGGGTGGGGCAGTAGGTAACCAAGGTAACCCGGGTGGGGCAGTACGGGAGCATCAACTACCACCCCTGTGACTCGTTTCCCACCATCCCACCTCATTTGCATTGTCCATCTCTGGCCATGAATTAGTGCAGCCTGAGGATGTGGACCAGATCCTGGGCAACATGGTGTACTCTTGACCCTTCATGGCTAATAAAATCTGCAGATTGTTGGATGCTATAATCAATGCTTCATTAAGGGAGGACAAGATACCGCCATGCCTCAGGGAGCTGATGGTGAGACCATTGTTTTTAAAAGCCTGCTCTTAATCCCTCCAACCTGGACAACTATAGACCTTTCTAAGCTTCCCTTTTTGGGCAAGATAATAGAGCATGTGGTGGCATCGTGGTTGCAGAGGGTCTTGGATGAGACAGATTAGCTAGACCCTTTCAAACTGGCTTTAATTCTGGATATGGGCCTGAAACTGCCCTTTTCACTCTAGTGGATGACAGTGGGAGTGCATCCCTCTTGGTTCTGCTGAACCTCTCAGTGGCATTCGATACCATTGGCCATGGTATCCTTCTGGACCACTTTTCGAGTATAGGGATTGGAGGTACTGCTTTGGAGTAGCTTCAGTCCTTTGGGGGGGGGGCGAGGGAGGGTCCAGAAGGTGGTGCTGGGGGATTACTGCTTGGCTTTTTGGCCACTGACCTGTAGAGTCCTGCAGGGTTCAGTATTGACCTTCATGAAACCCCTAGGAGAGGTTATCCAGGGATCTGGGCTGAGTTGTCAGCAATATGCAGATGACACTCAGCACTATCTCTCTTTCTCACCTGATCCTAGGGAGGCAGTGGATGTCCTGAGTCAGGGACTGGAGGCAGTAATGGGTTGGATGTGGGCTAATAAAATGAGAATGAATCCGAGCAAGATGGAGGTGCTCTTGGTCAGTAGGAGAGCCAGTCGGGATGAGGGGATTTGACCAGTTTTGGATGGGATTGCATTCCTCTTGAAGGAATAGGTGTGCCACTTGCGGGTATTGCTGGACCCAGCTCTGCTTTTGGAAGCTCAGGTGGAGTTGGGTGCCAGTGGTTACTTTGCACAGCTTCAGCTAGTGTACCAGCTGCAACCCTTTCTCAAGAAGCAGATTGGGCCACAGTTACCCATACCGTAGTCATGTCACAGCTAGGTTACTGTGCTCTACATGGGCCTGCCCTTGAAGAATATTCAAAAACTGCAGCTAGAACAAAATGAAGCAGCTAGGATTTTATCCTGAGCTGCCCACTGGGATCATATTACACCCATTTTGAAAGAGCTACATTGGCTGCCAATTTGTTTCCAGGTCCAATTCAAAGTGCTGGTTTTGACCTTAAAAGCCCTTAATGGTTTGGGTCCTGGATACCTGAGGGTCCATCTGCTCCCAAGGGTGTATGCCTGCTTGACAAGGTCATCAGATGGGGGTTCTGCTCTGCCTGTCGACAACGAGGGAGTCTTGGCTGTCATACACATGGGACAGGGCCTTCTCAGTTATTGCCCCTAGACTGGAATACTCTCCTGGTGGGCATCTGCTCCTCAATCCCCATCACAGTTTCCCCCCTGTGAAAATAAGGCTTTTTACCCAGGCTTTTATATGAGTGTTGTTTTTGTTGCTGCTGCTTTGTATTGTAGACCCTATTATGTATGTTTTCGAAACTTTTAATTAGATTTCTGTTTTTTATATTCAAAATTAATATTTTAATTGTGTAACTGTTTTATTTTGTTTTACATGTTTCGTAAACCACCTTGAGATTGTTTTAATGAAATGTGGTATAAATATTTAATGATAAATAAATAAAATAAATAACTTCCTGTCCCAGGAATTCCACCTGCACTTTGGGGTGTGTATGACTCGAGCCCTTTAGGACTGTGTAAACTGCAGTATTAAACATTAAATAAGACCCTAAGCCAGGCAGATTAATGGAGAGGGGAAGCTTTGGCCCTTTTGACTGTCAGTTAAAACCACAACAGTTTGGGGCCTGTTGGACTGGAACGCCAAACCCTGATCCTGAAATAATGAAAACATATACAAACCTTCAATGTTTTAGGGGAAAATACAAGCCAATTTTAACCCATTTTAAATATTTTTTAAAAAAATAAATATACTCAAACATGGGAATTTTGAGCATGAACCAAGTCTGGATTTCAAATTAATAAAAGAGAAGCAACATACAGAATAGAATAATATATGTCTCTCTCTCTATATATATATGTGTGTGTGTGTGTGTGTGTGTGTGTGTGTGTGTGTATGCCATGAATTAAGATCTCAGTAATGGGAGCGCTGAACTGTTGGATCTCCAAGTAAAAATTGGCTTGAATCATGGGTATGAGGTGACTGAAATTTTCTCCCCAAGAAGCATCTCACGTTTGACACCTGAAAATTAATGAACATGTTGAAAAGAGTTAGACCCAAATGACTTGTCCAAGGTCATGTTCCAGCGTGTGGCAGAGCAGATAAGAAGATACAGACGCAATGCCTCCTGGTCTTACGGAACAGACAACTACTTTCTCTAAGCAGCATAATGAATGATTAAACCTTCACGAATGTTAGCAACCTTAAGTGGGAATATTCCACAATGTTCTATGTTTTGGTATATTAAACTTTAATGAGCAAGTTTCAGAATAAAATATCTGAATTCCTAGGATGTAGGCTACCAAAGCAGGAGCTTAAAATAGTTAATATTCCAAATGACGGATTATAAAGAAAGAAAAAGAAGAATGCCCACAAGCATTAAAAAAAATTAATGTGCTCTGTTTCCTTTTCTGGATAGGTTTTGGTGTCCAAAAGTTGAGAACTCAGCATTATAAACCAGGACTTGTTGTCAGTTCTAATTTAGGGAGATGTGGACAGCTTTATACAGCAGTTCCATGGCCTGGAGCTGTCTGTCTTGCAGTTGAAGGCCCACTGTGTCAACTGCATGTCCTTGAACATTTCAGGTAGAGTGTAGCGCTGGGATTTGCCATCCTTGTGGATTTCAGGTATGTAAACAACATCTCTCCACTTGCCTAATTTATTGCAAGATAATGAGGTAGTAGCGAGGAGACATTCAGACATTACGTTCTTCATATTCCTCAAGGTCCTCGGAGCGTTGCTGCCTAAAAAAGGTCGGTGTGTTATGTCCATTGTCCTTTGACATGAAAAGAAACTTATTTCTCTTGTTCAGACTGTTTCATGGCTTAGTCATTCCACTTAATGCAGGAAGCATCGACACATTTCCATTCATTTCACCTGCACATCATCATAGAGAATAATAAATTCTATGATCCAGGGGGTCTTCTGGTCAAACCTAACAGATCTACTATAGTCGTGCTATCAGAAAGAGGGCTGTGCATTTTAAGTTCTAGACTATATATCCAGGATGCATGTGCGATATTACTTAATGGTTTACATTTCGCTCAGGCAGCCACAAGTGCAAGAAAGATTTTATTTGTTTGTTTGTTTGATTGATTTGTATACTGCCCTTCCAAAATGGCTCAGGGCGGGAAGATATGGGCTTGCTGGCTCCACAACAGTCACTCATATGTGGAGCTCCTACTGAAACTGTGGGGGGTTTCATGCATCCTAAGTGCTGCGTCAGAGCACCTGTGACCTACTCCCATCATTCCCACTAGTCCACCCCACCAGGGGCATAACCACCAGTGCTCAATCACGTTCTGTGAACACCCTGCTGCATGCCACTGTTGCTGTCTGTGATAAAGTATATTCATGTCACCACCCGTAGACAGCAGCAGCAGCAGTAGATGGGCAGAGGCCAATGGAGGCTTGTGGAGGTGGCACTGTGGTAGCAGAGGTCCACCAGAAAACTTGGACACAGGCCACCATCAGCCATGCTATGCCACTGCCTCTCCATATCCTCTGAGAGCAAAACTGTTTGTGAATACTTAGAGACTGTTCTCATGACCAACCTAACCCAGCCTGGGGCAGTCCAAGAAGATTTAGGCTGGTTGTGAGAAGCAGCGGGATGCTTGCAGATCCCTCTGCTCACCGCCCACATAACCCACTTAACTAACCCGTCTGTTAGCCGATGTTAAGGGTGCACTCACCTTAACCAGGTATTGTGTGTCTCTTCAGGCTGAATTCAGCCCGAGAAGACACAGAGATGGGCACATCAAGTGCCCATATGATGGGGGAATCCCCAATGCAATGTGTGTGCCTCACGTTGCATTGTGGGATGGCCGGAGGACAGAACAACAAGTTCCGGCCCAAGTCCCTCCGCCCTGCTCCATGTAGCTCCAAGCAGGGCTGCCCGTGTGGGCACATGGGAAGCTCATCAAAGACAACCTGCTTGGTTGTCTTGGGCAGAAGGTAAGTTGAAAGCAGCCTTCCCCCCATACTCTCCCCACCTACCCAGGGCAATTGTGAGACTCACCCCATTGTGTGTGGGCCCATGTAATTGTTTCTAACAGGGCTACTCAACTTCAGGCCCCCTGCAGATGTTGGCCTACAGTTCCCATCATCCCTAATTATCGGCCACTGTGGCTGAGGATGCTGGGAGCTGTAGTCCAAAAATCGCTGAAGGGCCACAGTTGATTAGTCCTGGTTTATAACAATAGCCAGTCTCTCTGTGGTATCATTCACCTGGTCAGAAATAGAGATGTTCCTGAGAAGTAATCACATTTGGTCTGAAACACAGAAAAGGGAATGCTCCATTTTTAAATGGTAAATTCCTCAGAGGAGGAAAACAGGGAGTTAGCATCAAGAAAACAACTTCTTTGCATTGGCCTTGGTTGTAAAGAATGTTGGAGATATACTCTTAACTGAACTATTATTTTCAGAAGGACACGTGAGAAATTGTGTGAAATAGACATGACAAAGGGTGGCATTCTAGAGATATTGGAGCTTATAAATTAAGGACTGGAGACAGATGGCATTTACCTGAAAATCCTTAAAGAATTGAAATATGGAACTGCTGAACTTTTAACAAAAATGAAACTTCTCATTAAAAAAAACACTTCTCATTAAAATCAGCCTCCTGGCTAGAGGATTAGAGGGTAGCAACTGTATGTGATACCAGTTCTTTAAAAGAGCCTTATTCGGGCATTATGTTGTACCTGTGTACAGCTGTCTGTACACATGAACATGTTTGTGTGTGGATGACTATACATGTATTCATTTTACAAGTGAACCCAAGGACGGGCCCTCTTTCGGGTTTTGTGTGTCTGAAAATAAAAAACTGTCTTAAACCAAGTCAGACTTGATTTAATGCAGTTTTATATTTATATTTCAGATCCTAGAGCATGGCCTAAGAGTACACAATGCAGCTACCACACTGTAGCTAAGCAGGTGTGTGTTCAGTGCCTGGATGGGAGACCCATATATACCTGGCATTTCAAAGTAGGGTTAGAAAAGACTCCTGCATTTAGGAGAAGAGAATTGGTCTTGTGGTAGCAAGCATGACTTGTCCCCTTAGCTAAGCAAGGTTCACCCTGGTAGCATATGAATGGGAGACTAGATGTGTGAGCACTGCAAGATATTCCTCTCAGGGGATGGAGCTGCTCTGGGAAGAGCAGAAGGTTTCAAGTTTCCTCCCTGATATCTTCAAGGTTGGGCTGAGAGAGACTCCTGCCTGCAACCTTGGAGAAGCCGCTGCCAGTCTGTGAAGACAATACTGAGCTAGATAGACCAATGGTCTGACTCAGAGTATATGGCATCTTCCGATTTTCCTATGAAATCTTGGATAAGCCATGGCAGTCAGTGTAGACAATACTGAACTAGATGGACCAATAGTCTGACTCCGTATAAGGCAGCTGCCTATGTACCAGACGATTGATTCATCTGTCTCAGTGCTTCCTGCATTACCTGGGAGCAGTTCTACAGGTTTTCAGACACGGTTTCCTTCCCATCCCTACCTAGAGATGCCAAGGATTGAACTTGGGACCTTTTGCATGCAAAGCATGTGGTCTACTACTAAGTTATGACCCTCCCCTATGGATCAACCCCTAGCTTCAACATACCTAATATGATTGGGAATGAAATTTGAGAAGTTTTAAAAAGATTGTTCAAAAGCCTAGGTTCAGAAAGTGAAGTTCCATCCACAAGAGAAGAGGAGGCCCTCATAAAATTGGATTCTCAAGAAACAGCGCTTAAAGATTCCCAGAGGAAACTGGGGGAGAAAAAAATCCATCAGCGATTGTAGAAAGTGCATTACAGGTGAAGGAGCTTAACACAAAACACATGCAATCAATGACGGGCCACTTGAACTTTGCTTGTACAGTTATCTCTTGAGGAAGAAATATTCTGTAGGTGTTGAACAACTGCTTTTCCCAAGACAATGATAGCACAGAATTAAACAAAAGTAACAAGAAGAGCAAAAGACGGCCAGGGAATTAGGCAGGGTTTTCTGAAATGCATCAAAGGAGCTGTTGTTATGAAAGCTTGAAATGACTTCAGTCATGGATTATACATAGATCACATGTGTTGAAAGCTTCCCTCCCTGGGGAAGTTCAGGCATCTACTGAGAGAAGTGCCAGTTTCTTCTTCCACCCAAACAACCTTCCTTCTGGGTGTCTGCCTCTATGGCTGCAATTCCATTTTATAAGAGGGGTCCTTTCTTGCAGATTCAAGCCTAGGACTAGAAAGACCTGGGTTCAGTCCCCTCTCAGCCATGAAGTTCACCTTTGGCTAATCAACATTTATCTGCCTAACCTACCACACAGGGTTGTTGTGAAGATAAAATGTAGGGGGATGTCATGTATGCTACCCAGAGTTCCTTGGAGGAAAGGTGGGATAAAAGCATCATGAATGAAATAATTATATAAATAGCCATACCTTTGGAGTGGGGAATCTAAAATTAAGAACTTATTCCCACACTCACTCTGGAAATGGAAGAATTACTACAAGGAAAAATTTCCCCTCAGTTTTTATGAGGAAAAATGATCTTGCAAAGCACTCTTTGGGTAGCCACATCAATAAAATGGGAAATAGGGAAAAATTTTCATATAATTATTGTACAACAAACGTCTAAAATGAACAATTGTTTGCCAAAACTATTCACATTGATTTTGAAAAACATTTTCAAGGCAGAATGAAAACCATGGGGAAGGTGCCTTAGTCTAGTTCTAGATTATTCTAGAACCTACTAATTTAACTCTCATCCTGAGTCATGATTTTTTACTCACAAGTAGGATGTCTTACTCCCAAGTGGTTGCCTTGGTTTCAATTGATGCCCTCCAACTTTTCCAGACCACAGAACCTACAATAATTTAATATTTCACTTCAAGGGAGTGCAGTGGTCGCCCCCACATCCCAAGCATGGCACCCTGTGTGACCACTCAACTCACTGAGAATGTGAGTTGTTAGCTAAGAAAAATAATCATTTCAAACCTCACACTAATGAGAACCATGCATCAACAAATTAGTTCTCGGCATTTTAGCTGAAAGGACACACTGTGACTGACCTAAAGGCAATCATCAAAAGTCTGGGGGCTGGCCAAGTGTCTTCTACAGGTCAGCTTCCCACAATCACGGGGTGTAGCTATAATTGAGTGGATGGGTTCAAAGAACCTGGGGCCCCCAGATCCTGAGGGCCCCCCAGCACCCCTCCCTATTTTCTTCATGATCCCCCTCACTCCGAGGGGCCACTGCAGAGGGGGCGAACAAAGGCCCCCTCTCCCCTAACTACAGCCCTGCACAATCATAACATTTTTTGTTGGGTTTCTTGTCAGCTGTCCTTGGGCATACACTTCTTTCTTCATACAAAACCAATAGCCTCCTTCAGACGTTATCCAAAAGCCCCTCTGAAGCCATGGGGGGCAAAGGGGAGGGAAGAAGTCCCACCTCTGCTGCATCACTCACCCTGCTCACAGTTAACCTCTTGTCTGAAAAGGGAAGAGCCCTCCCCGTGATGGTGGGCACATCTATGATTGCCAGGATGGATCGATCCATTAATGTGGCAGAGGCAGAACTTCCTCCCCCTTCCCCCAAAGTCCATGGCTATAGGGGGACTTTTGGATAACTTCTGAATAAGTCTAATATCTTCTGTCCATCCAAGCCAAACATAGATCACAGCTATTCCCTTTGTGCCTGTGAATCTGTACATTTATACATGTTTTTGTGTAAATGGCTGCCCCTGCATTCATTTAAAAAGTGAGTCTGTGTACAGTCCCCTCAAATGCTTGGTACAGATAGGAAGTGAATAGCTGTACCTGTGTACAGATCACTCGAATGGGTCTTCACCATAAAGTCTGCATAGGGCTATTGCCTTAGGGCAGGCCTGCTCAACTTAGCCCCACCCCAGCTGTTTTTGGACTACAACTCCCATAATCCCCAGCCACAGTGGCCAATAGCCAGGGATTACGGGAGTTGTAGGCCAACATCTACAGAAGGGCCGAGGTTGAGCTGCCCTGCCTTAGGGCAAGACCATTGTGGTAGGTCCATTCAACATAACTATATGTTTACTCAAAATTAAGTCCCATTCTGTTCAATGGGCTTTAACGACCAAGGAAGTGTACATGGAATTATGGCCTTTCAGTGATGGCCTTTGCTGTGGCTTAAAGTGGCTCCTTCTTCTCCTGACATTATTGGAACTAGCTATTTAACTAATAGTGCTGATTTGAAATGCCTGTTTTCTTGACCATGTTCTATCATCTCTGAAATGCCCCTCACATTTTCTCCACCATATTCATAGGCGGTGGACATGGGAGGTCAATTTTGGCAATTTGGGGTGGGTGGGCGGGCCTGAGAAGTTCTGAGAAATTTCTCAGACTACCTGCAGCTGCCCTTTCCCCCCTTCAAATCCCCACGGCACCACATCATGACTCTGAGGTGCAGCATAAACTACGAAGCAGAAGAAAAATGGCACGGGGGGAAGGGCAGCTGCAGGTAATCATCTCTCCTGCTCTGTCTGTATCACGTTCTTCTCAGTGGCAAGGGCCAGGGATGTCTCACGGTGCCAGTGTGCTGGTGGGTGGGCAAAGAAAGGGATGGTGGTGGCAGGTGGGGGAGAAAACAGCGGCAGCAAGGAAATGGTGGGGGAAGGAAGGAAATGACGGAGTGGGCAGAGGGGAGGAAGGAAACGGCAGGTGGATGAGCAAAGACACAGAAGGGGGGGCGGGGGGACTAGAGGAGCAGATGCTCTGCATCCAGCCCAGCTAGTTTCTTCCTCCACCGTGCAAGCCTGTCCGCCGCCGCCTCTTTCCTCTCCCCCTCCCAGCAGCTTGCTCACGAACACGCATGAGAGCTGCCATGCATGGGATTAGTGACAGGTATACCATATAGAGATAGATAGACAGATAGATGATAATTGGACTTTAAAAAAATTGCTGCACTTGCCAAACTGATTTGCCAGTTTGAGGTCAACAGCCTTGGCTCTTTTCCCTTTCTCTCCTTCTTCCAGTCCAGGAAGAGACCAGCTTTCTTATTCTTTTCCTCCCCACTCACCTTTCCTTCCCAGAAGCACTTAGTGGGGGGAGCAGAGAAGAGACCACCAAGACTGCTATAGAAAGTGTGTTGCTTGGGTCACAAATGCATTCTCTCCACAGCTGTTAGGAACACACACATATCAGGAGGAAAAAGGGACACAGAGCGGCTGCATGAATGAAGGAGATTTCCCATATCTCACCTCTTCCCTTTCCCTCTGCTCCAGTCTGCCAGTATATTCTGGGGATACTTTCATAGTGGCATAGAAGAGGTGGCATAGTTGAAACTGACAAGTTGTGTGTCAATTTCACTTCATCTCATGCAGAGGGCAGCTTTAATTAATTCCTTCTTGTAGTTCTTCCCTCCTTCTCTGCCTTTCTCCCGACATTGTTGAAGCAGACACGTTAATTAATTAGTTTCTGAAGTTGTTTCTACCTCCCCCCGCTGCCATACTCATTTTAATTGCTGACAATTTGCTCATTTGCACAATTTTGCTTTGGTGAAAAAGTGGAAATGAAAACTCTTTTTAAAAATGTACTGTAAGCATATTAGCACAAATCTGAAGACTGGCTAAAAAAAACCAACCACAATAACAACACTAAAATGACCAGCACTGAGGGAAATATGGTGAAGGTGTGCTCCAAAACTAAATCTAACGTTTTGCCACGGGAGTGGGACCCACAGATGAATCATGCTGAAAACATAGTTTAACCATTATTTACGGACGATGTCATGTGGATGCCCAGTAAAAGTGAGTGAACAAAGATTGGCAGTTCCAGAGAAAATGTCTCATCTGGAAACACCCATTGGCCTGGTTCACACAATCATTCAAATTTAGGTTTAATGTGGGTTACCAATATTAGCATGATTTTGAGAACGCACACCAGGGTGATTTTTGGCCTGAGATGAATCTGATATTCTCACCTTGGCATGGGTTCACACAGTCATGCTAACGGTGGTAACCCACATTAAACCTAGATTTGAACGATGATGTGAACCAGGCCACTGTCTCATAACACCTTGGTTTGTACGAAGGGGAATAAGAATTGTATGGAATTGATACAAGAATTCCTCACCTAATGGTAGGATTTCTCTGTAAAAAACAAAACAAAATGAAGGTAAAAACTTACTCTAAAGGACTACAATTCATGCTTATTGCTTTGTAGACCTCAAAACTGCATTCACAATAATGCAGCTAACAGAAGGGGCACTGGTGCATATTGCCTATGGCAGGCTATAAAAAAAAAAATCATCCCTTCGGGGCATTATTTCCAAAGGGTTCCCAAAAGACAAACACTTTAGATTGTTTCCTGTGATAAATCAGTGGCCCAAGGGCAATGTGAGATGAACACAAGGGATTTAAGTTCTTTTGGGGAGTAGAGTTTGCTTAAACTGGACACAGTAAATATGTTGTTTCAGGAGAAATTGAAAGATTTTAAAGTAGAAGCCTGACATGCCTGTATTTGGGGGGAAACCTGTTTGTGTCTAATACATCATAAAAATGGCTCAAGAACAGTTTGTCCTTGTGATAGGGTTGCCCTGTGGAGCTGCTAACATCTTTAGGTTGAGACCTCAGGTTATGTGCTGTGTATCTGCCGATCATGCAAGTTGGCTGCCTGTTCCGCCCCAAAGCATGGTCCTTATCTCTGTAAGTTCATGCCACTTGTTTCTCTGCGCTGAATTAGCCTCCCCCCCGCCCCCACGAGATGCCTTAACAAAACATTGCTAACTTGGCTTCATTGTAAACCCAATCTGCTAAATTCAGATCATAATACTTAATATTAAGTAACTTATTGTACAGTTAGATGATGTCAGCAACATTAGGATGCAATGCGGTGAGGGGCATTTTTTTCTCATGCTTGAAAATGGAAGCAACACTTTACTGACCCCCCCGCCCCGCCCAAACCCGGAAGAAGAGGTGTAGAGTCTAGTTTGTCTGAACTGAACTGCAGTCAGGGAGACGAATGCATCCTTGATATTCCTGCATACTCCTGCTAATTCTGCAGACAGGTGCTTTTTAAAGTGGGGATTCTCTTATAAAAAGCAGGGAGAGAGCAACTGGCCCTATCCATCCCCAGCACAGCGTCCCTACACACACACACACACATAGACACACACAGACACCGTTTTGCAGCCAGGAAAACAAACAAATGGATCATAGAACAAATCAATCCAGAATTTTCATTTGAGGCACAAATGACCAGGCTCAGATTATCATACTTGGGACACATTCTGCGAAGACCCAGCTCCCTTGAGAAATCAATAATGCTGGGAAAAGTTGAAGGAAAGAGAAGAGGACGACCAGCAGCAAGGTGGATAGACTCGATTATGACAGCAATGAACACATCACTGAGAGACCTTAAAGGCCAAGTTGAAGACATAGGAACATAGGAAACTGCCATATACTGAGTCAGATCATTGGTCTATCTAGCTCAGTATTGTCTTCACAGACTGGCAGCGGCTTCTCCAAGGTTGCAGGCAGGAATCTCTCTCAGCCCTAACTTGGAGAAGCCGGGGAGGGAACTTGAAACCTTCTGCTCTTCCCAGAGTGGCTTCATCCCCTGAGGGGAATATCTTACAGTGCTCACACATCAGGTCTCCCATTCAGATGCAACCAGGGCAGACCCTGCTTAGCTATGGGGACAAGTCATGCTTGCTACCACAAGACTAGCTCTCCTCTCATCGTGAGAGGAGAGCAGATCATCCTGGAGAGAATCATCCTGGACAGATCATCCTGGACAGATCATCCTGGAGAGAATCTATCTATCTGGTTGCTAAGAGTCGACACCAATGTGATGGCACTTAATCAATCAATCAATGAATTAAACCGCTTTGGGAATTTTGGTTGAAAAGTGGTATATAAATATTTGTTGTAGTCGCAGTAGTAGTAGGGTGTAAGAGCAAGAAGCACCAATGGTTGTCATCTTCAAATATCTGAAGCACTGTCACATAGAAGATGGAGCAGCCTGCTTCTCTCTTGTCTTAGGACAGGACTAGAACCAATGGGTTGAAATTGCAAGGAAGCAGATTCAGGCTATACATCAGGAAGAATTTCCTAACAGTAAGAGCTGTTCCACAGTGGAATAGCCTGCCCCATATAGTGGTGGGCTCTCCTTCTATAGAGGTTTTCAGACAGAGGCAGGACAGCCATTGCTCAGGAATGCTGCAGCAGATTCCTGTACTGAGCAGAGGGTTGGACTAGAAGACCTCCAAGTTTCCTTCCAACTCTAAACCTTTATGATTCTATTATTTGACCCACCTTGTTTCAAGATGAGTCCCTGTTCTGTAAGGAGGAATTCCCACAACCGATTCATGCAGGAACAGACATCCAGAGCAGTCTCCTCTTAGTGCAGGAAACCCTGCTGCATTATTAAACTGGGAGGCTATTCACACGCGCATGCAAAACTGGGCCTGATCCTGGCGGCACCGCGGTGGCAAACCCACCTAGGGAGCCTCCCTCTAAAATGAGGTTAGGAGAGCGAGCGCTCTCCTAACCCTGTTTATTTGATCGTCTGCTCGCCATGGCTGCTTGCAGCCACGGCTGGTCAACTGCAGGGCTCCCGGTTAACTCCAGAGAGGAGAGGGGATCCCCGCCACTTGCATGATGCATTATGGGAGCTCTGGTGGGGCAGGGTGACATGGGGCGAAGCCATCCTCCCCTTCCCCAGGAAGCCCCTTGTGCCACCTGAAAACATGTTCCCAAGGGCTGTGCAGTCCTCTGGGACATATTTTGGGGCAACACAGAGGGCTTCCTGGAGAAGGGGCGGGCGTCAAAGTTTTCTGCTTCTCCACTGCACCAGTACAGTTAATTGGGAGGTTCTCTTAGGTTACTATCTTGCTACACTGGTGCATGCTTGCTCTGTGCCAGCCATTGTGCCCACAGGGTTGAGGTGTGATTACCAGATGTTTAGTATCCCACTTGATAAGTGGCAAGTGACTCTCAGGTTCAGTTCCCCACCCACAAAACTGGAGCCAGTGATCTACCTCACAGGACTGTTGTGATGAGAACCAAATAAATAATTATACATATAGGTTTCATAGTGATATTATAACTGGAAATTTCACACACATGTCCATGTATTGGTATTTGCTCAGGACAGTTGAAGGGGGTATGAGCTAGGAATCTAAAATCTGGCATGATCCAGTCCCCTGCCATAGCCCCCTCTCCCACGCATGTTACCTGTGTGTGTGTGAATCCCATGGCTTGCCAGTATGCTTCCCACACAAAGAGAATTACACTTGCAGGAGGGCTGCATGCAAACTGGATCAGATCCCAAATATGTGACCCATCGCAAGGTATGATTATCTTTCCCTATTATGAACTGGATTATACAGTATCTGATACAGTATCGTGGTGAATGATTTTAAAGGGCTTTCCTGCTTGAAAGACGTTTATGTACATCTATATTGCTATACTCTGATACATGTTTCTAGGATTACCATAAGGATCGCACTAGATGTGAAATGTTAACTAGATGTAAAAACCCATACAACTTAAAGGGCGGGGGGTGGGGGAAGAGATGTCACTAATCTAAATTGCCAGATATAATCATAAAATTTGGTAATAAATAGTGTTCAACTTTCTTTAGGCCTAAGTTTATGGAATCAACTTTAATTAACATTTATGGCATAGCCTCCCCAGTGAGGCTCACTTGGTGTCATCACTTGATGCCAGGAGAAGACTTTTCTGTTCATCCAGACCTTTTTAAAAAAAGTTTTTTTAAGTTGTAGTTTTTGTTTTGTTTTAATGCGTTCTTAATTGTATGTTGTATTCAGTTTATATGAATATGATGAATATTTATATACCTCTTTTCAGCAAAGGTTCCCAAAGCATGCATATATATATAATGGCTCCTTGTCCCCAAAGTGCTCACAATCTAAAAAGAAACATAAGAGAGACACCAGCAACAGCCGCTGGAGGGATGCTTGCTGGGGCTGGATAGGGCCAGTTGCTCTCCCCCTGCTCAATAAAGAGAATTACCACTTTAAAAAGGTGTCTGTTTGCTCAGTTAGCAGGGGACAGTTATGAGGTGGCCGGCAAATAAAGTTGTTGTCATCCGTCATCAGTTGTTGTGCTTCATGTTTGTCACAGCTTGGCAATCACCTAGCTGATGCCGTATTCTCACACAGCCATTCTGACTGGTTCTTGCTCCAGGTATCGACAAGTTCTGGCATGGAGAATTACACCCTTTAACAGCCTAGAAAGTATCCAAATTCCTCAAGATGGTCGCTGTCACTAATCATAGCAGGCCCTGCAAGGAAAATGTACCTTGCAGGCCTAAACAGGTGCCTAGTTGATTCCAGCACGGATCTTTGTCATCTGACACTGTCACTTTGTATATTACCTCTTGTACTTTTGGGTAGTGCCAATTGGGAAAGGGAAATAGGAAGGTGGAGTCATTGCGGCCGAAAGAGTTAAACTTGGACTTTTCTCAAGGCATCCCTATTTCATTCCCCTCCTCTCAGCTCCTTCACAAAATGTTAATCTAATTGTGATACTATCACTTTGATGACAATATGACAAGACAGACAAATTTGATTGTATTCTCCACAGAGCAAAGCATATGCTACTTGGGAGACTTTGACAGAGAGAAGGACATAAAACAAATGGAGTTCATGAATATACAATTTTTATTGTACACAGTAGTGACATCCAAACTTCAGAGACTAGGTGGGTGAGACTTATGCTTTCCTATTGAGATTAATGGGTACGTTTTTAAAAAGTGCCAACCGAGAGTACTACAGTTTATGTTAAAATGTCGGCGTGAATAAGAATAATTTTTTTCTCAAGATGAATGATGCATTTAATAGCCGCGAGACATTCATGCCAAGTAGCACTTCCTCAAAAGTGATTTTTTGTTGGTATTGTAAATTGTATAATCTTAACTGCAATTATAGACTTGTTTAGGTAAAGGTCAAGTTAGTAGACTGGATGGTTATAAACTAGGAGGGAAATTGGTAAATGTATTCCCTTGGCGATAGTCTATGAATGATTTTAAGCAAGATAATTTTTTTGGTAACTCTATTTCTACTTTAATGCAATAGAGCAAGTAAAGACAGCACACATTAACAAAGGGTAAATTAGATTTGTCTAAGTAAACATGTCTGTACAATAGGAGTAGTGGTGCTGGGATAAGGACAGTCTGAAGGTTAAGAGCTCCATGTAAATGGGACAGACTCGTTTTCACAGAAAGCAAAAGGAATGGCCGCTCACGGAATGATTACCGCTGATGGGATGCAGTTGGTACTTCGCTGAAGTCTGCATTGAACAAGAACCACGTGGGACTTTCTTGGTCCTTCTTGATCCTGAGAAGCTGGTTGTAATCCTTTTGGTTAGGAAAGCTCACCATGAAATTCCAACTTAGATTGTACCTTCGTTGTTTGCTGCTGCCCCAGCCCTAAGGTGGGAAGTTCATGATAGCCTTTGATTGGTTCCAGTTAGAAGAGAAAGGAACATGGTCTTGTGGTAGCAAGCATGAATTGCCCCCTTTGCTAAGCAGGGTCCACCCTGGTTTGTATTTTAATGGAAGACCACATGTGCGAGCACTGTCAGGTATTTCCCCTAGGGGATAGGGCCACCCTGGGAAGACCATCTACATGCTTGCATGCCGAAGGTTCCAAGTTCCTTCCCTGGCATCTCCAGGTAGATCTGAGAGAGAATACTCCTGCCTATAACCTTGGAGAAGCCGCTGCCAATCTGTGTAGACAATACCGAGCCATCTGGACCAACAGTCTGACTTGCTTCGCACGACACATGTGAAGCGCCTGACAAGATTCTGTGGGGTGAGTGGGCTTAGACTGCTCTCCCTGCAGACGAGCAGACGCTCATAGCTGGGTGGCCACATCGGCCACCCACACAGCTGCCAGCTCCATCATGGAGTTGGCAGGGGCTGCGGGGATCAGGGGCTGCGTGGCCCCCGGGAGTCTCAGGATGCCCTGCATGAGTGTGCAGCGCATCCTGGAGAGACCCCTGAGCCTGGGAGGCTGCTTGCGCCGCGGCAGCACACGAGCAACCAAACGGAGTTAGCAGAGTGCTAACTCCACTAACCTCATTTCAGGGGAGGGCTACTTTAGGTGGTTTGCTGGCAGGAGCCATGCGGCTCCTGTGGCAGCAGACGGCCAGGAGACATCGGGCTAGGCTCCCTTAGCCCGATTCCTCCTGGTCATGTGAATAGCTTCTCTGTATATGGAAGCTTCCCATGTTTCTCTGTTCCTAACATTGGGGATGGGAATGGTTCATCATCTGTTGACGTCAAGTGATAACGTTCTAGTGCTAATGAGTCATCAGGGATTAATGAGATCAATTTTAATTGAGGCAATTCACACACTTGGCTGGGCATCATCAAGTGCTTGAGTAATCAAAGGTTGAGAGAACAAGCAGTGTGCATTAGGGATGTGCACAAATCTATTTGTTTGATTAGATTTGTGCCCCAAACAAATCATCGCTGATTTCTTTTGTATCCAAATCTACCCCCTCCAAATCACCCCAGATTTGATTTGTATTTGCTTTGCTTTGGATTCAGACCTATTCAGACGACATAACAAGGTCCTAGGGGCACCAAATTTGGTGGTGGGTAGGTCCCCATGGGTGCCACCTACCAACCAAATTTCAAGGCAGTGGGACACTCGGTTGATTTTTAATGAATTTTATTTTAGTGTACACTGATTTTGAACATTTCCGCCATAGGAAACAATGGGGCTATTCTCACGATCTGTAAAATCGGGCTAGGAGAGCCTAGCCCGATTTTTGCAGATCGTAAGAACCACCGGGCTCGGCTGCGAGCCCGGTAGTTCTCGAGCGGGTAACCCGCTGCTGTAGCCCTCCCCATAGCCCAGGTTTGCAGAGCGAGTGCTCCGCAAACCCGAGCTATCTGTACGAGGAAACTCCTGGAGGGGAGGTGAAAAGCTGCCTCCCGGCTCCGGGGTCTCTCGCCAGCATGCCCTGCACACTTGTGCAGGGCATGCTGGAGCTTGTGGTGGCCAATCGGCCCCCGCTCCCTTCAGCCCCCGCCAGCTCCATCACGGAGCCGGCAATCGTGTAGGTGGCCGATACAGCCGCCCAGGCCCCTGCAGCGATCGTCTGCGGGGAGAGCAGACTTAGCCCGCTCTCCCCACAGTATCAGCAAAAGCGGGTCTCACTGATCGTGAGACCCGCCTCAATGGGTTTCTATATCCTAACCCTAAAACGGATCCCCAGCTTTTATTTTAATTTTTAAAAAATTGTGGAGCAAAATGTGTAGTCATTATTTTTCAAGTGTTTAGATTCTTTGGTGTATAATAACTTTTCCTCATAATGAATCCCTATGAGGATTCATTGCACACCTTCATTTCTTCTGTTCATTTTGACTGTCACTGCACAGTGCCAACTGTCAACTGCCATGTGTCAACTACACCCCCCCCCACACACACACCTGCAAGGCAGTGGGGTACTCATTTTAATTTTTATGAATATTGAAATCTTTAGATTCTTTGATGTCTAATAACTTTTTCTCATAATGAATCCCTATGAGGATTCATTATACTCCTTCATTTCTTCTGCTCATTTTGACTATCATTGGACAATGCCAACTATAAACTGCCATGTGTCAACTAACCCCCCCCCCACACACACACACATTGGGGTGCTCAGTTTATTTTTAAGGTATTTTTGAAGTGTTTAGATTCTTTGGTGTCTTCATTACACACCTTAATTTCTTCTGTTCATTTTGACCCCAATGCTTTGCAGGTGGGGATGAGGAATTAGTGGCATCCCACGTTCCAGCTACCCCACAACCCAAAAGCCACTGGGTACTCAGTTTATATTTTAGGATTTTTTGAGGTGTTTAGACTCTTTGGTGTGTAATGAATCCTCATAGGGATTCATTATGAGGAAAGGTTATTAGACACCAAAAAGTGTAAACACTAAAAAAAAATCCTAGAACATAAACTGAGTAGTACCCCACTGCCTTGCAGGTGGGAGTGGGGTGTAGTTAGCACATGGCAGTTGACAGTTGCCACTGCCAAAAAGACAGTCAAAATGAATAGAAGAAATGAAGGTGTGTAAAATGAATCTTCATAGGGATTCATTGAGGGAATATACACCAGGGGCTCACAAGTCAAATACCCTGGTGGTCCGGAACCAAACATGACATGGTATGCAGGGGCCGAGGTAAAATATTCAGCACGTTAATAATTATTTAAAATATTAATGAAAGCACTTACTAATTACTCATTAAAACATTAATGAAAGCAATTATTAGTTACCCATAGCATGAGAACATAAGAGGAGGCTCCTGGCAACCTTTCCACTTCCCTGTCCCCCATGCACTTTCAACGTTTGCAAAGATCAATTTTGAAAGGGGGCTGATCCCTACCATTTCCATGGGGCAAGGTGGCATTTTGCATCTCACCTCAGGCACCACAATACTTTGGGCCACCCCTGGGGCCAGCAAAAAAGACCCTGCAAGCCGGATCTGCACAGACCAAAGAATCCAAACACCTGAAAATTAATGACCACACATTTTGCTCCATAACTCCACTTCTACAAGGACTAGAGCTTAGCTCTCTTTTTAAAATGAAAGCTGGGAACCTGGGGAAATTAATAGGAGGGATCAGAATCTCGAATCAATTTGAATTGAATCAGGTGTGATTAGATTTGTACCCGAATCTAGCCAATGGACCACAGGGGTGATTTGTTTTGTCTCCAAATCACCTGAATTAGCTAGATTCGGGTACAAATCAATTTGTACAGAGCAGGAGAAGGGACAGTGTATAACTGAGGGTAGTTCCTTCAACTTAGTTTTTAGTTTCTGCAGCTTTTCCAGCTCTACACATAGAGGCTATTCACACAGGCAGGCAGCCTGGGCTTAGCTACCCATGTGCACCACTGAGATAGATTCTGATCCTGGTGCTGCCTTGGCCCACCCCCAAGCCTGGGAATATACCCCAGCTTTGGGGGCATGTGTATGTATGGGCACACATAGAGCCAGGCAGCAAGAGCGCCCGGCTGAGGGAAGAACCCTCAATGCACCACATTCCTGGAGCAGCACATTGAGGGATGCCCAAGGACTTCCTCCTCCTCCGGCTCCCTGCTCTGCTGCTCTCCACCACGGCACCAATTATATGTTGGGCGAGCAGCAGAGCAAAGAGACCACAATCGCTCATGTGTGGGGAGACAGGCAGGAGCTTGCCTCCCTGCTAGCCCTCCGCCCCACCGGATTATTTGTTCGTGTGTACAAGCTTAAAGTCTTTGCTCAGATGTGGAGACTCAAACTATAGCCACACTCTTGAAGTTGAGAAATGGGAGGGACTCGGGAGGTCTTCTCATCTGTCCTTGATCCTTGCCTGCTTCCTGCCTTGAAGGAGCTCCCAGTCCTTCATAGGCCAGGAGCACCAATACAATGAGTCGCATGCCACCTAAAGTGCTGCCAGCAAGACCAGGTCAGATTAGACCAGCTTTGAGCACCCACATTTGGGAGTATGGCAACAGAAATTGGAAAATTCTTACAAAACTTTGGTTTTGTTTGGTTTGGTTTGATTGTCGAAGGACTTTGGAAGCCATAGTTGTGGGAATTGGTCTTACACCCATTTTCCTGCACAGCAACTTCACTCTGCACTATCATTTATGCATCAGTCTTTTATCCCACCCTTCCATATAGTGGTACATATGTTCCCACTTTTACTCTCACAACAAGCCTGCAAGGTAGATTGGGCTGAAAGACTGTCTGACTCAAAGTCAGGCGCAGTGTTCCCTCTAACAGGGATTCCCAGAAGTTGTTGACTTCAACTCCCAGAATCCCCAAGCAAAAGCCAATGCAGCTGCGGATTCTGGGAGTTGTAGTCAACAACATCTGGGAATCCCTGTTAGAAGGAACACTGGTCAGGCAGTGAGTTTTATAGCTGAGCAGGAGTTTGCATTGTGCATGTACACATAGGCTCAACAGATTATGGCTGACATCCAGACCAATGCTGCATTAGTGCAAACATGTTGCACTAGTGTAAGGATTTTGCATGAGCTGGTTCCACTAAGTTGGGAGCTTGCTTTCCAGTGGCATTCCTTGATACAACAGGGTGCACTCGTGCAATCTGTGGTGTGCCGCATGCTGTGAAACCTCTTCCTCAATCCATACACATTGCAGGACATGATGCAAAGTTATCCACTGCCCTTGTTGTGGTGGAAACTGATTTGAGATTAGGAAACAGAAGATAGAGCAGAGGAAAGAAGAAAGCTAAATCATACCTGGAAACAGATATCAGGATCTGGGACAAGAAACATGAGGAACATAGGAAGCTGCCTTATACTGAGTCAGACCATTGGTCCATCTAGCTCAGTATTGCCTACACAGACTGGCAGCGGCTTCTCCAGGGTTGCAGGCAGGAGTCTCTCTCAGCCCTATCTTGGAGATGCCAGGGAGGGAACTTAGAACCTTCTGCATGCAAACATGCAGGTGCTCTTCCCAGAGTGGCTCCATCACTTAAGAGGAATATCTTACAGCTCTCACACATGTAGTCTCCCATTCATATGCAACCAGGGCAGACCCTGAACAGCAAAGGGGACAAGTCATGCCTGCTACCACAAGACCCACTTTCCTCCCATGGGGAACTTCTAGGGCTGTGCAGATATGCCTCGGTGCTTCTGAAAGGGCCTTGGTTTGGTTCAGTGCTTCAAGTGGGTGGGCCAATTTGATTCAGTTCCATCTAAAGGGTTGCTTCAGTCCAGCCCACCCTGGAACCCGACCCACACTCCCCAATGCTTGCAGAAGCAGGCAGGAGTCCAGGCCTTCTGTTTCACATTACTTTGTTTCTGGTGGCAAAGGAGCTGTAGTTGTAGCCTCTTGACTTTCAAAAAAGATGCCCAGAAGATTCCATTCCTGTTCTTCTAGGCATATTCTGTGCAGCTGCTGCTCTTATATCAACAGGAGCAAAGTATCTCCCCCACCCCCTCTATGGACACAGACTGCAGAAATCACAAGGACTCCTGCAGGACTGTAAATATATGAACATATTTATTCTGGCATAACAGAGCACACTGCATCAAATGTAATGGGCTCTAGCCCATGAAAGTTTATGCCACAATACATTTGTTAGTCCTTAAGGCATCAAAGGACTCTGTTGTTTTTGCTACTAGAGTCTAACAAGGCTACCACTCTGGAAAAGAGATACTGGGAAGTTAATTTATAATCCAACTATCCATCCATCAATTTGTACTCTCGTATCTCTGTTTTTATCAATATATTGCCGCCAACATATATAGTGCTTTGCAGAATAATGTAAGCAAAAGGATAGCTCAGGATAGATCACTTTGCCCTTTTTAAGCAAGGTGATAGACCATGTGGTTTCTGTGTAGCTGCAAAGTGTCTTGGATGATAGGGATTATCTAGACCAGGGCTGCTCAACTTCGGCCCTCCTGTAGCTGTTGGCCTACAATTCCCATAATCCCTAGCTATTGGTCACTGTCACTGGGGATTATGGGAGTTGTAGTTCAAAAACAGCTGGGGGGCCTAAATTGAGCAGGCCTGATCTAGACCCTTTTCAATCTGGCTTCCACCCTGGGTCTGGGACTGAAACTGCCTTGGTTGTCCTGAAGGATGACCTACACCAGGAACTAGACATGGGGAGTGCACCCCTCTTGGTTCTGATGGACCTCTCAGCAGCATTCAGTCCCATCAACCATGGTATCCTTCTGGACCACCACTCAGGTATAGGGATTGGGGGTGGTGCATTGGAGGTGGTGCTGGGGGACTTCTGCTTGACTCCTTGGCCTCTGGCCTATGGGGTCCCACAAGGCTCAGTATTGTCCCCCATGCTGTTTAACATCTACATGAAACTGCTGGGAGAGGTCATTAGGAGGTTTGGACTGAAGTGTCATCAATATGCAGATGACACTAAGCTTTACCTTTCTCTGTCATCAGATCCTAGGGAAGCAGTGGATGTACTGAACTGGAGGCAATGATGGGCTGGATGTGGGCTAGCAAACTGAGGTTAGATCTAGACAAGATGGAGGTACTGCTGCTCAGTAGAGAAGCCAATTGGGACATAATGATTCAACCAGCTCTGGATGGGGTTGTACTCCCCTTGAAAGAACAAGTACACAGCTTGGGGGTGTTGCTGGACCCAAGTCTGCTTTTGGATGCTCGGGTGGAGGTGGTGGCAAGGGGTGCCTTTGCATAGCTTTGGCTAGTGTGCCAGGCTGTGGCCCTTCCTCAAGAAAGCAGAGCTGGCCATAGTTACCCAGGCCTTAGCCACGTCGCGGCTGGATTACTGCCATGCACTTTACGTGAGGCTCCCCTTGAAGAATATCTGGAAACTTCAGTTGGTGCAGAATGCAGCTGCCAGGGTTGTCTCTGGAACTGCTTGCTTGGAACATATTACACCTATTTTGAAATAGCTGCACTGGCTGCAATGGTGCAGAAGAGGGCAACCAAGATGATCAGTGGCATGGAGCCCCTTCCTTATGAGGCAAGGCTACAGCATCTGGGGCTTTTTAGTATGGAAAAGAGGAGACTGCAGGAGGACATGATAGAGGTGTATAAAGTTATGCATGGAGTACAGAGAGAGTGGACAGAGAGAAATTTCTCTCCACACAACACTAGAACCAGGGGTCATCCCATGAAACTGAAGGCCAGGAATTTTAGAACTAACAAAAGTGCTTTTTCATACAGTGCACCATTAATCTCTGGAATTCTCTGCCACAGGATGTGGTGATGGCCACTAGCTTGGATGGCTTTAAAAGGGGCTTATACAAATTCATGGAGGACATGACTATCAATGGCTACTAGTCTGGTGGCTATAGGCCACCTTCCGCTTCAGAGGCACAATGCCTCTCAATACCAGTTGCAGGTGAGCAACAGCAAGAGAGAGGGCATGCCCTTACCTCTTGCCTATGAGCTTCTCAGAGGCATCTGGTGTGCCACGGTGTGAAACAGGATGCTGGACTGGTTAGGCCTTGGGCCTGATCCAGCAGGGCTGTTCTTAGGTTCTTTTGCTGCCAATTTGTTTCCAGATCCAATTCAAGGTGCTGGTTATTACCTTTAAAGCCCTTAACAATTTGTATACCTGAAGGACCGCGTGCTCTCAAGAGTTCCTGCCTGCCCAACAAGGTTGTCAGAGGTGCTTTAATTTGCTCCATGTTGCAATGGAGGGTGAATTGTCAGGGAACGTGGTACAGGGCCTTCTCTGTTCTTGACCCAGGCTCTGGAATGATCTCCCAGTGAGCACCCGCTCTTTGACACCTGTGGCTGCTTTTAAAAAACAACTAAAGACCTTTTTATTTACTCAGGCTTTTACCCCCTTAGGGGCTGCTGGGTCTCTCAGCTTTCCTGCTTCTGTATGTATTTGTGTGTTTTTATGTATGTGTATGTTTCTTATGGTTTTTATTGTTTAACTGATGTTAAGATTTTAAATGTGATTTTTATAGAGTTTTACTGTATTTTAACTTTTGTAAACCTCCTTGGGATGTCTTATGAAAGGTGGCATAAAAAATTGAACTAAGAAACAAGCAAATAAATAAATCTGGGCTTCAGCTCTACAGATGTTTTTGGACCACAATTCCCATCATTCTCAGCCACACTGGTTCATAGTCAGGGATTATGGGAGTTGTAGGCCAACATCTGCAAGAGGACCAAAGTGGTGCAGCCCTGGGATAGATTCTTATCCCAAGAAGTGTATAATCTAAACATTGAGAGAGGGAGAGACAGCAAATGCATGGGAAGGGAGAAAAAATAATGGGAGAATATGCATGGTGTAGTGGTTAGAGTACTGGACTAGGACCGGGGAGACCCAAGTTCAAATCCCCATTCAGCCATGAAACTAGCTGGGTGACTCTGGGCCAGTCACTTCTCTCTCAGACTAACCTACTTCACAGGGTTGTTGTGAAAGAGAAATTCAAGTATGTAGTACACCACTCTGGGCTCCTTGGAGGAAGAGCGGGATATAAATGCAAAATAATAATAATAACAACAACAACAACAACAACTATGCATGCTTTTTTCTCATTCCAAAATCGGCAATGCCTAGTTAGGGTACAATCTTTCACCAGTGAAGTGATATCTACCTGGGGATAGCTCTAATGCAGTTTTAATGCTTATCATAGGATTTACTGTACTTTGTGTTAATAAAAGTAGCTAATTAACTGAAACGCTTCCAGTATTGACAGTAACCTGTAAATGTCACTTCTGAAATTGTGGTACATTCTTGAAGGAGCACAGTCTGACTGACCCCAGCAGCCCTCATTGCTTGTTCCTTCAATGAGGACCAAGTCAGGTGGACACCCCACGAGGGTGGCTCTGTAGACTGATTTGCCTTCAGCCCCTTAGCCTCTCCCCTTTCAAAGAGGGCCACAGTCCAATTTCGGTGGGAAAGTCTGCAGAATGCCCCACATAACTCATTGTTTAACTTGCTTCGCAATTAAGGGCTCATGTGGCAGGCAGGCAGCCGCCGATTCCACTTGGCTGAATGTTAAGCTTGACCTCTCTTCCCCTTTCCCCCTTCAGTTCAGAACTCTTCTCATCTTCCAAAATTATGTGAGAAATGATTTTTCATGCTATTTGCATGTTTTAGCGCATCCATCATTATCATGTGCACTGACAGCTTTATACTTCAGCTGTGACAGAGCTTGAAAAATACTAGGCCTATCAATCACCACATTGTAGGTTTCCAAAATGAGAGCTGTGCAGCTGACATTTTCCCTATGCTTTCCCTTTGTCTGCTTTTCTTTTCTTCTGCCACAATCAGTGGCTTTTTGTCATTGTTGTTTAATTACACAAAAGATGCTCTCTCTGATAGCAGAACGCTGGATGAAATATTTCCAACCTTTTTCGTTTCGTTTGATGACATTTTTGTCTCCATTAATGCTTTCTATGCCTTCATCCAAAGGGCCCATCTTTAAAGGATGCAACTTCTTGGCTTCTAAATTTACTCCCATTGGACTTCACAGCTACACAATCTGCAGAAAAAAGTGGGGGAGACTAATTTGCTTGTATGAATGCAAGATGTTTCTTTCATGTTGGTTCTATCAGTTTTTATCTCTGAAACTTTAAAAAAAAGATTAATAATCCAGTTACCCAGCTCATATAGTGAGAGCCAGCATGGTGTAGTGAGAGCCCAGCATGATGTAGTGGTTAGAGTGCTGGACTAGGACCAGGGAGACCCGAGTTCAAATCCCCATTCAGCCATGATACTTGCTGGGTGACTCTGGGCCAGTCATTTCAGCCTAACCAACTTCACAGCGTTGTTGTGAGGATTAACATAACCACATACACTGCTCTGGGCTCCTTGGAGGAAGAGCGGGATATAAAGTGTGTGTATTTCTCCCTCTTCCAGTACTTACTTATGATGTTTTTAAAAGTTACTCACTTTATTTTTTTTAATGTATTTATTTATATATAAATTTATGTTCCTCCAAGGAGCCCAGAGCACTGTATGTGGTTATGTTAATCCTCACAACGACCCTGTAAGGTAGGTTAGGCTGAGATAGGTAGCTGGCCCAGAGTCATCCAGTGAGTTTCATGGTTGAACAAGGATTTGAACTCGGGCTCCCAGGTTCTAGTCCAACCACTACACCACAGTAGCCCTTCTGATTTGATGTTACTGATCTGTTGTGTTCTATGGCTTCAGATTTGTATCAGGGTCAAACTAGACATGACATGGGAATTGACACCCCCAATGTTTTTTGTTCTTCAAAAAGCAGCCATGGGGATTAGGGTTTTATTTGGATTGGGGGCCATAATACGTAGAGAGAATGATTGCATACTTTTCCCCTATGTACTTCGCCCCCAACCTAAATCCCCCTTCCCAGAGTAGCTATTGGCCACAGAGGGAGGAAATTGTACTGCTAAGTTTTCTTTTCTATGGCTAATAATGGGTTCAGGAAGGGTGGTGATTTAAAAGTTGGAGAGTCAGCACAGAGGCAAGGAGTTACACATGCTCCCTTCCCCACTTTGAGCCCCCCTGATCTGAACTGTGGGGCCCTGAAGCTGTTTTTTGAAAAAAGCAAAAAGATTAAGAATTTTAATCATGGAATTTGCATGTCATGTCTAGTCAGTGAGCTGATATCCTGATTTTACGGAAGACATGGGAACATAGGAAGCTGTCATATACTAAGTCAGACCATTGGTCCATCTAGCTCAGTATTGTCTACCCAGACTGGCAGCAGCTTCTCCAAGGTTGCAGGCAGGAGACTTCCTCTACCCTGTCTTGGAGAAGCCAGGGAAGGAACTTGGAACCTTTTGCGCACAAGCATGCAGATGCTGTTCCCAGAGCAGCTCCACCTGCTCACACATGTGGTCTCCCATTCAAACACAAGTCAAGGTGGACCCTGCTTAACAAAGGGGACAAATCATGCTTGCTACCACAAGACCAATTCTCCTCTTAATTTCTCTGTGATTCTACTGAACTCCTACTGAAATTAACTACTACTACTACTACTACGAATATTGATATACCACTTTTCAACAAAGGTTTCCATAGCGGTTTTCATAGAAAAATAATAAATAAGATGGGTCTCTGTCCCCAAAGGGCTTACAATCTAAAAAGAAACATAAGACAGACACCAGGAACGGTCACTGGAGGGGTACTGTGCTGGAGTTGGATAGGGCCAGTTGCTCTCCCCCGCTAAATAAAGAGAATCGCCACTTTTAAAAGGTGCCTCTTTGCCCAGTTTGCAGGGGCAAATTTAGTAGTCCTTTCAAGTAACTCCTGAGCAGTACTGTTCAAAAATTTAGTCTGAATGTCAGCTTCTGAGACTAAAGACTATTTTGAACATTACAAGGAAGCAGTGCCACATGAGTCACTCACAAATCTTTGTCCGTGCTGCTGAGCATTGTGTAATGAGTAAGCTCCCACATATCCCCATAGAAGTTGCATGAGATATAGCTGTATTTGGAACAAATGCATTCTCTCACCAGGCCTATCCTTTGCATGATGCCCAGAACCATGGAGTTAGCTTCAGTTCCTACCTCTCTGATAGATTCCAGATGGTGTCATTTGGAGACTGCTGCTCTGCAAAATGAGAACTAAAGTATGGAACATAGGAAGCTGCCATATACTGAGTCAGTCGATCTAGCTCAGTATTGTCTACACAGACTGGCAGCGGCTTCTCCAAGGTTGCAGGCAAGAATCTCTCTCAGCCCTATCTTGGAGATGCCAGGGAGGGAACTTGGAACCTTCTGCTCTTCCCAGAGCAGCTTCATCCCCTGAGGGGAATATCTTGCAGTGCTCACACATCAAGTCTCCCATTCATATGCAACCAGGGCGGACCCTGCTTAGCTAAGGGGACAAGAGGAGAGCAGGTCTTGTGGTAGCAAGCATGACTTGTCCCCATAGCTAAGCAGGGTCTGCCCTGGTTGCATATGAATGGGAGACTTGATGTGTGAGCACTGCAAGATATTCCCCTCAGGGGATGAAGCTGCCCTGGGAAGAGCAGAAGATTCCAAGTTCCCTCCCTGGCTTCTCCAAGATAGGGCTGAGAGAGATTCCTGGCTGCAACCTTGGAGAAGCCGCTGCCAGTCTGTGAAAACAATACTGAGCTAGATAGACCAATGGTCTGACTCAGTATATGGCAGTTTCCTATGTTCCTATGTTCCATCCACTCCCAACCACCAAGATTCAGGCATACTCATCTTTTCTCCAATCATGACTTGAAAAGGAGTGTACCCATTGACTGCTTTGGATCTGTGGAGGGCCATCAGGATGACTGGGAGTTTCTCATCCCAGCTCTGGGTCCTGACCGGTCCATGATAACCATGGTGCAAGCCAGTTCTTGCACCATTGTTCCTTATCTTGGGCTCCTTTTGGCTACCAGCCAGACTCCTTGACTCCTTAAGTGGTTGCTATTCCCCTGTGATCACGTTTGTATACAAGTGGATCAGGTCCCCCAGACAAATATCAGGACCACCCAATGTCGGTTTCCATCTGGGTCAATGGCCTAAATGGAGGAATACAAAATATAGGTCCTCCCTGCCAGGCACCTCATGAAGGGGTGCAGGGGGGAGTTGTCCAGATAATCCAAAATCTAACTTCTGAAACAATGGCAGAACACAGTGTATTGGGGGATTCCCCCTAGAGCTCGCACACGAGCAGGAAGCCTGGGTTAAGGGAGCACTTGCTGCCTTGACCTCAGCTAAAACGCTAGGCTATGCGGCACTGCCCCCATCAGGATTGGGCCCAATCCCACGTGCATCCTTCCCTAGCCTGGGTTAGGCTTCACATGAGAACAGCATCAGTAGGTTTTAGTGGGCATCAGAGTATGCTAAGGTTTTCTCAAGAGTTTTTCAGAGTCAGTCAAGAGATCAAATATAGAACTCTGCTGTATCCATAGGAGGTGACAACTTCCTACTAAGGATGTGCAAAACGTTTTGAGCTTAATATGTTTTGAGCTCAAAATGGGCCATTTAGTGTGTTTCGAGCTTGAAACAAAATCCCTTCCAAAAAAAATGGTCTGTTTTGAGCTCAAAACAAAACAACCTTGCTTCGACTCAAAACATTTTGAGTGTTTCGAGTGCCATTTTGGAGGGCTGTTTTTCCAGGGATAGCTGATCTACCGATTTGGGTCAGTAGGTAGACCAAGCCTGCAAGGCAGGCTGATGCGCTACGTTCAGAGCAGAGGCCTGGTCTACCTGCTTTGTGAGGCGGATAGACCAGGCCTCTGCTCCAGATTTACTGCACCTTGCAGGTCTGGTCTACCCACTGTGTGAGTGGATAGACCAGGCCTCTGCTCCGGGCTTAGCACGTCAGCTAATAGCACGACTGGTATACCTACCATGTGAGGCAGGTAGACTAGGCCTCCGCAGCAGACTTGGCACATTGGCCTGCCTCGGAGGACTGATCTGCCTGCCAACCCCAATCAGTAGACCAGCTCTCCCCAGAATAACAGCCCTCCAAAACGGTGCTCTAAACATTTGAAATAGTTCGAGTTTATTTCATTGAAACAGCCAGCTTGGCTGCTCTTTCAGTGAAACGTTTCGAGCATTTGCAAGCACAGAATCTGCTTTGTGCACACCCCTACTTCTGATGCATTTCTTTGTTTCTGAAGTCACTTTATCCACTGCTATAATTCTGACACATGAAGGAAATTTTACCAGCTTCTACAGAAAATGTTGATCTGATTTGTAAGCTCAACAAACAAACAAACAAAACAAGAGAGAAGATCAAAGACAAATACACCATAAACAGTGAGAAACATCTGTATACCAGAAAGAAGTAGGTCATAGATGTATAGGCAAGTCATAGATGTGTAAAAGGAACAAAAACCATGAAGGAGGGAATAGAAATAATGACTTTCTGGTTCCATTGGATGTTATAATCAGAGGACAGTAAAAGGTGAGTGAGAACTAAGTCAGAACCAACCAATTGGTCTTCCATCTGCACTTTATAAAGGTTTCACAAAAAGACCAAACAATTGATTCCGTGTAATGTTGGATTTTAATCAAAGCAGAGAATAAGTCAACTCTTTAATCAAGATTTTCTGTAATGGATTATTTTCCTAATTGGATGGGTACAGGAGACAAACACATAGAACCGAGTGCTCAGTGGTATTCTTTAAATATTGGTAAACTCTCAATCTCAGCTCATTGTGAGATAAAATCTCTACTCTAGTAGGGCGCTGTTGGAGGTCACACATTCAACTCCTAAAGCTATGCAATGAACAAGAGTCAGGCAACTATCAAGTTAATTCAGCTCTGAAATGAAGACAATTCTCCTTGCTGAGACAGTTCATTGATGGATTCAGCTATGAAGGACAGAATCAGGACACCCCACAGTTTACAAAGTTTTCAACTGAAGGCTAAGCCCATGGGCACAACAAGTAGCCACCTCACAATTATGTCCAACTGAAACCAGCTAATTGTACAATTAAGCTAATTGTAACCAAGTCCCATCCCATTCTTATAATGTTTTTTTCAAGTTCTGCTGTGTTCAGTAGGTTTACTCCCACCCCACTGCTAACTAGACAAAGAGGTATCTTTCAAAGTGGCGATTCTCTTATATTTAGCAGTGGGAGAGCAATTGGCCCTATCCAACCCCAGCACAGCATTTCTCCAGTGACTGTTACTGGCGTTTCCCTTGTGTTTCTTGTTAGACTGTGAACTCTTTGGGGGACAGGGAATCATCTTATTATTATTCTACAAACTGCTTTGAAAACGTTTGTTGAAAAGCAGTATATAAATAGCAGTAGTGGTGGTGGTGGTAGTAGTGGTGGTGGTAATCATCTCATGCAAGTCACTCTCTCAACCAATAGTTGCCTGTTCTGGACTCTGGGAAAAGGAAGCCCCTCCCCTCTTCTGGAAGTGTATGGGCACACAGTTAGACAATTCACATGACCATTTGGGGGTGGGTTATGGAGCTCCTACTCCATTAGTAGCACATGACCAGTTTGGGTCAGCAAGCCTAGGAAACATATGATTAAGCCACAGTTCTCTATTATTTCGATGCCAAGGAGGACCTGCTGGATCCTAGTAGCTGGATAGAAGAGGTTAGTGGGTTCATTCAACCAGAGAATCAAGCTAGGATCAAGGTAGGAGAGTTCTCCTCACCTCCAACCTTTGTTGAGTAGGGTAGGAAAGCTGGGTTACCTTGCTTTGAGGAAGCTGGGGTGGAGGGATTTTTGTGAGTTCACACAATCAGGCAAACCAAGGTAGCCTGCCTCCTATCTTGATTCTGATGATTGTGTGAACTAGGCCAGTGTGTTTTGTGTACAAGGTGTACAAAAGACTTGTATATGAATTAGGTAAGGAATGTGTATACACTATCTGAGAAAATGCTCTGATGTTTCTTCCTCAGAGGAGCCCTGAAATTCTCTTTCAAAATTCACTTGGGATAAATTTCAGTTCCAACAGGCATGTATATGTATCAGTCCTAGCTTTTGCTGGATAAAGCTCATAAGTTTTCCAGGTGTTAAACCTTTGCGCTGTGATCCAAAGCTCCACTGGGTACTGCAGCCCACCCATAGTCTTGAAGGAGCAGCTAGATTCTTACATGCATTCACACCTTTCCATCCTTTTCTGGAATTAAATGAGTATGGGCTGGTTCAGATGAACAACAGCTCCTACACAGGATAACGTCAGGGCTGCAGTGAGAATGTGCCTGCCCCAACATCACTAAAGGACATGCCAACATGGTCTCCGCATGTCTTATAATCATATGTGAGGGGTCTTCATCAGAATTGCCACTCTACATGTGCTACAAAATAGTTTTGGATCTTGCATACCAGTTCCCCTGAACCTCATTTTTAAGGGTGGCTATTTAGGCAGGTTTGCCGCTGTGGAGCCACCAGGAATGTCCCATTCCCAGCAGTTCACATGTGCGTGCAAAACCAAGCTGAGCTCCCTTAGCCAGGTTTTTCATGTGCATGTGAATAGCTTCTGTGATTCGGAGATTCAGGGTCTACAAAGAACATGCCTCATAGGTCTTGTTCTGTATTCAAGAATCGTCATGATGATTCTACAGACAAAATATTGTTCATTGAATACAAAGATTTGGGTCATAGATACCTGGAGGACCACCTGCTCGCAAATGTTTCTGCCCATCTAACAAGGTCATCAGAGGGGGTTCTGCTCCATGTGTCAACACTGAGAGAGACTGGATTAGTGTGGACACAGGACAGAGCTAGCTTGGTGTTTGCCCCTGGCTTTGGAATGCTGTACTGACAGATGTCTGTTCTCTGACTTCCCTTGCTGCCTTTAAGAAGCAAGTTAGAACATTTCTATTTATCCAGGTCTTTGATCCTTAGGAGGTGCTTGTCTTTTATTTTTGCATTGTTGGTTGATTTAACTTGGTTTTTATGGAATTTATTGTTGTATTTGAATTCTGTAAACCATCTTCATATACAGTTTAAGGGAGGCCATGTAAAACATCCAAGAACACATAGGAGTGGATTATGTAATGGAAGAAGTTTTCATCATCATAAACCATTTTAAAGTGAAGTCTTCCCACTAAAATCATCAAATGTGGCATTTCTCAAATCAGGAACTTGAAAGGCATTTAACAAGCTTCTCCATACTCCTCTCTTGCCAAATCTGTTAGGTCCTGAAACCTGTGTGTCTTCAAGTTGCTTTGGTTTCGCTATCTCTGTTCTTGCTCTCCTGGACTTCTCCCTCACACTGCTACTCCAACATTGCCCTTGTCTTAGCTCTGACAACAACTTTTGTGTCTGTATCCTGCCAGGTGATCTAATTCATCTTCACTGGGCGGTTCTTCTGTCACCCACCAAACTTTATCCCATGCCAGGATCCTTGGAACATCAGACGGGTCCTTATTTTTAGAAGAGAAAAGTCCTATTATGGTTGTATCCAATTTTATTACCTTATGTTTCCATTGTTGTGCCTAATCCCATAATCGAATTTGTGCTTACTTTAATGGAAGAGTTTGAGAACTGAATGAGAAAGTTTAATAAACCTTGGATGAAAGAACTGATCAACAAATGCATTGTTTAGAGCACGCACGCACACACACACAAGGACCCAAACAACCCACCCTCTACAGCCTTACGCAAAGAGCAGTCTAGTCTTTTACTGCAAACATGTCATCAGTATAACATTTACCTGTGGCATTAGCTATAAAAAGGATACTTTTAGACCCCTAAGTAAGTTGGATAATAGTATCCTAAATCTAATAAAATGTGACATCAGATATCAGAAAATATGATTTTCTGCCAACCAAGCTGGTAAGCTACTTTATGTGACACTTTTCAAAAAGAGAACATTCTTCCTCCGTCTCCTAACATTGTGTCTGAAGGGGGTAAACTGCCGGTTAGGGGACATCTGTGAGGATGAAAAGGCCCTCTATGTAGCTGACATGTTGTCCACTCATGTATGGCTGCATGTCACCTTATTTCTGCTGTCACAGAACCTGGGGCTAGTACTAGATGCAACACTGGATTTTTCCTCCCTCTCCTGTCTCACTCAATATTTATTTTGTCTTATTGCTTTTCTGAGGGGAAATGGCCTATGTATAACAGCTTTGAGTCAGTCCTTCGGTTTCCTGATACACTTCAGTGTGCAAAATCCAAACCTCACCACTGTCAATTAAAACATTCTAATTGGCTATAATTAAAATGAGAGTGGGGGAAAAAAAAAAGTCAAGAAATGTGGCATGATAAGCAAAGCCAATGAATGTTGTGGGAATTCTACATTTTGCAGGAAAAAATCAGCCAAACCATATTTATACTCTGCACTTCCCAATGTGGAATTAATAAATATGTCCCCAGTCCTGATGAAGAAATGTTTCACACATTACACAACAGGAAATCCAGATTTGTCACCAAGTGTAGTCTCAGCAGGGACACACACACACACACACACTCTGAGGCTATTCTCACTACCGCAGGAAAGTGGGCTAATTCTCAGCAATTAGCCCGCTTCAGTTTTGCCCCCGCTTAAACAAGGTTAGCGAAGTGACTGTTCTGCTAACCCCATTTTATTGATTGTGTGCTGGTATGGCTCCGCACCATGGTGACACACGAGTAGACCCCCAACCGGGAGCCTACAAGCAGCTCCCGCACCTCGAGGGTCTCCCCAGAATGCCCCCCACACACGCACCAGACGGCCCCCAATCCCCACTGCCCCTCCTGGCGCCATGATGGAGCCAGTAGTTGTGTGGGCATCCGATCCGGCCACCCAGGGATGGCCTCCTGCTCGTATGATTGTGTGGAGAGCCTCAGTGAGTTGCCTTACACTGACTCACATTCAGTCTAACCCTATGCTGCAAGAAAGGAGGAGCCATTTTTGGCAATCTTCCCTCCCCTTCGCAGCTGCTTGTGCCTACCGAAACTGTGTCACTGAGGGTTGGGGACCCTAGGGTCATAGTTTCCAGAGTAATGGGCCATTGCAGAGGGAGCAGGGGGGTAACTTAAAATTACCCCTCTCCTTCCACATGATGGGAAACCCTAGCATGTCAGCACAGGGTTAGCCTAGCTGTTTCCACTGTGTCAGATCACTGGCCAATGGAGTATAAGTGCTTTGAGTACTGGATCAGGATTAGGGAATTCCAGCTGAAATCCTCTGCAGCCCTAAAGCAATCTTGGGCTAGCCATAAGAACATAAGACCAGCCCTGCTGGATCGGGCCCAAGGCCCATCTAGTCCAACTTCCTGTTTCACACAGTGGCCCACCAGATGCCACTGGAAGCCTACAGCAGGAGTTGAGGGCATGCCTTCGCTTCTGCTGTTACTCCCCTGCAACTGGTACTCAGAGGCATCCTGCATTTGAGGCTGGAGGTGGCCCTCCGACTAGTAGCCGTTGATACTAGTGGTATCAACATAGTAGGCCCTCCAACTAGTAGCCGTTGATAGACCTCATAAGATAGACCTCATAGCTTTCAACCATAACTTATCACAGAGTTATCATGAACAGGCTCAATCTTTGAGTAGGGCATATCGGAGCACTTGACCTGTGCCCCACGCTACCCCAAGTCCCATGCCTTTTAAAGTTTAAATGGCCCACATGGGCCATTTGGAACTAAAATAGCTAGTCCTGCACCTCTCAGTGCAGAAGCAAGGGGCTGGCCCTTTGAGAGTTCAAAATCTACATGTCAGCATAACTAATTATAGGAAGCTATTTCTATACACAGCAAGAGTTGACTTAGTGTATACACACACACACACACGCAACTCTCCAGATAATGGTCATTCTTGGGGAAGAAACCTCCTGGACATCAGTGAAAATAAAGTTTAAATTATTCGAGGGTTCTTTTGAAAGTGAGACAAGTGTATCAAAGATAAAATAATGATAAATACTAATAATAAATAAAAGTGATACTCTGAAGTAAAGGGAATAGGAGTCACATACTCTGAATCAGTGGCAGAGCCTGTAATATAGGAAGCTGCCATATTCTGAGTCAGACCATAGGTCCATCTTGCTCAGTATTGTCTACACAGACTGACAGCGGCTTCTCAAAGGTTGCAGGAAGGAATCTCTCTCAGCCCTATTTTGGAGATGCCAAGGAGGGAACTTGGAACCTAGAGGCTCTTCCCAGAGTGGTTCCATCCTCTAAGGGGAATATCTTACAGTGCTCACACATCAAGTCTTCCATTCATATGCAACCAGGATGGACCCTGCTTAGCTAAGGGGACAAGTCATGCTTGCTACCACAAGACCAGCTCTCCTCTCCAATGAACACACATGGAAGGGAAAACTCATCCTGACTCTTATCAGTTGGAAATACATGAGAGAGAGAGAGAGAGAGAGAGAGAGAGAGAGAGAGAGAGAGAGAGTGTGTGTGTAGGGAGATCAGCTGACTAACATGAGTGCTGATCTTAAGCATTCTTTTGTTCTGATTAAGTGCTTGGTTTTTTGTGCTTGACACATGCATTATTATATATTTTTAAATATTAAAAACACACAATGGCACATGTTAAACAGTCAAAAATATATTAAAAACTACACAACCATTAGAGCATTTTACCTTAGGCAAAAAAAGAACTAAAAAAAGAACCATGGAATGCTCTCCCAGTGGCTATTTGTTCCTCAGTCTCCATCCATCACAGTTTTTAGAAAGCGTTTAAAATCTTGGCTTTTTACCCAGGCTTTTATATGATTGTCTCTACTGCTGCTTCTTTGTATTTTGTATGGTAATTTTATGCTTGTATTTTAAATAATTTTAGTCAGACCTATGTTTTTCTATTTTAGCTTGTATATTAATTGTGTATTTTTTATAGTCTTGTTTTAATTTTTGTGTGAACCGCCTTGGGTTTGTTTTAATGAAAGGCAGTATATAAATTTAACTATAAATAAATAAATAAATAATTTTTTGCATTTGTATAGCTTTTTTTTTTTTAGTGTTAAAAATACTTCACATGAATTAATCTGTGGTAAGCCCTACAACAACCCTGAAAAGTAATAATTATTATTCCCGTACTGCAGAGGGAGAACTGAAGCTTGGAGAGATAAACACATGTTTAACTCTACCTTGTTTAGCGCCCAACTCTAAAAGGAAAGCTAACTGTTTCTCACCATTCCAATGGTTTCCTTGCTACTTGGGCACACTGTACATTTTTTATTCTGGTTGTAACACAATTATCTCTTATGTACCTTCAAGGAAATAGTCATTTCATGCTGACTTGTCTATCATTAATTAGCAACATTAATTAGGACCTCTGAGGAGGTCCGTCTCCAATTACCACCAGTACATTTGGTGGCGACTCAGAGGCGGGCCTTCTCTGTAGCTGCTCCTGGGCTGTGGAATGCACTCCTGGCAGAAATCCATAATTTGAATTCATTATTGGCCTTCAGGAAAGCCCTCAAAACCTATCTGTGTGGCCTGGGAGTCCAGGTTTTTTAATTTGTTTTTTTTAATTTAACTTGCTGTAACCTGGTTTTCCAGGGTTTTTTTAACTGTTTGGAATGTTTTAACTGTTAATTGTTTTATGGTGTTTTATGGTCTCTGTTTTTAATTGTTAACTGAGTTTGTTTTGTTTTAATGTAAACCACCCTGAGCCATTTTTGGAAGGGCGGTATAGAAATCAATCAATCAATCAAACAAACAAACAAATAAACAAACATCTGGAGGAATGATAGAATAAAAGATAAATATATCGTGTGTCCCAGCTGGCTGATTAATACAGAACACACACACACCACACCCAGAGGTGCACCTAGGTAATTTTAGAGCCTGGACCTAAAGGCCTTTGGAGCGCGCACACGCCAACGCTGCAAGTTAAGCATCATTTTTAACATGTATGTTCTTGAGGGCACAAACCACACCACCCAGAACAGACTAAAGATTATTTGGGGGCCCCCAGGAGGTGTGAAGGCCCTGGACTTTGGCCCAAAAGTCAGGGGTAAGAGTACCCCCACCCCCACCCCATAACTTAGACCAGAAACATTGGTGCAAATTCCTTTTGTTAAACATAAGAGCGGAGACCTTCAGTAAATGACACTTACTGCAGCCAATTACTAGGTTAGTTTTTTCTTGGCATAGACAGCTGCCCATAGCATGTAGGTCAAGTATCTCTCTAATAAAATGCTTGGTGTCCGTCCGTGGACGGACACCAAGCGTGTGTTCGTGCCTTCCTCAGCGGTTCTGGGCATGCGCGAAGCGCATGCCCAGAACAGAGCCAGGGAGACACGACCGCCAGCACCCGGCAGCCATCTTGGGCGGCCAGAAGCGGCCGCCCAAAGAAGCCGGGTAAGTGGTGGCGGGGGACACTGGCCGAGGCGCAGCCAAGGCAGCGGCGGAGCCATGGCCGCGCCGCCGAAGCCGGGTGGGGGGAGGAGGCAGCGGGGGAAGCCGGCCGAGGTGGCAGCGGAGCCGCTGCCAAAGCCTGGCGCCGCCGCCGAAGCCGGCCGGCTTGTGGCCCTTGCCCGGCCGGGGAGACCGATAACCGCCCTCCCGCCGATAACCGCCCTCCCACCCTCCCAGCTGTCCGACTTCCCCCCACCCCCCCAAAGGAATAAGGGCCGCCGCCGCCGAAAACTGCCCTCCTGCCCTCCCAGCTGCCCGAGCCCTACTCACCCGAGTCAGCCCGCAAGAGCCGGGCGAAGTGCAAGCATGCTTTCAAAAGGTACAGAGAGGAGCTCGCGAAGAGAGCTCCTCTCTGTGCTAAGCCTCTTCCCGAACTGGTGCGTCCAAGCACCAGTTTGGGAAGAGGCTTAGCACAGAGAGGAGCTCTGTTCGCGAGCTCCTCTCTGTACCTTTTGAAAACATGCTTGCACTTCGCCCGGCTCTTGCGGGCTGACTCGGGTGAGTAGGGCTCGGGCAGCTGGGAGGGCGGGAGGGCGGTTTTCGGCCCCTTCCCTTCCTAGCGCCCATTATTCAACAGGCTAAAAATTACTTGTAAATTATAATGTCTGCTGCATATTGTTTTAAATCAGGGGTTCCCAACCTGTGGTACTCCAGATGTTGCTAAACTACAACTCCCATTATCCACAATTGGGTTGGGAAACCCTGTTTTACATTATTTCTGAGGAAGAGCAACACCTCATTTCTTTAGATTTGAGAAGGCAGAATAAAGCAAAGAGATTGAAATTAGGGAAGTTCTCAAACTGTGGTTTGAAGCATGGTTCGAGCACTTTTAAGGAAATGAGAAAGGGAACTTTAAGAAAAAGGAGAGCAGGTGCTTATCTGTTTTCCGTTTCCCCTTCCAGCTTCCTGCTGGGGTGGCGCATGTCCCAAAAAGCCCCAGGTGCCATCAGCACACACACAGCAACACCATGCTGACCATGCAAATGATGCCCATCCATGTGCCAGCCCAGCAGGAAACTGGAAGGGGCGTGCTTCGAACCACAGTTTGGGCACATCCCTAATTGAAATGTCATTTGGGATGACTCTTTAGAAATATGTGACTTGTTTTTAATATGGAGGGCCCAATGGGCAGGGTAATAGCATCTGAGGCACACTGTAGTTGGAACTGCCAGTTGCCTTTACAGGGGAAAGGGGAATTCTTGTCTTCACCTGAAAGCACTAAGAGATAGCAGTTCACGTAGCAGGTGGCTCACTCCACACCAAGCAAGTACAAGATTGCTGACTGGAGAATACACCCGCCCGCCCCCCACCCCCTGGCACAGGTGTAGGATGCTGACAACAGTGAGGATACCTATCCCGTTTGCAACTGCACACTTGCATGGTGCTGAGGGAGACAACTCTGCCTCCATCACTGGCTCTCAGTACTTACAGGTAAGAGTAGAAATTCCCCTCCCTCTTGATCGCCCCATTATTCCCCCCCGTAGTCGTTCCTGTGATTCCACCTTATTTCTTTACTATTTGTTTTTCTATGTAAACCACTTTGAGAACTCTTGTTGAAAAGTGGTATAGAAATATTCCTAGTAGTTCACAGTAGCAGCGTGATTCAGATTAGGAAATCATCTCACTCGTACTGTTGATGCAGGGTAATAAGACAACCTTTATCTTCTGCATTATATTATTATTCCCATGATGACTGCCTTTCTCTCCCCCTTGTTCTGTCCTCTTTTTTTCTCTTCCACTGACTTTGCTTTATATATTAAATTAATATGCCACCTTTCATAGAACTTGTGGTTCTTTGAGAGCCAGCACAGTGTCATGGTTAGAGTGATGGACTAAGACTGGGGAAACCTGAGTTCCAATCCCTCTTGAGCCTTGAAACTCTGTGGGTGACTCTGGGCTAATCACATCTCGCAGCCCAACCTACCTCACACTGTTGTTGTAAGGATAGACATAACCATGTACATCCTCTGGGCCTCTTGGACAAAGAATGGCATGTACATGTAAAAACAAACAAACATGAGAAGTGTGGAGAGCCTTACTGGGCTCTGCGGGGAGCCCGCTCTCCCTGCAGATGAGCAGGGAACTGTCCCTGAGCAGGGAGCCATCACAGAGAGACAGAGCAGGGAGCTATCACGGAGCCAGTAGGGGCAGTGGGGATCGGGGGCCCCCCGGCCCCCAGAAGTCCCAGGATGCAACATGTGAGTGTGCGGGGCATTCTGGGGAGACCCCCAAGGCTGGGAGGCTGCTTGTAGCCTCCCAGTTGGGGGTCTACTCATGTGTCACCATGGCGCGGAGCCAAGCCACAGCGGCACACGATCAGTAAAATTGGGTTAGTGGGGTGCTCACTCGCTCCGCTAACCTCATTTAAGAGGGGAAACATAGTCTGGGAAACATACCAGCGGGGATTTGAACCAGCAGCCTTCTGCTTGTTAGTCAAGCAATTCCCTGCTGCACCACTTATAGCCAAATGAATATTGCAAATATCCCAGTTTCTGACAAACAATTATATTTTTTCTTATACATCCATAGTATGTGGTAATCTGGCATCTGCAGACCCAACTTAGCTTGCAAGGTGCAGTTTGTTCAGTCCAAACTCATCCTAGATCTTAGGCAGGGTTCTAATGAGGGGAGAAAAATGAGCAGGATTCATTAATATTGTGCTTGCATTTCACTAGCACAAGGACATTGCTTAAGGAGATTACATGAAGAAAGAAACCCTGGTTCTGGAATAGATCTTGCACTAGTGGAAGATATCACAATACCTCTAGTGAAACATGGAACACTACCTGCTGCAGAACATGTAGCACAATCTCGTATACATCTCAAGAAACATTTTCCACCAGCAGTTATGCAACATTGCAGAGTAGTGCAAATCACTTAGGAACACTCTTTTCTTGCATGATGCATGCACACCACTAATCTGGATCCTTTCCGATGACTTTAAAATTAGTGTGCACTATCTCTCAAGGGACCACTGATGCCCAAGAACTAGATAAGGTTTTGCAGCACTTGCTTGTAATTGCACTTTTAAAAATCATACCCATGCGAACAAACCTTCACTAGGCATATGGTTACTGTGATGTGTCGATCAAGAGGCGCCTTGTCTGTTCCCTTCACTTGTATTTCTGTAGTTCTGCTTTCATTCGTCTTGAACCCAGAAGCATGAATTTTAGCACCAATAAGATCTGGGACAAATACTAGCTCTGCAGGGAACTGATCCAGATTAGGACCACAGTGAGGGCAACAAATTATTTCCATATCCCACAGGCCATGGTCCCAGGGGCAGACTAAGATATTTTGTTGCCTGAGGTGAAGGACAGTATAAAGTCCCCACATCTACAGATGGATGCACCTGTGGTGGCAGGAAGGAAGATGCATACTTCCCCCTGCAACCTCCTCACACCCATGCCTGAAGTGACTACCTCACCCTGCCTTATGGAAAGGTTGCCTCGTCATGGTTTCAATCTGAATTGGGTCCTCCGCCATGTTTGTTTGTGTGTTTTTTTACAACCACCAAAACCCAACAAATGTTCAGGGACAAATAAGTATTTAGCATAAAGTGTCCTTTGGCCCTAGAGGCTGTGGGTGGGAACCTCTGACCCCCACCCCCAAAGACCAGCCACTGTCCATAAAGTGGTTCCACTCCTATGTTGTGGGTAGGTTTCATGTGGTGGTGCTTTGTGACAGTTGCTCTACTAAATGGGAGCTTCTATATGGAGTCCCTCAAGGCTCCATTCTGTCACCAATGCTTTTTAGCATCTACATGAAACTGCTGGGTGAGGTCATCAGAGGATTTGGTGCTGGGTGTTCTCAATATGCTGCTGACCACCAAATCTATTGTCATTAATATTAGGAAATGGCATTAGCCCCTTAAATGGTTTACGTCCATTTAGCCCCTTAAATGGCTTAGGTCCAGGATATTTAAGAGACTATCTTCTTTGTCATGAATGCTGCCACCAGTTAAGATCATCTGGGGAGATCCAGTTACTACTGGCTCATTTGGAGGCGACTCAGGGCAGGGCCTTTACTGTAGCTTCCCTGGGGCTTTGGAATGCACTCTCAGCCAAAATAAGAGCTTCTCCATCTCTGATTGCTTTTACAAAGAAACACACACCTGTTTTATCAGGCTTTTAATTAAAATTAATTTTAATCTGCTTAATTGTTTGTATCCTGTGAAATTATTTTGTTTCATTCTGTGAATTGTTTTTAATTGTTTTTATTCTTTGAAAGTGTTTTGTTTTTGTTTTTATATTGTAATTTGGATTGTGTACACCACCTAGAGATGTATATATATCAGGCGGTATATAAATATAAATATAAATAAATAAATGCCTACAGGCAGTAATGGGCTGGATGAGGGATGATAAACTGAAGTTGAATCCAAGCAAGACAGAGGTGCTCATTGCTGGGGGTCATAATCTGCAAGATGGGATAGAACTTTCTGTTTTGGATGAGGCTACACTACCCCAGAAAGAGCAGGTTCATAGCTTGGGAGTGCTCTTGGTCCTGGGTTTCACCCTGGTGCCTCAGGTTGAGGTTGTGGCTAGGATCACTTTTCACCAGCTGTGATTGATTCAACAACTGCATGTTCCTAGAGGATAATGAGCTGAAAACTATGGTACACCAGCTGGTAACCTCCAGGCTGGACAACTGCAATGCACTCTATGTAGGACTGCCTCTGTACGTAGTCTGGAAATTTCAGTTAGTTCAAAATGTGGCAGCTAGATTGGTCTCTGAGGTATCCCAGAGAGACTACATTATGCCTGTTCTTAAACAGTTGCACTGGCTGCCAATACGTTTATGGTCATCGCAAAAACTGCTGGTTATTAACTTTAAGGCCCTGAATGGCTTAGGTCATTAGCTTATCCTTTCTCTACAAGATCCCCACCACTCATGAAGATCATCAGGAGGGGTCCGTCTTTGGTTCATCCAGTGGCAACCTGTGATCGGACCTTCTCACAGCCTTCTCAGTTGTCACCCCTGAGTCGTGAAATGCACTACCCATGGATTTAAGAGGATTATCTTCCTTGGAGGCCTTCAGGAGAGCCTTAAAGACCCATCTTTTTAGCCTGGCTTTGAATGATATCTTGTTTTAATTTTAATCTTAATCTGCTTTAATTTTGTTTAATTTTAATTGTTTTAGTACATGTTTTTTATTTTAATTATTTTATTATGTGTTTTTATTCTAATGTAAATTGCCCTGAGCCACTTTAGGAAGGGCGGTCTATAAACTGAACAAACAAATAAACAAACAAACAAAAAATAAAAATATAATCTGAGTCAGTCAGAAGGCATCATAAGGCAATAGTTGGCCACCTGGGTATATTCTTCTTAATGTGTCAGCCTATTTATTTTTAATGGCCTTTATTCCTTAAGGTGATGACCCCATGAGGTGCTTTGACTCCCTCAGCTTGGCTTGTTTCACACTATATACGTTAGCCATTTGCATTTCTCCGGTTATGACCATTTTAATTATAGCTTCCCAATTTCAGCTCGTACTAAATATGAATGAAGCAGATGAAGTGTAGCCTCGCCGGAGCTTGATGCTGTTTAGCGCTGGTTACTATCTTTAGCCGAGATGCTGGGATTCATTCTCATCTCATTTGCTGAGCGCTCTATCATTAAAGTGTCATTGAAAACTGACACCACTTAATTTTAGCAGCTTTCAATTCTCGTTTGCAGCAAGAATAGCTTTAAATGGAGAGGAGTGCAAATTACAGAGAGAAGGGATATTTTTACACCACACTCAGCATTTTATCAAACAAAGCTGCCTCGCAGGGAATAGGGAACAATACATTATAAAAACCAAACTGTCCTCTGATGCAGATAAATGGGCATTTGATCTTCCTCATTCAGGCTTCTGTTTGGTAGAATCTGCGATAGCCATAGATTGTGTTGTTGTGCTTTCCTCTTCTCCAAATATGCAGGTGTTTTTTGTTTGTTTTTAAACTGGTTGGGGTTTCAAAAGCTAAAACCTTTCAGCTTATTTGTTTTTGTATCTAGTAAAAGCCATCATTTCTTTGCAAAGGAAAAGCACATACAGAAATCCCTCCTTCCTTGGGCTGTTAATTGCTTTTCTTCCCATAGCATGTTGAACCCGGGGGGAATTAAGGGAAACACTGGCGCAAAGTGACAATTTTTAACCCTTTCCGTTTGGCTTTATTCCCTAATTGAATATGTACAATTCCCCCTTTTCCTTCACTGTATTTGGTGAAGCCGCTTCCTTTCATGTGGGATGCTGACTATTTGAAAAGCATGACAGAGGCTGCTTTTGCTTTCATGACCCTCTTGAAGCCACAAGCATCCTTTCGTCCAGGGTACAATGACCATTTCTCTCTTTCCAAATGAAATCCTATTTAGGGGACCTAGCTGTCAAAATACACTTGCCCACCTTGAGCTAGACAGATACATTCTACATCTACGTTCAGGAAAGGTCCAGAATACAATACCAGACTTGGTGTTTAAAATGCATGCATCCTGTCCATATATATGCTTGCATTCACTTTTTGTCTTCACTTCTAATTTCCAGAGACCTTTGTATAAAGAAAAAGAAGGTCTGGCGCCATTGCCAAAACTGTTATTTACCCTTAGAAGGAATACAGTGCTAATACAACTTCTCATTTGCACATCTCCTACAATGTCAGGGCAAGATCCAGTTGAAGTTCAGCACTTTTTAAACTCACATTGATTTACATCAAGCAAGCATGGGTCAGGCATGTACTTAAATCCGCCCCCCCCCCTTGATATCAATGGGACTTGAAAGTGCTGAACTTTGGCTGAATTGTTACTTTGTGCCCTCCCTATGTATTGTGAGACAATGTATGCATATGTATATTGAATTTCTTTATTGTTTGAAGTCTAGATTCGATGACACGGATGCTTAAAGATGTCTTACGTGGTTTTCGGGAGGGTGCCTTAATAATGTTAAACAGCACCTTTTAACTTTATTAATCAAATTTGACTGTTTATTTGCTTGCTCAGGTATCAGAGCTGTCACTTGCTAAGAACATTAGACTATACATCTGGATCATTTCAAATTTAACTTGTCTGAAATAGAATTATTTCTACTTTAGATAATCTGACTGGTATGAAATGGCTCATTTTACATACTACAGTTTCAGTTCATTTCTTACTTATACTTCAGTTCATTTCTTATGCTACACTACATATTAAAATTATGCCAATTAAAATAAATTAAATTATATACAAATTCTTTAAACTTTGCACTATTAATATATACTGATTCTTAAATATATGTTTCTTATCAAAGAAAATTCAGTTGATGAAACATTGAAAGATATGTTTTAAATATATTTTTATAATAGAGATGAAAGTTTGGGGCGGTGTACAAATTTGCTCAATAAATAAATAAGTAAATTCTTCATGGCATACACTATATTTAGAAATACATTATCTATTCTCATGTGAATTACTAAATCAAAGAAAAAAGGAAACTAAAATTCTGAGAGACACTTTTTGAAGTGATAAAATAAATTTAATTTTAAGGGCATTTAAGGGCATGATTGCCCTTAAAGTAAAGAAAGAAACAAGAAAGAAATAAGAAAAGGAACAATTCTTTTCAAGCCCGAATTTTTCAAAATCTCCATTTGGGTTTTTTTCTGATTCTAATTATAATTAAGCAAAAGTCCATGTCCCACAACACAAGCTGTTCCAAAATGTCTCACCGAAAAGAGTATTCAAAAGTGGGGTCAAGCAAAAAGTCACACAATACAAACATGTTTAAAGCTTTCTGCTGAAATAATAATATTAATCCATCTAGTTCAGTGTTACCTACACTAAACAGAAGCAGCCTTCCGGCATTTCAGAGATGGGTCTTTCTCAGCCCTTTCTGGAGATGCCAAGGATGGAAACTAGGACCTTTTGCATTTACACATGTGCTCTGCCAATGAGCTGCAGCCCCATCCAATACAGCGAAGTAGACCGAAGGTAAGCAGAAAGCAAGAAACAGCAAACAAGGGTTAGGGTATGACTGGCAGGACTGTGCATTGCATCAAGTTCATAATCTGAACTGATGATGATGTGAATTATCAATGAGATGCAAGCCTTTTTGGACAATTTTTCATCCGATATTATCTAATGAAATATTTGTCCAATAAAAAGGTATGATACAATACAATATTATATTGCATCATATCATATCATATTGGGGGTTTACTGTTTTAACTGAATTAATCAGAATAATTCAGAATAATTATTTCCTGAATTATTCTAATTGAAAGTTCGAATAATTTTCTGATTACTTGAATTATTCTAATTGAAAACGGCCTGCTTTCTGAGTAACCGTAGTGGCAGTGCTTTAAACTGCCTCTTTTCCTCCCTGGCAATCGCCCCACATTGCCCTGGGGCAGGAAGACATGTCACAACATTGCATCCTTTCCCCACTGCATCACTGGGGAAAAAGACGGCTCCCAGTAGCTATAGGGAGTGGTTGGTGAGTCACTGCCAATTCCTCACCCTCTCAGTGTCCAGAGCATGAAACATACAGATTTTCCCCACCACTACCCAATCTCCCTCTTTACCCACAGAGCACATACTGTGCACAGCACACCAATATCCCCATAACCTCAATCTCCCCACACTCAATCTCCACCTCAGCCCCTGCTGATTCCCCCACTCTCCTCAATCTCCCTCTGATCTCTTTACACACATGCCCAATCACCCTTTAATTCTCCCAATCCCGCCACCCCATCTCCCCTTTTCTGGTTGTGGTGCTGGAGGTGGTGGCGGCAGCCACTGCCACCCCTCCTAGTACTGCTCAAGCTCTTTGTCCCACCCAGTCTTTTCAAAAGGTAAAGGGTGTGGACCACTGTGGCAGGAAGTGATCTCATGACACTTCCTGCCACTCTGCTTCACTCTCTGCCTTTTGAAAAGGCAGGATGGGGTGGGCAGGAGGGAGGAGGAATCTAAAGGTGAGGGTGGTGGCTAGCACATGCGCCACCATTGGCAACTGAGTTTGGGGTGAAGCAGCAAGGCTCCCAAGACAGCCAGAGACAGTGGCCTAGAAGGCAATCTGCTGCATCTGCCAATCTGCTGATTGAGATGGCTGCCCCAACTAGTCTCTTTTGCTGGCCGGCCATGCTCAGTGCAGTTAAACCAAAGCACGGGACTTAAAGCCAATTTGGTTGTATTTAAGCCAAAGGAAATAATATAGTATCCTATTAAATCATACTGTGTCAATTTAACTAGATTGGGGACTTTTCTGTGTCTCAGTATTTTGCTGCTGTGACAGTTTCTGGCAGTTAGGTTCCACATGTGAGCTTCTCCAAAGAAACTGATGATGGCACCTGAATTCCTTTTTACCTGGATTTTTTAAAATAGCGTTATAATGTTGTTGTGTTTGACAACCTGCATCTCTGAGCCATTTCCCATTTCAAACTTAGTTCAGCAAAGACTGTGTACACACACACACACACACACACCCTGCTCTTCCTTCAGGGAGCCCAGAGTGGTGTACATGGTTACATTTATTAGGCTCTGAGAGTTAAGTGATTGGCCCAGAATCATCACCAGATGATTCATCACAAGAATCAATCATCACCAGAATAGGAAAGGAGAGCTGGTCTTGTGGTAGCAAGCATGACATGTCCCCTTAGCTAAACAGGGTCTGCCCTGGTTGCATATGAATGGGAGACTAGAAGTGTGAGCACTGCGTGATATTCCCCTCAGGCGATGGAGCTGCTCTGGGAAGAGCAGAAGGTTCCAAGTTTCCTCCCTGGCAGCATCTCCAAGATAAGACAAGATTTTTTTATAGGACAAGATTTTTTTTATTGAACCAACAAACTACCAAAGCATACAGTACGTTGCCAAAGCACAATTATATACAAAGTGGTTGTTTGTACATGATATATCTACAAAGATTTACACACAAGGATTTGCAAACCCACAAGGTTATGAAGTATATGCAGGTAGTACTGTAACTCGGGGGTGGGGGATTTCAAGGCACATCAGGTAATCGGGGGGGGGGGTACGTCCGACGTCCATTTCCACAATTTGTCCCATTGCTGTTTAGAAGAGATACTCTTGTCTTTTTGCACATAACCATACAAACTTTTCCAGAAGAGATTTACTGTCTCATCTGCGTGAACCTCTTAGTCACGTCTTCCCTCCCTAGTCCTATGCAGGAGCATTGCATAAATGACATACAGGTTTACTAACCTGATTACGAGAAGGGGAACGTTCCAATTCCCTAGTATGAGGGCACCCGTTCCATCCCGTTTCCTTGAAGGTTTCTTTCTGGGACCTCGAAAGGAGGTTTTATCACTCAAACCCGAGGTTAGTTCTTCCCAAGTCTGTTTTTCCAAATCAGGCCACTCTAACAGCTTGCTTACTCCCTGCCACACTCTTTTGGCTACCACACACTCTTTTAAGAAATGTGAGTGGGTTTCCCTGAATGTTTTACCAAGCTCACTATCTTTCTGTTTGCTGGTGATCTTAGGGCACTCTTGCTGGTCCTCTGGGAGCCATAGGGCTGAGAGAGATTCCTGCCTGCAACCTTGGAGAAGCCACTGCCAGTCTGTGAAGACAATACTGAGCTAGATAGACCAATGGTCTGACTCAGTATATGGCAGTTTCCTATGTTCCTTTCCAGTGACTTTCATGGCTGCAATGGGGATTTGAATTTGGGTCTCCCCCCAGTCCTAGTCCAACACTCTACTACACTAATCTTTTTTTTTTAACATGGAAACTCCAGGGATCCTTTATCATTCTGGCTGCCTTTTCGCTTGCTTTCCTTGTTCCATCCTCCCCTCTTTTCTTGTACTTTTGTCTTAATCTGATCTTTATGGTAAATTTTGCAACAGCTCTGTTAATTAATCAGAATGCATTTATTTATTTATTTATTTCTGAAATGTCTCCACTGCCTTTCCATTCAAAGAATTCACAAATCAGGATACAGCCCTGAATCCTGAATACAATAATTAAATAATTAAAAAAGAGTCCAAGTAACAATATAAGATGTCAATCTGAAGAAGAATCTTCCCCACACCATTGCCTACAGAGCAATCCTGTGCTTGAGTTACATGTACCAAGTGGGGATATGAATGCAATATTATGTCACTGTAGGAAGGGTGTTTCATTTGTTTCTGGGACAAATTGAACTGAATAGGAACCATTCAGCTGATCATTCAAAAATGAATGTGATGGTCCAGAAATAGGCATGTATGTGTACAAATGGGATTCATTTTGGAATCCCATTCATTTTATTAATTTAAAGGATTTAACTTTTGCGGAAGTTTTCACTGCCATCTATACTGGCAGGAACTGCAGTGGGTAGCCAACTCCTCATGGGTGCCGTTTTAAATACCCATAAGTGTTCCTGGACACAATGTCATCCTGGGGCAGTATGGGTAACAATGGCCACTGGCATGAAAAAAGAAGATGAACAGGGGAACTAAATGAATGAAAATGAATGGAGGAACCACATATTCTTCATCGTATTTGTAAAAAAGGGTATGAATGTGGGGAACAAGTGGAGACAATCTAAATGGGTTACAAAACAAATGGCTCTACACCAAAATGGGCCTGAACCAGCCAATAAACAGGGTTCCAAAATTACTACTACTACTACTACTATTACTATTATTATTATTATGCTGTTGACACACAGTCTACCAGATGTTACTGACTGGATTTGGTACTTTAATTATCGGGCCCTTTCCAAGGGTTTAGGATAACCAAAGAAATTACTACTACTACTAATACTACTGTTATTATTAGGGGGGAGGGTTGCATGTACACTTCTGCACCGCAGCAGATGTATGCCACTGTTCTATTACTATTATAAAGCCTGTTCTCACGACCATAGATCCCTGCATAGGACTGGGTTAATCCAGGGATCCATGGTTGTCTGGGGATCTGGAAGGCCTCTTGACCCAGCAGTTCTGAATCTGGGTAGCCCAGGTTAAATGTTAGGTAGGAGGAAAATGGAGTCCATCCTACTTTTTCTTCTGGTTGTCTGCACTGCTGTACAGCTTTAAAGTGCTCCCAGACATCTGGTGGCCATGTTAACCAGAGAGTCCTGTGGCTTGTGGGGCCAAGGAGAGGGGAGCTGCTGCTGTGATGAGGGCTGCCTCTCCGCTGCTCCTGCAGTGCATTGTGGTATGATGCCGATTGCAGCAATGGAGAAAGCCGCTGCAGTGTTTGTGCTGGCGTGTGAGTTGCGGAGCCCAAAGAAGGCTCTGATTGTCTGAGAGACACAAGGTAGGAGCGTGCCTTCCTGCAACTCCAGATGGTCATGAGAATGAGCCGATAGTGTGGCTATGGAATAGGACACACTGCTCCTCCTTGTAAAGTAAAGGAGGGCCCTTAAGCCAGTACAGAGTTTGCTTAAATTGCAGGGAGGCATGGAAAATGCATTGGATGACTGAATGTCAGCCAGTGACTATGTATATGGATGACTGAATGTCTGTGTAGCTTTGGAGTGCTTAGAGGGAAGGGATGGAGTGTGTTCAGCACTGCGGCATGGCTCCTCATCCCTGGTGAGTCCTTTGCCTGCCAGTAGGGGCCTTGGCCTTATGGCCCAGTTGCATCAGTGCAGCTGTGATTCCTGGTGGATGCCTCTGTCTGGAGGTCTGAGGGGAGGTCCCTGTAATGGGCTCTAAGATAAATATTAATCATCTGCTCTAGGGGAGGGACTGTAGCTCAGTGGCTGAGCATTGAGTATTGTCTTTAATGAGAACATTAGGTCTACCAACAAGAGATTCCCCATACATATACCTTGGGGAGACTACCATGCATAGGGAAAAGCAAGGAGCTTGGCTGAGGCATGCAGACTGGAAGAATACGCAGAAGATAGTGCCCTTTCTCAGTTAGTCAAGAAGTCTTAATTAGCACAGGGTCACAGGAACCATCTGTTGTATCTGCTACCCATTACACAGCACAACCCCCACATTTCTCTCTACAGGCAACTGCACATCCTTTCAACACGCACAGAGGCAAGGGATGTCACCCACTTTCCCCCACCATGTCCATGTGGACCACCAGCAAGCAAGGCCTCCAGCTGCAAGAGTGACCAGTGGGAAACCAATGATTCTTATGTGGATTTGCTGCCTTCTGTTCTAGCAGGGCCCCTGTGCTTTTGAAAGCTGCTTGATAGACAGTAATGTGGCAGCTGAAGTCATATCCAGCATGGGGATGTAAAGTTGGGAGAAGCGGCAATGGCGACTCCTCTGTTATGCAGCTTACAAAGGCACAAGAGAAGAACAAAGTTGGCAACCCAGCCCTTGAGCCCTTTCCCATGACCAGTGAGAAAGTCCAATAGGATTAGTGGGGAGGAAGCCCTGAAGAGATGACCCCCCTGCAGACGAGCAGTTTCCTTTCTTTGGGCAGGCAGATTGCCTGTCCAGACAATGGCCGGCTGCTTCCAGTAGCTCTGAGGGTCGGGGTGCCAGGATGCGTTGCTCCATGTTGCACCGCCCCCCCAAAAGCTCCAATAATGGGGATTCCCCCTCACCTTCCAGAGAGCGCTGTAGTCTGCCAGCCACAGTTGCTTCCAGCCACAGCTGACAGACGATCAAAAAAATGAGTGGGTGCATGAGACATTCCCCAGCTCCTTCTCCCAGGAATCCTTGCCCAGGGGTTGAACTTCTTGGCACTTTCCAGATTGCACACTACAACAGGGGTAAAATGCTTCAACTTTGCAGGATCGTGTTAAAATGATCCCCAGAATCTCAAACTCCTACAATGGGAAAATACAGCTATTTTTCTGTGACGGACATGCAACACTGTAGTACTATAATGCAAAGATTAAAATCTGAAAGAAGGCATTGGAAATGTGAATTTTTACCTTGCTGTCAGTGCAGGGACTGCAGTGTCACAACACAGGAAGTATGGAAGCACACTTAGCAGATCTGTAGTGACACTGTTGTAGGGTTTAACCTGGAAAGCACCCTTGCCTGCTGAGCCTGTGCTTTTCTAGAGATCTACAGCTCCACATAGAGCCTCTTTGTTATCAGGCTATGTGGCTGGCATCCTTCCATGCATGGGTTAAAGAGGTATATCAGGCTCCTGGGAGACTACAAAAGCCCCATCATGAGTTTCTATTCTATCTGCTGCTGGGGCAATGTTGTTAGATGTTGCTCTGTGGAGCAGGAGAGCAGAGAATTATCAGACCAAGGAGAAGATCCCAAAAAACTAAAGCCCAATAAAAAACAGTGGATGACATCCAGACTAATGCAATGCCAACAATGGGGTAGGGACAATTTTCAATTATCTTCCCTTCCCTCTGCAGCCACCTTTGCCTCCTGAAACTATTCCCTGAGGTCTGTGGGACCTTCAGGGGCATACCTTCAAGAAGCAGAAGCAGCTTCAGAGGGAAAGGAACAGCACGGAAAATCACCTCTCCCCTGGTGCATAACAGAAAACACAGGTGTGTCAGCACAGTCTGAAAATCAGCCAATGAATTACCTTTTTGTTATTTAGCGCTGAGAGTCAACAGAAGAAGTAAGAAGACAATGATGCCATTGCTCATACTGTAGTGATTGGGAGGGAACTAGTCAGTTCTCCATCCTTGCCCCAATCCATGCACATAACATCTCAGACAGTAGCTCCAAACTCTCTTAATTCCTAAAAAGGGTTCCACCAGGGTTCTCAACACATGGCTGACATTTATGGATATCTCCCTAGTGATAAACCAAAATGTTTTTCTAGGTCCCATTGTGAACATGGCAAGACAGACTGGATTACCTTGTTTCTTGTCTGCTTCCTCAAATGTATCTAGTATTTACTGAAGCCAGTGAGAAAATACTGGACTAAGTGCAAGCGTTGAATTCACATATGCCTCATTTTCTCCATTTTTGACTGGGGAACAGTGGTGGCTGCAGAGCCACCTGCCCATACATATTTTCTCTGTCATAGTCTTCTATAGGATACTTTCTGCTCAGACACACATGGATATTAACAATGAATCCTCCAGATAAAGAAAGGCTGCTCACAGATACATCCGTAATAGGAAGGGTTCCCAAACGTGGGTCTCCAGATTCTAATGGACTACAACTCCCACCATCCCCAGCCATAATGGTTGAGAACCCCTGTGTTATAGGAGCAAGCACCTGAGTGAACCCTAAGTTATAGGAGGAGGAAGCACTAATAAAATTCTGTCAAGAATCCTTTTTGGATTTCTCTTTGGCCATTTTTCTCTTGTCAAGGTGTTACATGTTATACAATTTCTGCCAAGGACCAAATCTGTTGGCTCTCTATGAAGGCAGATCTCCTTTGTATTCTCTGAAATTTAATTTGCCACAGCCTGACCTCACAACACATACCACAGTAGTGTTAAAACCAGGCATTTTCAATCCACCATTTTAAATGATTTGTTCCTTGCTACTATTTCATAAGTTCTATTGTATTTAATACCATTTTACTCTACTTATTTAATTCCATTCTGTTTTATTAAATTCCATTTTGCTTCAGTTCATTCCCCCCCCCCCGCCTATTATCATTTCTAAAAGATAAAATTTCCTAAGCTCTGGAAAGCTCCCTAGATACTCATTTTCTGTATTGCTTTGTCCTGCTTTTGTGTTGACAGCATTTTTCCAAAAGAGAAAAGCAAACTCTTCCCACTTTTCTGTCTGCCGCAAGGGCTTGTTTGAGTTAACCACCGACACCTATTTTAATTTACAGCACATTTTCTTAGCCTGTAAGGATCTCTCGTACTCTGGATCTTTTCTATGTGAAAGATCCCAGCACTTGCAGCGGAAGCAGGGGGGTGGGGGGTGGAAAGACAGCAGACTGAACTTCTCAAGATCAGTGCTTAACATAAAAATTTCATCACAATCTTTATCATCTTGCAACGGTTGCAGAAAGGGCCCAGGCGCTAGCCACCTTTAACTTCCTTAAAGTCGCCTATTTTACCTTCAAATCTGATGAAGTGTCAAAGTCATTTACCAGTAATGAGTTCTGCTGCAAATTTTATTTTGCTTGGAATTTAATTAATGGGCCAAAGACTTTCCATTGTGATTTGAGCAAATGAATAATAAATCAAGAAAGGAGATTTGTCAGGGAAGGAACATCTGTTTCTTACAAGCGTTACAACATGACTACAGCTTGGCTGTGCATTACCAGCACAAAGACAGTAGGAGTCCTCTCCTCTCTGGCTCTCTTCATTTATTGCTCCACTGAAGGTGAACAGAGAGCACTCTAATGGGCCTCTGGTGTTAATAAAACTTTTCGCTTCTCCAGTTTTGCCATAGCCCCTTCCTTTTGGGTGCTACTGTCCTTAGTACATGGTTTGTTGGTCAACGTCAGGATTCTGCAGTGTCAGTGGTTTATGGGATGATTAATAATGGAAAGACAAATTCATAAGCAGAAACAATATGAAATTACCATCATATTAGTGTTAACTGTCATGCTTTTTATTTTTGGAGGGAGGGGGGTTGTAAATGAGATAGTGATTGAAGTTAAGTACTTTGACTTGCACTGTCAAAAGCAAAACTAGGTCACCGAACCTGTTGTGCTCTGTCTAGTTAACCAATAAAAGGGCTCCAAAGCTCAGTTTAGCCTCTCTCTCTCTCTAACACCAGAAGCACCGTCGGAACAATTAAGAAAAAATTAGAGTTCAACGCACTGAAGGTTTTACAAGTCTAAAAAGGGGGAGGGGGAGCTGAAAGGGAAAGATGCTGCCATTTATACTCTGGTTCTTATTGTCAGACCCCAATTTTTTGCTCCTATTCACCAAGGAGGGTTTAAGTGCCCACTAGGTAGGAATAAATTGCCTTATGAAAATTTGCACGGCAGGGTTTGTGACGGCTCCAATGTAATGTTTGTAATATATGCAGAACATTAATGGCTGCTAATGGCATGTAGAAATAACACAAGGTCTAACATGCAGCCTTTCATGCTATGTAAAGGTAGGCATTGCATTGTTGAATCGGGCACTGCAATGAATCGCAGTGGTATTTTAGACACATACGTGCTCACACACACTATCACTGTTTCAGCTATATTTTAGAATAAGCTACAAATGCAGTTTCTGAAATTAGCTGGAAATTACCAGAGTGACAGAATGTAGAGAGTCTGGAATACCAAACTAAAAATTCTCAAGTCCATTCTTCACCACAAATTCTGCAATGCATTGTATTATTAATAATAATACATGGTTATTAACATACTAATAATCATGCAGTATGCAAATTAAGCAAATGTGTGGTATTCTACCTAATTTGTTTTCACAGTTCAAGTTAAATTCTGTTTTTGTTTTTTAACTAAGGACAGGTTTTTGGTGGGAAGGGGACAGAATCTATGGGTCATGGGGAGGGGTTTAAATGTGTGCTGAGAGAAAAGATCCACCCCAAGATCGACTACAAGTCTCAGCTCAAGTCTCCCCATTCTTGGCAGAAATTGCCCACATGTTTTAAAGGTTTTTTAATGCACTTTTTACCCCTTCCAAAATCATGAGTGTTGGGAAACTTATAAGCTTAAGAATGCTTAGGTCCTGTTGATGCGAAATACCCCCAATGGTATGGTATGTTTAAATGTATGCTTTAAAAAATCTCACATTTCCAGCATTCTGTGGGATTTCCAACATTCTTATGTCAGCTGTGACATCAGAACCCATTTTCTGCCCTTCATAGGGTGATCAAGTATGACATAATAACTCTGAGTTATTTATTTATTATTTATTTATTAGATTTATATTAGATTTATATACCACCCTTCCAAAATGGCTCAGGGCAGTTCACAACATGATAAAAACAATTAAAACAAATTAACAATTAAAATCAAACTATTAAAACACAATAAAACCAATAAAACAGCTAAAAGCCCTGAAAATCAGGGCAACAGTTTAAAACAGTTTAAAACAATTAATCATTTAAAACTCTGGAAGGCCAGGCCAAATAAGTACGTTTTAAGGGTTCTCTTGAAGGACAGCAATGATCTCAAATTACGAATTTCTGCCAGGAGTGCATTCCATAGCCCAGGAGCAGCTACAAAGAAGGCCCGCCTCTGCGTCACCACCAGACGAACCGGTGGCAACTGGAGATGGACCTCTTCAGATGACCTTAACGTGAGGTGGGGATCATGTAAAAGAAGGCGCTCTCTTAGATAACTCGGACCTAAGCAGTTATCCAATATATTTTCCCTTCAAGGGCATCATGACCAAAGGATCATGGTAAATATGTATCATTCAGTCCTCTAAAGAAAAGTATTCTTAGGATCATCACTGACTGAGGGCCGATTTACAGGTGAAACTTGGAAAATTAGAATATCGTGCAAAAGTCCATTAATTTCAGTAATGCAAATTAAAAGGTGAACAATATCGGACCTCTGAAAAGTATAAGCATGCATATGTATTCAGTACTTGGTTTGGGCCCCTTTTGCAGCAATTACTGCCTCAATGCGGCGTGGCATGGATGCTATCAGCCTGTGGCACTGATGAGGTATTATGGAAGACCAGGATGCTTCATTAGCAGCCTTCAGCAATTCTGCTTTGTTTGGTCTCATGTCTCTCATCCTTCTCTTGGCAATGCCCCATAGATTCTCTATGGGGTCAGGTCAGGCGAGTTTGCTGGCCAATCAAGCACAGTACACTGTATACTTTTCAGAGGTCCGATATTGTTCTATTCTTCAATCCTTGTCTTCTTGGTTCCATGTAATATTCTAATTTTCTGGGATTGTGGATTTGGAGTTTTCATGAGCTGTACGCCATGATCATCACAATTATAACAAATTAATGCTTGACTTATCTCGCTTTGCATGTAATGCGTCTGTCTCATATATCAGTTTCACCTTTTAATTTGCATTACTGAAATTAATGGACTTTTGCACGATATTCTAATTTTCTGAGTTTCACCTATATATTACGTTATGACATCATAGAGCCTCACTTGATATGGCCTCTTCCTGCTGTCATATCCCACCCTTGCCATACAGGGTTGTGCTGCTCGTTATGGCATACTTTGTATCACATGGAGACACCCTGCATCAGCAACAGCTCCAACCCGGAGTGTGTAGCAATTAAGTGAAGCATTCCCACATGATGGGAAAATACAATTCGGTGGCCAGCTCTGCATTCAGTCATAATGTGGAGACCATTTCACAAAGTCACTGCATAAAAACCATACTATGTAGACAAAGTCTAATAAGGTCACAATATATGCAGATGGTGCTTTTGCCCACTGTTATTTTCCTTCAATCACTCAATCAACCAATCTTTTTGATTTGAATGTACTATCAATTCTTTTAAAATTATCCAGGCTTATTTATTTATTTATTTATTGTTAAATTTATATACCACCTTTCATTAAAAATGAGCCCAAGGTGGTTTACAAAAGTTAAAAACCATATAATAAAAATGACAGTTAAAACTATTAAGCTAAAAATATGAAAACAAATCTGATTTAAAATATATAATATACAAACACAAAAACTGTACATGGATAAAAACACACAGAAGCAGCAACTCATGTAAAGGCCTGGATAAAAATCCAAGATTCAACAAGCTTTCTTAAAAAACTGTGATGGAGTCCGAGGAGTGAATGACCACCAGGAGAGCATTCCAAAGTCTGGGAGTAGCAACAGAGAAGGCCCTGTCCCGCATGCACGACAACCGAGCCTCCCTTTTTGTCTGCACCTGGAGCAGAGCCCCCTCAGATGAGCTCGTCAAGAGGGCAGCAACCCTTGGGAGCAAGCAACTCTTGGTTTCTTTAGACCCGGGGAGGGGGAGTATTATCTGGGTTAGGACTCCCCTACGCAATGAACTCTGAATACTCTCCGGTTGCAATTTTGCTAGTGTAACAGCTAAGTGTGTGATGTGTGGCAGTTGCACATTTAGCTCAAACCTGAACTAAAGACCTATGCACATATTATGTTCAACACACATACAATCTGTGTACACTCGTCCAGATCTGTATACACATTTGTTTCAATGCACATATAGCAGTCCATTTCCTGTTTATAGTCTACATTTGAGGGGGCATATATCTAAGTTTACTATTAAAATAAACACATATATAGACATTCACACAAAAACAAGTGCATATGTATAGATACCTGAATGCGTGTACAACATAATGTCTGAATAGTGTCCATGCTCATCCTTAGCTCATCATCAGCTCCATATCTATAATATGATGTTCGACCTTTCTGGACTGTTTTTAGGATTACTGTCAATCTTTCCATTATACTGAAAGACATTTGACACACATAATATAAATACTATATATTATTTAAAGAATTAAGCATTATTAACATCTCAATGCATACTTTGTGTAAACCTTACCACGTCTGTGCTCTAACCAAGATCTGCATTCTTATATTGGAACCAGATTTGAAAACCTTGACTTGGGTCCATTGATACCTTTTATTGGCTCAAGATACTTGTGAGATAAATATACATATATCTATACATAATAAATAAGTATTTGTTACAGATTGGCGGGGGGAGAGTAAATGTCAATTTTTCTATTTTTATCCCAATGCTACTAATTGTAAATATGATCTTTCTACCACTGTATTTCTCTTAATGAGCTACATAGGTTGCTGAGCATGATTCAATGGACCCGTTTAATGATTCTACAGGAGGGAAAATTACATGGTGATGAAAAGCCTGAAATATTAATTAAGTGTATCATGAAGGTTCAGAAAGGACAAATATGTAGATTCCCCAAACTGTCATTTTTAATAATCTCCTATTTTAATGATTTCTTTGGAGCCATCGTTTTTTGAAAATCTGGCACTGGCAAAAGTGTTCTATTTTCTTACACCTCAATTGTTATACTGCCTGCCTCTTCCTCTGCACAAGCACAGCAGCATCTGTGGGTGAAAGCCAGACATATGTCTGGCTACCACAGTGAACTCTCAGCCTGGCAGGATAAAGCAATGCTTATTCCAGGCCCATATTTTTCATTCTCATTTTAACTGTTACAAACACTCTCCCAGTGCAGAAGAACAACAGGGCTAAACTCAGATTTATGTGTCAATTAAGAGCGGTTCTTCTTTCCAAGACTTGCACGTTCCATGATTATTACCTTATGTGTTGTCTGATTAGCTTCACAGGGGACACAACATAATATAACTTTTTCATACAAAAAAGACACCCATATGTTATGCAGAGTCTGGAAGAGGATCGATGGATTAAATAGAGACTGGTATGCAATTATTGATTTGAGCATCTAGAGAGAATTTGAGAAGGAATAACTATTGAAGACGGAAATCTGAAGCATGAAAGGAGGGGACGTAGGGTTTCTCTGTAGTGGTTTTATAAAATTTTAAAAGTATAGAGTGGAAAAATCCTTTCTTGCAAAATAATTACTTGTCTAACGAAAAGAAATGGGGGGGATTAAAGGAGGAAAAAGGGGACTCACACATCTTAGAGAGTACAGATAGCCATCACAGCTGGTAAAAGGATCAATTTGAAGTCCAGGCTGAGTAGATGGGCACAGGCCCTCTCATAGGTTCAGAGAAGCCTGGGCCACTTCCAGCTTTTGAGGCCCCTAGTCTAATAAAATTTTTACAATAATGACACATTAAAACAAAATAAGGCATAGTTGAGAGAGTGGCTGCCTTCAGACATAACACCAAACCAGAAGCGAACAAGCCAGAGGTTTGATTTCGTAGTTGCCTGACTGTGTGAAACCACGGCTTCATCACTCAACCGACCTGAGGTTTTCGACCCCAAACTGTAATCTGAACCACTGGTTTTTAGTAAATTTCACCACTGAAACTCCAGGTTTGTAGGCTGCATCATGTCTTTGGAATTCTGCTGCTTCTGTAACTTGGGTTTCATGCCAAAGATCCTACTACTACCATCGAGGGGCTGGCTCAGTTCTAGGGCAGCCGTGCCTCTCGCTGGCCGCCTCTCATCACCCCCTGATTTCCTCTTCCCCCTCCTGCCACTGCTTGGCAGCAGGAATGCCATGTCCAGCATTTAAATGGAAAGAAGCACATCGATGGATGCTTGCTTTTCACTGCATGTTTTGGGACTCAGGTGCTCCCTGCCATGAAAGGAATGTGAGCTGGAGACATTGACATCACTGTGGTGCCTTATAGAAAACAGACATGGGGACCATGCAGCACTCATGTCTCTATCACCCCCACGCCCAGTCCTCACATCATTAGAACAGGGACACTTGCAATGTTGTTTTTCAGTGTGGGCTGCTTCCTCCCACACCCACATCCCTCCCACCTTCCACAGTGCTTCTGCAATGCGCTATGTGACTCTGGCCCTCTAGACTTCATAAATGTGCCACTTGGCCAATGTGCAGCTGGCCCAAAGTCTTAATGTGCAATGTCACCATTATAAAGGGGGTCATCGTAATGTGCAGATGCACCCTGGGACAACACACTTCTCCTTGGCGGCTGGACTGTGGATGTTTCTGGGAGCACAGAAAGAGGGCACGGGGGGGGGGATGTATTCTGCTGGTTTTATCTGGTGGGCAGGTGTGAAGAAATGCAAAGGGATGCCTGCTAATTCTACGGAAGCACCAGTGCTTCAGATTATGTGAGGAGGGTAGTCCATCTATCAGGGCAGAGTTGGGAGGAGGGATCAGTCAAGCTGCAGTGGGGGTGGAGGGCTCTGTTTGTGCAGCGGCATCCTTCAAGTGACCATTGCTTTACATTACCCCTCCAATGACCACAGGGTTACTTATTAACACCTAACAGTGTGGATATTATGGGATGAGGGGGTAGGGTTAGGGGTTAGGGGTTAGTTCAGCAAAATGGCAGGTATGTTCCACCCACATGCCTCCTTGAGTTCCCTAGACAGTTTGCATGGCCAGACTTGTCCCCCATGAACTCCTTCATTTATCTTTCAGCACTGTCCATACTGAGTGAACTTGGTGCTATCTCCTGCCTGGCAGCTGCTTGTGCAAACAATGCCTGTATTAATGCTTTCATGGGCAAAGCATAGCTGATACCTCTTAAAAGGACTTTAGGGCTGGTCCCTGCACCACAATTCTTGTGCGTGCACGAGGTTGCTGACCACACCCCTCCCATGCCATGTTGGCCAGACGTGCAAGCGACAGACACCCCCATCCATCCACCTTCTCTCTTGCGTGAAGACAACAGGTTGGAGTACTACACCCTGCTCCTCAAACTCCCTGCTTTGGAAGTTGGCACCAGCCATGCAGTCCCAGCATCCTTCCTCCAGTGGCCCTGCCACCAAGAGCAGCCAGGCTGGGGATGGAAGCAAGACGGTCCATGCCAAGTTGTGGACGGATGGAGAAACAGCGGTGATCATGGACCTCTGGAACTCTGATAGTGTACAGTCACTACTGCACAACTAGTTCAGGAATGAGGGCATGTTCTATTGGATTTCCCGGCAGATGGCACAGAGGGGATTCCAACACACCAGGGCCCAGTGCAAGGAGAGACTCCAGCAGCTGAAAAAGAAGTTCAAGGAGGTGACCACCCACAACAAGCTGTCAGGAATGGAGCAGAGGACCAGGCCCAACTAGGGCCACTGCTGGGACTGGGCATCCTATTCAAAACAAGAGGCAAAGGGCAAGCCAAATGGCAGCAATGGGAAGTGCTCAGGGGAACAGCAGGCCCCCTGTGCAGTGAGCTGGCCTGGCCATCGCCTCTACAACTACTACATCCTCTGCCCATCCTAGTGGTCCAGTGGTTAGAGTGCTGGACTAGGGCCGGGGAGACCCGAGTTCAAATCCCCATTCAGCCATGATATTAGCTGGGTGACTCTGGGCCAGTCACTTCTCTCTCAGCCTAACCTACTTCACAGGGTTGTTGTGAAAGAGAAACTTAAGTATGTAGTACACTGCTCTGGGCTCCTTGGAGGAAGAGTGGGATATAAAATGTAATAATAGCAATGGCACCCTATACAGCCATGCCCATGTTCCTGGCTAGGGCAACAAAGCTGCTCTGGGGTGGCAGGCCCATCACATGGGCCTCAGCCCACCGTGTAGCACACAGGTGTGTCTGCTGCCACCAAACCTTACAGGGAAGGTAGAGAGTGCAGTACACTTGTGCTGTACACCTCCAGTGCAGTACACCTCCAGTCCGGGCTCTACTCCATGGAGTCAGGGGAGGACAGCAAGACACAGATCGAGTCCCTACAGCCACTAATGCCCTCCCACCACTAGACGAGGAGAGCCAGGGTTCCCTGATAGAGCAGGAGCTTGTGAAGCTCCCCTGGCACAAGTAGCCTGTTGGGGCAAATTTATTTATTTATTTATTTATTCATTCATTCATTCATTCAATCAATCAATCAATCCATTTTTATACCGAATAAATACTGGACACACTGCAGATGGAGGAAGCCACACATAGATCTCAGCAGAGGAGGGGGTTATTGCAGTGAGGTTCCACGCTGTATCAACAAGATACAATGGGTTGATTTCATGCTCTAGAGCTGCCGTAGCAAGTGTTCAAAGAAGTTCATGGGCATTTTCCTTCTTGGCTCACCTTCTGCAGGAGGACTGGTCCACGGACAGGAGGTGGGTACTGCCAAGGCACAAGAACACCTGGCAGTCCATGGAAGACGTCTCAGAGTGGGATGGTGAGTGGTTCATGGGAAGCTTCAGAATGTCTAGAGAGAGCTTTGACTTCCTTGCCAGTGAAATGAAGCCAATTCTCCACCATCAAAACACATTCATGCGTTGTGCCGTGCCAGTGCGTAAGTGCCTTGCCCTCATGCTGTACAAGCCTGCCTCCAACTTGAACTACTTGACACTCAGCAACCTGTTTGCGGTTGGCAACTCGACAGCATGCAAACTTTCCCAAGAGGTAGCTAATCTTTTGAATGTGCTATTCCTTGTGGATGTGATCCAGGTAGGCAACCCACAGGAGGTGATGGCAGGGTTCCTGAAGAAGGGTTTTCCTGCTGTCATTGGTTATATAGATGGCACACATGTGGAGATTCTAGTGCCTCCCCAGTCCCCACTGCACAATGAGAACTACTGCTGCAACCACAACTACACCATGACCCTGCAAGCTGTTGTAGACTCCACAAGGCAGTTCATGGACATCCTCATGGTTCATGGTTAGAGTGCTGGGCTAGGACCGGGGAGACCCAAGTTCAAATCCCCATTCAGCCATGATACTAGCTGGGTGACTCTGGGCCAGTCACTTCTCTCTCAGCCTAACCTACTTCACAGGATTGTGGTGAGGAGAAACTTAAGTATGTAGTACACCGCTCTGGGCTACTTGGAGGAAGAATGGGATATAAAATGTAAAATAATCTACACCAGAGAAGCAATCTTCTGGATCTCTCCTCTTGCATCAAAGCTTTGGGGTGAGACCTGGGTAAATGCGCCACCCATACCTGTCGGCGGCCACCTTGTAAAGCCTCTGATGTTTGGGACTGCAAAAGTGGCTAGTAACCCCCTACCAAGTGCCTTTGAGAGGAACTTCTGTCACAGCAGCATACGAACTTCTGGCACAGAGCAGGTTTTTGGTAGGTTGAAGGCCTGCTGGCATGCCCTAGACACCTTGTTGGATATGGAGGAGGATAAAGTCCCACAGGTGATAGTGGCCTGTTGCAGCCTTCAAAACATCTGCAAGTCCAGAGGAGACATCCTGCTGTTGGACCACCCAGATATGCCAGCCTCTCCTGCAAGTGAGAGTGGGAGCAGGAAGGTGCCCAGGCAAGATGTGGATGGGACATCCGCCTCCACTCTGCCAGAGAGTATCCAGAGCAGCAGCAAGGAGGTGCAGGCAGTACTAGCAGATTTCACAAGAGACGCATGGGAGCATCTTCTACCAGCCCAACAGGAAGGCAGGCAGGTGTGTGGTGTTGGAAAGGCACACCGCTCTTAAATCGAGAGAAGCTTGGACAATGCCACTGGGCACAGCTGTGGTCCCATAAATGATCATTCCAGGATACACCTGGGATTGCCATTCCCATTGCAACCCTTCAGTGATTGGATAGAAAAATAGAGTGTTCACATTTCACCCCAAAAGTGTGTTGTGTGCCTATGCCAATGCTACCTAACGCTTAACTACTGCATGTGCACAGGAAATGGGGGGGGGGTCTGCCTCAGGTATAAATCTGTGTTTCTCCTCTGCTGGCACTATATTGCAGAATTACCCCAAGGGTTTAGAGATGGGGAACCTGACTGGTATGGGGAAGAGGCTGGCTGCATTATGGCGCATATCAGGAAAGAAGGCAGGTTGACATTGAAGCGGTGGCTTCGGACCCACAGGAGAAATGACCTGTTACTGAGCAACAAATGGGCCTTGTGATGACGGCCAGAGCAGAAATCATCAGGAACACAGGTTGCAGCAGCTATGGCAAAAGTTCTTCAGTCTGTCATTACACAGGTGCAGTGGGAAGAGAGGGACCCAGTCCTCCCTTCATTCCCTTTCCTTTCTAAGAAACCCTCCCCACCTTTGTCATGCTTAAACAGAAGGGTGATGTGGGCGGCAGGGAGAGACAACAGCAGGCATGGGTGGGATCATAAGAACATAAGAACAGCCCTGCTGGATCAGGCCCAAGGCCTATCTAGTCTAGCACCCTGTTTCATACAGTGGCCCAGCAGATGCCTCTGGGGAGCCCACGAGCAAGAGGTATATGCATGCCCTCTCTCCTGCTGTTGCTCCCCTGCAACTGGTGGGGGAGCAACAGCAGGAGGAGAAGAGGAGAGCTGGTGTGGTAGCAGGCATGACTTGTCCCCTTAGCTAAGCAGGGTCCACCCTGGTTGCATATGAATGGGAGACTTGATCTGTGAGCACTGTAAGATATTCCCCTCAGGGGATGGAGCTGCTTTGGGAAGAGCAGAAGGTTCCAAGTTCCCTCCCTGGCTTCTCCAAGATAGGGCTGAGAGAGATTCCTGCCTGCAACCATGGAGAAACCCTGCCAGTTTGTGTAGACAATACTGAGCTAGATGGACCAATGGTCTGACTCAGTATATGACAGCTACCCTATGTTCCTATGGTATTGAGAGGTATTGTGCCTTTGAGGCTGGAAGTGACCCACAGCTGCCAGACTAGTAGCCATTGATAGACCTGTCCTCCATGAATTTGTCTAAGCCCCTTTTAAAGCCATCCAAGCTAGTGGCCATCACCACATCCCATGGCAAGGAATTCCATAGATTAATTATGCACTGTGTGAAAAAGTACTTCCTCTTGTCAGTCCTAAATTTCCCGACCTTCTATTTCATGGGGTGACCCCTGGTTCTAGTGTTGTGAGAGAGGGAGAAAAATTTCTCTCTGTCCACCCTCTCCACTCCATGCATAATTTTATACACCTCGATCATGTGTTCCCTTAGTTGCCTCTTTTCCAAGGTAAAGAGCCCCAGATGCTGTAGCCTAGCCTCATAAGGAAGTTGCTCCAGGCCCTTGTTCGTCTTGGTTGCCCTCTTCTGCACCTTTTCCAGTTCTACAGTGTCCTTCTTAAGATACAGTGATCAAAGCTGTACGCAGTACTCCAGATGTGGCCGCACTATAGATTTGTATAAGAGCATTATAAGATTAGCATTTTTATTTTCAATCCACTTCCTAATGATTCTTAGTATGGAATTAGCCTTTTTCACAGCAGCTGCACACTGAGTCAGCACTTTCAAAGAGCTGTCCACCACAACCCCAAGTTCTCTCTCCTGGTCAGTCACTGACAGTTCACATCCCCTCAGAGTATATGTGAAGTTGGGGGCAGGGGGGTTGCCCCAATTTACACTTGCCTACATTAAACCGCATTTGCCATTTTGTCGCCCAGTCCCCCAGTTTGGAGATATCTTTTTGCAGCTCCTCATATTCTGTTGTAGATTTCACTGCCCTAAATAGTTTAGTGTCGTCTGCAAATTTGGCCACTTTGCTGCTTACCCCAACTTCTAGATCATCAAGTTAAAGAGCACTGGTCCCCGTAACTTGAGCACTGGTCAAGTTAAAGAGCACTGATCCCCCTATCCCATGACTGCTAAGTTTATTTAAAAGCCTTTGGTGGGGAACTCTGTCAAAAGCTTTTTGGAAGTCTAAGTATACTATGTCAAAAAGCGGGGAGGGGCTGAAAGAAAAACCATCCCTATGAAGAAATGCTAACTTGGCAAAGAGACATCTTTTAATGTGGTGGTTCTCTTTATTGAGCAGGGGGAGAGTAACTGGCCCTATCTACCCCCAGCACAGTACCTCCAGTGACTGTTGCTGGTGTCTATCTCATGTTTCTTTTTAGATAGTGAGCCCTTTGGGAACAGGGATCCATCTTATTTGTTTATTATTTCTCTGTATAAACCGCCCTGAGCCATTTTTGGAAGGGTGGTATAGAAATTGAATGAATGAATGAATGAATGAATGAATGAAGCAGTGAATGTTTGACGTCGTCCCTCTCCCCCATCCCATTGTGTCTAGGAATGCTGGGAGCTGTAGTCCAACAATATCTGGGGACCCAGGTTGGGAACTCCCGATTTAATGAATGGAAAGAACTACACTGGGTGCCGATACGTTTCCAGGCAAAAAACAAAGTGCTAGTTATTACCTATAAAGCCCTAAACAGCTTAGGCCCTGGATATTTAAGATAATGGACCGGGTCTCACAATCAGTGAGACCCAGTTTCCTCAGGTGAGCGGGAAGAGCAGGCTAAGCCCACTCTCCCCGCTCACGAGCGGGCACGGATCCCTGGGCGGCTGGATTGGCCGCCCACACGATGGCTGGCTCCATGATGGAGCTGGCGGTAGGTGGGGGGAGTGGGGGCCGTGTGGCCCCCGCAAGCCCCAGTATGCCCTACGCGAGCGCGCAGGGCATACTGGGGAGTCCCCCGGCTGGGGGTCTACTTGTGAGTAGGCACGGCGTGAAGGTGCGCCACGGCTACTCACAATCGTAAAAAGCAGGTTTGCTGGAGCGCTCGCTCCGCAAACCTGCTTTTTACCAGGGGTTCTCGAGCGGGTTATCCACTCGAGAACCACCATACTTGGCTGTGAGCCCAGTGGTTCTTACGGTCAACAAAAATCAGGCTAGCCTCTGCTAGCCCGATTTTTCTTGATTGTGAGAATCGCCCCAATGTCTTCTTCTCCATGAGCCCCACCACCTGTTAAGATCATCTGGAGAGGTTCATCTGCAGTTGCCGCCAACTTGTTTGGTGGCTACTCTGGAATGGGCCTTCTCCGTTGCTGCCCCTGGACTTTGAAATGCGCTCCCTGTTGAAATAAGAGCCTCCCCATCTCTGGCAACTTTTTAAAAGGCACTGAAGACACATTTATTCACCCAAGATTTTAATTAGATTTATAGTTTTAAAATTTTTAATACTGGGTTTTAAATGTTTTAATGTTTTAAATGATTTTAATTGTAAACCACCCAGAGTCATTAGTTTTGCACAGTATAGAAATATTATAATCAAACAAACAAACAAATAAAATCTCCACCATCTTGTTGTGAGTCCACACCTGTGTTAGTGGCCATCAAGACCATGGAGCAGTATTGTCAGTGATGGTAGATGTGCTAAATTCTTGTGCACCATAGGTCAGAGATCATATGGCTTCATGTTTTCAGTGGCATCCCTTTGGCAATTGTAATATGTGATCTGGCTTTGAGGCTCGGCTCAAGGACCTATATCTTATTGCTGGGTGTTATTCACTCATGCCAGTTTTGAAATTCAAAGTGGTTCCATAAGGCCTGGAGTGCAGGGACCCATGCGGCCACATCAGAGGTGCATCTAGGGAAAATAGCACCTCAAATAGCACCTCATATTATCAGCTCAAAAATACAAGTCAAGCTCATTAATCTTTTAATATTTCAAAAACTATTTAGCAGTGGACGCAGCCAGTCCAAAAAATGCTGGAAAACTAGAAATTTCAGTATGCTGGGGCTCATGAAATACCCAAATACTATGTGGAGGTATACTTGGACAACTAAACAGAAGTGCCTGCTTAATTCTCTACTATGCATTGTAGCATCACTATTACATATGTTTTAAAAATAAATGGAGAATTTGACTTTTCCCAGATACTCTGAAAATAATTAAGAGATATGCAGAGTAAACTGTGTCACTGCTTGGAATATAGTCTAGTATTTAAGAAAGACAGTTAAAATGAGAGAAAGAGAGCAAGAAACTCCCAGTGGGTCTTAATACTAAGGATTTCACACTGATTCAAAGACAAACTCACCTTTAATAGTCATATTATTAAGACATCACATTTAACTCACTTATCACAAGAAGCAAAGTAAGAGCAAATGAATACAATTCTAGCTCATAAGCTTCAGCTCAGTATTCACAAGCCCAGATTCTCTGTACATAGTGCCAAACTAAATATGTGTACAGTGACTTATATTATATATTTTTTAAAGAACATTTTTACATGTAGCCCTTTCGGGGGACTTCCTAAAGGCCATGGGGAGGTCTGAAAAGGTTTCCCCTCCCCCCGCTGGCCTCTAGGGCCTCTCAGGGACCATTTGAGCATGTGCGGTGGCCATTTTTTAAAATAACTTTTTTTAAAAAAAATGGCCGCTGAAAACAAAATGGCCACCATGCATGCTCAAATGCCTCTGCGAGGCCTGGCATGCCCTAGGGCCTCACAGAGGCCATTTGAGTATGCGCGGTGGCCATTTTGTTTTTGGTGGCCATTTTTTAAAATTTTTAAAAATGGCACCCCCCTTCAAGTGGCGCCCGGGGCACATGCCCTGCTTGCCCTTCCATAGATATGCCCCTGGGCTACATTTCTTCACACAACACAAAAGATGTGATGATAGCTGCTAACCTGGCTGACTACAGGAGGAGGTGAAATCAAGCAGGGATGGTCTATCAATGGATATTAGCCATAATATCTAAGGGAAAGCTTCATGTGCAGATGCACCATGCTTCTGAATATGAGATACAGGGGAAAGCCCCAAAAGGAGAGCTTACCGCCTTCATGCCCTGCTTGTGGGCTCTGCCAAGTCATGTGGCTGGCCCCTGTGGAAAACAAGGAGCTGGCCTCGGTGGACTTTTTAAAGAAACCCGGCACAGCATGCTGGGCAGAGCTGCAAGATGTGAGAAAAGCAATGCACAGGCAGGCAGGTGAGGGAGCCAGGTCTTGATGCCTTTGCTAGCACCAGGGAGCTGGGCTGGCCCCATCTTTCTCACCTGCCCATCCACATCACTTGTTGCCATCTCATGGCAAATATAGATCAGTGCTCCCCCTCACCAGCCACTGCTGAACTTCACTTTAAAAGCCTAGTGTAGTCTGCCTAGAAGGTAAGGCAGAGCTATGGACTGAGCTGATGGACTTGGTTGTTGAGCTGACATTGGCGTCTCCCAGACTGATAGGACTTTCTGGGGGACTTTAATGTCCACTTTGGAACCAACTTGTCAGGGTTGGCTCAGGAGTTCACAGTGACCATGACAACTATGGGCCTATGTTGTTGGTCACACTCCCAATTTAGTTTTTTTCTCTGATCAGGATGGTATTCCGTGAGTGAGGATTCCTGTGATTTCCCCATTGTCATGGATGGACCACCATCTGTTAAGGTTGGACTCACAGCCACAACCCTTCTCTGCAGAGATGAAAACCTACTAGGATGGTCCACCTGAAAAGGCTATTGGAGTCAATAGGATTCCAAGTAGCCTTGGAAGGCTTTAAGGTTGGTTCTGCCGATGATTCTGTAGATGCCCTGGTTCAGACTTGGAATAATGAAATTACCCCCATGGTATACAGAAGAACTACAGTGGCTGGTGGCAAGGTAGATGGCTAGAGTGCAAATGGAGAAAGACTTGTCTCAAATCTGACCGATTACAACACAGATCGCATTTGAAAGTCTATGCTCTGGAAACGCACACAGCAAAGAAGCAGTTCCTTTCTGCCCACATTGCTTCTGCAAGTTCATGTCCAGCAGAGTTATCTAGAGTTGTGAGAGGGCTAGTACATGCCCCTCCTCCCTTAAATGAAAATTTGGATCCATCAGTTATCCATGGTGACATTTTAAATGAATTTTTTTGCAGATGAAATCTCTCGTATTTGAGCTGAACTAGACTCTACAGCAGGGATTCTCAAACTTGGGTCCTCAGGTGTTATTGGACTTCAACTCCCATAATCCCCAGCCTCAGTGGCCTTTGGTTGGGGATTATGGGAGTTGAAGTCCAATAACACCTGAGGGCCCAAGTTTGAGAATCACTGCTCTACAGTTACTGCAGAGCCTACTGTGGAGGTGTCCAGCAGCTCCTCTTGTATGGTTAAATTGAATCAGTTTCAGTCTGTGACTCCCAAGGATGTGGGCATGCTGCTTGGGATACTTCACTTTACAGCTTGTTCTCTTGATCCTTGCCCTCCCTGGCTTATATGATCTAGCAGGAAGGTTACTGGAAAGGGTGGAAAGGGTCTTGTTAAGTTTATTAATGCTTCTTGAAGGGAGAACAGGATGTCTCCTTGTCTCAAGGAGGCAATTATTAGACCACTGTTGAAGAAACCTGCATTGGATCCCTCAGAATTAGGCAATTACAGGCCTCTCTCAAACCTCCCAAGGTTGGGCAAGATGACTGAGAGGGTGGTGGAGTCACATCTCGAGGAAGATGGACCCATTTCAAATTGGTTTTCGGGCAGCCTATGGGGTTGAGACAGCCTTGGTTGACCTGTTGAATGATCTCCAATTAGGAATCCACAGGGGAGTGTGATTCTGTTGATCCTTTTGGATCTCTCGGTGGCTTTCAGTACCATTGACTATGGTATCCTCCTGGAGCACCTGAAGGGGATGGGAGTGGGAGGCACTGCCTTGCAGTGGTTCCACTCCTATCTCCAAATGGTGTCACTTGAAGATTGTTGCTCTTCAGAATGATAGCTATTGTATGGGGTCCCGCAGGGCTCCATTCTATCTTCAGTGCTTTTTAATATCTATATGAAGCCACTGGGAGTGGGAAAGATCATCAGGGGATTTGGTGCTGGGTGTTATCAATATGCTGATGACATGCAAATCTATTTCTCCATGTCAACTTCATCAGGAAATGGCCTAACTTCCCTAAATGCCAGCCTGGAGATGCTAATGGTCTGGATGAGGGAGAACAAACTGAGGCTGAATCCAAGCAAGATGGAGATCCTCATTGTGGGAGGTCTGAACTTAGGAAGTGGCTTAGATTTGCCCCAGAAAGAGCAGGTACATAGTTTGGGAGTACTTCTGGATCCAAACCTCTCCCTGGTCTCTCAGGTTGAGGCAGGGGCCAGAAGGGCTTTTGATCAGCTTTGGCTGCTATGCCAGCTACATCCATTTCTGGAGATAAAGGACCTTAAAACAGTGGTGCATATGCCAGTAACATCCAGATGTCTACTGTAATGCACTCTACATTGGCTGCCTTTGGACATAGTCTGGAAACTGCAGTTGGTACAGAATGCAACAGCCAGGTTGGTCTCTCAGGTTACCCGAAGAGATCATATTACACCCATTTAAGAAGAACTACACTGGCTGCCAATAAGTTTTCGGGCAAAATAAAAAGTGCTGGTTACCTATAATGCCCTGAATGGCTTGGGTCCAAGGTATTTAAGAGAACACCTTCTTCTTTATGAACCGCACTACCTATTAAGATCAACTTGGGAGGTCTGGTTGTGGTTGCCCACTGGATCAGCTGGTGGCAACTCAAAACCGGGCCTTTACTAAGGTTGCCCCAGGACTTTGGTACATGCTTCCTAACAAAATTAGAGCCTACCCTTCTCCAGATGTTTTTAAGAAGGATATGAAAACATACTTGTTTAGGCAGGCTTTTAGTTGACAGTTTTAAAGTTTAAAGTTTTAGGATTTTTATCTGTATTTTAAACTGTTTTAATTGTGTTAATGTTTTACATGTTCCGTTTTTTAGATTGTGAACTATCCAGGGACTTGCGTATGAGGTGGTATAAAATGTGTCATGTAAAATGTGTCATAAATAAACCTATGAAATTATCTGCCACAAGATGTGGTGACAGCTAACAGCCTGGACGGTCTTAAGAGAGACTTAGACAAATTTATGGAAGACAGGTCTATCCATGGCTACTAGTCTGAGGGCTATAGGCCATCTCCAGCCTCAGAGGCAAGATGCCTCTAAATATCGGATGCAGGGGAGCAAAAGCTAGTGAGAGGGCATGCCCTCACTTCTTCCCTGTGGGCTTCCCAGAGGCATCTGGTGGGCCACTATGTGAAACCATGCTTAGGCCTTGGGCCTGATCCAGCAGGACTGTTCTTATGTTCTCTACCACTGAGCTATGGCCCCATTCCCTAACTTCCTTTGTCACCTACATGGAAGGCAGCAAAACGTCTCCTCTGATTTCTCATGGATCTTTTGCTTCCTGTCTCCACACTATCCCTTCTTTGATCTTACAGAGAATTCCCACTGATCTATTATTCTTTATTTGTGATATTTTGGATGGTTTGGATCTAACACAAACTTCCAGCAGCGGCGTTTTGTTTCTACTAAGGGTACTTATGTGGTACCTTTTCTCACAAGCTTTTCAGTACCTCACAAACTTTAATGCATTTATGTTCTGAATGCCTCCTATTGATTAAGCTTCTTGGCTTCAGGCAAGAAAGAGATTTCCCCTTGCCTCTTTCCAGCCTGTCTTGTTGGGGAGGGATAATTGTGCCCAGCAGATCTTGTTTTTAACGCTTCTTATATATCACAAAATACTGTAAGTTAACAGCTTGCTCAGGGAACAAGAATTTGTTCCAGTTCCTGATTTAAATGTTTATGCTAATTGCTATTTATTGGCTCAGATGCAAATGATAGGTTGGCCAAAGTGAAATTTTATGACGAGCAAACTCCCCCCTTTTGTGCAAATTGAAAAAGTGAAACAAGAAGAGGATGAAATGAGCCGAAGATGGTCTTAATGGCTGCTTTTTAATGGGGAAGATAAAATTAAGACTGATTTACGTGGCCAACTCCCCTGTTTTCTCTTATCAGCTCATTTGGCAGGAAAAATGGAAAAGTAATTGTTCCTCTTTCAGTGTGGACCTCAAACCATTATTTATTGGCTGAAATTAATCGCTGTTTATCCTTCATTCACGTGGAAACCGCTCTATCAGCATTATGATGCCCAGCAACTCAACTAGTCCCTTGCAATTTAGCCGATAGCAAGCACAGATCCTGATGAGCCGTGCCTTAATTTTCTGGGCTGTGGGAGTTAATGAAGACTCCTTTTCTTAGGTGGACATATTTGTATTTCTACAACATTAATAACAAAAGCCCACACTTTCCCTTCTGCAGCATGTAAACTTTTTTTTTTATATAACAGGAAAAACATTATCGGCGGTCCCCAAAGAGAAGGGAGCAAAAACTCCCCTCTGCTTTGCTTTCACAATGGACCAAAGTGCTGGTGATTGGTCCATTCCTCACAAAGGGTCTTCTCTGCTACAAAATGTCCACTGCCCTAAAAGATGGCAAGCTAAACAGTGTTTGTGTTTATTTATTTCTTCGCCTTATGTTTTAGCCTCATTATATACACCTTCCAACCTGGTGGGTTCACTGAGCTGGCTGCCTGTGCGGTTTTATGCCAAAAGGGAACTAGGCAACTGGGACAGATACAGCTGCATCTTATCTAATTCTGCCTGGGGGGACCAATTGGTGCTGACAACCTTCATTCCAGACAGGAGCCTTTCCATGCGTCCGTCCTCCTTGCCCACACAGAACAGACACCATCAGCGCAGTTCAGCTTTTCACACAGCTAAGACGATCCTGGGATGCCTGTGTTTCCTCAATCTAAGAATGCCCTTGAACATCATGGCCAGAGTCCTTCTTCTTTTTTGCTCATAATGGGATTTACTAGATTAAAAATATAAGAAATAAAATCAATACATTTCACACAATACGGTGGAGAGAGAAGGAACAGAAGAGAAATGGGTTGAAAGAAGCAACACATCCATTCCAAAATATCATTCGATGGTAAACCGTTATACACAGAAATGCTTACGCTTGTGCTTCAAGTCCTATTCACACACCGTACTAAATGTATACAAGATTTGTGTACAGTGTATACACGTACAGATTTGTATGCACATAATTATTCACACATGTACAGCAGTACACTTTCTATTGGTACCCTGCATTTGAGGGTACCCGTAACCAGGTTCGCATGCATGCATGCAGGCATGCATTCATTCAGGTTATATACCACCTGACTCAAAAGGCTCTAGGTGGGTCACAAATTTTAAAATGAATACATGCACAGTCATTCACAGTAATCCTATTCACATGTTATGGCCAATACTTGTACAATCTGTATACAGTGTAATATGCAAAGATCTGTAAGCTTGCATAGATATTACAAATTGGCCGCCAAAATAACCACCGTGCCAGGGAATAGGTCTGGAAAGGGCCAAAGACACCCAAACCGGGCAAGTTTTAACTTCCCAGGAGGGAGGAGGGGGGAGGGAGTACCTCCATGGACACCCCCGCACACACACACACACACCTTGGAGAAGCCTCCAGAGGGGGTACATTTTAAAAAAATTGCTTGTTGAACCGCTCCCCCCCAGACTGAACCAAACCAGGGAGGGTTTGAAGGGGGCCAAAACCAAACTGGACCAGATGGTTTTGTGCACATCCCTAATGCAATATGATGTGGGGTTTGTGTGATGGGGATGAAATTTTCACCTGTGGCAACAAAAATAGTCCAACTTGACCCTAGGTAGTATGCCAAACGAGCTTCAAAAGGATTGTAACTTTTCCCTCACATCAATGCTCACACATTAACTGTTGTATAATGTGAAGAAGGAATGAAAAGGCAAGAATTCCAGATAACAAATTGCTGGTTACATATATATCAAATTATTTATACTGGAAAACTGCCCATAATTACGACAGGTGGGGGCAGAGACAGGGCCTATGTATTGCAGGAACCACTGGGTTAGATACAATCTTTGCACACATTTATCCACAAGATTCTTCTTAGTGGATGCCAGTGAATCCATTGCTAGTAGGGGATTAAGGTTTTGCTATTCCGTCAACAATAGCCCCCAGTACATTTTGAATTTTTCCTGCGTAACTGAATGGTAGTCGTTCATTTTCAAGGGAGAAAATAAAGATGTATAAATTGTTGGAGTGGGGGGCTAAACCTTCCCTGTCCTTGTGAGAAACAGACTCTGCACATGACCCAAATGTTTGACCAAATGTATTTTGTTTCAGATAACTTAACAGCACTCTATTTTAGGGCTGAAATAGATGGACTACCATGACATGCTTCCAGCTGGACACCTCTTCCTTTGGTCAAAAACAGCTGCATGGGAGGGGAGGGTTCAGGAGCAGAGTGCATGAGGAGGGGGAGATGCATTCTTTCCCCATGGTAGGTATGTGCGAACCAGCTCACCCTCGGGCTGGTTTGCTGTTGAACCGGACCTGGCCCGGTTGGGCTTGAGGTCGAGCTGAACCTCCAGACCAGCTCAAGACTGAACCCCTCCAGACCAGCTCAGGGCCAGTTCGAGGGTTCTACTTGGGGACAAAACGGTTTTTTAGAACTTACTGCCTCCAGTGGCATTGGAGGTTGCTGCCATGGCCATGGGGCGTCTCTAGCAGTTCCTCCTCCCCCATCTTAAAAGGGCTGTTTTGGGGCCTTTTCGGCCCTTTCTGTGCTGGTAGTGGCCATTTTGTCAGTGGCCAAATGGCCAGTGTGCATGCGTGCTCCAAAATTCTCTATTATTTATTCATTCAGTTTATATACTGCCCTTCCTAAAATGGCTCAGGGCAGTTTACATTAAAATAAAAAACACATAATAAAACAATTACAATCAGGAAACATTTAAACCCGATTAAAATTAAAATTAGACATCATTAAAAGCTAGGCTAAAAAGATAGGTCTTTAAGGCTGTCCTAAAGGTTTCCAAGGAAGATCTTCATTGGCTGACATCAGGAGGGAAATTACTTATAGTCTCACTGAAAGAAAAAGGGCTGAAATTCATTCAGTGGGATTACTTCTTCCAGTCAGGGTTTCCAGTGGAAATAGCACAGTCAGCACAGAAAGATCTGAAAAGGCCCCCAAATGGGCCAAAATGGCCCTTTTAAGACCGGGGGAGGCCGGCAGAGGGAAGAGAAACTGCTGGGGGCACCTCAGCAGCACCTACGAGGCTGAGGCAGCACCTACGAGCTGAAGCAGCACCTACGAGGCTGCCAGAGGCAGTAAGTTCTTTATTTTAAAAAATCATGCCCCCCTACCCCGAGCTGGGTCCAAACTGGTTTAGACTCAAGCCAGACCACGGCCTAGCTCGAAGTGCACAAAACCGGATCAGGCCCGGTTCGACTCAAATCCAGTTCGACTCCAACCAAACCGGGCTTTACAGTTTTGCACAGTTTTAGGGCCCTATACAATGGGCTATTTCCCCACAGAAAACTTCACCCCGAAATGGCTATTTGCTCCTGCAGTAGCTATTTGAGGAAGGCAGAACATGAGTGAGTAAATGCTCTTCAGACACATTAAAACAAGACATCTGTTCCTAGTATTATCCCTGGGTTGGTTGGGATAACACTTTTGTTAAACTAGTGTATTAAGGGGGGAGATTCCAGTAGTCCAGCCTTTCCTTGTTGTGCTTGTTTTCCAACCTTTAGGAAATACTCTTTACATAGGGGAGCACTTTACATCACATTTTAAATATGTGATCCCACCACCTGAGGTCTAAAGTCGTACAGACTAATTTCTTACTCCATCCCCGTTCTGTGTGTGGAGATTCAGCCTATCTCATTTCCCTTCTTGTTTGGTTAAATAATAATAATACTGGTTGACATACTGACATACAGAGAACATGCTAAGTGAAATGCTACGCAAAAGGCAAATTTTTACAAAACGTATGTGGTTGCACTTCAGGGACTCCACACACTAGACTACATGAAGCAAATGGGAAAAGTTCCAGGACAAACCAAAACTTGTTCCAAAGTTTGACCAGGCCTGAATATGGCTGAAACAAGATAACAAGATGGATACTGACAAAATTTATCAAAATTGGATTTCATGGCCTTAGTTTAGAGTTTAATTCCATCAATATTTTCCACCTTAACTGGGCATTCACAAGGTTTTATTTTTATTTTGCTTAAAAGCTGCAGAGCTGGGGAGACGACGTAACAGCCATATACAGACACTGCTTTGTATTTCTGCTAGGCTATTCTCCTCAGCTCTGTCAGGAAAATGGAGGCTTAATAAACCCCAAGAGACCTGGAATTGTCCTTGAATACCATGAGGTGAACATAGGGGAACTCCAAGCTAGCAAAGCTCTCCTTTCTTAATTGTCTTCCAATATATGAAAAATGCCTTTGCATATTAAAAATCCATCATCTATTGGGAAACTAATGGGAGCAAGACCCATGGTGGTAAAGCTTCCATTGCTAGTGTTCTCAGATGGGGGTTGATCCAAGGTTGCAAATTACTTATGAAAATAAATGCATCACATGTGAAAATGATATTATATTTTAAGAACTAACATATATAAAGTTTATATGGAGCAGTTTCATGGGGACAGAGTTCATGGAATTTTTTTTTTCCTTGGGTGATCAATCAATTTCATTGCCACTGCTTGAACCTCCAATGTGTGCAATCCCTGAAGTACAACCACATAAGTTTTGTGAAATTTGCCTTTCTCTTAGCATGTAATTTTATTTCCGACCAGCCTGAAACTATGTTGTTCAAATGCTGTTGGCCCTCTGTTGTTGAAAGCTGAAGAGTACATAGAACAAGAACATAATTAGCCTGGTTGTTTTACCTTCATTTTAAACAAATAGCAGGGAGGAAGTCAAAAAGTTTTGAAGTCAGTGTTATAAGCAACATATTAAAAACCTCAAACATTTTGAATTGAGCTCCGGCCACCATTTTGAAAAATGGCGGCCCAAAATTGCTTTTTGCATACATCTCACAAACCCTTCCTCATTGATTTTCTTAATCAACTTAACATGGGCACATCCTACATGACACTGCTCACCCTTTATACACATATGTTACACATATCTTGTAACATTCCATATGATCAGGGCAGGACTACCCATTACATCGGCATTCTCAAACTACTCAATACACAGGGGTTCTCAAATGGCCAAACGCCATTATGCTGGAATGATGGGAGTTGTATTCCAATATAATCTGGGGACCCATGTTTGAGAACCCCTGCATTACAAGAAACAGGGGATTTCCACCAAATACAGCATCTCTGTGTCAACGTTTTCATCTTTATCTCCATAATATGTAATATATCCTTTGTCTTAGTATCATCTTTCCATATGCTTCCCCACCCTCCTCAGCAACTGAGGTGGAGCAGGAACACAGAAAAGCACAATGCAGTAACTCCAGGCATGAGGAAAGTTTATCACACATTTGAGAGGGAACTTGATGTGGGAATGCAATTTGTAGTGGTAGACTGTCCCCAAGTCACTCGCTGACCTTCATGGCTGACTGGGGATTTGAACATGGGTCTCATCCATTCTAGTCAGACACCCTAACCACTTGACCAGACTTGCTCAAATCTAAATATGTTTGCCCACATGCCCCAGACTGCACTTTCCCTGCACCACTAACTGCACAAGCCTATGCATAGGAACATAGGAAGCTGCCGTATACTGACTCAGACCATTGATCTATCTAGCTCAGCATTGTCTTCACAGACTGGCAGCGGCGTCTCCAAGGTTCCAGGCAGGAATCGCTCTCAGCCCTATCTTGGAGAGACCAGGGAGGGAACTTGAAACCATCTGCTCTTCCCAGAGCAGCTCCATCCCCTGAGGGAAGTATCTTACAGTGCACACTTCTAGTCTCCCATTCATATGCAACCAGGGTGGACCCAGCTTAGCTAAGGGGACAAGTCATGCTTGCTACCACAAGACCAGCTCTCCTTTCCTAAAAATAGAACATAGGAAGCTGCCATATACTGAGTCAGACCAACAATGGACATCTAGCTCAGTATTGTCTTCACAGACAGGCAGCAGCTTCTCCAAGGTTGCAGGCAGGAATCTCTCTCATCTCTATCTTGGAGAGACCAGGGAGGGAACTTGAAAACATCTTTTCTTCCCAGAGCAGCTCCATCCCCTGAGGGGAATAGCTCACAGTGCTCACACTTCTTGTCTCCCATTCAAATGCAACTAAGGCAGACCCTGCTTAGCTAAGGGGACATCATGCTTGCTACCCCAAGACCAGCTCTCCTCTAATGCATGTTTAATCAGAAGTAAGTGTCATTGTATTAATGGTTCTTACTCTCAGGAAAGGGAACATAGGATTGCAGCCAAAATCTTTTGTCTCTCGTAGCACTGACATGTTTAAATTCTGATATTTAAGATCAGCCTAACTTCAGCAAAGTGCTGTCCCTTTACAGTTGCCTTTGAGAAGGAAGTAATCAGAAATACATTTCACTAGCTCACTCCCTGAGCCTCAGATGTTCTTCCAATATTCACTGGGACTTACAGGTGATTAGTATCTCTCCATGTCAAGCCCCAAGCCAAGAAACCAGTTGACAATCCTCAGCTGCCAAAGAAATAAAAGAAAGATGTAGCAGGCAAGTGGCATTGCTTGGTTAGTGAGTGCCTACCTCTCATCCCAAACTGTGACAAATGTTGAAAATCATAGAAACGAGAGGCCATAATATTGGCTGAAATGTCAGATGGATTAAATGAAAACAGGTTGATTTTTAGCCATCAGAGAGAACCCAAATCAGGTGCGTAAGGAGTACAAAAAGAGAGAGAGAATTTCAAATAGAAACTGAGAAACTGATGAGTATGCTGTCAGAAGTTACTCACCAGAGACAATTGAAGGCTGAAACAAATCTAACCAGTCTTCTGGAAGTGAATAAGTTGGTGCGGAAGGGAACGCAGAAATAGGGAAACAGTGTATATCAAAGAATACAAAAAAATTTCTTTCGTGCAAGTAATTCCTAGCAGCATTTCACTTCCAGAATTCTTCATTTCTGATTCTGACTGTCAATAGAAACAAAAGAAATTACATTGATATCATCACTGTTTAAGTAATTATTTCCATGGCTAAATTTTATTTTACTTTTATTGGTAGTACACAGTTATGAGTTTGAGGATCTTGATTATTGTGAATTGGCTTCTTATCAGGAGCTTTCCCGAACAGCAGGTTCTACTGCAGGTTTTCTGTAAGGCTTTACTGTGCATTTGAAGTTGCCCCCCCAATGCAAAAAGTGGATTTTTTTTAACCCCTGATATAAATCAGGTGACACTCTAACACGCAATGAAAAACCCGAATTTTTATTTTATTTATTTTTATTTTATTTATTTTTATTTATTGTTAAATTTGTATACCGCCTTTCTTTAAAACAAGACTATAAAAATTAATTATTTAAAAAAATTTATTATTATTATTGTTGTTGTTGTTGTTTATTTTCATTTATATCCCACTCTTCCTCTAAGGAGCCCAGAGTGGTGTACTACATACTTGAGTTTCTCTTTCACAACAAGCCTGTGAAGTAGGTTAGGCTGAGAGAGAAGTGACTGGCCCAGAGTCACCCAGCTAGTATCATGGCTGAATGGGGATTTGAACTCGGGTCTCCCCGGTCCTAGTCCAGCACTCTGACCACTACACCATGCTGGCTATTATTAAGCTAAATAGATAAATATTCAGCTAGAGAGAATATAAAAACATAGATCTGACTAAAAATATTTAAAATACAAGCACAATATAACCATACAAAATACAAAGCAGCAGCAGAGGCAATCATATAAAAGCCTGGGTAAAAAGCCAGGCTTTAACATGCTTTCTAAAAACTGTGATGGAGGCAGAGGAGCGAATGGCCACTGGGAGAGCATTCCAGAGTCTGGGGGCAGCAACAGAGAAGGCCCTGTCCTGAGTGCACGACAGCCGCGCCTCCCTCATTGTTGGCACCCGGAGCGGAGCCCCCTCAGATGACCTTGTCAAGTGTGCAGCAACCCTTGGGAGCAGGCGGTCCCTCAGGTATCCAGGGCCCAAACCGTTAATTGTGTGTGAAGTGCTCCCTAATAGCTCACAAGGACTTTGAGGTAAATTTGGCAGATATGTGAGCACACACCTCCATTCCAGAGGAAATGCATACAAACAGCTGGATGTGAAAAACCTCCTGGAAGCTGATGAGTGGTCAAATACTTTAATATTATTTTGTTAAAGAAGATTAATACTCCTTGATGGTTGGAAATCTCTCTGTCTTTCTGTCTCTGTATCTCCCTCGCACCCTCCCTCCCTCTCTCTCTGGTCTATGAAAGGTAACACCCTGCAGCAAGTGGGAGAGGCAGAAAAAGCATTGTGTTCCAGTTTGAATTTGGAGACGGGGCTAAACTGCATGTGATGTTAACCCCAGCTTTCTCAGATGGGTGTCATGACCTCCACTCTGAGCAATGATTCTGAAGCTGACCCTGAGGAGGCAGAGTTGGTAGTAAATCAGTCCCAAACCCTGTCAGCCTTCCAGAGCTGCAAAAATTCCCAGAACTGGAGCCCCTGGACATGATACCCCCAGAGAGTTGACCACTCTCACACCAGGAACTTTGCATTTGATGAAGAGGAGAAGTGCCAGACTCTAGGCCAGAAGGATGCTTCATCCCCAACTAAAATAAAATTGCAGTATGCATAGCATTTGTTCATATCCATTCTTTGTTACTACTACCTCTTCCTCCATCTCTCCCCTCTGTAGGTTTCCCCACTGTTCTCCCCCATCTAAATGTAGATGGTCAGCTCCTTAGGACTGGCACCTGTCTTTTATTTTTTATCACACTGGGCAGTACCAGTATTACTGTTGGTGGTGGTGATGCAGTTGTTTTTATTGCAAGTGAACTGGAAGCCACTATGGTGATAGGCACAGGATCTATTTAAAATGCTAGTTTTCATAAGACATGCATCTAAACACACTTTCAAGCACTGGTCATGAAAAAAAGCATGATTAGGAGAAACCAAGAGACCAGGAGCATAGCCACCATTGGGCGATGGGGTTCAAAGAACCCGGGCCACCACCCCTCAGGGGCCGTGCCTCGTGGCTCCAACACCCCAACCAAGGGGGGTGCTGGTTTAGCTCCTGAGCAGGGCCGTGCAGCCCCATTCTGGAGTTAAATGGCTGGTGCTGCATTCGCTGACATCAGATGTGGGGTGTGTGATCTGGCTCCCGAATGGGGCCACCCCGTTCAGGAGCCAGACCACACACCCCACGTCTGATGTCAGGCACGGAGGCATGGCTAACCCCCACGTCTGACATCAGAAATAGGGGGTGGGGCGAGCAGGGCCACCACCACGGCCAGACACGGGCCGCCCCTGGTCTGGCTCCACTAGTGCAAGAGAACTGACAAGTTTTTATCTGAGCAACTTTCCTTACCACAAGATGACTTTCTAGGCCAGCGATTGTCACTATTTTTCAAGTAGTGGCCACTTTGGCAAAACATCTTCAGTGTGAGAGCCATTTTGCACTGTGCTGACCTCTGCAAAGTACTGTAGTTTTCGCAGTGATGGAAGGGTCCTTTCAAAGAGATGGAGCCCTAAGAGCTTTAGGCAGAAAGCAATGGGAAAGGTTTCACTTCCTCGCACTCCATGCACACCTTCAAAGATGTTGCAGGAGCTGATGGTGGGCAGTGCTGGGCAAAGTGCAGGGCCATGTAGTGCCAGAAGACTGTGCAGAATATTCAGTTTTGGCTGAAGCTTTGTGCAGACCCAATAATCAGTTATTTTTTTTTATATTTATATTTATATTTATATTCCGCTCTTCCTCCAAGGAGCCCCCAGAGCGATGTATGGCATACTTAAGTTTCTCCTCACAACAATCCTGTGAAGTAGGTTAGGTTGAGAGAGAAGTGACTGGCCCAGAGTCACCCAGCTAGTATCATGGCTGAATGGGGATTTGAAATCGGGTCTCCCTGGTCCTAGTCCAGCACTCTAACCACTACACCATGCTGGCTCTCAGCATTAGTCAGTGGGCCACCACTGGCCCCCATTGCAGTGAAGAACAAACACAAAGGCCTTGCTGTTCCTAGTGCTTTTTAATGCATCTGATGTCGCTGCTGTGGAAACAGAGAGATGTAGGAACACAGGAAGCTGCCTTATACAGAGTCAGACCTTTGGTCTATCTAACTCAGTATTGTCCACACCAGGGATTCTCAACGTTGGGTCTCCAGATGTTATTGGACTTCAAGTCCCATAATCCCCAGCCCCAGTGGCCTTTGGTTTGGGATTATGGGAACTGAAGTCCAATAACATCTGGGGACCCATCATTGAGAATCCCTGGTCTACACAGAACAGCTTCTCTAAGGCTGCGGGCAGGAGCCTCTCTCAGCCCTATCTTGGAGATGCCAGGGAGGGATCTTGGAACCTTCTGCATGCAAGCATGCAGGTGCTCTTCCCAGGGTGGCCCCATCTCCTGAGGGGAACATCTTACAGGGCTCACACATCTCCCATTCAAATGCAAACCAGGGTGGAGCCTGCTTAGCAAAGAGGGAAATTCATGCTTGCTCCCACAAGACCAGCTCTCTTCCCTGTAAGGATAGGGAACTTGAGCCTCCTCAGAAATGCTGTGGAGGCAAGCTCAAGGCAAGGTCTTAATTGCTGGAGGTCAGGTTTGGGGGCTAGCACACTAAGACACAGGGAGGAGAGGAGCTGTCAGGAGCCAGGAGCTGTCAGAATGGGGAGAGACTGATGGATGAGAAATGACCACCAAGGTAAGGAGCTCCAAGACCAAGCATAAGGCAGATGGGAGGTAGGAGTTTTCATTTGACTACAGCACCCGTATCACAGGAGCTCAGAGGACAGCAGCCTTTAGAGTAAAGACTTATTTATTGTACAAAAGAAACAAACAGAATGAACAAGAACTCTTCCTCTGGCCAGCCCCCAACTCCAACCAAGTGCTAGCGCCACCTACTGGCTGGAACTCATAACCAGTGGCTAAATTCAGATGTAACACAAAGCCAGAGTTAAACAGGGAAAAGGTTGGAATTCCATTACAACAGAATTTGTGAAACCGTGGTTTCGAGCTGAAAGTAACCTGTGGTTTGTGTCACCGAACTCCAATTCAAACTTTTAGTTTGCACAAAAGTTCACTGTTGAGACCTCCGGTTTGGCCGCCAAAGTGTTATGTCCAATCCTGAATGCAGACATAACCAGTTTCCTGCCAATTTTCAAACCACTATAATAGAGACGGATGTGGCACTTCCCTCTATCTACCTGTCTGAGCAGCAGCCCCACCCCTCCTGTCACCTATCCAGCTATGGAGTTGCCCGGCATACAAGGATCCACCATATCCCATCCCAAGTTTGTCAGCCTGTCAAGTGGCACAGTCACACAGGGGCATCCCCTCTTCCCACTCTGACACTTGCTCCCCCAGGAGGGAAAAGGGATGGAATGACAGGAAGGGCACTAAGTGCTTTGCTCCCCAAGAATGAAGTGACAATGATGTATGTTCACAAGCACAAACACTCCAGGTGGCAACATAAGCGAGGCACCCCATCACAGCACTAGGAGAGGAACAAATGGCTGGGGAGAGGGCACCTGGGGTTAGGTTTAAAAGTATGGGTGCGCATGGAACCACAGAGGCATGGTCCAGTGCCGGGGGGTGTCTCCCTTTAAGAACGGGGGGGTTGTACTTACCTCTTCCGCCGCTTTCCCCCCTCCAGCACTCCATTTTTTGACAATGTTTTTGGGGTGGCAGCATTCCTCCCTGCTGCCCCTGCCCCTGTTGTTTTCCGAAAATACCGGAAGTAGCTGCCGCGCATGCGCCCGACGCGCATGCGCCCGCCACCCCACGCGTGCCCTCCTATACATATGTCCTCCTAGGAAGTCTTCATCTCCCTTTCCCTTTCCCGAGTAACAGGGAAATATCCACCCTAGACCACCACCACCCAAAATCATGCTTATGTAGGACTATTTAGGTGCAGGGCTCTTTGGAGGTGGCGGTGCCATTGCTGTCTGAAGAACCACTGGCATGGCGTGGCATTTAAATGGATGGAAATGGCTTTTCCAGGCCAGCGGTGGCGGCTCCGAAAATGCACAATTGTGTTCAGCATCCCACCCCCCAAGATTGTGGCCAATCACGGCCACTCTGCTGACATGCTGACACTTTGAGCACAGTTTGGCCATGGAGCTTTCTGGGATTGGCTTCTGTGGCCGAGCTGCAGGGAGGGGGTTCCCTATCCTGGAAACAGAGGTTGGTGGGACATGTTTGCAAGAATTATCTGTGGTGCGATTTATAGTTTAAAATTGAAACTGCGGCTTCGCCCGCCTTCAGTTTCGTGTACTTCTGAATTTGGCCATAATGTCTAAAGACCTAAGATAGTACCAGATCTTTACCTCCATCTCTGTTATTTTGCAGCTTGCAGGTCTCCATTATACTATTCGCTCTATTGCCAGGAAACGAATGTACATAGTTTTTTTCTGTATCAAAAACTTTAAAAAAGCAACTGCAGGAATTTTTTATTATTGATTGCATATCCTTGTATTTATATGCACCATATTGCAACTATATAGCAATGTTTTCATTTTCCAATTTGAAAAGATGAGCTTCAGATTTTCATGATTGCTTGGCAGCTTTGGCAAAATAGTTAAGCAGGCCACTTAAACATTAAGCATATGTTGAAATCCATTACTCTCCCACAAAGCACTAATGCACATGTTTAACTTTAAGCATGTCTTAAATCCCCATTGACTTCCAATGCACATTTTCTAAATTGGGGCTTTTAGGAACTGAAGGGGCTTCTGAATGATTGTGACCATAACAGCATAGTTCCTAATGGGCAGTTCTAAGTGCTGGCAAACTAGAGCTGATAGATCAAAGTTTCAGAAATAAAGGATGCTATGGGCATCAACTATCCATTGACTTCAGCAAAGGCATAGTGCTATGAAAATGTCACATCCGCTAACTTTTCTGGGACCGGGGATAAATAGACACAGACAAACAGACATTATGCTGAATCTGTGGTTAGATGTCTGTACACGTGGACTTGTTTTTGTGTGAATGATTGCACCTACATTAATTTTAAATGTGAACTTGGGTCCCTCAAATGCATGGTACAGATAGGTTAACTGCACAGCTCTATCTGACCAATGGTCAATCTGCAAGCAGCATGGCTCTCAGGTGGGATGGGAGATTGAGGAGCCACCAGAACTGCCTCCTTTGGTGGCACCCCCCGCCCCCAGCTTGCTAGGATGAGCCCCTACTGTGCTGTGCTGGGGACAGAACAGATCCTCCAGTCCCCTATACAGCATTTGTCCCCTCCAGTTTTCCTATGGAGAGGAATCAGATGTAATTATTTGGGGTGGAGGGCATGACTGAGTTTAATTATTGAAGATCTTTTAAGTACCTAGCAACGCCCCTGAGGACTGGTGTATGGCAGAAGCACAGAGGTTTTTATATAAGAAAATCTCTAGGAATTGAAGGTAAATTGAGGGAACAGCAGTCTAGGTTCTAGGCTTCTAACAGCACACACTGGGAACTGCTACTTGCTTCCCATTCACTTTCTGTGAGTCACCTGAACCTGCCCTAAATGATGGAGGTGGGTGGGATATGAATCATTGTGAGCTGCCTTACACATAGGGGCTATTCTCACGATCGCAGAAAATTGGGCTAGCCTCCGCTAGCCCAATTTTCTGTGATCGTGAGAACCACCGGGCTCGACTGTGAGCCCTGTGGTTCTAGAGCGGGTAATCCACTCAAGAACCCCTGCCCTAAAACCAGGTTTGCGGAGCAAGCGCTCCACAGACCTGGTTTTGAAGATCATGAGTCGCCGTGGCGTGTCTTCGCGCCATGCCTACTCATGAGGAGACCCCTGTAGGGGAGGCAAAAAGCCACCTCCCGGCTCCGGGGGTCTCGCCAGCATGCCCTAGCCCCCGCCCGGCTCTGTCATGGAGCTGGCAATCGTGTGGGCAGCTGATCCGGCCGCCCAGGGCTCCAGCCATGCTTGTGTACGAGGAGAGCGGGCTTAGCCCGCTCTCCCCGCTCAGTGCCCCAAACCGGGTCTCCATGATCGTGAGACCTGGCTCAGAGTCTATGTAGCTCAGTACATTGAGGAGTAGAAGCCCTCCAGGGTTTTAAGCACGGGTCTATCCCCAGCTCTGCCTGGAGATGCCAGGGATTAAACCTGGGATCTGCTGAGGAAAAGAACAATATTATTCTCCCCCATTTCGAACCTGGAAAGCTAGTTGTGCAGTCTGCACAGCTGGTACTGTTGTCTGGCAGATCCTTTTCTGTATAAAGTGCTTGACAGCTTGGGACCAGGCTATTTAAGAGAGCTCCTCCATTGTCATTAACTCTCCCATGTTTTACGATCTTTGGGAGAGGTCTGGTTATGGTTGCCACCAGCTCATTTGGTGGTGACTCAAGACTGGGCTTTCTCTGTGGCTACCCTAGGGCTTTGGATGATGCTCCCTGCTGAAATAAGAGCATCTCCTCCTCTGTTTGTTTTCAGGAAGACCCTCAAGACTTTCCTGTTCTCATAAGCTTTTTATTATAATTTTAATAATTTTAATAATTTGTTTTATCGTGTTTTATGTATTTTAACCTGTGTTTTTTAATGTTGGGATTTGTACACCGCCTAGAGATTTACATATCAGGTGGTATAGAAATATTAGATAGATAGATAGATAGATAGATAGAGAACTGCAAGGATAGACACGGTATCAGCTTCTCTATACATGTGTACATCAGGACTTTGCATCAACTCCTAGGAACCTTTCCACAACCTGCGTGCAGATGCATCCAAAGTTTCTATCACTGAAGGTTGCCACTCCAACACAGTAGGAAGCAGGAGAACTGATCAGGGTACAATTTGTACCTTTTCCACTGAGAACAGTAGGGCAGGCAGACATCTGTATAACACCTGCACCAAACTGAAGCAGAGATTGGTGGCATATGGTGTCCCTTCCATGATTTCAAAACAGACACTCTTGTTTTAATTGATATGAACCAGAAATTCATAGTGTGCTCACAAGCAAGTCAAATTAGCAAGGATTTTATTGGGTATTGTAAGGATGGCAAGCCACAGGCGTTTTGAAATATTGATTCAAAGTTTGCATTCCTCTGCCATGTAGAATGCATGTTTCTGCATTTAGGGGACCATCCAGCCCTACAACACCTCCTTTGATCTCTGTCTTGCTCATCCCACTTCACAGATAGGGCTCCCCATAAAGCATGGAGGGGCTCAAGTGGTTCTCCTGGAAGATGGTCTCTGGTGCCTTACCTTCTGTGCCACCCGCTCCTGGCGTAGCAGCAAGCAGGAGGGATTACAACCTCATGGGTCAAAGGTACTTTCTGGGGTGCAATTCTACATTCAACACTGTCAGCTGAACCCAGTGGTCAGCCTGGCAGTCTGCCTCAGAATAGCAGAATGGACTTGCTCCTCCATACTTCTGAGTGATTGGCTCCCTTGGTACTCAACCCCAGCCTGGCCCCATCCTACCTCTGGCTCTCTGACTATAATGCTATATCCTGGCCCAAACAGAAACATAGGAAGCTGCCTTATATCAAATCAGACTATTGGTCCATCTAGCTCAGTATTGTCTACACTGATTGGGAGCAGCTTCTCCAAGCACTTAGGCAAGAGTCTTTCCCAGTCCTACCTGGAGATGCCAGGGATTGCAACTGTGGCCTTCGGCATGCAAAGCTGATACTCTACTACTGAGCTATGGCCCTATCCCCAAAGGTGGCATACATGAGTCTCCACAAAGGTGGCATACATGGGTCTCCCATCTTGGCAGTGACCATGCCAAAACCTGCTTAGCTTCAGCAAGGAGACAAGTATCATAGACCCTTATACCATGCTCCTCTTCCTTCTGGCCCTCCACTTCTCACATGCCCACACCTGACATGGCCTTCCTTTCCATAGCTGGTCTTATGCTCTTAGCCAAGTCATGAAACTCCCCTATTGCTAAGCCCCTCTTCTTCCTCCTTCCACCTCCAGAAAGCTGTGTGCTCTGGCTCATCCCCTTAGATATTATACTTTTTCACAAATAAATCATAAAGTCCTGTCCAGAGGTGGATCTAGGTAATTTTGGAGCCTGGACCTAGAAGCCTTTGGAGCCCCCCCCCCCATTTTGGAGGCCTCCCCTCCACTGGGACACACACGATCAGTGAGAAGAGCTGGAGTGGGTTAGCGGGGAGAGCGGGCTTAGTCAGCTCTCCCAGCACACAAGCAGGCAGTCTGCTCTGGGTGGCCGAAGCTGCCTCCCATACGACTGCTGGCTCCGTCACGGAGCTGGCAGGGGCTGGGAAAATCGGGGGCTGCACAGCCCCTGGAAACTTCAGCATGCCCTGCACGAGCACACAGGGCATGGTGGAGAGACCCCCAAGCCAGGAGGCTGCTTTTAAGCCTCCCAGTCGGAGGTCTACTCATGAGTTGCCATGATGTGGTGCCATGCCGCGGCAACACACGATTCAAAAAACCAGGTTGACGGAGAACTCGCTCCGCAAACCTGGTTTTAGGGCAGGGGTAGTTTAGCAGGTTAACCGCTTTGAGGCCACCGTGCTCGCCTGTGAGCCTGGTGGTTCTCACAGTCAGGAGAAATCAGACTAGGCTCCCCTAGCCCGATTTTGCCTGATCGTGGGAATAGCCTCACAGTATTTTTAACACATGGGTTCTTGAGGGCACAAACAGCAACTGAACTCACAAGAATGTGAGACTATAAAACAGGTATATTTATGCAAATATGCACTCGCAGAAGCATTTCAAATACACAACTTAACATATTCCCATCCCCCATAGTTCTTTCCCCTCTCCCTCTAAAGCAGTGGTCACACTTGGCCACCCGGCACACGGGCAGGCTAGCACCACCCAGGACAGAATAAGAAGGATTTGGAGGTCCCCCAGGGGTGTGGAGGCCCTGGACTTTGGCCCAGAGGTCCAGGGGTAAGAGCGCCTCTGGTCTTTCCTCACAAGCAAAGAAAGGACTCTGACAGGGCAAGGGGAGGAAGCCTCGTAAAGCTTACCACCTCTGTAAACGAGCAGGTCCTTGCCCCTGGGCGGGTGGATTGCCCGCCCAGACAATCACCGGTTGCTGCTGGTTGCTCCGAGGGTCAGAGTGTCGGGACACGTCACCCAGCCCAATATAGCTCCAATAATGCATCGCACACTTGTGGTGGATTATGAAGATCACCTCCTCCCTTCCCTGAGTCTGCTAGTCACGGCTGCTTGCAGACGATCCAAAAAACAAGAAACACTCTCCTGACCTCGTTTTGGAGTGAGGTTTGCCACAAGCGGGTTTGCCGCCGTGGAGCCGCTCCCTTACCTGGTTTTGCATGTGCATGTGAATAGCCTACCAGCATGTTTCAGTCCTCCCCCCCACACACACACACATTTCTGCTAAAATATTTAGAATTTTAAAATGGGTTCGCACTAACCATTTCCTATGATCAATTTCCCCCAAAAGGCCCCCAAGTTAGTTACACTTGGCAGCTCACTCCAATATTAAACACAATTTCATACTTTATATACTAGCTAAAGCTTTGGGCGGTGGGGAACACATTGGTTCTTCACCTATTAAATAGGTACAATTGGAGAGTAGGGCATTGGCATGTAATCAAAGTACAACTGACCTGTGACATCACACAAATCTCACAGGTCAGCTGCAGATCAGAGTTCGTGCCATGTAAAACAACCCTGTGGAATTTGCTCCCACCCAGACACAGCCTGATATATCACATCAACCCTGAATTCTGAGATGATCTCAAAAACATTTTAGAGCCAGGATCATTTCAGAGAGCCCAAATGCGAAAGCATTCAGCCATCAGCGTATTGTAGAGAAAACAAGCTGTCACATTGCCTCTGATATTCTCTTAATAAAAGGTATTTTCCCCTTGCCCCATCATCACGTAGTTTTCTTTAGTACAATCTTTCTGCCAAGCCATTAGTAAACCATGTACTCAGATGCTGCACCCAACCCACCTGCATTCTTCTGTAGACTATACAGAAAGCAAAAGTGTTACATTTCTGTTAAGGACTTCCTGCTTTAAAAGCAGTGTACGATCACTTGCAGAGTTCTAACGGGTCGGGAATCCACTGTCTTAGGTCTGCCTTTATATCGGAAGCAGGAGAAGCTCCAGTTAATCTTCTTTAAAGTCTTATTCGCTTAATGGAAATGCTTAGTTGCATAATTACATTGAGCAGCTATTGCTATTCCAAAAAGAAAAATATAATAATCTAATGGTATTGTCTCTATAAGCGAATGAGAATTTCAGGAGTGGATGCCGGTGCCACCCATGTGATCCAGAAAGGTTAATGCAGTTAAAGTTATTTCACAGTCCATTAAGGAGCTTACGGTGACCTGGTGACCTTTGAGCCAACAACACGGAATCCATTATCATCACAATGGAAGAGCCGAGGGTTCGGCTGACTTGACAATGGGCCCAGGAAATCCCAAGTTAGTACTTAGGGATTTTTTTTTTTTAAGGGGGAAAAAAACATGCTCTTTTCTTTCTGCTTCTTGGGTATGGCTATTAATATACCCTCCTATAATTTGTAACATTAACATTGCTGAAGGTACAGAAAAGGACATCGAAATGAAGATGTCAGAACTGCTGACTTAGTTCAGCGTATGATAATCCAGGCTACGTATGGAAATCGTAGAGAGATAACTTGAATGATCAAGATGAAAACAATGAAGATGATCAGTGAAAATTATGACAATTTTTTCCAGCAAATTTTAGGTCTCTCCATTTCTAAAGGCTATCGGTGTGTCTAAATGTAGTATACTTTCTGTTTCTGCTTTTTAATTTTTTTTACCTAGGAAAATAGTATTGCTATTGCTGTGTGTAATGCATCTTCTTTTAAGTTATACTGATGAGCAAAATTCTGCATGATAGTGCAAGCAAATTGTTAATTTTTCTTCCATACAGAGTCTTGTGTATTGCTGCCAATCAAACTGAAATCCATAACTTCGAAGGAACATTGGTAATGAAATAATTATATATACTGAAAACAGCATTCCTTCTTTGTTTTGCTATAGAGGAAGAATAAATCTAACTATTCAAGATTATTAGGGGGGCAATAACCAAAATATTCAATTACCCTTTACAACATGTTGTTTGTCTAGTAGATCTGTTTTTAAGTTTATTAACAGTAATAATTGTAATCTTTAAATTTGCATCTATATACAGAAAGTTATGAAATTAAATCATTTGTAGAAAATAAATATGAACATCTTAAATATCAGTAAGCATAAGGGTACTTTAGTAAGCAGAAATTCCAGAAAGGGTTGCTAATATACAGAGCAAAACATTTAAAAGGAATTAAGATTCACAACAGTGTTTAAAATGGCTTCCCATTTGTGATATACAATAACATATTAAATATAACTTAAAGAACCCTAGGACTTTTACTAATCATTACTAAATAGTAATTTTATAAACCATAATATTAGGAGGTTGGGGGAAAATATTAGCTATTTGATTTTCAAGGTAGTAGTATAAATTTCCTTTTATGGCCCCACAAATGGCTGAAAAGATTGTTCATTGATACTGAATATTTTTTTAAAAAATTCATTGAGTGACATTTTGAAACTATGGCACTGAAGTTCAGTTTTAGGAATTCTACATGGAAATATGTATAAAGTACCAGGACTTATTTTTACTTTATTCAAATAAAGTATTGTTTAAAGGGAACCCAATACACAGAGGGCAAGAGCTGGACATAAAATCTACTTTGATTTCTTCAGAAATCAGTTCTTCCTTTTGAATTCCCTCAGTAGGTGCTGGAGGGCAATTATGTGCAGTGGAAATAATTCTCCTAATTCAGCACCAAGGAAAGAGGAGACCACCCGAACACCAGTTGAGCACCATTACCATTTCTCCTCCCTCCTCTGATGGGTCGGCGATTAGGCCTCTTGGAACCGGCATGTTTGCTTTCATAGACCATAGTACTCACATTCCAGGAGTAACTAAAGTTAATGCAGAGCTCTGATTGATTGATCAGGAACTAGTTGCACTTTGAGAAAACAATAACATTATGACTCATGGAATAGAAGTCATTTTAACATTCTCAAAAAGGGAAGTAAAATCTCCTTGGGACTCTGATGATAAATAATAACAATATTAACAACAACAACAACAATAAACAACTTTGTTAGCCACCGCATAACAAAATGTTCTCCGGGTGGCTCACACACACCATTAAAGCATGAAATAAAAACACACAACACATTAAATCATAACAGACCGGGGGCAGAAAATACAAAATGCAATACAAAGCAATTTTAAAACTCTTTTAAAAATCAGTTTTAAAAATCAACATTTAAAAATCAACATTTAAAAGGCCTGAGTGAACAGAAAGGTCTTTACCTGGCGTCTAAAAACACCAAGTGATGAAGCCAGGAAAACCTCACTGGGGAGGCTGTTCCATAAACGGGGTACAACCACCGAAAAGGCCCTCTCCTTAGTAGCCACCCACCTCACCTCATTTGGTAGGGGCACCCGGAGGAGGGCCTCCGAAGAATATCTTAAGGTCCAGGTTAGGACATCTGGGGCAAGGTGCTCTCTCAGGTAACCTGGTCCCAAGCCACTTAGGAATGACTATCACAGATGCTAATGCGTAAATCTACATGGGAACCATGTGCTGGAAGATGTGAGGTGACAATAATATGTCACCTCAGGTGACAAGGCAGCAAGATGCCCTCCAGCACCACACTTACACAGAGAGAGAGAGAGAGAGAGAGAGAGAGAGAGAGAGAGAGAGAGAGAGAGAGAGTATGAGGGGGAGGAGAGTGCATGCAAGTGGTGGGAGGCAGAGCGGCAACCTTTAACAGACCGCCTCAAACACATGGATGTCTTGAGCTGCTACTGGTTCAGGTCCCCAGGGTTTGCTATCAAATGATGAGCTTGGTTTTTCCTTTGCAGAAAAAACTGCAAGGACTTCATCACCACCATGTTCCTGCATAGTTGAGGAAAGCCATACAGGCATCCCTCGCCAACCGCTAGGGTTCCATTCTGGCAAAACCTTGCCATTGACAAATTCGCAGTTGGTGAGGCATTAAAGTCTATGGGGTTAGGGGAACCATGACTGCAAAAAGACCTAAAAATAAAGGAAAAAATACCCAAAACATTGCTAAGAAAACCCACCAAAAAAAAATCCTGTAATATCACCAAGAGTCACCAGGAAGAATGAGTAGATCGAACCTCTAGAAATTTTCTGAACCCTCCAAAATCACTCAAAGGCATTTTAAATTGGCAAGGGACAGCAAGGTCAGCAGGGGTCACCAAGAGGAATGAGCAGATCAAAACTCTGAACCCCCCCCCATCACTAAAAAAACCCCTCATCAATTGTGGATACTTGGGTTGCAGTTGGCAAGACCTGTCACAATTTCCTATTTGCATATACTCAAAACCGCGGTTGATAAAACCATGACTGGCAAGAGATGACTGTACAGATGTTTTTATTTAACTAACGTGTTTACAAGAGGGTTGAAACTGTGTTATGGGGAGAATGGGAGTGCCAGCAGAAGACAGCACACACACGTGCAGAATAAATATACAGAGCTTTACGCAGTCCTGGATGCTACAAAAGCAACACCACACACAGCACTGTCGTCGTAACGGCAAAATATAGATCCAGAAGAATAGGGGAGGCAAAGCTCCAAACACAAGAGGCTCTCCACGGTGAGTCTCGGCTTTCAGTGACCAAAAATAAACTGGGTCTTGGCTGAAAGACATAAGTGCTATTGTGAAATTGATATCCCTCCTTGGCTTATTCCCAGACAATATGTTGCCTTTCTGGGGGCTGATCAATATGATTGATGTGATGTGTGAAATCCAGGAGGGAGCTCCCCTTTAATCAAGCCCACTGTCCTCGACAGATAGGCAGCTGCGGACTAACATGCTCTTCAGACTGTCTCCCCGCTGCCCAAGAGGAGGCAGGAGGAAAAGAGAAAAGCAAGCTGCACAAAGGAACGTGAGATGGCAGCAACTGAGCAGTGCATTTCGGAAGTCTGTGGCGGTACCCGTCCAAGTGTCATAAAACAAGGCACGAAGGATGGTCATTTCAGGCGACTTCTAAAGGATAGTGATGAAGTTGTTCCTATCTGCTTAGCAACCAGGCTCTGAGATCTGGCTGCCGTCCGACTGCTTCCACCCTCTCCTCTCGGTTATAATATTGATTTGCTACCATTATCAAATTTTTTCGGCTTGCGCAAAGATTAAATAAGTTGAGCTAAAAATATCAGAGGAAGGTTGCAACACTTTACTCTTTTAGACATGATGCAATTATCTGTGCAAGGAATTTTAAGTACCCACTCCCCTGGTTTTCAACATCACTGGGTCGTGAGCCTATAGGTCTTCCCTATGCTTGCAGAACAGAAGCAATACTGGCTGTGTTGGATAGCAGGGCTTCAGAAAGTAAAACAAAAAATAAATAAATAAAAGGATGTGCATCATGTTATTTTAAGCCAGGCAGCAATTAAATTGTTAATAATGTTTCTTCAGATGGTATAATGAATTACATTAATTTAATTAAAGGGATTAAATTAAAGTGAGTTCTTTTCAACAACAAAAAAGGCTTACACCTCTTCTTTGTAAAGGTTTCAGAGATACAAATCTCATTTGGTTAACCTTTTCACAATTCACTTCATGATTGTGAGACTCACACATCATTGCCTGATGCCAGATTGCCAGCTAATTATGTCATAAGCAATCGCCTAACCCAGTACAGTTAGCTGTGCCTTAAAAAGAGGGGGTACTTTGCTGAAAGGCACTTTGTATAAAGATCGCATTTTGAACCAGCCACAGTTGCAGAGAACAACAAATATAGGAAGGACAAATGAATAACATTTCTCTCCTCAGCTGCCAGCTACTCTTTCCCAGGACGCGAAACATAAACCCCCACCCAGGAACCTGAACACTACTGTCTCCACAGGAATCTCCACAGGAAGGAGAGCTGGTCTTTTAGTAACAAGTATGAATTGTCCCCTTTGCTAAGCAGGGTCTGTCCTGGTTTGCATTTGGATCTGTGAGCAGCACCATAAGAGATTCTCCTTAGGGGATGGAGCCACTCTGGGAACAGCACCTGCTTGCTTGCATGCAGAAGGTTCCAAGTTCCCTCCCTGGCATCTCCAAGATAGAGCTGAGAAAGACTCCTGCCTGCAACCTTGGAGAAGCCACTGCCAGTCTATGTAGTAGCAGCAGCCGGTGAGGGCACATGCACAGAGGCCAGGGCCACACCGCTGCCCCACAGGGATGCCGGGTGAGGCACCACCCCCTCATGTGGGATCTCAGGTGGAGCGCCACTGCTAGAGGCAGCTTGGAGATGCTTCCCTAATGCTGGTAAGCACCTGTTGATGTATTTATAAAAGTGCTTCTCGCCGCCCCCCACACTCCCCCTCCCGGAGCTGCCCTCACTGGCCGCCACTGCTGTGTAGACAATACTGAGCTAGATGGACCAGCATGGGGCAACTGTACCCCAGGTCAAGTATGACATGAGACTATAAGATATTCCCCATAGTGTCTCTTTTTTTGCAATACAAAGAAGGAAGTTGGCTGAGCAGACCAGAGTTAAGGAGGGGGGCTATTTCTCAAGAGAATAGTAAAGCTCCTCTTTTCATGGGCACAAAGGATTAGTCTTACTAATCACCTCAACAGGAACTCAGATAAGGCTGTAACACTCCCACCTCACTATCTCAGCATTAATGGTCTGGCAGGGACCAGAGGAAGAGGCTTGTTAGTATAAAAAGAATTCCGATCTCCACACCTGGAAGGTCTTCCTGACTCATGAGGAAGCTTGCCCATTTACCCTATCCCATACAGATTTTTCAAACCATTTCACTGTATTGTTCCTCAAGATTGCACACACTCATGAATGAATCACATGACATGTATTCTTTTGTTAACCACAGACATCAGCCCCTGCACCCCAGGAGATGTGACTCGTGTTTGGCCTGAAGGCATGTTTTTGCCTATATCTACCCCAGATCTTAACAAATTGTATGCTCCTTCTTTGGAACCACCATCCATGTGTGCTTATGCTTTTGCACTGGCAATGCCATCAGCCAGTGCTTTGGCTTTGGCTATTCCATCTATTGCTCCAGCTCCACTTCAACCATCTGCTGTGGACCTGTCTCCGTATCCAAACCACGCATCACCCTTGGCTGCCTTAGAGAATTGACCTCCCCTGGATTTTCCCTGGAACCAGCTGCTTTCCTAGTTCCCTGGCTTGTGAGTGGCACGCTTGCCTCTCCTCCATCCTGTCCTTCTGCTTGGTCCCTGGGAAGAAATACCCCAGCGTTCCCAATCTCGCAAGTGTGACAGACACACCAATGGAATTGGAAGGAGGTATTACTAATAATCTCTTCCCCCCCTTCTCCCTCCCTCCTCATCCTTGTAAGTCTAAATTTGCACTACACGTTCTCTCTCTGACAAGCCTAAAGATAATCTAATTGCAATGCAGACCTTTAAGCTACAACACCTTTTCATGAGTCTCTGGTTTATTTTGCTAGTTAGGTTTTATTGCCTTTTATCAATTGCCTATTTTTCATTTCCTGAACCCCAATAATCCTTAAATAAATCTGATTGTACTATATTCCTATCTGAAGTCTTTATTTCCAGACCAACTCTTTGCACAATTGCAAAGTAATGAACAGTAATGGACAGTTCACTCAAGCCTCGCTAATTCCCCACACAAGCCCAAAAGTAGTCTCAGGACATTTCTGCCAGCGTCCCAGAACAGTTCCAGTAACATAGCTAATGGACTATGGAGCTAGTGGCGTGTCATAATTGAAATGGCAGTTTTCCCTTCTCTGTGGGGCCCTGACATATTCCCCTGACCAATGGATGATTGTTTGCAGTCTACTGCTTGTTGGGCTGCTACCAGAATCAAACCTTTGTCTGAAGAATGCCTTCGTGCTTGAAGCTGAAGGCAAGACTCCTGCCTTCTTGACCACTAGGCTGTGGCATTCGTGGGTGCATTATGGGTTCTTCATGAGAGCATGTTTGTCCCTAGTGTGTGGGAGAGAATGTGGCATGGTTTAAGTGATGTCATCATGACATTACTGTCACTCTTGCATGTATATTATTACTTTCCATGCATAGATGAATTCCCAGCTGAATTCTACACACCCAACTAGGTCATCTGGGAGGTCTCTGCTCTGTATGCTGATGCTGTTTGTTGAGCATGCACGACATGGGCATCTTGATTATTGCCCCAAGACTGTGGAACTTGCTCTCAGGTGAGATTCATATGGCTCCTTCACTCCCAGTAGGCTATTGAAGATTGACCTTTTCATTTAGGCCTTTCACTAATAAGTAGCTGTCATTTTGTCTTTCTTTTACTTAATGTTACAGCCATGGCTGCTGGATTTTAATTGGTCTCCTTAATGAAGTTCTTATTATCATTTTAATTGTCTGTTAATTTGTTGTTCACCACCCTGAAGTCCCAGGATGAAGGACCTCAGGTAAATAATATATAGATGTACTGTAAATAAGAATAAGAATAAAAATGTGGAGCATCATCAGGAGTGAAACTGTGAGGTCATTCACTCAATCAAAAACAGTGTTCTACCCCGGTTTAGGAGCTGTGTGTGCTCTCAAGTTTCGGTTGTGTGGATCAAGGTAGGAGGAAAACTTGGGTAGCTTTTCTTCCTACCTTTCTTCCACACCACCAAAAATAGGGAGTACACACAGCTCCCAAACCTGATTTGGGGTTTTGATTGTGTGAATCAGTTTTTGATTGTGTGAATGACCTCTGTGATTAGTGAGTGGTGACAGAGTTGCTAGGGTCATTGTGGAACTGGTGGTCGTTGCTCAATTGCCTCTTCTCTCCCCCTACTCTTGTGCTTTTGACACTGTATTAAGGAGGACACATGATACCAGCGAGTTAGACTAGTGTAGGTTCTGACATAGAGGCAAGCGTTGTAGCTGAACTGTTGTAGCTGAACCATTAGCTCACCTGATGGGAATATGTCCCATTTATTTCAATGAGATTTCTGACAAACTCTCAGGGTACTGTGGTAGTTGTATTTTTAAATGTCTAGCTGCAGTGCAAATGAATTTGGCCCACCCTTTAAATGACTCCAAAGTGCAGGTGCAGCCATTCACTTGTGGCTTCTGTGACCATATTATTTCTTAATTAATTTCATTAACGGGACTAGTTCTACTATGTCACTCTGAAAATAGATGAAATAAATGAAATATAGGGTGCAATCTATATCTCCCGGAAGTAAATGGGACAGCTTCCAATAATTGGTCAAAAACTAAATGTGATTGGAAAATCAATATTTTAATAACATTTTTTCAGTAAAGTATATCAACTAAGTCACACATAAAACAAACCAGAAATGAGATCTGCTGTGCATTCCTCTACATGAACCTCAAGTTGCCAACTTGCCAGGATTTTACTGGTCCAGCCAGTGAAACTGTGCGCTGTCTAGTAACCAGCCCTAGAGTCTGAAAAGCCAGTTGACCGCAGATTATTATAGGCTTAGCCATGAGTACACCATAATCTGACAAACTCAAGCCATAATCTGCCAAATTCCATCCTCACTCCTCACAAGAACCTATCCCTGATCTGGTCTTCAATTGCCAGATTCTTCTTTCACTGTGCTTCCTTTTATTCGATCAGTCCTCTGGTCTACTCAGGAGGCCCTTTAATATCAAAAGTTGGCAACCCTTCACTAAACCTTCATTTTTAATATCCAAAAATGGGTTGATGTTGATATTATAGTGAAATTGAGGTTATTATTATGAATGGTAGCTGGTGTGGTGTGGCTATAATTGAACAAGGGGAGACACCAATGTCCCTGGACTCCTGAGGGAGTGGGGTTCATGGCTGGGTATTATTATTATTATTATTATTATTATTATTATTATTATTATTATTATTTATAATTTACACAGTCAGACATGTGTTACTGACTGGTTTGTTTTATCGAGACATTGAGTCCTTCCCAAGGACCTGGGATGGCTGAATTTTATTATCAATGTTGTTGCTGTCATGATAGATATCGTCGCAGAATATAGGCCGTTCCCAGTAAAGTTGCTTTTTGTAATTGGCTAATGGTGATTTCTATGGCCCCTATGGTGTTGAGGTGCTCTTCAAGTTGTTTTGGAACTGCACCTAGGGCGCCAATTACCAATGGGGTTATTTTGGTCTTTTTCTGCCACAGCCTTTCAATTTCAATTTGTAGATCTTTGTATTTGGTGATTTTTTCTATTTCTTTTTCTTCTATTCTGCTATCCCCTGATATTGCTATGTCAATTATTTTCACTTGTTTTTCTTTCTTCTGGACTACAGTTATATCTGGTGTATTGTGTGGCAGATGTTTGTCTGTTTGTAGTCGGAAGTCCCATAATATTTTTGCATCTTCATTTTTGACAACTTTTTCAATTGTATGGTCCTACCAATTTTTGGCTACAGGTAGCTTGTATTTTTTGCAGATGTTGGCTACAGGTAGCTTGTATTTTGTGCAGATCATGGTAGCATCATCCCTGCTACCTTGTCATGCCTTTGTTTGTAGTCAATCTGTGTGATCTTTTTACAACAGCTGAGTAGGTGGTCTACGCTTTCATCTGCTTCTTTACAAAGGCGGTACTTGCTGTTTGTTGTTGACATTTTGACTTTTGCTCTTATTGCATTTGTTCTTAGTGCCTGTTCTTGTGCAGCCAGTATTAAACCCTCTGTTTCTTTCTTCAAGTTGCCATTCTTAAGCCATTGCCAGGTCTTGGTGATGTCTGATTTTCCACTTATATTGTGCAAATATTGACCATGCAGGGGCTTATTTTTCTGCTTGGTTCTTGACTTGTTCTTTCTTGTAGGCCTGCTTTGTTTCATTGGTGTTGAATAGTTTCTCATTATTGACCATCTGAAGTGCATCTTCTTCACTGTCCTTGATATATTCTTCAAGGCCTCTTTTCTCCTCCTCTACTGTTTGATGGACTTGCAGCATTCCTCTTCCACCTGAGCTGTGAGGGAGGTACATAGCCTATCTACATCACTGCGGGGGTGCAAAGCATGATTGATGGTCATGATTTTCCTGGTCTTACGATCTAGCTTCTCTAGCTCTGCCTGGGTCCAGTCTATTATTCCTGCAGTGTCGACCTCTTTCACCTAGCCTGCTTTTTTATTATAATCTATTGGATTGTCCCATAATTTCCCCCAGAATTGCACTGTTTCTTCTTTATTTGTTGTTTCTACGTTTCTTGCAGTTTCTCCTTCTATGTTTTGGTAGAAATGTCTCTGATTCGACTGGAACTGGAGATTCTGCCTGTGTTGTGTAATTCTGGCTTTGTATCTGCTAATCTTCTTTGACATTGCTGTTATTTGCTGCTTTATTATTTCCAGGACTTCTCTAATTTTCCTTGAATCTAGGTGGTATTTTTGGATTAGGTACTGTTTGGTATTTTCATTCTTCAGCTTCTTGTCTTTCATATCTTTCAATTTACAAGCATCTGATCTAAGCGATTTTATTTTCTAATCTAATCTTCCATTTAAGTGATGTACTACTTTCTTTTTTGACAGGTCCACTGATCTCATATCCGAGCTCTTGTGTTGTTATTGTTGCTGCACTGTACATTAGTTGGTTTGTTTCTTGCAAATTATTGGTTGTTATTTCTGCAAGTGCAGCATTGACATCTTTTAATGCCTGAGCAAGTTGTCTTTTGGCAACTGTTTTTAGAGCTGGAAGTCGAACCCTGGTGGTTGTTTGGTTCATGTGCTCAGTTATTTTTTGCTTTAGTTCTTGTTGCTTTTCTGTTAAACAGCATTCGGGTTTTTGAGGTGAAGGCAAAGGGGAGATTGCCTGGTTTTGATTTTGAAACAGTTCAGCAACAGTGGCATCCTCTATTTCCAACACCTCCTCCTCCACCTGCGCCTGAGCAACTTCTTCAGTTGGTGGTAATTCTTCTTCCATATCTTGAGCCTGTGTTACTATTTGCAGTTCTTCCAGCTCAACTCCTGTGAATACTTTATTTCTTATTATGAATCTCCTCTGGTCTGCTAGCCTTTGTTCTGTTATTTCTGTATCTGGATGCTTCTCTTTCCAAATTTGGTACATTCTTTTTAAATAACCTCTTCTAGTGGGACTAGACTTGTAATAGCAGATCATTATTTCCTTGTTTGCATTTTCCGTATATATTTTTTTGGTTAAGCGACGTTTCTTCCAGTAACCTTGCAGTCTCCAGCCCTGGTTGCTCAACTGAAGATCCTGAGTTCTGTTGCCCACTTGCCACCAGATGTCCAGGGACTCCAGCACCTGGTGCGGTCCTTGTTGACCCGGGTGACGACCGATCCGTTATAGATTTATTAAAGTTACATCTCACCATATTGTTGATGGGAGAGGCACTCTTTGTCTGGCTCCTCTGGTGAGACCTGTCCATTATGGTTGGACCTCTGGCATAGCTCTCATCTTCCTCAGAGCACGCAAGTCCCACAACCACGCCAAGGTAGTGCCTCACTGGGGGTTGTTGTTGTTGTTGTTGTTTCGATTTCTATACTGCCCTTCCAAAAATGGCTCAGGGCGATTTACACAGAGAAATAACAAATAAATAGGATGGAACCCTGTCCCCAAAGTGCTCACAATCTAAAAAGAAATATGAGATACACACCATCAACAGTCACTGGAAGTACTGTGCTGGGAGTGGACAGGGCCAGTTACTCTCCCTGTGCTAAATAAAGAGAATCATCATGTTAAAATGTGCCTCTTTGCCAAGTTAGCAGGGGTCATTAGCTTGCTCTCCACTTTCCCCTTGCCACCTCCCCAACTCAGGGGCGCGCAACGTTTACATGTGCATGTAGACATGCACACACACATTGAGTAATTCCTGTCACTTCTGGTCCAACGAGGCAACGGGGTGGCAGGGAGGTATGCCGCTGCCCCACCGGACTCTTTTGAAGTGTAGCACCAGCAGGCAAAATGTGGCAGGAGGGGTAAGAGCACCCTCCCTTGCCCTTAAAGGTATCCCCTTCCTTCAAACCAGTTGAACCACCAGTCATTCGAACCTGTACACAGGTTCGTGCACATCCCTACTGCCTAATCCAGCATCCTGTTCCCCACAGTGGCCAAACAGATGCCTCTGAGAAGGTTACAGGCATGCCCTCTCTCCTGTTGTTGCTCCCCTGCAACTGGTATGAAGAAGCATCTTGCCTCTGAGGCTGGAAGTGGCCTATAGCCACCAAATTAGTGGCCATTGATAAACCTGTTCTCCATGCTGAGAGGGGCAGCAGGATGTGTTTGTTTATGCCATACATGAGTGGAGTCAGTTTGGATGTACCATATTTACCCAAATAGAAGACAACTCTGAATTTAAGATGGCCCCCTTAAAATATCCAGATCAAATCCAGATTTTAGCTGTACTGACCCCAAAGGAAGAGGGCTCTGAATTGAAGATGACCCCTCCCCATAGTTTCCAACATAAAAGAACTTGGGGGGAACCTAATCTTGGATTAAAGTAAATATGGTATCATCCAAACTGGTCCTTAGATGTCTTTCTATAATATATAGAGTGTGTGTGTGTGTGTGTGTGTGTGTGTGGCCTTTAAACTAGAAACTTCCAGGCTTTTGTATCTGATACTCCAAGTTGCACCTGTATAACTGCAGCTAATCATAGAAGCCCTTGAAAAATAAATCCTACATTATGTATAGAGTTTGCCTTATCGCCTACAGTAGGGTTTGAAAAGAGATAATAAATCTAATTGATTCTCCCATGTGTTATCTTAATGCCAGAGTCCAAATGCAAAAACTGCACAGCAATATTGAAATGACCACACCACAAAGTCAACATGATGCCAAGGAAAAGAATAGAACAATATTCTTAATTCTGAAATACTGTATTGATAATCAATCGAAAAGCAGGCACCATTGAAGAGCTGTCCAATTTTCAATTGCCGTATAAGTTGGGAAACAATTTGAAAATAATGGCTCATACAAAGAGGAGTTGGTGCGTGTTTTGTGTGTGAGAGACAGTCAATATGGACTTCATGTGAAGGACAAATAAGATTTTGGCAGCCTTTGTGCTTTAGACATTATCTGCAGCAAACGCCAAAGTGGCCCAACTCCTATCAGCCTGTGAAATCCTTGTGCGTGACTTTATTGAAACTGTATTTAATGGGATGTTCACTCGGAAGCCGTTTCCAATGAATGTGCATTAACATAAGCACAAGCATCACTGCCATTAATATACAATAACCACAAATGTATTTTACTTTTCTTTTCTTTTTTTGCCAACTTGCTCCACATATGTGGCTTACTGAAGTGATTCATATTGGAAATATTTATTTACCTTGTAATACTTTCTGTTATAATGCTAGGTCACATGATGTTCAGGATCAAGATGGTCTCAGGTTGTAATTCACTTCTGCAAAAATATAATTTTCTTGTCCACTGGACAATGCCAATTTTAGTGAAATTCATTCTTTATGTGCCTCTTTTTAATGGAAATGAGCCTCTCTAACCAGGTTTGGTTGCCCATCTGATTTAGGAGGCAAACCCTGGCCTTTGAAAAGTGTTCTAAAAAGCTGGTATCCTACATATTTCTGAGTGGAATGAAGTGTCTGTGCACGTATATGTAAGCATGCATGAATGGCAGCATGAAATAAGTGCTGGTTGGGAGCTGATAAACATCAGGAGCAGCCAGGAAAGCAAATGAAATGGGATGTGGGGAGGGGATACTAGCTCTCAGTGCCAGTTAATGAGGCTCAGTGGGATTATGGGTAGATTTACCTTTGGAAAAAATCACAGCTTTTATCAGCACTTGTAGCACTTGGGATGTTTTTTAGAATACCTATTCTGAGTTTGAAATGGGGTGTATGCCCTTTTAAAATCAAGCTTGGAGCAGACTATGGTTAGAAATTAATACCTGCTGAAGGCTCTGATGCAGGCCTGCTCAATTTAGCCCCCTCCCAGATGCTTTTGGACTACAACTCCCATAATCCCCAGCCACAGTGGCCAATAGCCAGAGATTAGGGGAGTTGTAGGCCAACATCTGCAGAAGGGCTGAAGTTGAGAAGCCCTGCTCTAGTGGTCGGCAGTAAAGCAGTTCATATGGTGAAAAACCATCAGCAACTGCTGTGTGGCAATCAAGGAGAGGAATGCCAGCCATACCTTCCAATTGCTGATTGGACAGTTGCCCTGGAACCCAACTGCTGTATCAGCAGGGGAGATTAGCCAATCAGCAATTGTGCATTTACATGGTGGGAATTCCTCTCCTCCCATTCAAAGGCTGCCACTGGTTTTGACTAGCAAATCAGCTCACTGGCCACCACTGGCTCTAGCACCTAGCAAGATGCAGCATTAGAAGAACAACTTATAAAGCACTGGCATGTACGTGCTGAAGAAATCACTTCTATCCAGTGTTCTCTGTTATTAAAGTAAGACTCCTAAAAATGGGAAGTGGAACAGAGATGGACCTTTAGCTCATTAGCTGATATAGAAAGCGAAGATGCACCCGTGTGGTGAAAGAGAAGCCTAGCAGAACTGCACCAGTGCAGCAGGGAAGAGGCTAACTGCACACCCTCTTTCTCAGGAAGTCCTTTGTGCCTCCCAGAAATATGTCCATGAGGGTTCTGCAGCCCTCAAGGTCATATTTCCTGGTGGCCCAGAGGGCTTTCTGGGGAAGGGGAGGGCATCAAAGAATGCAGCTTATCTACTGCACCAGTGCTGTTAGTTTGGGAGTTCTGTTAGGCTGCTCTGTCACTGCTCTGGTGCATCCTTGCTCGGCATGTCAGCCAGCGTTACGATCTCTCTGTCAATACATTTCATTGTTCTCAATGCTGATGGATAAATGTAAGGTATAAAGTGCCTCTTGGGGTGAAAACAGACATACTTTCAGGTGTGGTGGCAGCAGTTTCTTGAACATATATTGTCTGCTGGAAAATAAATGACTTGGAATGCAGCACTTATGCGTTCAAGCTACCTCCTCCACACTTGAAGAGTTATATCCAGAGCCATTCAATGAATTAGATGCAAAATGAAAACAATGGATGCAGCAAATGGAAAAGGTGCAGAAGAGGGCAACCAAGATGATCAGGGTCCTAGAGCACTTTTCTTAGGAGGCAAGGCTACAACACACAGGGGCTATTTAGTTTAGAAAAAAGACGACTGCGGGGAGACATGATATAAAATCATGTCTATAAAATCATGCACAGTGTGGAGAAAGTGGATAGAGATGAATTCTTCTCCCTCTCACTTAACACTGGAACCAGGGGTCATCCCATGAAATTGATTGCCAGGAAATCTAGGACCAACAAACAGAGGTACTTTTTCACACAACGCATAATCAACTTGTGGAATTCTCTGCCACGAGATGTGGTGGTGCATGCGCCAATGCCTCAGAGGGCATTGGAGCATGCATGGCGGCTGCCAAAATGGCGGCCGCACACTCCTATGGAGGCCCAAAAGGGCCGAAAATGTTCATTTACCCGGCTGCGGCGAGCTGCAGCAGTGATGAAGAAGGCCTGCGGGGGGAGAGGGAACCCGTGTGGACACCCCCCCTCCCACGGCCTCAGCAAGCCCCCCCCCCCGAAGGGGCTAAAGGTACTTTTAAAATAATTTAATCTTTAAAAAAAATCACGGACTGGCTGGACCGGAACCGGTGGTCTGGTTCCGGTCCGACGGAACCGGGGAGGTGGTTCGGATCTATTCCGAACCCCCGCACCAGACTGCCAGTCTGGTCCGCACATCCCTACCTCAAAGGCAGGATGCCTCTGAGTACCAGTTGCAGGGGAGTAACAGTAGGAGAGAGGACATGCCCTCAACTCCTGCTGTAGGCTTCCAGCGGCATCTGGTGGGCCACTGTGTGAAACAGGATGCTGGACTAGATGGGGCTTGGACCTGATCCAGCAGGGCTGTTCTTATGTTCTTTTGCTGGTTTTTAATAATTTACTGGTATGTGGTTTTATCTGCCCTCTCATTCTCTCATGTGATTATTTTGTAGTGTTGTTTTGCCTGACATACTACAACGCTACATATGTGGTGAAACACAATGTTTGTACAGTTGCGCAAGAGCACTGCATGCCCCAGAATTGTGCAGGCACAGTTGTGCAACAATGCAGCCATTATGTCTAATGGCTACACCGTCATGCAACTCTGTGCGTTCTTCCATTTGTGCAACAGCGCTCTGTGCAGCTGCACAAACGTTATATTCCACTGCATGCGCAATGTTGTGCAGTGTGTCAGCCATTGTTTTTATTGTTGTTTTATATTATGTGAGCCAACACTGATATTTAAATGGTAAGGCAAGATATACAGTACCTATCTGAAATGAAATAATAAATAAAGCAAGATCATGAACAAAAAATAACATGTATCTGACAGAGTCCAAAACCAGCTTCATGATATTTGGACAGCATTAGACTAATTCCTGACTCTAGTTCTTTAAGCCATTAGAGAGTCCCTACGCATTGGATCAGTGCCTCTGTTCTTCTGTGCCATCAAGTCCATGTGTCCAGGTCTGCCAGCTTTTGTTCCTAAGCCTGAATCTTGTCCCAAAGGGACAAGTGGATCGGGCCACAGGACTACATTTCTCAAAGAACTCAGCAAATACTAATGCTCTAATAAATGTTTAGGCACTGTGGGAACATTGGAATGTTCCTTGCTCCTTGACTCCTGCTCCTTGACTCAGAGCCCAAGAGCCTAAGAGTTGAATTTTGCGGTGAAAGCATGTCTGAAAAGAGATGTAAGATATTCCCCTGAGGGGATGGAGCCACTCTGGGAAGAGCATCTAGGATCCAAGTTCCCTCCCTGGCATCTCCAAGATAGGACAAGATTATTATTTTTTAAATAGGACAAGATTTTTTAATTGAACCAACAAACTACCAAAGCATACAGTACGTTTGCATTTGAATCGGAGGCATGTGTGAGCACTGTAAGATATTAGGGGGCCACTCTGGGAAGAGCATCTACATGTTTGCATGTAGAAGGTTCCATGTTCCCTCCCTGGCATCTCCAAGATAGGGCTGAGAGAGATTCCTGCCTGCAACGCTGGAGAAGTCACTGCCAGTCTGTGGGACAATACTGAGCTAGATGGACCAATGGTCTGACTCAGTATATGGCAGCTTCCTATGTTCCTATGATGCAAACATTTCATAATTAATACTAATACTAATTGATCATAAGTGATGATCATAATTGATCATCTTATCAACAGAGACATTTGCTGTCAGTGAGTAACCTGCCTGACCTATGGAGACAATTTTTTATGATCACAGAACAAGGTAAATGTGGGAAAGAAGTCAAAATACATACAGTACGTGGTATGATCTACAGAAAGATGAGTAAGTTTAAGTCCCAGTAAAATGAACAGGAATAATTTTTAGTTAAGGAATTGCTAAAATGAATCTAATTCCCTGCCCCCTGGAATATGTGTAATGTATTGTAGACTGTACAGAAGTAAAATAATTTGCAAGGCCAAAAAATAATAATGGAAAATAAACTGATCATAGTGTGTTCCTTCCCCGTTTTTTGATCTTATAGTAGGATTTTATTCCATGGCTTTTGGAGATGTATTAAACTAAAACTGGCACACACACTTTCCCAATGATCTATTTTTAGCACCTAGAAGGGGTTAAATATACTGTAGGTTATTTCTGTATTTCTCTGTCAAGGTCACAGAGAGCAGGTAGCCCAGTTCATCGTTTGCAGGACTAATAAATCTCTCCAAAGGTCAGCATCTGCAGTCATTATCAACCAATCAGTTTTAATTCCAGTTTTAATATATAAACCACTTGGAAATACACAGAAAACATTTTGTGGGTGCCTGAGTCCGATTTTCTTTCCGTCTCTTTCAGAAAAAAGAAAAGACTGCTTGAGTCAGTTTATTAATAGTTTAAATAAAGGAAATCAATAGGTGTATTAAAGGTATTTATCTTTAAAAGATAAATTCCTTGTTTCTGAGAAATATTAACTATAGCAACAATTAACAGACAAATATGTCTCCAGCCAAGCTTTTCATTATATTTGAAGCTTCTCTTACAGAACTGGTGGGACAAGGACTGCTTTCCCACCACTTATCATGTGTATCTATTTCTTCCAGAAGATTTTTTTTTTTAAATCTAATTCCACAAATGAGTAATTGGTGATGGGTTTTAAACTTTACTCACAATTTCAAATTTGGTTTCTAGAATGAGAGCCAGCACAGCCTCACAAACAGAGTGAGAGTTGGATCCAGGGAACCTATTTGTGAATTAGAGGCTCACTGGATAGTGTGGGACATATCATTATCACTGTGTCCATTGCCTCTCTTTAAAACTATACTGGTCATGAGCCATCTTGCAGATGTTTTGGTGATGAATAAGATGAAGATTGCAAAGCACTTTTATATAGTCAAAATGCTTTAGAATGGAATCTGATAACAATAATATTAAGGATGAGCTGACTCACCTTTTTAAAAAAAACAGGAAAATGGCACCAAGAGGTAACCCCAGCTAACTTGGCAAAGAGGCACCTTTTAACATGGTGATTCTCTTTATTTAGCAGAGGGAGAGTAACTGGCCCTATCCACCCCCAGCACAGTACTGCCAGTGACTGTTGCTGGTATCTATCTTATGTTTCTTTTTAGATTGTGAGCCCTTTGGGGACAGGGATCCATCTTATTTATTTATTATTTCTCTGTGTAAACCACCCTGAGCCATTTTTGGAAGGGCGGTATAGAAATTGAATTAATAAAAATCCATGTATTCCTTTGGTAGATACCATATTTACCCGAATAGAAGGTGACTATGAATGTAGAATGATACCTTAAAAGATAGAGGTTAAATACAGGTTATAGGTTATAACTGTATTTACCCAAAAGAAAGAGGACTCTGAATGTATGACACTCCCACCCCATATTTGACAGGAAAACTTGGGGAGGGGGGACCTAGTCAAATTTGGGTAAATACAGTGGTCCCTCGACTTACAAACTACTCGACATAAGTATTTTTCGAGTTACAAACGGCAGTTTTAGATCCGGTTTTAGATGGGGTTTCCTCGACTTACAAATTTTTAGATGGGGTTTCCTCGACTTACAAATTTTACATGCGGTTTCCTTGACTTGCCTGCCCGTTTACTGCCTGTTTATTCTTGAAAAGAAATGTTCCTGTGCAGTTTGCAAGCCTTACTGGGGGTCTGGGTCTTTTTTCTAGGCTCCGGAACGCATTAATCCGTTCCCAATGCATTCCTATGGGAAACCGCTTTTCGACTTACGAATTTTTCGACTTACAAATGTGCATTCGGAACGGATTAATTTCGTAAGTAGAGGGACCACTGTATAGTACTGCAGCCCACAGGCTAGAGGAGAGAGGAGAGCTGGTCTTATGGCATAACTTGTCCCCAAAGCTAAGCAGGGTCTGCCCTGGTTGCATATGAATGGGAGCATATGAATGAAGTGTGAATGCATATGAATGCATATGAATGAAGTGTGAGCACTGTAAGATATTCCCCTCAGGGGATGGAACCGCTCTGCGAAGAGCAGAAGGTTCCAACTTCCCTCCCTGGCTTCTCCAAGATAGGGCTGGAAGAGACTCCTGCCTGCAACATTGGAGAAGCCGCTGCCAGTCTGTGAATACTGAGCTAGATAGACCAGTGATCTGACTCAGTATATGGCAGCTTCCTTTGTTCCTATGTAGTATACGTAACAAGGAACTGGACTCAGCAACAAACAGGAGGGTTTTTAAGGCCACTGTGGTGCAATGATTAGAGTGGGGAACTAGGACTAGGGAGACCCAAGTTCAAATAGCTGTTTAGCCATGGAACTCAATGGATGACTCTGGGCCAGTCAATTATCTCTCAGCCTAGCCTACCTCACAGGGTTGTTGTGAGGATAAACCACCATGTACACCGTTCTGGACTCCTTGGAGGAAGAGCTGGATACAAATGCTAAAAAAAACCCCACTTAATTAATCAAATCGTTGGGAGCCCCACCAGGTTGCAGACACATCACTTCAACCTTGAAGTACACTATATCATCAATAACAGGATTGGTGGCACCCAACACCCTATGTTGCTCCTGGAGGAATGCACTGAGGTGGCAACAGAATGAAAGGAAAATAAAATCAGGACATAGTTTTGTATGAGGGCATTATAATATTAGCAATTTTATTTTCAATCCCCTTCCTAATGATCCCTAGCATGGAATTGGCCTTTTTCACTAGTGGTGTGCATGGAACCACACGGCGCGGTCTGGCACTGAGGGGGGGTCTACCTTTAAGAGCGGGGGGGTAGAACCTACCCCTCCTGTCGCTCTTCCCCCTCTGGCGCTGTGTTTTAAATTGAAGTTTTCGGGGCGGCAGCGTCCCTCCCTACCGCCCCTGCCCCCGTCATTGCCCGGAAGAAGCAGTAATACAAGCACGCATGCGCGCGCCATGGCAGTTCTACCCCCCCGTCCTTAAAGGCAGATCCCCCCCTCAGTGCCGGACTGCCGGACCGGTCCATTTCCGAACCGGTTCGGAGGCCTCCAACATGGCCTCCGAACCGGTTCGTGCACATCCCTATTTTTCACAGCTGTCGCACATTGAGTTGACACTTTCAACAAGCTGTCCACCACAACCCCAAGATCCCTCTCTTGATCAGTCACCGACAGCTCAGATCCCATCAACGTATACTTGAAGTAGGGGGTTTTCGTCCCAATCTACATCACTTCACACTTGCCCACATTGAAGCGCATTTGCCATTTTGTCGCCCACTCCCCTAGTTTGGAGAGATCCTTTTGGAGCTCCACACAATCCATTTGGGATTTCACTACCCAAAAGGGTTTGGTATCATCTGAAAATCTGGCCACCTCGCTGCTTACCCCTACTTCTAGATCATTTATGAATAAATTAAAAAGCTCCGGTCCCAGTACAGATCCCTGGGATCTGTACCCGCATTTCTTACTTCCCGCCATTGTGAAAACTCTCCTTTTATCCCTGCCCTCTGTTTCCTGTCCTTCAACCAGTTAGCAATCCATACATGTACTTGTCCCCTTATCCCATGACTGCCAAGTTTTCTCAAGAGTCTTTGATGAGGAACTTTGTCAAAAGCTTTTTGGAAGTCCAAGTATACTATGTCAACTGGATCACCTTGATCCACACACTTGTTGACACTCTCAAAGAACTCCAAAAGGTTTGTGAGGCAAGATTTACCTTTGCGAAAGCCATGCTGGTTCTCTCCCAGCAGGGCCTGTTCTTCTATGTGCTTTACAATTTTATCTTTCCATCAATTTGCCTGGAATGGACATTAATCTAACCAGCCTGTAATTTCCTGGATCGCTCCTGGATCCCTTTTTGAAAATCGGTGTTACATTTGCTATTTTCCAGTCCTCCAGTACAGAGCCTGATTGCAGGGATAAGTTATATATTTTTGAAAGAAGGTCGACAATTTCACATTTGAGTTTTTTAAGGACTTTTGGATGAATGCTGTCCAGCCCTGGCAATTTGCTAGTTTTGAGTTTTTCCAGACAGTTTAGAACATCATCTCTTGTCACTTCTATCTGACTCAGTTCTTTAGCCTCCATCCCCAAAAAGCATGGTTCAGGAACAGGTATATGCTCAGTATCCTCTGCTGTGAAGACAGATGCAAAGAACTCATTTAGTTTCTCTGCAACCCCCATATCCCCCTTAATAATCCCTTTCACTCCCTCATTGTCTAATGATCCAACTGCCTCCCTGGCAGGTTTCCTGCTTCAGATGTATTGAAATAAGTTTTTGTTATTCCCCTTGATGCTTTTGGCTAAATGTTCCTCAGACTCTCTTTTTGCCTCTCTGACTGTCACCTTACATTTCTTTTACCAGAGTGTGTGTTCCTTTCTGTTCTCCTCATTTGGGCAGGCCTTCCAAATTCTGAAGGAAGTCTTCCTCCCTTTTATGGCTTCCTTGACATTACCTGTCATCCATGCTGGCATCCTCCTGGACTTAGTGGTACCTTTCCTCCGTTTGGGTATACAATCTAACTGGGATTCTAGTATTGAGGTTTTGAGAAAACTCCATGCATTCTGGAGCAAAATGACTCTCCTGATTTTCCCTTTCAGCTTTCTTTTCACCATATGCCTCATTTTGGAGAAGTTTCCTCTTCTGAAATTCAAAGTGACTGTGTTAGGCTTCCTTGGTGATTCTCTCCTCACATGTATGCTGAATTTGATCACACTATGGTCACTGTTCCCTAAAGGGTCAATAACACTGACATCATGCACCAGGTTCTGGGTGCCACTCAGGATTAAGTCCAAGGTTGCCTTCTTTCTGGTTGGTTCTAAGACCAGCTGTTCTAGGGCACAGTCATTCAGCATATCTAGAAATTTGACCTCTCTATCATTACCTAACTGAATTTACCCAGTCTATGTGTGGGTAATTGAAGTCACTAATTATTACTGCCCTGCCTCTCCTTGAAGCCTCCCTGATATCCTCCTGCAGCTCCCAGTCATTGTCAGCATTTTGATCCAGAGGGTGATAGCACATCCCCGCTAGCACATTTCCTTCCAGGCCTTGTATTGTCACCCGCAGGGTTTCTGTGGAGGATTCCGGTCCACCTAGGTTTTTTAGCTTGTTAGAGTCTATCCCTTCTTTAACATACAGTGCTACTCTACTTCCAAGGTGCCCCTCCCTGTCCTTTCTATAGAGTTTATATCCAGGGATAACAGCGTCCCACAGGTTCTCACTCTTCCACCATTTTTCTGTTATGCCCACTATGTCTATTTCTGTGTTAGCAGCCAAGCACTCCAGCTCACCCATCGTGGCTTGGAGGCCTCTGGCATTGGCATATGAGCACCTATACGCTGGATCTCTTCCCTGGTGTCTGCTATCTTTCTTTTGACTCTTTGACTAGCTGGCACAGCCTTCTGTCTGCTCTTTATGTGGTCCTACTCAGTTCCCTTCTGTTTTATCTGAATCCTCTGCACCCTCACACTTTAAGAGATGGCATTTGCCGAACCGGATACTGTCCAGCTTCTGTTGGCTATTCCCCAGGCAGAGGGATAAAATTCCACAGGCCAAATGCCTTTCTAAAAAGAAAGTATGTTATAGTTCTATAATGATGTTGCATGCCCAGCACATTGCTCTAACTATGGTGCCTTTTGCGTGGCATCCTCCAATAACAGCAGCAGTACAGAAACACCAAGCTGAGCCTAAACATCTAAATGTACTCAAGAGTGGTGCTTATATGTAGATGGTCTCATGTAGAGGCATAGATCCCCCTACTCTCAGTTAAAACTGTCTATTCAGTCTTTTATTCCAGGTTATGTTCAATCCCTGCTAACTGGGCACCCCTTTGAAAGAGGCACCTTTCAAAGTGGTGATTATCTTGTATTTAGCAGGGGGGAAGCAAATCCCTCCAGTGGCTGATGCTGTTATCTCCCTTATCTTTCTTCTTAATGTTTTAGCTTTAGCTCATGGTGGTGGATTTCTTCTTAGACTTAAGAAGAAACCTTCCCTTAGACAGGGAACCACCTTATTGTTCTTTTTCTATGTACTGTTATATAAGAAGTATCGGAGGACTTCTTTTTGTCAAAAAAAAAAATTATATAAATAGCAGTACCTAATAGTGCAACAAGGAAGTAACTTGCCTAGGGAGCAAGAGGTTGCTGGTTCTAATCCCCACTGGTATGTTTCCACCGATATCAGGCAGCAGCGATATAGGAAGATGCTGAAAAGCATTGTCTCATACTGTGCAGGAGATGGCAATGGTAAACCCCTCCTGTATTCTACCAAAAGAAAACCACAGGGCTCTGTGGGCACCAGGAGTCAACACCGACTCGACAGCACAACTTTACCTTTTGGCAGCAAAGTCGGTGGCTGACCTGCAAAGCAAGGAAGTACTGGTGCAGCAAGAGAGCAGCCTAACAGAACTTCCCAACTAACTGCACCGGTTAAATGGGAACACCCTCCCCATCCCCAAGAAGCCTTCTGGGCAATCCAAAAGTATGTCCCTGAGGGTTGCACAGCCCTTGTGGACATTTTTTAAGATGGTACAGAGGGCTTCCTGGGGAAGGGGAGGGCAAAAAAAAAAGGTCACTTCCCCAGTGCAGTGAGCTGGACAGTTCTGTTAGGCTGTTCTTGTTGCACCAGTACTGCCTTCCTCTGCACGTCAGCTTTTGGGACTTCGTTCAAAGTAAACATGCATAGGTTCAGGATGCCCATAGTGCCACTCAGACTGTGATTGTCCCTTGTCACTCTTCAGTGTTTGCACTACTATGGTGGATATCACAAGAAAGCTTGCTTATTTCAGAACAAAGCACCCAAGTTCGACTCATCTAGATAAACACATTCCGAGAATGCAACAACTGGTTACACGGGCATCTCGTAGATAAGAGTGGGATTGTTTTTGCTTTGCTTTGAAAAGCTCTGTGATCAAGGCGGCAATCTGTTTTGTCTGTTGCCTCTGACAGTATCAGAGGGAACCCGGCTTGGCTAGATTGATTGGTACCTCCAGCTTAGCCATTTCCTTGCAGAATGGCTGGGGTTTTTGCCTAATGATGTTACATTTGTCCTGCAGATGATGTACAGCATGCTAGAGAGGATGAACAGCTCGGCTCTGATCGCTCCTTATTTGGCAAGCGCTCACATTTCACACCACCCCTCCTCAGCCCCAGTAATATTATATATAGATACCCTTGTCATAGATTTACGTTTGGTGATCTGAAATCAGGACAGAAAGGGTGGAATGTATGAGGGGACTAGAGGTGAAGAGGTGAGCTGATTTATTGTAGGGAATGTTGAAGAATAAAGAAGTGATCAAATGTATATTAATGCTCTGACCTACATTCTCAAGCACAGCACACACCCGCACACACACACCACCTGTTCAGCTACATAAAGAAATAAAGTTTCTGTCCTCCTTCTGATGTACTTCCATACTGTAGGGTGTTTTGGAGCACAAAATACTGTGCTTTAACTCTGCTGTAATCCAAATTAGTTTCCACAGAAGTCAGTATAAAGGTTATGGTTTTAAATTTTGGAAATGATACTGACCTATTCTGCACATAATGCCCTAATGTTCTCAAATGGACCTTGCTAAGCCCTAGAGACATCTCTGGGATTAGTTCAGTATACACATTACATTTCTACTCCTATTGTCTTTTCAGTGCACATGTAAAAATGTAGCATCTAAATGCAGCAATTAGAGGTTTGTCAGCATGTACATCATACAGGTGCAGTTGTGGGAAGCTGTGATTACCTGCAGCTCCCAGCTCATATTCAATGGCAAACTCTAGTTTCATTCTACATAATGGCCAAATTCAGACATAACATGAAACTGGAATTAAACGGGGCAAAGGTTGGAACTCCATCACATCCGAATTCATGCAACCATGGTTCTGTGTTGAAAGCGACCTGTGGTTTGCCTCACCAAACTCCTATTTGAACCTTCAGTAAGGTTTGCTCGAAGGTTTGGCGCCAAGACCTTCAGTTTGGCCACCATAGTGTTAAGTCCAATCCCAGATGCTGCTTTAACCATGCTTTCACATCAATTTTCAAACCACAGCCATAGAGACAGTGGCACAGACCCACCTGGGAATGCAGCCTCTCCCATGGCTGTGGCGCTTCTGGCTGGCAGCCTCAGCCCTGCCCCTCCTGTCATCTATGCAGCAATGCAGTTGCCCGGCAACAGGGATGCTGCCACATCTCATCCCAAGCTTGTCAGCCTGTCAAGTGGCACAGTCACACAGGGGCATACCCTCTTCCCACTCTGTCCCTTGCTCCTGCCACCAAGAAAGTAGGAGGGAAATGGGATGGGTGACAGGATGGGCACTAAGTGCTTTGTTCCCCAAGAATGAAGTTACAATGATGTATGTTCACAAGCACAAACATTGCAGGTGGCAACATAAACAGGGCACCCCATCACAGTGCCAGGAGGGGGGGGGATGGCTGGGTGTGTGTGCCCGGGGTTGGACTTAAAAGGCAGCCCCAACCAGGGATTCTCGAGCAGCCAAGTTCTATTTTTTTCACTAGAAAGTTGGGGAAGGGGGACCAGCCGCTTCCCCTTGGGGGTTTGTGCTCCCTAGACTTACTTATGAACAGGGCCGGTCACCAGGGTCAGCAATGCTCCAGAAAATTAACCATTCGGCATATATGATAATAACAGATTATGACCTGGGCCAGGCTACACTAGCTCAAGAGTGCCAGGTCATGGGAACAACACCTCACAATGCATGAGAAGAACTGTCAGAGCGGAGGGGAGAGAATTGCCAAGCAAGATCTCTAATAATGTGCAATGATAAAACAATCCTCTCTCCCAAGGACCGCTCTCTCATGAAAGTGTCAGATTGCTCTACGGAGGAAAGTCACAGGGATGGCTACCCTGGTGAATGCTCTCCCTGTCTTGGTGACTGCCACCAAGTAGGTGTCAAAGTTTGACCCTGCCAGCCCGTCTGCCCATGTGGGCATGTGTACCCTTGATGTGCCCTGAAATAGCAACCCTGCTCTTCCGGGGTACCTGGAGATCGGGACTCCCCTCTCCTGTGATTCACTGCACCAGCAGATCTGCATATGGTGCAATGCCGGATCGAACCTGGGAATTTTGAATGGGTTAAAAGATGCATCCATGCATCCTATGTTCTCCCCACCCATGCATGCAGCCAGGCTCTGACACATGGAGTGACTAAATCTCCTTTGGGTGCATGCACAGCTTCACAGGGAAGGTGGGGTGTTGTTGTTCTTTTTTGCAGTGCTTCTGTTCTATCTTTTACCATGGAGAGTTGGGGCCGACACAAGCAGGGGCCCCGTTGTTGGGTTAGCTCAACCTGTGAGCACACGGTCCAACAGGAGACCCAGGGGTTACAGCCGCATGGTCCTCCCCAGTAGACTGACCCTCTCATGTGAGTGTTAGCCCACTGGCAGCAAGCTGCCAGAGGAGCAGAAGTGCAGTTTGGTCCACATTGACTGCTGTGACTGGGTGATCCCTCGCAACAGCATCCTAGGTCACGGCAGGACAGACACCACCACTACCCCTGGATCCTTTGCCCTTCCTCATATACATATCCTATCCTAGGAAGTCTTCATGTTCCCTTCCCTATCCTAACAGGAAAAATAACGACCCCCCCATATCCCCCCACCCACCTCGAAATCATGCTTGTATGGGACTATTTAGGCGCTCTTTGGAGGGTGGCAGTGCCATTGGTGGCTGAAGAAGCACTGGCATGGCATTTAAAGGGATTTAAATGCCCTTTCCATGCCAACGGTGGGCAGGAGGCTCAAAAAATGCAGGATTGCACTCGGCACACCCCCTTCAAGATCATGGCCAATTGCGGCCACTCCGCTGACATGGTGATGCTTTGCCCACAGTCTGGCCATGGGGCTTGATGGGATTGGCCTCAGTGCCTGAGGAGCAGGGAGGGGCTCCCCTCTCCTGGAACTGGAGGTTGGCAGACCACTGATGGAAGAACATCTGCGTTGCAAGTTAAAGTTTCTAATGGAAACCATGGGTTCTCCAACCATCAGTTTCAGGCTACATCTGAATTCGGCCAATGTGTGAACTATCCTCAATCTACTACAAAGTTATTCACCAGCACTCTTGAAGTGACATAAACTTGTGCAAAAAACATGAATAAACAGGGGAGCAGGATTGTGAGAGCAGGTCCCACCCTCAGTCAACACGCATTCAGTTGGTCTTCTGAACAGATCTTACTTGTGTACAAACTATGTATGTGTTGGCTTCTCCATGCAATCCAGGATACTGCCTTTTGTAGGGTTCCAGAGTTGCATGTTCACAGCCTATGCACATAGGAAAGTCATTCATTTATTATTGTGAACCGCCCCGAGACTTTGGTTTGGGGTGGTATATAAATGTATTAAATAAATAAATAAAACAAATTCACACAACTGCTTCATATGGGGCTGGGGAGGGCAGAATAGTTCCTACCTTCCCCCCACACAACCTCTGGGCAATCTGTGCCACTCACACACCCAAATGATCGCTTCTGCAGTGAGCAGCACAGCCATCTGAAGGCTGGGGGAATGAAGCCTGGCCTTCAGGTATCCCACAATGCAGTGCATGAGCAACGCAGTGCATTATGGAAATCCCTGAAGCTCTCCTTCCTCTGACCTCTATGGTTTTAATGGCTGCCGGCAGCCTATGCACCCACACAACCAGGCAGTGAGGTCGGAGGGTTGTGCATGCTCTCCTACCTCACTTTTATACCAGGTTAAAAACCTGGGCTACCGGGTGCAGGAGCACTGGAATAGGTTCCAAACCAGGTCTACCTGGGTAGGACTGCTCTAGCCCAGGTAGACCTAGTTGTAAGGATGACCTCAGGATCTGTTCAGCCAAGTATTGAATTTTTTTTATTTTATTTTTATTAGAAACATTTAATATACCTCCCACTCTGAACATTCTGGGTGGTGTACAAAAACCTACCAAGCAAGACAGCATTAAAATTGCATTCTAAATTAAAAACTAAAGTAACTAACAAAAAGAAAAAACCAAATAGGTAAACTACAGGGTAAAAAGCCTGGCAAAAAACAAAGTCTTCAACAGAGATTTAAAAATCAATAAGGAAGGAGCTATGTAGGCAGATGGGCAGGTCCCCCATCCTACTCCCTCATCTGTGCTGTAATCCCACTTCCATATCTACGTACACACCTTGTAAATTGTTATGTCACCTGAAGAATGCTAGTGAGTAACTTCCTAGCAGAAAGAAGGCTGAGGGTCATTCACTTTAAGAGGGGTTTGGATGACTTCATGGAGGAGAGGTCTATCAATGGCTACTAGTCGGAGGGCTGTGGGCCACTTCCAGCCTCAAAGGCAGGATGCCTCTGAGTACCAGTTGCAGGTGAGTAATGGCAGGAGAGAGGGCATGCCCTCAACTCCTGTCTGTGGCTTCCAGCGGCATCTGGTGGGCCACTGTGCGAAACAGGATGCTGGACTAGATGGGCCTTGGGCCTGATCCAGCAGGGCTGTTCTTATGTTCTTATGTTACTTTGTATGTCCAGATGTTCTGCTCAGGCACCCAACTGAATGCACATAAATGGGGGTGGAGCCTTCTGCCATGACCCTCCCCTCCCCATCTATGCACAATCCTTATACATCAGGAAAGTGTTAGGAGAAAGTGTTAACCCTACCCCCTGCTAACTGGGCAAGGAGGCACCTTTTTAACATGGTGATTCTCTTTATTTAGCGGGGGGGGGGCAGGAACTGGCCCTACCCACCCCCAACACAGCATCCCTACAGTGGCTGTTGCTGGTGTTTATCATGTTTCTTCTTAGATTGTGAGCCCTTTGCGGGACAGGAATCCATTCTGTTTTTTAATTTATTATTTCTCTGTGTAAAACGCTTTGGAAACCTTTGTTAAAAAGTGGTATATAAATATTTGTTGTTGCTGTTGTTGTTGTTAGCCTTTCCTTCTGGGGGGCTATGGACTCCACTTGTCTCACAGCTTGTCTTGTAAGCTCTCCTCGATGCAAACCAGATCACTGGTCCCACAATCTCAGTATTGCTTAAATTGGCTGATATACCATGCCACAGTACTCCAACCTAGTAGCACTGCATGCATGCAAGTTGCAGAAGTTACGCATTGCAGAAAATGCAAAATGCACAGAGTAAGCCCACTGGAAATAATGGGCTTACTCTCCTGTAAATGGCTCTGAAATGACTGCATACCTGCACCTCAGCCATTTACTGAAGGCATAAGCTGCCTGGCTCATTGCCCCTCCTGCCACAGTGAACACCGACACTATGTTTGCCTATGGATATCTGAGTAGCCTTCAAACCAAACTTGCATAACATGAAGCAAAGCCAAAAAGTAATTAAGCCCCAAATATGACAGAGTGTGAACCAGGGTGAATTAATTTGTGACTGGCTGTATATTGGTAACAATCAAGTGACACACCAAGCATGAATTAATGTTACCATCAATGCAACTAGCCATGTATGATTCTGTAATGTCTTATTGCAATTATAAAATTTTCTTACAAAATGTTTTGAAATATAATATACATTAGTTACAGGATTTCAAGCCCCAAAATTATGTCAGACAATATTAATTCCAAACCTCTGTATTCCTATTAGCCAATTGCATCACTTGATTTCTTATGCTCACTTTATAATTACCTTTAATTATCAGTTTATAATAAGTTTATTCTGTTAATTCAAGGTTGTTCATGCCCTGAAGCATAAACCAATAACAGTAGCATTTGAACCTGTGACTAATTAGAAATGTGTAGTGCCATTAGGTAACTTGTTAATGGAAATTATTTCATCCTGTAAGTAACCCACCCACCACCTTTTATTCCTATTGATTGAGTTCTTAATGCAGGTTCAGAACAAACACTTCCTCCATGATAACAGGTATGTAAATGACTGAGGAAACCTGGATATAAAGTAAAATATATGCTGCGTATTTAAGGAGAAATCGAGAGCAATCAAAGAGATACAATTTCTCTGATAAAGTTTTCTTCTATGATTCATGTAGTAGTATTCAAGAATGCAGTAATGTTCCAGGGGTTCCAAATGAAAAAGCAGAGGAAAAGCCAGCAGTAGCACTGGATTTAAGAAAATAGTCAATAGGATAATGGGGCCATTTCCCCATTTCCCCCATTGTTTCTCCAGGAGGAGAATGGAACTCCAGCAGGCCAGGTGAATGAAATCAATGTAAAATTTGAGCTGGGTTGGTTTGTTGGGGTTCATTAAAAGAGGCATTCACAACCATCTCTACTATTGGGCAAGGTACAGTGAGCCACCAGTCAATAGAGTATGAGGCGGCATTACAGGACATAGTTGTCATAATAGCTGATAATTTGATGTCTCCTAATGGTGCCTCAAAACCTACAACCTGAGGTAGGCCACCATGTCTGGCCAAACTTTCACCATTGGGGGTGCCACTGGATTTTCTTCCTCAAGCATCAAAATGTCTTGGGTTGTCTCTGCCCAGAGGAGAAGAGCATCAAGTCCAGTTGCTATTTCCCACCCTCCACTAGCCCTGTTCCTGTCTGGTGGCTATAGGCCAAAATGCCTCTAAATACCAGTTGCAGGGGAGCAACAGCAAGAGAGAGGACATGCCCTCAGCTCTTGCCTATGGGGGGGCCACTGTGGGAAACAGGATGCTGGACTAGATAGCCTGATCCAGCAGGGCCGTCCATATGCTTGCCTATAAGAGCAGCTTAAAATGGAAAGAGAAGCAAAGAAGGAATAAAGACTTCAGGATGGACTTGGTCCTGGCCAGGACCCAGAGCCTGGATCTCCCCACAGTTCATTTCCCTTCCTTCTCGGTCCACTCCTGGTAGCCTCCAGCATAGTTACAGGCCCCAGCATAGCTGAGTGCGGTTGCTATTTCAGTGACCCAGGCTCCTCTCTTCACTATCTGGCTGTGGAAAACCAAATTATTTTCATCCAGCAGTGGGTTCTCCACTCTGTACTTCATGTGCAAAATTAAGCGCATGAAGCTTTCTCTTTTGCCTCATCTCTGGGCCAAGGTCAGCCTGCACTGACCCAATGGCTAAATGGCGTGTAGTACTTATGGCGCAGCGGGGAAATGCTTGACTAACAAGCAGAAGGTTGCCAGTTCAAATCCCCGCTGGTATGTTTCCCAGACTATGGGAAACACCTATATCAGGCAGCAGCAATATAGGAAGATGCTGAAAGGCATCATCTCATACTGTGTGGGAGGAGGCAATGATAAACCCCTCCTGTATACTATTAAAGAAAACCGCAGGGCTCTGTGGGTGCCAGAAGTCAAAATCGACTTGACGACACACGTTACCTTTACCTTTACCTACGTTAATCCCCACATATGTGTGGCCACTAATGGCATACAAGTAATTGGACTTTGTGTGTATGAGCATATGTCCAAAGAGGCACACTATGGGCCAGTTCAGATGAACACTGTCTGGCATATGTGCGAAGACTGGGGTGTTGCCCCAAGAAAGCGCCCACCCTAACATCATGATAGGACATCCCAATGAGCTCTTAGGATGCCCTTTACTTGCATGGGGGGTGATGTTCATCCAAATCGCCACTCTACACACACTCCAAAACCCTGTTTAAACCCCACCCCATATAATTAAAGGAGCGCGTTGGGACACTCTTCTATGAGCACATTGGGACACCCTTCAGTGACATCAAGGTGGGCGTGCTCTTGGGGCATCCTCAGCCTTATCATGGAAGCTGCACAGTGTCCTTCTGAACCAGCCCTGTCAGACATGCAGGGGGACCAATACTAAGTGTGGCATGATCCCCTAGACCAGGAGTAGTCAACATGAGTCTCTCCAGATGCTGCTGGACTACAATTCCCATCACTCACAGCCTCAGTGTTACAGCAGTGGGTGATGGGAGCTGTAGTCCAGCAACAGCTGGAGAGACTCAGATTGGCCACCCTCACCCTAGGTCAGAGCTGCTCAACTTCATCAGTCCTGCATATGTTGGCCTATAACTCCCATAATCCCTTGCTCTGGGCCACCATAGCTGGGGATTATGGGAGTTGTAGTCCAAAAAGAGCTGGAGGACTGAAGTTGAGCAGACCTGCCCTAGCTCCATGGCATGCTTAGTTTACCAATTCTGAGAAGTGTGCATAGTCTGAAAACACAGTAGCTCCACACCAAACAGCACAGATATTCTATGTATGCATGTTCCCTGCTGCATGAGCCAATATAAAGTGCTTTGGGAGAAGGAGCAAAAAAGGGTGGGGGGAATCCCTGAAGTGGACAATTATGGGATAAATGATGCCTGACTGTGAGACTAACTTTGAGTGGAAAATTAGGCTATTTGCTAAATATTTCTTGCAAAAATTAATGTTTCAGGATTGTTCTGTTTACAGCTCCAGCTTATGGCATTTGATTTAAAATTCTGGTCTCACACAGCTGGTTACAAAGTGAGGTTTTGATTAATCAGAGAATTGGTCTAATCATCTATTGCTAGGAATAATAAATTAGAGCAGATGAGGTCCATACAAGCTGCTTCTTGAACTAAGCACTTTATGAACTGAGGGTAATCGCTTAGGAGAATTCAGGGGACTGACTACCTGCTTGTGGAAAGTTAATTATCACTAAGTGTTGGTGGGACGACGAATACCTTAGTTTACACTGGTTTGCCTTTAAGTGGCTTGCATAACATCTTTTACCATCTGACCTACATCTAATTATTTATATTGCTTCTGAGAAAAGCAAATAATTGCAGAACAGCAATAATTGCATTATTTGGTCTTTGCAAAAGACAGCTTTCACTGTGTGAAAAGCACAATACAGGACGGGAGAAGATGCTTCTCCTCCTCCAAAACAATTAATTGATAGTTTTCATCTTTAAATTTTTTGTAAACTGGATTCTGTCTGTGAATTGTGTTGGGGGTAATTACTTTTATAGCAGAGCGTTTAAGGAGCTAAATCCCTCCCATTACAGCAGAAGTTAACAGGGTCTCAGGGGCAACAGCTTGTAAATGATAAGCATGGAGATTGACTTAAGGTTAGACTAATCTACTTTATTTAGAAATACATAATGATTGAAAAGACCTATATCTAACCACTGGGTACACGGCGGTCAGAAAAAGACTTATAGAAACATTCTGGGAAGGAGGGGAGGGGAGTCACTCCCAGGAAGTTCCTGAGTACACTCTATCAATTCAGGGGTCATAGAAGCAGAGATACACAGGAAAGAGAAGAGGACCCTAACTGACTATCTCTGCTCCCAATGCCCCTAGTGGTCATTTAGAGTTACTGTTGCAAAATGTTGATGCCATCTGGAGCAGGATCTCCCACAAATTGGCTATGAGTTTGGTGTATCTGCATTGTAATTGTCTGGTGGCGATGAAGCTTCTGGCACTGACTGGCTGACCTAACCAAATATTATTGATGGGTGGGACAGGAAGGAAAGACTCTGTTGGCCACTGGCTGGACTTCTGGGATCCAGAGGAGCAGAGCAGGAAGGAAGGAAGGAAGGAGAGGAAGGAAGGAAGCCCAGCCTCAGGAGAGGCAGTGACACCATTCTTACCAGATGTCAGGGCCTGGGTAGTGGGTAGTGGTGCCCTGCACACAATATGGGCGTGGGGACCCTGCCGCCCAGCACTCTCAACCCCGAGTCCAGCTGGCTGGCTGTGGCAACTGCAAGCCACAACTAGCACTCAGCCAGGGACAGGGAGCTGGGGCTGGTTCCCAGATGTTGCTGAACTACAACTACTGCCATCCCGATCATGGCAGTTATACTTTGACAAGTTTGAGAACCTCTTCTGTACAGCATTGGCTTTCCATCTTTCTTTTGTTCCCTACCATTCTTTAGTGACAGAGGCTGACATGCAAGGATGCACTGCTGCAGCCAGAAAGAAGCCTAACAGAACTTCCCAACTAACCACACTGGCAGGGAAGCAGTGGTTTCTGGAGCCCTCTGTGCCACCTGAATATATGCCCCTCTGGACTGTGCAGCCCTCGGGGACATATTTTCAGGTGGCACAGAGCGCTTCCTGAAGAAGGGGGGGTCATCAGAAACTGCCACTTCCCCACTGCACTGGTGAATTTATGTGGGAAGTTCTGTTTGGCTTCTCTCACACTGCACAGGTGCATCTTTGCCCTGTACATCAGCTACTAGGGATATCCACAAATTATTTCAGGCAGCCATGCAGCGGGGCAATGACAGAGAACAGTTACTTTAAGAATGAGGCACGCAGGTCCTTACCTGCTCCGCCGCTGCCCTGCCACTGTCCTTCCCAAAAGCCTGCACATGGCTGCGTCTCACCGATGGCCATTTGCATGGTCAGCATGGTGTTGCTGCTGACCACACAAATGACCATGGCACATTTGCATGCCACCACTGTGATGCAGCCGCACACAGGCTTTGGGGAAGGACAGTGCCGTGACTGGAACAGGGGCAGGGTGGTTGGGGCATGCAAGCAGAGGGCACTCTAAGTGCCTCCGCATGTGCACAGAGGCCTGAACCGGCTGCAGCCAGCCTGGCCAGTCATTTGGAGGGCCAGGGGCAAGGTTTGGAGAAGCCCCCACCCTGCCTCTGATGTCGCTGCCACCACTGCCATCAAGTATACCCCCCAGAGCCAGCCCGTGAACTGGTTCATAGAACTGGGGGTGGTCCGGTTCGAACTCAGATTGGCACTCCCCTTGCAGAAACTGGTCCGGTAACTCAAACTGCCCAAACCGGGCGGGCTCAATGTTGAGCCTAGCTCAATGTGAGCTGGTTCACACATCTCTACAAGGCGGCAGAAAAGCAGGTAAGGACCTGCGTGCCTCATTCTTAAAGCTACAACCCCGCCCCCCACTGCTGCCAAAATGTTTCGGATGTGGCTGCTTGAATTGTTTTGCTGGAGCTCATCATTCCTTGCAGCCAACAGCAACGTTCTCACTGTCTCCTTGACATCAGTAGACTGAGAACTTCACAATAAACATCTACATGTTCTTTAATGCTTTTGCACTGATGGACTACTTGCAGTCCTTTAAAGTTAGCACGGCAGAGGAAGCAGAAAACTCCTGATGCAACAAGCTATATAAAAATGTGGATAGCAACAGCAGAAATATAACACCAGTTGGTGTTATGTATCAAATACCTTTTTATTCAGAGAGTTTGTGTTTCCTGTGATGGGTTAAGCCTGTAAAAACAAAGACAGAAAATCAATAAGTAGAGCATGAAATAAAATGTAAGAAGTAGCCTTGGTTTCAGGCACACTGTTTCCTGTCTTCATCATGACTGTGACTAATGGGGATGTGCACGAAATGGATTTTGCATTTTATTTCAAGCTCAAAACAAAACACAGAAGTCCGAAACCTATCTTCAAAACGGCATTTGAAGTGGTTGATCTGAGGGAACAACTCAAAATGTTTTGAGTGTTCCGACCAGAGGGAACAATGGGGAAATTTGCAATTGTAAACCGCCCTGAGCCATTTTGGAAGGGTGGTATACAAATCTAATAAATAACAACAACAACAACAACAACAGACAGACAAACATCTGCCACACAATACACCAGATAGAACTGTAGTCGAGAAGAAAGAAAAACAAGTCAAAATAATTGACATAGCAGTACCAGGGGATAGCAGAATAGAAGAAAAAGAAATAGAAAAAATCACCAAATACAAAGATCTACAAATTGAAGTTGAAAGGCTGTGGCAGAAAGAGACCAAAATAATCCCAGTGGTAATTGGCGCCCTGGATGCAGTTCCAAAAGACCTTGAAGAGCACCTCAACACCATAGGGGCCACAGAAATCACCTTCAGCCAATTACAAAAAGCAGCTTTACTGGGAACAGCCTATATTCTGCGACGATATCTATAACAACAGCAACAACATTGACAATAATATTCTGGCATCCCAGGTCCTTGGGAAGGGCTCGATGTCTGGATAAAACAAACCAGTCAATAACACCTGTCTGACTGTGTAAAATAATAAAATAATAACAACAACTCTCCATTGTTTGCCATGGGTAGCTCCTGGGGACACCAAAGTGGGTTGGGTGGTAGGACATGATGGGTGCTACCTATTACCCAACCCACAAAAGAAATGGACAAGCAGGTGATTTTAAACAAATTTTTAACCTTTCTCCAAAGATCCTCTGGGTTAAAAATTTGTTTACAATTGTCTGCTTGCCCATTTCTTTTGTGAGTTGTGTGATAGGTAGCACATATCATGCCCTATCACACAACCCATTTGGGTGTCCCTAGGAGTTGCCCATGGGGAACAATGGGTCGCTAGGAGTTGCCCATGGGGAACAATGGGGTGTTTCAAGTCTCCCCATTGTTCTCTATGGCCGGAACAAGCTGCATTCACAGAGTGCCCACACAAGTTTTGCATTGCAATTTGCAATGTATTTTGCAATGCCTTGAAAAACACTGCAAGCACAAAGTAAAAGGGAATCTTTCCCTCCCAACACAGGACATTTCAAAAACATTACAAAAAAGGCCAAAAAAGAGTCACTGACCCAGAATCCACTGCCAGCCATAGTGCCTGTGCTGCAGTAACATCATTGGCACAAGTTGCTCTCTCACATCCAATTATGACTCCTTACTTCCTAGCATTGCAACAGCTGCCACAGAGCACCTTTAGCACCAAACACATTGCAGAGCAGAGCATTGAGTGCAGCACAAATTAGTGCCAAGGCCAGACATGGAGCTCATCACAGCAATCACCAAGAAATATTACACACATGTACCTACTTTCCTGTTGCTGGAATTCTTCCTATCTTTTTGGTGATCTTTCACCCCAAAGCGTGTACGTACTGCCTGGTTGGAATTTACTGTTCTGTCTTGTTAATAAGATTGTAAGCTTTAATTGGTTAAATTGGTAGATCAATCAACTAAAGCCGTTGTTGATTAATCAATGGGAAACACTAATAAGCTTCCCATATATCCTAGGGCTCTCCAAATAAAACAATTTGAAAACAATGCATTTGTTTCGGGGTTCTTGTGATTCTAGCACTAGAGCCTTTATGCAAGGGGTATCTTCTCATGGATTGCAGCTAACGAGCTGCTTGCTTTATTTGACAAATATAAGATGCCACTGTTGCTATGTTACTACAAGGCACTCTGGTTCCCATCCAGAGTGTCGGTTTGTTTCCATCTTACCTGATTAATCTTAAACTGATTGTGTGGCAGTGGGATGGAGAGCTGGTCTTGCAGTAGCAAGCATGAATTGTCCCCTTTGCTAAGCAAGGTTCACCTTGGTTTGCATTTGGATGGGTGACTGCATGTGACACTGTCCCCTTCAGGGATTGGGCCATAGCTCAGTGGTAGAGCATCTGCTTTACATGCAGATCCCAGGTTTCATCCCTGGCATCTCCAGGTAGGGCTAGGAAAGGTGTTGGGGAGCCTCTGCCAGCCTGTGTAGACAATACTGAGCGGACTTGATATAAAGTAGCTTCCTATATGCCTGTGTGTTTTGAAAAGGAAAAAAGAATAAGACTGATTTAAAGAACTTGCCCCCAGCCCACTCTTTGCTCAAATAAGGAGCTGATACTTTGAGGAAAATATATGTCCTTTCATCACAAGCCAGGGAAATAGGAAACAGCTAGAACAAGTGACCCCCCCACACCCTTTTGAAACTTGTTTACTCCTTTCTTCTGACTATGTTGATGCACATATTCACTGTTTCCCCTCCCCTTCTGCTGGTGACATGCCCCACGTCTGACTCACCTTTGCCGCCTGCAAGCAGAACCTGTAGTAATGAAAGCCACTGTAACCATTGTCAATGAGAGCTGAATGGTGTTGTGCACAAAATGGCAGGTTCTGTTTGTAGCAAAGGAGGGAATGGGGGCATAGCTCAATGGAAGAGCATCTGCATACTTGCGTGCCGAAGGTCCCGGGTTCAGTGCATGGCATCTCCAGGTAGGGCTGGGGAAGACTGCGGCCTGAAACCTTGGAGAGCCGCTGCCAGTCAGTGTAGGCAATATTGAGCGAGATGGACCACTAGTAAGCTTCCTATGTTCTTATGAGTCAGAGCTGGCACAGGCAGGCGAAAAAAGTACTCACCACAAAGAAGGCATTTGGCTTGCCAAAGTCCGTTCCTTGGTAACCTAGAAAAAAGATTCATAGGTTGTTTCACAGGACTGTGGATCACCTGTGGCCCATCTTGATGTGAGGGATCTAATCACATCCTCTGTCAGCATGAGCCTCATTCACTGGAACAATGCTCACCCCAGCAGAGCACTTTGAGAAATGAGCATTGGGTGTTCCTAGTCCTCTGGGTAGTAAATAATGGCATAAGAACATCGTAGGCATAGAAGCCAAACAGACCTTTACAATCCTACTTTTTAAAAAAATAACCTGATTTTATTGTAAAATCGTATGTTGGTCAAGAGTGAGTAGATGACTTTGAAGAGTTGGGCTTGGATATCCTAGTAATATTTTTGCATAACAATGGAGCTGCTAAACACAATCTTCGGAAAGCGTGTGCTCAGCATTTCTATTGCTACTCTGACCAGAAAGACGCAAATGCAAATATTTATGCAAGCCAATAGGCACATACAATTGCTGTCGCTTTTGGTGCTCAAAATACAGTTTAGGCAGCTGGTTTTTAAAATCAGTAATCGAGGCTGAAAGCATTAATTGACGAGCTGATTAATGAGTTCATTGCCAATTCAAAAGGCGAACTTTTAATTGGTTTTTAATTAAATCCAGAGGAGCTCTTACCACTGGACCTTGGGTTTCTGGCCCGTGGCCTCCTAGGTCCGGGAGGGGGCCCTCCAAAGGTCTGGGGGAGGGCCTCCTGCAGCCACTCTGCACTGCCCTGCCACTGCCCCTGTGCCCACCCCACTGGGTGGCTCCAGTGCACTTCCCCCCAAAAAACAACACGCCACTGCTTGGCAGCGGCACTAGCTGCGGGGAGGGGGCGGGGAGGGGACAGGAGATGTTTACCTGGGGGAGGGTGGGATGGGCACAGCGGTGGTGGTTGCAGGGGGGTGAGGAGGGGAGAGTTCCCCCTGTTACCCTCCGTCGACTCCGGGATGGGAGACGGCAAGCTCCATCCAGCTCCACTCCCTCCTCCCAAGTGACAGCCTCTCGCCTCTCGGCTTCCTCCACGTCGAGGAAGGCCGCTCAGCAGAGAGGCCATCACTTGAGAGGAGGGAGCAGAGCTAGACAGCTCACTGCCTCCCGTCCCGGATGCAACAGGGGGAACTCTCCCCTCCTCACCCCACCCTCCCTGCAACCACCACTGCTGTGCCCCCTCCCCTCTCCCCCCTGGGCAAACATCTCCTTAAAGGGAGACTCTCCCCTCCTCACCTGCCCTCCCTGCAGTTAGTGCCGCCACTGCACAGTGGCATTTTTTAAAAGGTATTCAAGTGGGGGGGGGGACTTTCTCCTAACAACAACATCATCATGACAGCGGGGGGCCTCTGAAGCCCTTCAGGGCTGGGGTCCCAAATGACCTGGGTGCACCACTGATTAAATCTTTCCTTTTGAGAAGGGTGTTGGTACATAAAGCACAATTGTACCATTACTCAACTGTCCTATATTCCAATAGGCTTCCACAAGAAGAGTTCCTTCGGGATTACGCTCATCTTTGAAAACAATCCATGTGTTCCTTTAGATTCAGTTAATAAAGTATGTATTATTCTGCATTTAAGTGGTTCCCATCTTGCCTCTACTGTGTTTCTTTAGACGGCGTATTTTTAACAAAAACAATAGAATCTTGTGGCACCTTAAAGACTCACACACTTATTTTAGCATAAGCTTTAATGGACTAGAGGCCACTTCATCAGATGCATGAAGTGCCATTATTCAGTTGGCGCGCGCACACACACACACACACACACACACACAGAGAAAAAATATTGACCTACATCCAGACTAACACCATACTGGCAGAAGAGAATTTCCTTGTAAGCAAGGGGGAAGAGCCAACATAGCATAGTGGTTAGAGTGTTGGACTAGGACCAGGAAGACCTGAGTTTGAATCCTCATTCAACTATGAAACTCACTGGGTGACTCTGGGCCAGTCGTGTATCCCTCAGTCTAACCTACCTCACAGGGATGTAGCAAGGATAAACATTACAATGTACACCACTCTGAGCTCCTAGGAGGAAAAAGTGGGCTATAAATGTAAAAATAAAAATAAAAGTGTTATTTTCTTTTCCCTCTGCAGCCACAATATCCTCAGAGAGTTTGTTTTGGGAGGCATAGAAGGCTGAGAGAGAAGGGGGGGATAGCTTAATCCTGCATCTCCTTCCTTGCACAATAGAAAGCATTCTTCTGCAAGCATAATGCTAGGCTACATGCCAGACACTGTAACAGTAGGTGGCACCCAGATCTTCAGCAGTTATTAAGGATGTGCCTGCACCAGTTCGACACCTCCTTAGGGAACCGCTGAACCAGCTCAGGCACCCCCATCTGAACCGATTCGGCAGGGCAGGGATAGGTTCCTTTAAAAACCAGGTAAGCAGGACCTTACCTGTTCCTCTGTCACCCCACCGCTTTTCCGGGCACAGCGCTCGCTTTCCAAAAGGCTGTGTGTGGCTACAGCGCTGCAGCTGCACCCACATGCGGCCTTTTGGACAGTGAGCGCTGCACCCAGAAAAGCAGTGGCGTGGCAGAGGAGCAGGTAAGGACCTGCTGACCTTGTTTTTAAAGGAAGCATTCCTCACCCCATCCATGGCTGCCCAAGCCACTTCGGGCACCTCCCTAAACAGTGCTTTTGTCTTTGGTGGAAATGTCTTTGGTGGAAAGATGGGTGCACTCATGCACGCAGTTCTTGAATGACTGGAAGGGGCTCCTGTCCACATGGAACTCGCTTTCCCCCTCATAAACTTAGGTCTGAAACTGTTGAGGAAGAAAGCAGCTGGGTTTGGCATTCCCTTCTCCCTGCCTCACCACTACAACAAAACTGCTTCTCTTGCAAAGGAAAAGGGGGGTTTGGACAATTGCTGCAGGGCTGATTCATAACTAACATCTTGAACTTGTCTACCAAAGTACTATTGTTATTGTTTCATTTCATTTCATTAATAATTATATACCACCTCAACAAAAAGTTCTCAAAGAGGTTTACACAGAAAAAGAAATAAGTTTGTTTCCCTGACCCAAAAGGGCTCACAGTTTAAAAAGAAACAAAAGGTGGAAACCAGCAACAACCACTGGAGGGTTGTGACAGTTCCTCTCCCTCTGCTAAAGAGTCGCCATATGCAAATACCAAAATATATGCTTGGTGTGAATAGTGCACCTGCATTAGAATAGCTAGGTTTTGCTACAATAAATATAGAAGTTGGGGGAGGTAATTCTTTCCTGCTTTCTGGTTCTGAGTTTACTGAAATAGAAACTCCGTCATTTTAAGGCATATGTGCCTTTCATAACTGATGCCATGATCCATGCATTTTGCCATTTTCTCCCTGTACATTTAACGGATGAATTGGGACTACCTCTGGAAAAGTAGTGACTCTCTTATATTTAGGGGGAAAGTAATTGTCCCTATCCAACTCCAGCACAGCATTTTTCCAGTGTCTGGCTGGTGTCTATCATTTTTGTTTGTTTATTTAGATTGTGAGCCCTTTTGAGACAGTGAATCATCATATTTATTTTTTCTATGTAAACCACTCTGAGAACCATTTCCCCCCCCCCTTCTAAAAGACTTTGGGAACCCCCACCCCGAACTGAGCAAAGGGGCACCTTCCAACGTGTTGATTCTCTTATATGTAGCAGGGGGAGAGCAACTGGCCCTGTCCAGCCCCAGAAAGGCATCCTCCCAGTGGCTGTTGCTGGTGTCTATCTTATATTTCATTTTTAGATTGTGAGTCCTTTGGGGTAGGGATGTGTGAGCAGGCTTGGAACCGAAACGGTTTGAAGTCTCAGGGTTGAGCTGAACCACCCCCAGTTCGGCTCAACCCCAGACCGAACCCCCCCTCCCCTTTGCATGACATGACCCAGGCTGCACAGAGGCCCATTGTGCAGGCACAGCGGCCTCCAAAATGGCCACCTCACTGTGGGAAAGGCCCGAATAGGCTGAAGAACAGCTGGATGGGGCCGTTTTAGAAGGAAGGCAAGCTGGGGGAGGGAGAACCTCCGTGGATACCCCCCGCTGCCTCGGAGATGCCCCCTGGAGGGGGTGAATTTAAAAAATCTTAAATATATATTTTCTGTAAAATGTCCACAAACCTGCCCCCCTCAGACTGAACCAAACGGGGTGCCAGACCAAACTGGCCTTGTCCAGTCTGGGTCCAGTTCAGACTCGAACCAAACTGGACCAGCCGGTTCTGTGCACACCTCTACTTTGGGGCCGGGGATCCCTCTTATTTATTTATTTTTTCTATGTCAACTGCTTTGAGAACTTTTGTTAATAAGTGGTATATAAATATTCATAGTAGTAGTAGCAGTAGTAGTAGTAAATATTGTGAGTTGGCCAAGAGGATGACAATTTCAACTTCTCTTCAAGGACAAGTACATTTTGGATCAGCATACTAATTCTGGATCTTCTCTTCAGAAGATATTTTTTGGAGACACGTCATTTTATTTCACATTAGGCATTGTTGGCACTCAATCAACACTACACAGTAGTACCAAACAAGAGTCATCTTGGACACCACAGCAAATCAGAAGCATGATGTGTCCCCTCGGAATCAGAAGACTGTGTAAAATGTGGTGAAAACCACAACTTGCAAAACAGTCACCACCTTAAGCCATTCAGATTTTCATTGTCCGTTAAAATCTAACGTCCGCTTCTATCCATGCTGTCATTTTCAGCCATAGTCTCATTAAAGGGGCTGTGAGAATTGGCATGTGGTTTCTGGCCTTCGTGCTTTGTTATCTGGGTCACGAACATATGAATTGTATTCTAATGTTGCAGAACCATTGATTTTCTTTTCTTTCTTTTTTTGAAAAGCTGATTTCATCATTGATTTAAATACAGAGTTCTGCGTAAAATCCAATGGCATAATATGGTCCCTCGACATTAACACATCCAAAATATTGACAGCAAAGGAAAATAGGACTGCTTTCCCTTCCAAAGCCCTTCCTCCTGGAACATTATTATGTACCCCCAGGCTCCAGCTGTTTCATAATCTACAGTTAAATTAAGTGAAAATGCTATTGAATGCAGGTTATCTTTTTTAAAACAATCCTATATGAACAGTACCCAGACTTTTAGTGACACATTCCCCTAATCACTCAGTATGGCATCACAATCAACTCATCTCCAGCAAAACGTGTGTCTCGCCCCAGGCCCCCTCCTCACCACTTTTGCTCCACACTTTACTTCAGGAAACGTTTCGCACAGCCCATTAAGGAACACTTTAATTCAAGAGAGTCTGGCTGATCAAGAAAAATTAAGCTCCTAATAACAGCAAAATCGAAGGAAATTTGGATAAAATGACTCTCCGCATCAGAGATTTTGTTTACTAGTGGGTAATTAATTCTCCACATATGCTGGGAACATCTGTCGTGGTGACCTGCCATACTATCTGTGAAATGACTGCTGTGCAGCAGCTCCGCGGGCCATTAGCAAACCCTCGGAAAGAAGGCTCCTGCTTCTTGCCCCCAGTCTGGGCAATTTTTACTTTTGCTTCGCTAGTCCACAAAGCTAGGTTGCCCTCTACTCTTTCCTTCTGTCTCCCCACTCAAAAGCCTCTTAGGAAATGCCTGGATCTAAAAAGAAAGGGCAAGAAAGAATGGGTTTAATGTGTAGGCAATCCTTTCAACCTGCTTCTCTACTAGCTTTCATTACCTCCAGCTGGTCACATGGGCACTCATGAGATAGTCAGAGGAAACAGCGCATTAGACAGAGGCATCTCTGTCTCCTGCTATTCCAGTGGACAAATGGCCCTTCTTGTAAACTGGAGAAACACAGTAGAAGGTAAGATTATAAGACCACTTCCCTTGGCTGGAAGATAATGCCACCAGATAGGACAGGAAAGGAGATTTTTAATGTGGAACTATACTGCAATCAAATTCAATTTTTTTTTAAGTGCTACATTAAACAAGTGTTTATACATTACATCCAAGTGTTCAAAGTGCTTCACATATATCATCTTAGCAAACAGAGTTGTAAATATTCTTAAACATTCAACATTTCTAAATTCTTTCAGTTTTGGCATTCAAATATTGAGCAAGGAATTTTGAATTCAAAATACCTGACAGCTATTCATTTTCCTCTGCATTTCCTCTGCATTTTCTTCTGTTTATGCCAAGCAACAGTGAGGCCCACCACCATGAACTGAATTTGCCCTTTAAAAGGTATGTTAGAATCCATTCTAGATATCCAGAAGTTATTTGGCTGACCTGTTGATGTAGAATGTGCTTCCTGAAGGTAGACATTTTGAAAACCATTGTGGTGTATACCATAGCATTTGAATTATCAAGTACTGTTGAATATCATCTGGGTAATATTGTGTGATACCAGATATCATTTGGTGTCAAATGAGTACATCAAATAATCAACAACATCAACATGCAAGAAGAATTTTGAAGATAACTTTAGGGAGCAATTTACTTGAATTGTACTGGTAACCCTTACTACAATCTTATGAGGGCTGAGTTCACACAATCACAAGGATCCTGGTTTAAAAGTTAATTACGATTAGTGAGCCCAGCGAAGCTGATTGTGTGAACACAGAATTTCAGGGCAATCCTGGTCAAACTGCTCCAATTAACCAGCATCAAGATGAGCCCTGGAGAGGTACTGCCAGTGAGTGTAGACTGTACTAAGCTAGATGTACCAGTGGTCTGACCTAGTATAAGGAAGCTTCCTATGTTCAAATGTTCTGTGTTCTTAAAAGTGTCTATAAGACTGGAGGCTTGATATATTGCTGCACTGGATTGCAATTTTAGCCTCCTGTTACAAGAAATTCACCATATCCTTGGCTGGAAATTAGAATGTAGGTGGACAAATTCTTCTCAAGCGCCTATGTATAATCAGAGCCTTCAGAATTTCATACATTGTCTTCAAGGGCATGTAGGAAATATTTTCTATGGAGAAGCAACTTTATGTATCCCCATAGGACTAGATTAAGCTGGCAAGGGGAGAGAACACCTGCATCTCCACTAGGACACCTGCTTATACAATGAATGCCACAAAGCTAACACAGCCACAGTCTGTCAGCGAGTGGGGGGAAAAGATGCAGACTGCTAAGAAAATTAGTCTGGGAGATCATAACGCAGGCAGAAGAACTTTGACTCCAGGAAAGATCTCACCTGCACCCTCATACTTACAGTTGAAAAGCATTGCAGAGCTTGCTGTTTTAGTAAAGATCTGTTATATATAATTGTGGCTTAGTTTTGTTCTATTTTTTTGTCATCCTATGTCATGTATGTTTTGCCCTGAAACTCAGGATTAATGTGCAGGTTTTATTGCCAGTGTGAGCTCTTTGGCTATTTTATTTGATTTAGATCCTCTTAGTATCGCAATGTTAAATTAAAGTACTTTGTCAGATCCTTAGGCAATATAAAATGGATTTCTGCTACTTCAGCATAGCTACGTGGATTCACATTGAGGGTACATCTGTAGATTTCCACACCATCAACTAGGAGCTGAAATTGTAGCTGGTCTTGTGATAACAAGCATGAATTATCCACTTTGCTAAGCAGGGTCCACCCTGGTTTGCATTTGAATGGGAAACATGTGTGAGCACTGTAAGATGATGGGCCACTCTGAGAAGAGCAGAAGGTTCCAAGTTCTCTCCCTGGCATCTCCAAGATAGGGCTGAGAGAGATTCCTGCCTGCAACCTTAGAGAAGCTGCTGCCAGTCTGTGTAGACAATACTGAGCTAGATGGACCAATGGTCTGACTCAGTATAAGGCAGCTTCCTATGTTCCTAAAGTTGCCAGCCCTGACTGAAGTTACTCCTGGAGATTTTTCCCACCTCATACGTTCTCCAGTATTTTATTTCCCTAATACCAAGACATTATAATATCCTGAAATGCTTTCAACAGTCACCTGAGAGTTATTCGCAAATGGCTTCATGCTGTGGGGTAAATGTTGAGCAAAGCCACTTCGAATCACACTCGTGGCACTGAGGGAAGCAGCCCTTCCCCTCTGCTCTCGGTTTTTGTTTTTACAAATTCAAATGGCATGCCTCTGTGTTTTCCTTCTAGCCAATTGTGGGGTGGAGTAGGGGAGGGAGAGAGAGAGATTACCAAACAGCTACATCTGCATTTCTAAAGACAGTGACCCTATTTGCTCCAATGTTTTCAGAAAAAGTAGTTTAAAACCAGCATCTTAAAAACCCATAAATAACTCGAGATAAGCTAGAATTTGTAAGACAAAGCCCAGTTTGTGTGTGGAATGGGTCCAAGGATCTTGAAGGGTCTTTGGGGTAAGTTTGGCTGGTATGTGAATGCACATACTCTCTTCTGAAGGAGATTTGGGGTATAAGCCCTGTCTGTAAAGCCTCCAGGAGATTGATGCCAGTTCCTGGAGGTTCCAGGCCAATTCGTGAGGGCTGGCAATCCTCTGCTGCACTTTGCTAAACCAGACACATGGAAAATATATGGTCAAAGCAAATAAGGTTTTGTTTTTTTCATACTGCTTTAAGATTGACAAGCCAGTCTTATGGACTGCATCACCAGTGCTGAATCTGATATCTGGCTAATACAATATCCAGGGATTAATCTGTCACAAGATGGCAGGTTGGAATCAAACGAGATGCTTGCCTAAATGTGGTAATGAGAGCTTTTGCCCTGGGACAAATGGCCACAGCGGGCCCAATCTGGACTACAACCACAGTGAGGACAAAGGGTTAAAGCTCCCTTTTTGCCATGGCCCCAATCTGGATTCCCCCTGAGTGTGCGGGACAAACCAAGCATGCAGGCCTCAAGCACACAACTGACATATAATGTAGGTTGGAATTTTGAGGTTTTGATAATACCAGAAAGAAAGCATTTTTCTTGTATTATACAGGATAAGAATTCAATGATATATTTGGCACACTGCAAGCGAGAAGGGATGACCCTTCCAAGCAGCCCTCAGATACATCACAGATTATTTCAACCCTAAACCAAAGGCTGGGTTTGAAACTGAAATGTATATGTTAAAGTAAGCAAAGCAATAAGCAATGAGCTATGACAATTAGCTATACACTGCAGGGGAAATGCTGAAAAAGAAGATCAAGTCACAGATGATGCAGCATTACAGTTCAAAACAATGGAGAAAGCAAGGGCTCAGTTATTGTGAACTGCTAGATCCCACATGCTCCATGGCAGCGGTTCCCAAAGGGGGGGGTACTAGTACCCCTAGGGGTATTTGAAGGGCTCCCTGGAGCTACTTGGGGCCTTCTTGCCTCTCCATACTGGATCCTCACTGCTTATTCCTCATCTAAGGGTTGCCAGCTTGACACTAACACATCCTGTGATATGTCTGCTACAGAAGGCGAGGGAGAAGAGTGAAGACCCTCCTCCTCTGCTTCTGATTGGCTGGCTGTACTGAGTACAACCCTCCCCTCAGCCTGATTGACAGACTTCAGAAAAGAACCAAGGAGGGAGGGGAGTTTCCCTTCATGAACCTTTTAAGAAATTTTGTTCTCCGCAAACCCCTGCCCCCCCCCCTGCAAAGAGAAAGAGATGTTGCACTCTTTTCACATCTGTGAAAACAGTGAAAGACATGGGGGCCAATTTCAGTCAACCTAAAGTAAACATCTCCCTCCCTCGCTCCCACTGGCTCTTCCCTGTACATACCATCCCTAAAGTCAAATTAGCTTTATGAGACTAACATTGAGTTGAGAACTACATGTCTGCTTTGTCAGTCAGTGCCTCACTCCAGAGCCCCACATGTGTACCACAGGATGCATGAAGCTTTCCTGATTGTAAGGGATACTCCATTATTTACAAGAGAGGAAGCAAAGCCACATGCACAAAGAGGCCTGGTCCTCCTTTGAAATTAATGGAACAGCCCATGCCAGCAAAAATTAGTTGCCACTAGAGTTCCTACGCCAATAGAAAATCACTGACTCAGGTTACAGACATGTAAATCAACTGAAAGATTCCTTGACAATGAAGAGAACTGAGTTAGCTTCGCAAAAGAAAGAATAAGTACAGAGTGTGCTTGTGTCTCTGTCCCATTCAAAACCATGGGATTTAAAACTGCTTAACTTTGTCTGGATTTTGCCCTAATTTATTAGTATAATAATGGGTCATCATTGCATTACACGTAGGATTTCTCTGCTTTTCTGAAAATTAATTTAGAGGGTTCAAAGGTATAATTATCCTAAGAAATAAACTGCTGCAATAGCTGCCAAAGGTACAGAGAATTAAAATCTTTAAAGACAGTGATGTAGTCAGGGAAAGTGATACTAATTCCCAGGAGAGTTGTATATGATTAGCTGCCATTTAAAGGGCTACTTTATTCACCACATACAAAATATGCATAATTGCTGTCTGACACAGAGAGAAAGAAGATGCAGGAGTGTAGTGAGAGAGCAGTCAGAAAGAACTTCCCAACTAATTGTGCTGGTGCGGTGGGGAAGCAGCCATCTTTGACATCCTCTCCTCCCCAGAAAACCCTCTGTGGCACAAATATATGTATATATCCCCAAGGGCTGCCTCCTGGGAAAGGCAACAGGCGAGGGTGTCAGAAACGGCCACTTTTTCACTGCACAGGTGCAGTTAGCACCTGTGCATCTTTGCTCTGTATATCAGCCACTGAGACTATTCTCACGACCAACCGAAACCGGGCTAAGGGAGCCCAGCCTGATTTCGGCTAGTCATATACTGCAACAGGAGCCGCACGGCTCCTGGTGGCAAGCCCGCTTAAATGCCCCCCCTTAAATGAGGTTAGCGGAGCACACGCTCGGCTAACCCCATTTTGCTGATCATGTTTCACTGCAGTGGAGCTCCATGCCGCAGCAACTCACAAGTAGCCTCTCGACCAGGGGGATCTCCAGAATGCCCTGCACACTCATGTGGGTCATTCTGGGACTTCCGGGGGCGGGGAGGCCTCCAAGCCCCATCGCCCGAATCAGCTCCGTGACGGAGCTGATAATCGTCTGGGTGGCCAATCCAGACACCCAGAGAGGGCTTCCTGCTTGTGTGTGGGGAGAGCGGGTCAAGCCCCAGAGTCAAGCCCGCTCTCCCCACAAACCCCATTCAGGCTCTCCACACTGCTCGTGTGGTGAGCCTTAGTGGATCTAGTCTGGGAAGGGAAGTGCTGGGCCTAATGAACTATAGCCCGATTCAGACATTATGCTGTATGAGACATCTGTACACATACACATGTTTGTGTGAATGACTGTACCTGTGTTCGTTTTAAAAGTGAACCTGGATACAGGCCCTTCAAAGGCATGGCACGGAGAGGAAGTGTACTTCTGTACCTGCGTTCAGCATAACATGGGAATGCCTCTACTTATGTGCAGATTTGTGCCTGTGCACACTGTACACTCTTTGTATGCATGTTGAACATAATGAGGCAAGTCTTACGATCAGTGAGACTCGCCGGAATGAGATTTGCGGGGAGAGCGAGCTTGGCAATAGCAATAGCAATAGCACTTACATTTATATACCGCTCTATAGCCGGAGCTCTCTAAGCGGTTTACAATGAATTTAGCATATTGCCCCCAACATTCTGGGTACTCATTTTACCGACCTCGGAAGGATGGAAGGCTGAGTCAACCTTGAGCCCCTGGTCAGGATTGAACTTGTAACCTTCTGGTTACAGGGCGGCAGTTTTACCACTGCGCCACCAGGGGCTCATAGCAGACGAGCATTCCTGCAGCCCTGGGTATGGATGTGCATAAAACGAGTTTGCCCAGTTCGGTTCAAATTCGTTTTCGAACCAGGAGGGGATGGTTTGGTTTTGGTTTTGCTCGAACCCCCCTCTGGTTCGGTTTGAATTCGAACCCAGTACTCCATGGTTTGCTAACCCATTGGTGGTTGGCAACCTTGCTCTGGGCCACCTCAACACCCCCCAAGTGCAGTTATGGGGCTGCTGAAACCTCCATTCTTCCTTAAGGAGAAAAACCTTAAAGCCACTTGTGGGGTACTGGGGTGGCCCAGAGTGAGTGGTGGTGTAGTGCACAGAGGGTGCTAACCACCCCCATGGGTTGCTAACCCATGGGGTACTGGGTTTTGTTGTTTCTGAAGTGTTCTGAGTGTAGATTCTTTGGTAGCATATAAGATTTTCAATGACAAACCATGAATCCATTCTCATTGCTAACCTTAAAGACACATAAACTTCAAAAATCACTTAGCCCTTTGCCCAATTCCTTTCAAATAATTCTGATAGCTTCCTTGCCCGCCCCCTTGGGAACTACCACCCACCACACTCTGCTCTAGGCCACCCTTTTGCCCCCGACGTGAAGCTATACATTTGCTGACACCTCCATGCTTCTTTATGGAGAAAAACCTTAAAGATGCGTAAACTTCAAAAATCACTTAAAAATCAGCCCTTTGCCCAATTCCTTTCAAAAAATTCTGATAGTTTCCTTGCGCCCCTTGGGAACTACCACCCACCACACTCCACTCTAGGACACCCCTTTCCCCCCGACGTGAAGCTATACATTTGCTGCAATCCTCATTATTCCCTAAGAGGAATTCAAAAATAATGTTAAAATTCACCAATAATCAGAGGAGTGCCACATTGCCTTGGGGTTTTGTGGGTGGTAGGCACCCCTGGGTTCCTATCACCCACCCCACTTTTGTGTCCCTAGGTGCTCCAAAATAGGGGATATGGGCTGGTTTGGGTCCCATTACACCCTATGAGAAAAATAATTAAAAATATTTCAGATATTCATTAAAAATCATAGGGGTGTCCAATTGCTTCGGGGTTTGGGTATGGGTGCTACACAATATGAAATAATGGGCTGGTTTGAGTCCCATTATACCCTATGAGAAAAAATAAAAATAAATTTCAAAAATTCATTAAAAAATCGTACAAATGTCCGATTGCTTTGGGGTTTGGGTGGTAGGTACCCAGGGGTGCCAGCCACCAGCCCACCCACTTTTGGAGGTTCAAACCTGCTCAAACCTGTTCAAACCGGTTTGAATCAAACCACCCCCAGTTTGGTTCGAATTCGAACCTGCAGCTCGAACCTGATGGCTGATTTGGTTCAAATTCTAACCATCGAACCACCCTTGTTTGAATTTGAACCGGTTCAAGTTCAAACCGGTTCGCACATCCCTAGCCCTGGGCAGCCGGATTGGTCACCCACACAACTGCCAGCTCCGTCACGGAGCCAGTGGGGGCTGCAGGGATCGGGGGCTGTGCGGCCCCCAGAAGTTCCAGGATGCCCCACGCAAGCGTTTGCAGCCTCTTGGCTGGGGGTCTCCTCATGTGTTGCCATGGCGTGGAGCTGCACTGTGGCAATAGATGATCAGGAAGCCCGGGTTAGCGGAGCACTCGCTCCACTAACCTGGGTTAAGGGGAGGGCTACTACGGAGGGCTAGCTGCCAGAGAACCACCAGGCTCACCTACAAGCCCAGTGGTTCTCATGATGGGGGGAAACCGAGCTCCTTTAGCCTGGTTTCCCCCCATCATGAGAATAGTCTCTCTGAGAGACAGCACAAGGTATGCTGGGATAGCATCCCACTCCTAGCTGAGAGACCTGGCTCTCCGGGTGCATACCTCTGGCTCTACTCAAATCAAGATATATGATGGGCTGCAGTGCCAACTTCAGGACAGGTTTCCTCCATATCTCAGGCTGGAGAATTGCAGGTTCTGTATTAAGTCACCCTTTAACATTAAATCACCTTTTAACCACCCTTTATCTCAGGGTGAACTTCACATTGGGAACTGAAAATGTTAAACAATAATTTGACAGGATGGTAGGAGCATGCACAAAAAGGTAGGAGCATGCACAGAGTGCACATCTTTCACTATGGGGTTGCCAGCTGCCAGCAGTCATACATTCAGAATCTGTAGGTGGGACTTCCAGATCACAGAATGCATGTGACTTCCATGACAATTTGAGACACAACACCTGTCTTGTTAGAATAAAGCACAGGCTATAAAATCAACCATGTCACAGAACTCTTTGCCATCCACAATGGAAAGGTAGCTAATAATCCTAATATAGCAAAGATGCACAAAAATTATCTAGCTTGTGCATCTTGCTCCTACCTTTTTGATGCTGTTGTTGCATCCTATTGTATCCTGTTGAAAAGGCCAAACTAGGCATCAGAAGTCAGAGGTGTGAAACAGTGACACAGTCACCTGAAAGATTTTAAGCAAAACAATAGGATAAGAGGCTGCAAACTGGATCAGATATATGGCAGAGAGAACCTTTCTGTGCAGGTTCTTTTTCAGTCAAAATCATGCTACCCATGCTGCTTTTCAACAGCATGATGGGAGAGGGAGTATCTTGACCCCATGGGTTGAAAAGGACCTTGAGACGGAGGGGGGGGCATTATCAGAAAATAATGCCCACTGAGAACAAATTAATTAAATACAACCTCTAGCTTCATCTCTCCTCTGTAGAGGTGAAGACAGAGATAAAGCTTAAGGAGCAACTCCTCAAAGTTTTTGCGGGGAGAGGAAAGGCAAATCACGGGGGAGGGAGGGGGAGAAACTTGTATTTGGGATTGGAAATAATAGCTGTCCATCATACCACTGGAAGAGTGTTCTGGTGCAGCCTCATGCTCGTTTCATTAAAATATATAAGGAATTTTGTGCAGTATTATTTATTTATTTATGTATTCAATTTATATACCACCCTTCCAAAATGGCTCAGGGTGGTTTACAAGAGGATAAAAGCAATTAAAACCAGTTAACAATTAAAATCAAAACTATAAAAACAGAATAAAACCAACTAAACAGTATGTCAGACACGTGGGTTATTAGGTTTGGTAAGAACGATTCAGTAAAAGGGGGGCACTGAATGTAGCGCTTTTTAGCTGGTTTTCACTCCTTTATGTGAACGAGTGAGTGTGTGTGTGTGTGTGTATGTGTGCGTGTGATATACCCCCATGTCTAAGCAGAGCCCATTATCATGATAAATCACTTTTTAATCAGAATAATTTTACACTAAGTGCTGTATAAATGCCTTTTGTTTCACTACTTAAACTGTCAATGCAACTAACAAGGGGAGTTTTGCAGACCAGTTGCTGTCGTTAAGAGTAGGAAGCAGGCAGTGGGGGGAGCGAAATCAATACAATTTTTAATTAAGGGTGCCTCATGACTAGAGCTCTTAAACAAGGGAATCTTCTTGTCAGAACATCTAGCCTTTAAACCCTGTTCCATATTCTGTCAGTGTGGAAGTTAACAGGCAGGAAAATGGAAGACGTTTATCATGGGCGTCTTGAAAGAGGAAAGGAAGGGTGCATGGATGGAGATCCTAGAGCAAGGGGTTCCCAACCTAAGGCTCACCAGCTGTTGTTGGACTACAGGTCCCTTTATCCACAATTTATCATGGCCGGGGATGGTAGGAGTTGTAGTCCAACAGTATTAGCTGGTGAATCTCAGGTTGACTACCAGTGCCTTAGAGCACGGGTGGGCATTAGGTAGTTTAGGAGCCATTAGTAACTCCCAGGCTTATCTGAAGTAGCACACCAGGCCTTTGGGCTTGCTTCTCCCTGCCTTTCCTTACAGCCACTCCTGCAAATCATGGCTGCCATTTTTAATGTCTCTGAGGTCATTCACACAATCAAAAAATTGTGTCCAACATGGGTTTGGGAGCTGTGTGTGCTCCCAATTTTTGGTTGTATGGCAGGAAGGGAGGAGGAAAACCTAGATAGCTTTTCCTCCTACCATGCTTCCACACAATTACTTCTACCCAGGTTTTCCTCTTACCTTGCTTCCACACAATGAGGCTCTTCTCACGATCAGTGAGAAGAGCCTGGATGGGGTTTGCGGGGAGAGCAGGCTAAGCCCGCTCTCCCCACAGACGAGCAGTCAGTTTGCTCTAGGCGGCTGAACCGGCCGCCCACACAACTGCCGGCTCCGTTATGGAGCCGGGGGGATAGGGGGCCATGCGGGGGAGAGACCCCCGAGCCAGGAGGCTGCTTTTCAGCCTCCCGGTCGGGGGTCTACTGGTGAGTAGCTGCACCGTGGAGCCGCACTACAGCAACTCACGATCATAGAGCCCGGGTTAGCGGAGCACTCACTCTGCTAATCTGGGCTAAGGGGAAGGTTACTTAAGCAGGTTAACCACTTGGAGGCCACCGGGCTCGCCTGGGAGCACACACAGCCCCCAAACCTGGGTTGGACACAGTTTTTGATTGTGTGAATGACCTCCATCTCTCTTTTGAGTTATCAGGGCTACTTTTGCTTTCTCTCCCATCAATTTCTCTTCAGTTTCTTCTCATGAAGGCAGCCTCTCCCTCTCACACGACACTAGTGAGGACCACTTGCTTGGATGGCTTTAAAAGGGGGCTTAGACAAATTTATGGAGGACAGGCCTATGAGTGGCTATTACTAGTCTGGTGGCTGTGGGCCACCTCCAGCCTCACAGGCAAGATGCTTCCAAATACCGGGGGGGGGGGGACAGCAAGATGGGGGCATCCCCTCACCTCTTGTCTGTGGGCTTCTCAGAGGCATCTGGTGGGCCACTGTGTGAAACAAGGTGCTGGACTGGATGGGCCTTGGGCCTGATCCAGCAGGGTTGTTCTTATGTTCCTTCTTGCTCCCTTTCTATTCTGCAGCAAAATTTTCCTGAAATTCAGGTGTTTTGATGTTAACATCCTTTATTCTGTCTTTTATTTTGTCTATGTAACTGTTCTTACAAACTGCTATTTTGTAACCGACTCTTCTTCCTCAAGCCACCATTTTGTGACTGACTGTCTCCCCAAGCTATCTGTCTATCTATCTGTCGATCGATCTATCTATCTATCTATCTGGCTGGCTGTCTATCCATCCATCCATTCATTCATTCATTCATTTCATATACAACCTATCCAAAATGACTCAGAGCCGTTCACAATTAAAAATAAAACCATTTGAAATATTTTATGCTGGTAGTCCCCAAGGCTCTGACAAAAAAGAAAGAAAGGAGCTCTTGGAAGCCTTAAATCTGTCCACCTCTGTCTTTGAGGAAGGAGGAAAGCAGTGCTTAGATCCCTTTCAGTTCATGTGGGTTTGTCAGATGCAGGCTAAAGTATGCAGATATTGATGTGCCTTGAAATTACTAGGGAGATCTCTCCTTTTAAAGGCATTTTGGGGAAAAAATTCTATAAACTGTAAAACAGACATTCTTGTCAGTAGTATTTCACCATATAGATTTTTGTCTGTGGAGAAGAAGAAGAAAAAACCAGCCTTTTGCACGTGTCATATTCTTCTTGAATTATTTGTGCTATTGACTAACTTGAGCTGTCTTGTCTTCATTTTGTCATTCTGCTTCCTCCTCAGTGATTTTTTCCTCTCTCCTTTTTTATGATTTTCTGATAGTGGTTTGGCTTTTAGCCTATATAAAAGGAACTTCCTATATTGCTCAATGGTTTCGTTCCTCGCCTCCACAGTAGCCATGGAAGTGTTTCTGCTTCTTCCTCTTCTTCTTCTGTGGCAGCGCGGTTCTTTATTTTCCATGAAAGGTTTGTCAGGTTACTCCAACCAACAGTCTTTTCTCATTAGTATTCCTGAATCTCATGCAATGTATTCTGGCCATATTCACACAGCTGAGGACCAGGTTAACTTGCTGTTTATCCAGGATAACACACCTGATACACTCCCAGGTTTGCTCATCTACAAGCAGAAATGCCAGTTAACTCACCCAGAAATATTTGTGTGCCATGTTTGTTAGTACAAGCTAGCCAGGAATTTTAATCTAGGAAAGGATCTCTTGTGTGGCATGCAATCGCTTTTGGAGGATTTGACCAGGATTTCTGCTCAGGTGAGTGAATATTGGGAGTGCTCTGGATAAGTTATCCTGGATAGGCAGTGGGTTCGCCCAGTTCTCAGTCATGTGAACACAGCCTTATTGAACTGAATTCATTACAACTAGTCACAGGAATGAAGGCTGATGGTTGATTAGTTCCTAAGCAGAAGTAGGGCATACTGATTACTGAGGGCCAAATACATGCTCCTTAGGAAGGCTCATTAGGGAAACATCTCAGGTGCTTCCTTTTGTTAACTGAGCCAAAAAACCATTGGTTCCTATCCTTTCATTTCTGGTGCTATAAGAGCTAGTCTTGTGGTAGCAAGCATGACTCATCCCCTTTGCTAAGCAGGGTCCACCCTGGTTGCATATGAATGGGAGGCTAGAAGTGTGAGTACCATAGGATATTCCCCTTAAGGGGTGGAGCTGCTCTGGGAAGAGCAGAATGTTCCAAGTTCCACCCTGATTTGCATTTGAATGGGAAACATGTGTGAGCACTGTAAGATGATGGGCTGCTCTGGGAAGGGCAGAAGGTTCCATGTTCCCTCCCTGGCATCTCCAAGAATAGGGCTGAGGGAAACTCCTGCCTCCAACCTTGGAGAAACTGCTTCCAGACTGTGTGGACAGTACTGAGCTAGATGGACCAATGGTCCGACTCGGTAGAAGGCAGTTCCCTATGTTCCTATGTAAATGACATGGGGGTAACATGTATTTTATCTTTGTGTGTGCCTCATGGGAATGAAACCCAACTCTCTCCCCTTCCTGACCTCACTTGGACTGTGCTCCATTGCATTAATGGAGCATTCTCCCTACTTAGATCACTTCCAACCTCAGAGCTTCATTGGGAGAACATTACTTAAAGCAGCGATTCTCAGCCTTGAGTCCCCAGATGTTGTTGGACTACAACTCCTGTCATCCCTAGCCACAATCCCTCCTACCTGGGTGGGCCCTGAGAGAGTTGCTTTGTTGCCACCATATGAATGCTGTGGGCACAGAGGTGGTCTTGGAGATTAGTAGCAGGCTCTTCTGAAGGTCCTGGGCCCTCATCAGCTGCCCAACTGTACCAGTCCCTGATGCCATCACTGGGTATTATTGATTAACTGTAGGTATGTATGTCTTTAAAAATAAATACATACATTTGTAAGCTACGGCCTATAAGTGTAACTTTCAGGGCATCTAACAATGGCTCACACAGAGTGAAAAGTTCTATGAGCATTGCAGTGGAACATGTGTGCAATTGTACAAAAGGGCTGTTTGCACAAATGCAAAAATTGCACAAATGCAGTTGCATGATGGGTGGCCATTATTTCCAATACCTTCCATCATGCAACTGCATTTGTGCATTTTTTGCAGTTGTGCCAAGAGTGCTCTTGCACAATTGCATGCATGTTCCATTGCAACACCCATGGAACTTTGAGCTGTATGTGAACCAATAACTTTAACTTCATTCAATTAAAAAATAATAGATAAAAAACCAGCATAAAATCAGCAGGGTTAAGAAAACAGGAGGGGAGGGGAAACCACTGCATCAAACCAAGTGCAGCTGACAAAGTTGTCTTAGCCTGGCACCCAAAAGGCAAAAGAGCAGGGCTGTAGTCACACATTTTGTTCAACACTGGCACCATCTGTGTGCAATATGCACAGGTACACATCTGTACACCAGATACAGTTATTCACCTGTTTTGTTGAATGCAGATACAGCAGTACTCTTCCTATCTGTGTCCTGCAACTGAGGGGGCCTGTACTCAGGTTCGCTTTCAAAATGAGTACTGGTGCAGTCACTTATGAATACGAATACAACTAAAACTTATATACCGCTTTTCAACCAAAATTCCAAAATACATTGATATAAACAAACAAACAAAATGGCTCCTTGTCCCCCAAGAGCTCACAGTCTCTAAAAGAAACATAAGCGAGACACAAGCAACAGCCACTCTAGGGATGCTGTGCCAGGGATGGATAGGCCAGTTGCTCTCCCCCTGCTAAATAAAGAGAATTGCCACTTTTAAAAGGTGCCTCTTTGCTCCATTGGCATTTCGCACAAACACATGTATGTCTGTGCAAACCTCTGAATGTAGGTGTAACATATCTGAATAGGGCTAACAGGCAGCAAGCGATCCTCCCTGGGGAAAGGATTCTACAGATGCCATTCTCACCAGTCACTGCCCACCTGGTTTCCAAAGGTACGGACACCTGGCAAATGGTCTCCATAAACTATCACAGTGCATGGGGAGATAAAGGTGACATTCCTTCAGGTATCCACATCCCAAGTCATATAGGGCCTCAAAGGTTAGCTCCAGCACTTTAAATTAAGTTTGGCAACAGACTAGCAGCAAGTCATCTTCCTCAAAAACCAGTCCCAGTTTACTACTAGTACTACCGATATTTATATACCACTTTTCAACAAAAGTTCCCAAAGCAGTCTACATAGAGAACTAAGAATAAAAAAAGAAAGATGGCTCCCTGTCCCCAGAAGGCTCACAATCTTAAAAGAAACATAAGAGAAACACCATCAACAGCCACTGGAGGGATGCTGTGCTGGGGGTGGATAGGGCCAGTTGCTCTCCAGCTGGTCAATAAAGAGAATCACCATTTAAAAAAGGTGCCTTTTTGCTCAGTTAGCAGGGGAAAACAGCCAGGTTCCTGGCTAACTGAGGTTTCCAAGAAGTCTTGAAGGCACCTGTCTGAGTGTAGGTTATAAATGTGCCCGGCCATGTGACTGATGTGGTGAATGTTTGTATATATTCCAGCACCACATGAAGTTGCGCCATGGCAAAATGTGGCCTGGTTGCTTTCAGCAGGGGAAAAGATCATAGCTCAGTGGAAGCTAGGGGAAGGATCAGAGCTGGAAGATCATTTGGCCCGCAGGCAGAAGGTCCCAGGTTCAATCCCTAGCATCAGCAGGGAGGGCTGGGAAATACCCATCTGGGGAAAGTCCCAGAGAGGGCTTATCAGTCAATGCAGATAGTACTGAACTAGATGGACCAATGGTCTGACTCAGTATAAGGCAGCTTCCTATGTAAAAGAAAAACAAACACAGAGAGAAAATGACTTCCTCTCAAACACTCATAGTGGAGCAAGGATTTGAATCTAGGCCTCTCAAGTCCAATAGTCACCCAATATCACCATCCTTGTAAAAGCCGGTGGATGAAGCTTGATCACCATCCTGCATTGTAATATCAAAGCAGTAATGCCTTCTTACTTCTCAAACATGTTGGTTAGCTATGGTGAATGTGTCCTTCATCAACATTAATGCTTCCCCCCCGCCTCCAATGAGACAATGAAAAGCAGCATTTCTGGGGAGATTTTGCCTTTTGATCTCCTCTCTGATCTAATGTAATTGTCCACCAGCAGAAGCGCTGTGAGGTGTAGAATAAAGTAATGAAGTTAATTTGATTTTCCACCCCTCAACCCGAGGATCTGTGTGCCCTTTTTGTATTAGGTTCCTAATGAGATTCTCTGTCTGCATTCCAGCAACCAGGCTGAGAGTGTAGGGAAGGGTTTAGCATTTCACACAAGGGACTGTCTCCATTTACATTCCATCCTTAATGGATGCAAACCTGCCTGCCCTTGAGTGACAAGGCACCCTCTTCCCTATCCAAGAGTTAGCCTTTGGCAGGATAGAACACCTTTCTTTTGCGTAAACTGCAAGACAAAACCCCAAGTTAGTGTTCCTGGGATATGGCAGAACAAATAAACATGGCTGCCATTCCATTCAGTTGCCATTCTCTCAGGTGATCATGAACAGGAAGGAAGACAGCCTCACACATGCCTCAGTTAGGAAAGCCTCAAAAAGCAGTGTCAAATGTCAGCTTCAGCTTCAGGTAAAATTGGTCCCTCAGAAATGGAAATCTAGAGTCAGAATCTTGTTTTACAGCCAGGGCAGATTCAAGTGGAATCAAGAGCTGGAGTAAAGCAAGGCAAATTGCACAGCATGCAAATGATCTTTGGAACTTACATGCATTGGACAGAGAGGGATAATTAGCATGTATGGTTTGGTCATGAGACACAAAAGGGAAAGAGAATTCAACAGGGAGTAGGGGTGTGCACAAAACCACCTGGCCTGGTTTGGTTCAAGTTTGAACTGAACCCAAACCGCACCAGGCCAGTTTGGTTCCCCCCTCTTTGAAACATCCCCCCCATTTGATTCAGTGGGGGGGGTTCATTGAACACTTTGGAGGGAATCTTTTTTTTAACTTATCCCATCCAGGGGGCTTCTCCAAGATGGTGGGGGTCAGCAGATGTTCCCCCTCCCCCCACTAGCCTTCATTTTTTAAAAAAAATCGCCTAGTTTAGGGATCTTCAGCCCTTTCCAGGCCTATTCCTCAGCACAATGGCCATTTTGGAGGCCACCATGTCTGCGCAGTAGAAACCTCCATGACTTGGGGGTGTTTGGTCCGGGGTTGAGTCGAACTGGGGGTGGTTCAGCTCAACCCCAAACTTTTGAACCGAATCAGTTCAATGTCAAACTGGTTTGGATTCGAACCTGTTTACACACCCCTAACAGGGAGTCAGACCACTAAAAAATTGGGTTCAATCCCAATTCTGGTTTGTCAGTATCTTTTAATTCTCCAGCTCACCTCCAGCCAGAAAAATAATTTTTAAAAGTGACTCAGACACAGGGGTGGGACCACCATTGAGTGAACGAGTTCAAAGAACCCGGGCCGCCAATGAAAAGGGCTCTTGAAGCCCTCATTGCACGTGACATAACGCAAAATGGAGGTGTGGCCCAATTGCCAGTAGGCCCACCCCAGTCCTCCTAGTCTAATTTCCATGAAGCACTTGCTGCCTGAAAGTGTTTATTTCCATTCTTCTTCCTCCAGAAAAGGAGAGGAAGGAAAATAAATGCTGTCAGGCAGCAAACACTGTCTGAAATGAGAGGGGGAGAGCTCGCTCAGGCTATCTGAAGCCCAGGCCATGCTCCTCTTGCATGTGACATCACATACACGGGGGCGTGGCTCAGACTTGGGATAGACCAAGCGAGCTCTGTCTTCACAGTGGAGGATATTGACCATATACCTTTCTGGAATTGCGCTTTTCAGGTTTTGCAGCTGAAGAGTGTAGATTCTGAGTGTAGATTCTGTGGTAGCAAATGAGAGTGGATTCATGGTTTGTATTGAAAATCTCATTTGCTACCAGAGAATCTACACTCAGAACACCTCAGAAACAATAGAACCCTGAACCCCATGGGCTAGAAACCCATGGGGGTGGCTGGCACCCTCTGTTCACTACACCACCACTCACTCTGGGCCACCCCAGCACCCCCCAAGTGCAGTTATGGGGCTGCTGAAACCTACATGATTTCCTATTGAAAACTTCAACAATTCACCAAAAATCAGCCCTTTGTCCAATTCCTCTGCAATTTGGGTGGTAGCCTCTACCCATTAGGCACTTAACTTAAACTGAGTAGTACCTCACTGCCTGGTGGGTGGGAGTGGGGTGTAGTTGGCACATGGCAGTTGACAATTGGCACTGTCTAAAAGATAGTCAAAATGAATAGAAGAAATGAAGGTGTGTAATGAATCCTCATAAGGATTCATTGAGTGAAAGTTATTATACACCAAAGAATCCGAACACTTGAAAAATAGTGACCACACATTTTGCTCCATAACTCCACTTCTATAAGGGCTAGAGCTTAGCCTTTTTTAAAAAATGAAAGCTGGGAATCTGGGGGAATTAATAGGACAGGTCCGAAACCCGAATCGATTCGAATCGAATCAGCCGCAATTCAAATTTTACCCAAATCTAGCCAATAGACCACAGGGGTGATTCGTTTTGTCTCCGAATCACCCAAATCAGCCAGATTTGGGTACAAATCGATTTGTATCCGAATTGATTCGCACATCCCTATTAAACATGCCTAAATCCTATATTCCTATGAAGTATTCAGAGTTGTCTTTGTATATGATCACTGCAGCCAGGATCTTATATGCGGCTAAATGGAGACAACAAATAATCTCAACGGTAGATGAGTGGTTATTGAAATTATGGGAATATGCCTCTATGGCTAAGGTCACTGCTTATTTATGTAATACTTTGGATGAAACATTTATTTCTACTTAGGAGCCTTTTATAGTTTATAATTTAGCACAGGGTCAACACTGCCATCCAAGATTTGGCTTTTCTTTCTAGGATAGATAGCTATTTTGATGTTTTCTCTGTTTCTCTCTTCTTCTTCTTCTTCTTCTTCTTCTTCTTCTTCTTCTTCTTCTTCTTCTTCTTCTTCTTCTTCTTCTACTGTATTTTTTGGCAAGGGTGGATTTGTGTGAGTGGGTGCTTTTGGAAGGTGGAGAACAGAGGGCTGCTGGACTTCCTGAATGATGTATATGTAATTATGAGATGTCTAAGAACTGCTAATTGTAACTTTACTTTCATTTTCTTTCTCTTCCTTCTCTATTATTTACTGTTTCTTGTTTTATTCTGTTATTTTGTTGTGGAGGCACCTTCTTCGGTCACCGACTACTTTGCTGAAGTTGGACTTGTGTTAAAAATCTATTTTAAATCTGCCAGTGCTCCAATTCAGCTTCTTAGGGGACTTTGCATACATTATGATTTTTTAGGTTTTTGGTAATTTACCAAAATTTACCAAGAGACTGCAATGCTCTTCTTAACCGAATGGGAGACGAAGATAGAATCACAGCATCATCTGCATAAAGGAGCACAGATATGTGCTTAGATGCTTAATTTTGGAGCGTGGTGATCTAAATTACTTAGCCTCTCCACTAAGGGATTTATATAAAAATTAAACAAGTTGGGCTAAAATGCAGCCCTGCCTTACACCTTCCTGGCTACAGAATAGCAGCAGCAAAGGTGCAGCTTGGGGTTGCAAAAAAAAAAAAAAAAAGACCCAGTCAACAGCACCTCATTTATTAAAGCCACTGGGGCTGCTGGTACAATTTTAAGAAAAATGGGGGGGGGGGCAGTTGATTGGCACTGCAAAAAGGGGGCGGGCAGCAGGCACTCTCTGCCTCTGTCTCTGTCCACTGAGCCAAGCAGGCCGGGCCGCCACCATCAGTCTGTTGTCTGCTGCAGCAGTCTCTGATCCTTCCTTTGTTGTATCCTCTTCAAGAGGGGCACATTATATGGGCTCTCTCTGCCTCCCAATCCCTTCATTGGACTGGGAGGCAGAGATTTCAAAATATATTTTGAAACTCCCTCCTTTCAGCTCCCTTCCCCCAGCCAATGGGGGCACAGTTGCCCATGACAACACTTGATTTGTATGATAACAAGCCAACCAAGAAGCAAGGAGATCTCAAGCCAATCAGAAGCCATTGCCAGAAGACCAATCAGCGAGGGGAAAACAGGCCTCCAAAATGACGCTTGAAATATCAAAACATTTCAAATCAAAATGAGGTTGTTTTTCCCCGAGCTTGAAACAGACCCTTTATTTATAGGGTGTTTTGTTTTGAGCTTGAAACATTTGACATCCCTACAACAGTGTCATGAACAGTGCCACGAGCCCTCTGATGTATGGGATGGAGCAGAGTGTCTGAGAGAGGAGTTGGATTGGAAGGCACCACCAACCCAGGCATGGTAACCCCATGCCACTAGAAACCCCCATGCCTGGGGTAGTCCAGTCAGTACCCCAAGGCCACAGCTAGGGGTGTGCACAGACCATTCTAAGGGCCTCCGGACCGATCCAGACCTGGGGCCGGTCCGGCGGTCCGGCACTGGGGAGGGTGGACCTTTAGGGGTGGGGGAGGGAGTATTTACCCCTCCTGCAGCTTTTCTCCCTCCAGTGCTCCTGCTTTTGAATGCATTTGCCGCCCCTTCCCCTGTTCCTTGGCTAAACGCTTCAAAAGGCTGACTGCGCGTGTGCACACCACGCGTGTCACATCCGTGTGTCCCATGCGTGCCTGCGTGCATCAGACATGTGCGTGTGCAACACATGGGATGCACAGCTGTGAAATGCGCGTGCAGCGTGCATGCACATAGTCAGCCTTTTGAAGCTTTTAGCCAAGGAACAGGGTAAGGGGTGGCAGGGAGGTACCTTGCCGCCCCAAATGCGTTCAAAAGCAGGAGTGCTGGAGGGGGGAAAGTGATGGGAAGGGTAAGTACACCCTCCCCCACCCTTAAAGAGCCGCCCTCCCCAGTGCTGAATCGCTGAGGTGCAGTTCCGTTCACATCACTAGCCACAGCCCTGCTGGTGTCCTCCAATTCAGAGGAGTCTCCTGAGGACTTCCCAACCATGACAGAGGCCCTCCAATGCCATCAGAACAGGCACCTGCAACATCAGGCAAGGCCTCTTTGAAGACCAAAGGTTGTTTCTGGATAGGGCTGGATCAGCCACTTGCCTAAACACCAGGCTTCAAAATCCAGCAGTTCACCAAGGGACACAGTTGGAACAACTTCCTCTTTTGTTCCAATATCCAGCTGTATATCCCTGAGGCCAGCGATGACTTTGGTTCTGACCTGTGGCCCTGGGAACTCTCCATGGTCTGAGGCGTCCTTCGTCTCCGCCTCCAGAGACTGTGGCAGTGCCTGGAGCAGGATGAACAAGGAATATTCTGTTTCTATGCTCTGTAGAAGGATGCCACTGACCTACCAAGCTAAACAGAACTCCCCATTAGTCGCTGAAAGGAGAGCCAGTCTTGTGGTAGCAAGCATGAATTGTGCCCTTTGCTAAACAGGGCCCACCTTGGTTTGCATTTGGATGAGTAGGCTACATGTGAGCACTGTAAGATATTTCCCTTAGAGGATGGGACCCAGGTTCAATCCCTGGCATCTCCAGGTAGGGCTGAGAGAGACTCTTACCTGAAACCTTAGGAAGTCACTGCCAGTCAGTGTAGACAATACTAAGCAAGATGGGCCAATGGTCTGACTCAGTGTCAGGCAGCTTTCTATGTTCCTATTGTAACCTTTTAGTCCCAGAGAGATGGCAAAATTAGGAGTATTGAGCTGTGATGGGACACCATACTTGGCTGGTGAGCTTCCTTTGGCTTGGTGGATCAAAAATGGTTCAGTGCAGCTCTATGTCATCTAGAGTTGGCCACCATCAAAATCAGGATACTAGACTCTGCCTCGGGAAGACTGTTTTATGTATTTTATTCCTGCAGAAGCATATCCAAACCCTTATAGCCCCCAGAGATGTGCCATTGGGTTCAAAGGGGCAAGTAACAGCTTTAAAGTGTGCAGCTTAAAAAAAAATCCTCCTGAGTTCAAAAGATACAAACAAGTGCTAAAGGTAATCATTTATAACTTTATTTAACTGAGGGCTCAAAGAGCCATTTAGCGGCTTCAGCTGAGTTCTCCATGGACAGTGGTTCGCCTCATAGAAGCACCATACATAATTCACTACAGGAGAGCCCCAGAACTAAGCAACGAGGCTAAATTACCTATCCGTTGAAGAAAAGGTTTTCCCTTCGGGTCAAGGTTGAAATCATTGGTAAACCAGCATGAAAGAGATCTGATCAGACTCGGTGTAGATTCCCTGGTTGTGCCTGGCCTGAGCAGTTCTTGTACAAACCCCTATTAAAACTCCAACATTATTTACAAGTCATATTTACTCTCAGTCAAGCAGACCGATGACTGTGTGGAGTGGGAGATGGAAGGACATCAATGTTTATAAAGCACCATTGATTCTGTTACTAAAGGCCAAATGATGCCAGCCAGAGACCAGCCATGTATTCTTTTCACAAGGGTGTCCTGTCAGAGGTGCAAGGCATTGCAGCTTAGTCTGAATACAAAAAACACCTCATTACTTCACCGGATAGGAGACGCTGCTAGTTACCGGCAGCAAGTGTGACTTCAGGAGTACAGTTCATGGGGTGTAGATGCCATCTGGCTGTCATTAAGTGGCTGATTGGGCCTTTCTGTGATTGACTGGTGATTGATTGACAGGTATTCAAGAAAGGAAAGCAATGGACTGTCTGTGTCAGTGAGCCATAGGAGCTTTTTGTTTCAACCCTGCTGCATGTATTGTTTCAGTTTCATCCAGGTAGTGTTTTCCATGGGGATTCCCCTTCTCCTTTTTTTTATCCCTGTGTGCTGCAGTCTCTGTTTCAGGTACATGGGAAGCTGGAAGAGAGATATGGAAAAAAGTTCGTAAAGGAAAAAAGGGGAAAGAACATGAAAAAGAAGAATTATGGCTTGAATAAAGGAGACGCTATAGCCCTATTCAGACATTATGTTGTATGAGTGTACAGATGTCTGTACACTCATACATGTTTTTGCGTGAATGACTGTACCTGTGTTCATTTTAAAAGAGGACCGGGGTACAGGTCTCTCAATGCATGCTATAGACAGGATGTTTGCTACTATACCTGCATTCAAGATGTGTGAATTACTGTACTCTGTGTACAGATCTGTACCTGTGTACATTGCACACTCATTGTATGAGTGTTGAACATAATGTGAATAGGGCTTAAGGTGACAAACATCAGCTGAGGACAATATCATGACGAAGAGGGAAAGTAGAAGTATCTTAAGATGATTACAACAAAGTAACAGCGAGGTTCCTTTGTGAGCCATGTGTGACCACATCAGTAGGGACACTGGAGAGAGAAAATGTACTAATATACATTTATATATACCCTGTTTCCCCGAAAGTAAGACCTACCCCGAAAGTAAGACCTAGCAGTAATTTCGGATGTACCGCTAATTGCCCTAGTGCATTTTTGGGGGCTAAAATTAATATAAGACACTGTCTTGTTTTCGGGGAAACACAGTATTACAGAATGTACATAATATACAGTGTACTAAAATATATTTTCCTCATGTTGTTCAAATGTTCATTTAGAGGGACAAGATCTGAATCAGCTACCAATTCAGTGGTTTATCTCTATTTTTCTGCAGTTTTATACAGCAGCAGTCAATAAGTCTACGGCTCCTTAAAAAAAATAGATGGTCTCCAAGCAGTTTATGAAGTGATAGATCATATATAAATAGGTTGTTTGCTCTCAGTACAGATGCCATCATTACTAACTACTTTCAGGCTCTTTGAGAGCTAAATAATTCCGTAATGCATCATTGAACATTTAGTTGCTTCGATAGCAGATGGTTTCAGGGGTCCATCTGCTCACAGCAATGTTCTCAACAAGCCCCCTTCACCTTCACCAAAAGGTTCAGAAGCATCAGAATATTCATTCTTCACCACAGGTGCCTTTCTTGGAGCCCGCCATAAGCAGAGAGTAGGTGGCAGTCTTTCAAGCAAGAAAAGGGGGCTAGATCTGACGCATATTGTAAGGTTTTACTTAACACCCCCTGATGCTAACAATATTGACTTGGAGGTAAATGTTTGATATTTTTTTTCTGGGGGAGGAGGAACTCCACTGAAGTGTTCTTGGGATTAAGGTGTTTGGCTGAGTGCAGAAGTACATACGTCATTGGCTGAGAGCAGAAGAGATATAGAGATGTATTATAGAGTTGGGACGTAGGCTCCAGTACAAGGATGAGCGGAGACCTCAAACATGCTCTAGAAATGTTTTGTTTGGCCCCATATGTTTCAAGCCTTGACATCTTAAGAAGAAGAGAGCTGGTCTTATGGCAGCAAAAATGAATTGTCCCCTTTGCTAAGCAGGGTCTGCACTGGTTTGCATTTGAATGGGAGACTACTCTCTGGGAAGAGCATCTGCATGCTTGCATGCAGAAGGTTCCAAGTTGCCTCCCTGGCTTCTCCAAGATAGGGCTGAGAGAGATTCCTGCCTGCAAGCTTGGAAAAGCCTCTGTCGGTCTGTGTAGACCAGGCCTGCACAACATAAGGCCCGGGGGCCAGATCTGGCCCATGAGGACTTCTGTGTTGGCCCCAAAGAAGGAATGTTTTGCAGTGACAGCAAGAACCATGAAGAGCTCTTGGCCTGTCCCCCTGGCAAGCAGCCGTGGCTCAACACAATTGGCTGCTTGAGACCAGGTGCCCCCCACCTGCCTTGCTGGTCCTACACCTACTGACACAATCCTTCATCCCTCTTTCCCCTCACCTTCCTGCCTGACTGCAACCCTCTGCTCCTCGCTTTAATATTCTTAATAATTAATTTTAATCCAATAATTGATGTGCTGAAAATTGACCTCGGCCCCCACACACCAAGTCATGGTTCATTCCGGCCCACTGGGGCATTTGAGTTGTTCAGCCCTGGTGTAGACAATATTGAGCTAGGTGGGGCAATGGTTTGACTTAGTATAAGGCAGCTTCCTATGTTCATCTCTTCTTCAGAATCAACTATAGAGTTCACACATAATGTTGCACCTGAGTTTGCTGTGAGCTGCTGCAGTCTCGGAAGCACACATGAGCCCTACAGTCTCTGCAATGATATGCCAAGATGGGACACGTCCTACGAACCCACCAACCTCAGCATTTCCTACCCTCTGTGCAGCAAGGAACCCGATGCCTGTAACTTAAGATTTGAGGTGAGTGACAGGTTCCATGCCACAAGCAGGGTGGGATATGCCAAGATTGGTGGGTTCATATGACTTGCCCAACCTCAGCATACCAATACTGAGACTGGAAGTAGGGACCACGTGTATTTCTGGGGCTGCATCAGCTTGTAGCAAACTTTGGGGCTACATTATGTGTGAACCGGGCCTATGTATGTTTATAGCAATTTTTAAGTTGTTTAGGTATCAGGCTGTGTCATGTTGAAGAGGGGTTGTAGTTCAGGGGTAGACCACATTCTTTACATGCAGAAGGTTCCAGCTCCTTAGCATCGCCTGGGAAGGCTAGGGGAAAACAGCCTGAAATCCAGAGAGCTACTGCCAATCAGCACAGACCAGGGCTGCACAACTTGGGCCCTCCAACTGTTGCTGGACTTCAACTTCCATCATGCCTGATCATTGGCCACTTGGGCTGCTGGAAGGAGTAGTCCAACAACACTTGGAGGACCAAAGTTGTGCAGCCCCACTGTAGACAATGCCGGGCCAGATGCACCAGTGGTCTGACTCTGTCTAAGGCAACTTCCTATGTTATTTTATATTTCATTCTTGGCTGTTCATTTGTAATCTACGGTATCTAGGGGTGGTTTGTTTTTTAAAGACATGAGTGTTTACAGTTGTCTTCTCATTGATTTTGATAAATGGATTGTATATTATTTCTCTTTGATAGCTGCCCCTGAAAAATACTTGGAATGGTCCATGAAGATTTGGAATGGTCTACATTTCTAGTGGACCTTTGGGGTCTCCTTTCTCTTTGTTCCATCTGTAGTGAGCAATCACACAGACAAGGAGAAGTACCTGCAGGGATAGTAGCTTCATATGATGGCTGGTCACTGCACATGGTGGCTCATCATGTGGCCACAGGTACCACACGATGGAATTATTAGCAGCTGCTGCACAGCACTTGGCCATCTGAAACTACCAATTAACAGTCAGACAACCTGAAAGAACAATACAATTAGGAGCACAGTCGATGTATGAAGTGCAGAAGAAAAGCGATTAAGACACAGAGTGGCAACACCAATTATTAACTCTGAGCTGAGTGAAACATAGAATGGGGGTCATGGATTTTACTCATTGAACTATACAAACACATTTTCACTATTGACGGATGGCAGACATGTCACTATCACAGCCATTTGTCAGCTTGCTAATATAACACCACCAGCATCGCTCTACCTCACAGCAACGCAGCAGAGGGAACTCTGCAGAAGGTGACTGTTCCTCCAGCCTGGCAGAAATGCTGATTATGCACTCAAGAAAGGACACAGCAGTCACATCTTTTATTATAGTTCTTTGTCTTCCTTCACAGGAGATATACACAGGACATTATTGAGAAACAAGGATAGCAGGTGAATGCATAACTTGTGCGCCCAGTTTTCATGCATCAGTGCAGCATCCAAAGAGAGAAGCCATGAGGAGAAACATGAGCAGCTACCACATTTTGTGCCTGTACATCTCTGTATACATCTGCCCACCGAGTCTATTCCATGGAGCACCTTGTCCAACAATCAGCATTGACAGCTGATGGTGTTGGAGAGGAGGAACATTCTAGGAGTTGAGAGCTACCTACCACCTGGGCAGAATTCCAAAGATACCACCTCACCCGAGACTGAGTTCTGGGCATCACCCACATTATTCAACCTTGGAGCACCTCTTCAACAAATAGGCATTTACCAGGTGCTGTCTGCAAAAAGCATTTCTCTTGGGTGGCTTTTTGGACTGGTTATCTATGGTGTGCCATGGGTATTGTGGGTTGATTGGCTGACATACTGCACAACATCACATACACAGAGCAACATAATTTTGCACAGTTGTGCAAGTGTGCTCTTGTGCAAGCGCAAAAATTGCACAAATGGAATTGTGTGGCAGTACAGTACAAATAATAGCACAGTACAAATAATGGTCCTATTGTTGCACAACTGCATTTGTGCAATTTTTACACTTGTTCAAATGCCCAAATATTACATTGCGATGCACACACAATGCTGTGCAGTATGCCAGCCAACATGGTTCAGATGGATTTTATGCAGCCAGTGTCTCGTTTTTATTTCATTTGGCTTCTTCTGTCCCCCAAACCATTTAATTATTTCAATCGTGGGCCACTAGGGACAGAATTATTAACATTTAGGAAATTGCCGTAAGCCATTTGGTGCCCATGGCACAAAAGTGGGATGTAAATCAAATAAATGCAGGGATGGACAGCTTCATGCTTTGGATGTAGAAAGACTAGACCCAGAAGCACAAAAATCAGATGGACAAAAAGGGTTACTTATCTTACAGTCCTGATCTATCCCTGCAGCAAAAAGATATGAGAATGTGGTGGCAGAGTCCTGAGATGATAAGGTGTGCATGGCGCTTTCCAGACTAGCTGCTCATCAGCAGCAAAATGCCTCCATTCGGGCAAGTTGCATCCAAAGCGCAAACAGAAAGGGGAGCAGTCTCGCAGCAACTAACAATCCCTAAAAACAGCAACTTTTTCACATCGGATATACGACGAAACAAGGCATTGGAAATGTGAATGGTACACTGCTGTCCTCGTAGGGACTGTGGTGTCATGATGCAGGAAGTGTGGAAGCACACTTCCGAAATACATCCTGACCCCGTTGTAGGGTCTAGTCTGGAAAGCGCCTTGGACCACCTCAGACTGCAGGTGTGGGCCAACGTTTTTGAATTCTACATTAAAGACTGGCTGCCAGTTCAAAACTAGCACAGCACACAGTGCACTGGCCTAGTGCTTTTCTCCCTGATGTGCTATTTTTGGTTTACTCTTAGAGACTTTTTTTTTTTAAATGGAGGAGCATTCAGAAATGATAGCTTCTATCTGCAGCCTGAGGCTGGAGTGCTGCATTCACTTGAGTGAGTCACAAGTGGTGTATGCCTGGTCGAGAGTGCAGAAAAATCTTTGGGCTCATTCATACGTGCATATTCATTTCTCAGTGATTGTAGCAGCATTTTTATTTGTTATGTGTGAATGAACTATCATATATTTACAATAGACAGACCATGTATATCACTCAGTGTCAGCTCTGAAACAAGTTAAGATGATGGAATCAGATCACTTTCAATGGAGAGTCCTTAAACGTGCAGTGCTCACATGATGAAAGTTACGTGAAGTGTCAACCAGCTCATAGTATACAAAAACCATACTGTGTAGATTAATTTTTGACTGATTCTGAAATGGTGTTTAAATGAACTCAAGAAGCTGCCTTATACCGAATCAGATCATTGGTCCATCTAGCTCAGTATTTCCTACACATAACAGATAGAAGGCTGTGCTAACTGGTCAAAGAGATCAAAGAGCCAAAAGAAAGATACCACAGACCAGGTACGAGATTCAGTGTACAGGTGCTTAGATGCCAGTGCCAGAAGCCTCTGAGCCAAGATGGGTGAGCTGGATTGCTTGGTTGCTAATGAAGAAATAGATATAGTGGGCATAACAGAAAAATGGTGGAACAGTGAGAATCAGTGGGACACTGTTATCCCTGGATATAAACTCTATAGAAAGGACAAGGAGGGGCGCCTTGGAGGTGGAGTAGCACGGTTTGTTAAAGAAGGGATAGAATCTAACTAGCTAGAAAACCTAGGAGGCCTGAAAGGAAATGTGCTACTGGGAACATGCCCTCTGGATCAAAACACTTATAGTGACTGGGAGATACAGAAAGAAATCAGAGAGGAGTCAAGGAGAAGCAGGGCAGTAATAATTAGCGACTTCAATTACCCACACATAGAATGGGTAAATTCACAGTCAGGTAATGACAAAGAGATCAAATTTCTAGATACGCTGAATGACTGGGCCCTAGAACAGTTGGTCTTGGAACCAACAAGAGAGAAGGCGACCTGGGACTTAATCCTGAATGGCACCCAGGACCTGGTGTGTGATGTCAGTGTCATCAACCCTTTAGGGAACAGTGACCATAGTGTGATCAAATTCAGCATACATGCAGGAAGGGAATCACCAAGGAAGTCTAACACAGACATTTTGAATTTCGGAAGAGGAAACTTCTCTAAAATTTGGATTTTGGTGAAAAGAAAATGAAAAGGGAAAATCAGGAGAGTCACTTTGCTCCAGAATGCACGGAATTTACTTAAAACCATAAAACTAGAAGCCCAGTTAGATTTGGAGAGGAGAGCTGGTCTTGTGGTAGCAAGCATGGCTTGTCCCCATAGCTAAGCAGGGTCTGCCCTGGTTGCATATGAATGGGAGACTTGATGTGTGAGCACTGCAAGATATTCCCCTCAGGGGATGAAGCCGCTCTGGGAAGAGCATAAGGTTTCAAGTTCCCTCCCTGGCTTCTCCAAGATAGGGCTGAGAGAGATTCCTGCCTGCAACCTTGGAGAAGCCGCTGCCAGTCTGTGAAGACAATACTGAGCTAGATAGACCAGTGGTCTGACTCAGTATATGGCAGTTTCCTATGTTCCTATGTTGTATACCAAATAGGAGGAAAGGTACCACCAAGACTGGGAGGATGCCAGCATGGCTAACAGGAAAGGAAGCTATAAAGGAGAAGAAGTCTTCCTTCAGATATTGGAAGGCCTGCCCAAATGAAGAGAACCGAAAGGAACTGGCAAAAGAAATGCAAGGTGACAATAAGGGAGACGAAAAGAGAGTTTGAAGAACATTTAGCTAAAAGCATCAAGGGGAATAAGAAAAACTTCTTTCAATACATCAGAAGCAGGAAACCTGCCAGGGAGGCAGTTGCACCATTAAACAATGAGGGAGTGAAAGGGATTATTAAGGAGTATATGGAAGTTGCAGAGAAGCTACAATAATTATTTACATCTGTCTTCACGGCAGAGGATACTGAGCATATACCTGTTCCTGAACTGGTATTCTCAGGGAAGGGGGCTAAATAAGTCAGAAAGAGGTGACAGGAGATGACGTTTTAAACTCAAATGCAAAATTGCCAACCTCCTTGCAAAAATATATAACTTATCCTTACAATCAACCTCTGCACTGGAGGACTGAAAAGTATCCAATGTAACACTGATTTTCAAAATGGGATCCAGAGGCAATCTGGAAAATTACAGGCCAGTTAGCTTGACGTCTGTTCCAGTGAAATTGATTGATGGAACGCATTCTCAAGGATAAAACTGTAAAGCACTTAGAACAGGTCCTGCTGTGGGAGAACTAGCATGGCTTCCTCAAAAGTAAATCATGAACTTTTTGGAGTTCTTTGGGAGTGTCATGTGAATAAAGTTGATCCAGTTGACATAGTATACCTGGACTTCTGATCACGACATCTTAAGTAGAACATTGTAGAACTGAAAAAGGTGCAGAAGAGGGCAACCAAAATGATCTGGGGCCTAGAGCACCTTTTTTATGAGGCAAGGCTACAATACCTGGGGCTTTTTAGTTTAAAAAAAACATGACTGCTGGGAGACATGACAGAGGTCTATAAAATCATGCATGGTGTGGAGAAAGTGGATAGAGAGAAATTCTTCTCCCTCTCGCATAACACTAGAACTAGGGGTCATCCCATTAAATTGATTGCCAGGAAATTTAGGACTAGCAAACGAAAGTACTTTTTCACACAGTGCATAATCAGCTTGTGGAGTTCTCTGCCACAAGATGTGGTGACAGTCAACAACCTGGATGGCTTTAAAGGGGTTTGGATAATGGAGGAGAAGTCTATCAACGGCTACTAGTTTTAGGGCTATAGGCCATCTCCATGCAGATGCTGAGTTTGGTGTTATGTGTTGTTTTTCCCCCAAATAACTTTTCAACTACTACAATGAGCATGTCTAGGGTGAACATATGCAAAAGAGCACATGATTTCTGCATCTTTCCAAGTGGAATTTTGGCAGGTGCAACCTCTCATATAGAACTGACACACTATTGGAAGCCCTGTCCTCTTTTGTCACTGGTTACCTTATGGGTATATGTAGTGTCATCTGGTTGCTCTGTTTCTGGTACTGTCTGCATAACCATATATCAATGCATGAAAGAAAGAAAGAAAGAAAGAAAGAAAGAAAGAAAGAAAGAAAGAAAGAAAGAAAGAGAAAACTATCCCTGAATTTTTAATGTCTTACCTGCCTGTCCCCATCTATTTTATGAGCTCATTCCTCATTGTGTGTGGCAGCTACTAAATGTGATACTGAACAAAGTTCTACAGCTGTTTAGGGAATAAGCATTTTTCTCTGCATAAGTATATAGTTGCATTTCCCCCCTTTCATTTTACCACATTCTATAAATCATGGCTGCAAACAGCACCTACAGTAAAATATTGTCATGTAAAATCATTCTGCGGAAGGTTTTATTTGCATTGTACTCAAGAGTTAATGTGTCAATAAAAAAATATGATTTCACCTGAACCACTCCAAATAGATGGTTCTCTGCTGTACAGGCTGTGTATTGAGTCCCTCTCAATTTGCATCTAGGCAAGTAGTCAGATATTGAGAAGTTCTCCTGTGCAAGTCAGATGGGAATGAATGGGAGAGGGGCCGGAGCATGGCAGTGGCTTGTGCAGGAGACCTTCCCTGTGGCTTAGACCCTACTTGATGACCTAGATGTAAATCAGGCCTGCTCAACTTAGCCCCACAGCTGTTTTTGGACTACAGCTTCCATAATCCCCAGCCACCGTGGCCAATAACCAGGGATTATGGGAGTTGTAGGCTAACATCTGCAGGAGGGCTGAAGTTGAGCAGCCCTGATGTAAATTAACAGGACTAGATGCACAGCTGTAAAGCAGGATCCTATTTCACAATAGACTGTGGTCAAAACAGCAATTCCAACAGTGTTCATGAGAGCACTGGTAGCATGTCTCAAGAAATCAGTCAAAGATACCTGTGAGCCCAAAGTGTTCACTTAAAATGAGTCTGCCCACTGCATCTCTAAATGATTCACTGTTCTGGTCTGACAGTCACACACCAGTGGTGGTTATGCAATCCAACCTCTTTAACGGAGCCTTTTTATTGTCTTCTCCTCTGCCCAGATCTAGATGTGCCCTTACTCTAACGTGGGTTAACACATTACCTACAGCGGATCTTGGTGGTAGGTTTAAAGGGATACCTTTTTCTTCCCGGCTGTGTCCATGTGGCTCTAAGGCCATAGAAACTACTTCACATGTCATTCTATACTGTGCTTTTTATAGGGATATAACACTTAAGTTTAATTTCTCCTTTGCTGGAAAACCTCCCTGGATGCCCTGACAATTTATATCTAAATTTCTTATTGGCAAATACCAATAAGAAGATTATTTGCAGAATAGCTAAGTTTTGTTATATTGTCTGTAAAATTCGTTCTGAGCTCTTGTAACTGCTTTTTGTACTGCTGTACTTTTTTGTAACTGTTTTCATTTACTGGTCAATGACCGAAATAAAATCTACCTACCTACCTACCGACCGACTTACCTACCTTGGCTTCTCTATTTTGAGTAAATTCCTAGGAGCGTATATGATAAACTGCATGCCCACAGAACCATCAGCGTGCATGCACCAATTTTATAAGGTAGAAGAGAACTGTCAGCAAAAGGTAAGCTCATAACCAATGCCATTCAAGCTGAAGGGCACGGTTGCCTGTCACTTCACTGTAGAAGCATACCCATAAAGGTGACTCATTGAGACATCCGAGGCAGGCTTCTATGAGGATACATGGTTCGTATCCATGCACACTGTCTTTAGAGGGTGTGGGAGCGAGATATGGCTCTGATTTTAGTTCAGAAATAAAATGTCCCTCAACTATCAGATGTCAGAGAAACACTGCAGTAGATTAATGAATGATAACATGGTCGCTGTTTCAAATTCCAAATGTTATGTGTACAAATATAAAGCACAGTTGCTTATAATGACAAACTGTCCCCTGCCCAAAAGGTTTACTACTATTATTGCAAGTATTTATATTCCACCTTTCAACAAAACTTCTCAAAGTGGTTTACAAAGAAACATAAATAAACAAATGGCATGTAGCTGTCTGTAGAACATCAAATAGAAGGGATCTCCCATCCCTTCGCTTTCAGTTATTTAAATCACAACACCCTCCCTTCCTCTCCAATTCTCACAGAAAAAGAAGAGAGGAACTGAGGAAATACCCATAAACAGTGGGTATATTTTTCCGGCAGTGCCATTTGGGTGCCATTTTGCCTTCCCTGCTCTATAGGCCATCCATGAGGAGAAGGCTGGGTGAGTTCCATGATCTATTGCCTGAAGCAGCCCACTTCACCCTGCTTCTTAGCAGTGCTGCCCCCTCTTATTCCCCACAAATGAATTACACAGCATAACCACTGCTGGGCAGGTAAGGAGTGGGGAGATGAGTCAGCCTATGCCCTTCTTTCCTCTCAACCCTCACTTACCCATGGATGGTATCTCTCAGGGGCATTGCTAGGTACAGTACTTGAAAGATCCAGGTCCCTGGTCCACAGCCCCTCTTTTGAGAATTCAACTCAGTCATACTGCCCCGCAGAATAATTACTTTTTTAAAAAAAGTCTCAAATATTAGAATACAGCACCTATGAAGGTAGAAGCAGCAGAGAGCAAGGTGAGGCTAGGAGCTCTCTCCCATGTTCTGTGCAGGTGCCTCCATTGCTGTCTTTTCTTTCTGGAAGAGATCGTGGAGGAGGGAAGTGGCCTTTGGCCAGTGTGCCCTCTAACAGGGATTCCCAGATGTTGTTGACTACAAGTCCCAGAATACTCGGCCAAAAGCCATTGCAGCTGGGGATTCTGGGAGCTGCAGTCAACAACATTTGGAAATCCCTGTTACAGGGAACACTGGAAGTGGCTGATGAGCAATTCACTAGGAAGCCAGGCCTCATAGGCCACACTCTAGCATTCCTCTCTCTGTTATATGCAAACATCAGAGTTATGCACCTAAGTAAAAAATACTTTTCAAGGAGTTGCCTGAAATATCACTGCCCATTCCTTCCATGGCCAGTCACATGTAAGGCAGCAATACATGTTTCAAAAATGGGGTGGAACCACTCACCATTCTGAAATATGGGCAAATATTTCAATGGCAAATTCTTTGCATAAGGTTCTGGGTCACTGCAAAAATGATGTTCAAGGTACAATAGTTAGACATTTATTGTTTGGGGCTAAGTAAGCATAAGTAGTGCATAAATGTTGGTTGCAGATACCTCTCCAAAGACTGAAAAGCTTTCTAAGAGCAAGTAAGTAAAGTGTGCCATCGAGTCAGTGTCGACTCCTGGTAACCACAGCGTCCTGTGGCTGTCTTTGGTAAAATACAGGAGGGGTTTACCATTGCCTTCTCCTGCGCAATATGAGATGATGCCTTTCAGCCTCTTCCTATATCGCTGCTGCCCGATATAGGTATTTCCCATAGTCTGGGAAACATACCAGCGGGAATTTGAACCAGCAACCTCTGGCTTGCTAGTCAAGCCATTTCCCTGCTGAGCAAGTAGCACTAGGGATGTGTACGTACCTGTTTGGAGGCCCTTTTATGGACTTTAAGGGTGGAGAGGGTGCACTTACCCCTCCCTCCATTTTCCCCCTGCCAGTGCTGGAGTTTTGTAAAATCCCTCAGGACGGCAGCATACATCCCTGCCGCCCCTTCTTCTTGTTCGGCCATAAGTGGCCGGAAGTACCGGGCATAACATGAGGCCATTTGGTTCAGCATAACATGTAACTGCACCCTCCCCCACCCTTAAAGTCCTACCCCCCCACCCCTTCGAGCCACCCCCGCCTGGTTCCATGCACATCCCTAAGTAACACCACACAAACAGAAATAAATCCCATTGTATACGTTCAGATCCACCCTACTTCAAAGTCCCATTATTCAAAGCTTCCCTTTAACTTTGCTTTGGCATGTCTTAGCTACCAACAACGAATGCTAATTAATGGACAATCAAGGTAGCAGATCATGTGCAGGAAGAGAAGAGACTGAAATACCCCAGAAGAGACTGGGGTTTGGGCCAAGGAGGCAGGTTCCCCCACCACCCCATTTGGCCAGAGGGTAAGGCCAAGGGGGGAAAGGGACTTTAGGTTTGGGGGAGGAGAATTTCAAGGGAGGGAGTTGTTGCTTTTGGCTACTGATGGTCCTTTGGGACTAGCATCTCCTGCTTGCATGCCTATTGCTACCTACCTACTCAACACATACACTGATGTATATTAAAAAAATTTTAAAAAATCATTAAAGGGACCATAAGTCTTCAGTCTCTCCTAGGGAATGAGCCCTGAAGGGGGTTGCTCTAGAATTCTCCATGGCAGACATGGGAAGCAAAATGGTACTAAATGTTATTCTGACAGCCCAATCCTAAGAATGTTTACTTGGAAGTAAACCCCACTGATCCCACTGGTGCTTGCTTCTAAGTGTGCAAAGGATTGCAGGTGATACCCTGTTTCATCTACACTTAGATACTTTGTCTGCATAGCCCAGCAGTGTTTCTGTTATGCTCTTGATCAGCAACTAGTTTTCTTGGAGGGCTGCTTTGGGAACAGAGTATGGGAACAGAACACATCTTTACCCCTCAAAGGGGCTTTTTGGCAAGTCCTGCTACCACAGACACCACATCCTCCATACCCTCTTTTACCCCTTGATTGGCAACTTAGAGGCCAGTTGGTATCTCTCATTAACCTGATTCAGACATTATGCTGTACATGTCTACAGATTTCTATACACTTGCACATGGGTTTGTGTGAATGACTCTACCTGTGTTTATTTTTAAAGTGAACCTTGTTACGGGCCCTTAAAATGCATGGTACAGATAGGAAGTGCACTTCTGTACCTGTGTTCAGCATAACTTGTGAACGACTATACCTGTGTACAGATCTGTACTATACCTGTGTACAGATCTGTACACATCTGTACCTGTGTACACTATACACTCATTGTATGAATGTTGAACATTATTGTTGTTGTTGTTGCTATTTCGATTTCTATACCGCCCTTCCAAAAATGACTCAGGGCAGTTTACACAGAGAAATAACAAACAAATAACATGAAACAAATAAGATGTGTCCCCAAAGGGCTCACATTCTAAAAAGAAACGTAAGATAGACACCAGCAACAGTCACTGGAGGTACTGTGCTGGGGGTGGGTAGGGCCAGTTACTCTCCCCCTGCTATATAAAGAGAATCACCATGTTAAAAGGTGCCTCTTTGCCCAGTTAGCAGGGGTTGAACATAATGTGTGAATGGGCCTATTGTGTCAGATCTGGCCAAACCACTTCCTGTTGTTGTCCCTCTCCCTGTCTCACTTACATAACATATTCATTCTTCTACTCATATGAAGAATTTAAGTCATTGACATTCACATCCACAATGTTTCAAACAGGAGTTTTGCTTGCTTGAGTGTTATTTCACATCACCAGTCCTCAACTACCAGTGGCCTTTGGGCGGCCTTTAAAAAAAAAAAAAGGGAGGAAAGGAAATACCAGCAAGCATGACAAATTCCATAAAGAAGGCAGACATCAGTGCTGCGCGGAAACACTGACATTCCACATCTAACTACCCACATTTTTGAGGCAGCGTTCAAGTTGGAAAATCACCAGTGGCAAGAACAGTTGCCATTTTGAATTTGGTTTCTTCGTTCACAATAGCTCTGCATGAGAGATAATCAAGGATTTAATTTGTTTTTACAAATGCAGGCAGACAGAGGTCTAAGTTGGAATCAAACAAACCATGTCATATTTTTTATTGTATCAGATGGTAAATGTGTGTTCATCACATAAATGAATCAGCCACCTAAAAGCTGCTACATGTATGCTTTCCCCCTATATTTTTGTTGGGGAAAAGTATTAAAATAAACACATATACAACAAAATAGTTTCAAAAGAGCATCTGCACACAAAGCATATGCATTATATTGTTTTCAAAAAAATATTCAAAGGTATATTATACATTCATTTTCTAAAATAAAGAATTATTGTTGTCCTCCCCCCGCAAAAAATCCAGAAACATGACTAATAATGATGAGAACATTGTGTTGCAAAGTTGCATTTAGATATTATCTATATATATATTTCTCTAAGGCGTACCCGTCACTAATCTCATGCATGGCAGTGGGAGAGGAAAGTGGCGGGGCGGGAAAAAAAACGGTGGTGGCGGGGAGAAAATGGCAGCTGCAGGCAGGGGGGAAGTGGTGGTGGGTGGGGGTGGGCAAAGAAATCGACGGCAGCAGGCGAGTGGGGAAACTAGAGCAGCAGATGCTCTGTGCCTGGCCCAGATATAGTTAATACTATTTTATTATTATACCATTTTACCATTTTATGATTTTACAATTCCCATTTTGATTATAATAAGCATTCTAAGTGGTTAACAATTTGTTCTAGTTAGTGTAAACACTCCTCATTTTCTGAGCTCCTCCTCTCAACTTTATCATTACTGAATGAGTGAATGCATATACAAAACAAGTAAAAGTTTACCCTTTTCCTGTTTAAAATTGTTGAATTCAAAGAGCAGAATCCTCCACAGCTCAGGACCCATAGCAGGCAGGGACATTTCCTCAGTCAGCCCCAAAGATGATGTGAAGCCTCGGACCACTTGCAGTCTCTCTCTTTTTTAAATTGTTTTATCAGAAATAAAAACAAGAGACATAAAAAAACAGAAGAAAAGAAAAGAAAGAAAATAGAATAAAAATACACCAATTCTCATTACAATCTGTATGTATCAACCTGAATTCCTTCAACCAACATCTCTCTCCCCTCCTTCCCCTACTCTGAAAAATATATAACTAAAAAAGTAAAAAATTAATAACAATAACAATAAAATTGATGCTCCTGCTATCTATACACAACTGTCTGCCTTAAGTCTCTCTACAAAGAAAAACCAAATCTCGGATGAAGCACTAAACCCTGCAATATATTATATTGAATAAATGGTTCCATGTCTGAAAGAAGTCTTCAGATTTATTCTTAGTATATGCAGTAATTTTAGCTATTGATGCATATTCCCAAAGTTTGAGTTGCCAAGCAACTAAAGTCAGAATCAGCCACTTGCAGTCTCTTTGCCTGACCTACCTTGTCTGATTGTTGTGGGGATAAAAGAGGAATACTTTCTGAATGTTGCCTGAACCTTTGTGGAGGAAGGGAAGGTTACGGTTGAACTGAAATATGAAAAATAAAACAAATGCATTTGAACTTATCCACATCCATGTGGGTTGGCTTAATGGCTTCGATACACATAATGAAATCTTGTGCCAGTCTTGCAGAGTTGCACTAAGGTAATTTTGGAGCCTAGAGTGCTGGACTAGGACCAGGGAGACCACAGTTCAAATCCCCATCCAGCCATGATACTTGCTGGGTGACTCTGGGCCAGTCACTTCTCTCTCAGCATAACCTACTTCACAGGGTTGTTGTGAGAAGAAACTTTAAGTATGTAGTACACCGCTCTGGGCTCCTTGGAGGAAGAGCGGGATATAAAATGTAAAAAATACATAAAAATAAATAAAGGCCTTTGGAACCCCCACCCCACCGGAGGTCCCCTGGCACTGCAAGTTAAGTATCATCGCCCTACACAGACACACACAACACACACACACACAGTGACAAACACAGTATTTTTAAAACATGGGGTATCTTTACGCAAATATGCAGTAGCAGTAGCAGAAACATTTCAACATGCAACTTAACATATTCCAATCCAGCATTTTTCTTTGCCAACTCCCCCCTTTCTCTAAAGCACCGAGCACAGGTCATAAAGCACCCAGCACTCAGCCGCCCAGCACAGTGCAGGCCAGAAGTGACCACGCCACCCGGGACAGTCCTCTTTAGAGGATTGGGGGGGGCAGGGGGTGTGGAGGCCCTGGGCTTTGGCCCCCAGGGGTAAGTCCAGGGGTAAGAGCACCACTGCAGTCTTGGCATACAGAGGGCAGGTCTCATGATTCAGCACCTCACATTATTCACCTGCCTTGGAATCCTGTGTAAGTTTGCATGTGTGGATGTGCATATAAAGGTCCCCCATGCAGTGTTCTCTCTAATTTTTTTCATCTGTGTGTGGAATGAATTTGGTTCTGGGCTGCAGTAGCAAGGCAGTGTGCATGCATATGCATTCAGAGTGGGGCATTCCTGATTCAACCTGAGCGGGATCTAAAATTAACTGAGGGGACATCAAAAAACTTGTAAGTGCATGCACATGTGCACACCTTAGAGGGAACACTGCTCCCATCTGTAAGGAGTCACCCAGTCATTCCTGTGGAGCTAGCTTATTCATGCACACACTCCTTGCAATCTGTATTCTCCAATGACAGAAGCCTTCTAGAAAGCTTCTAGGTGAATATGTGAAAGGCAATTGAAATGTCATTCAGTTTGGTTGGGGCTTTGTTTGTGTTGCTTGTTAATATAATACTGTCCCTTTAAGAGACAAATCATGTAGAACCTTCCGGCAGGTGTGGGGAGGGAGGGAAAGAAACCTCGGAACAATTCTTGAGTTGGGTGAGAAAGCAACAAGGCTGTTGAGCTGTCTGCTGAACTGATGAAACAATAAAGGATTGTTTTTTTCCTTAATCTCCCCCACTGTGGTGTGATGCATATGGGCATACACATGGGAATCTGGATACAAATGATAGCTTTTCTGTTTGCTTTTGTTAAGAGCCCCTCACAATCTTGAAATGCAAGCAACAGGAAGCACAAGTGCCTCATTAGATCTGGTTTCCTAACACCTCTGTAATCTCTGTAGTGAAACTTCTACATCTCCCGCCTAGGTGGACAGATTTGGCTTTTAAAAAGCCAAATTCTGGCTTACGGCCCATTTGACTCACGAGTATACCCCTTAGGTTCTGGCAACCATCCCATCACCCATCCTCACTTCCCAGGAGTCATATGCAAAATCATCCAATGTGGAGGCAGAATGCACATATGACCACAGAGAGAGGTACCCATGTTTGACTTTAATTATGGAAAACCAAAGTTTCCTACAGACATTATAAAATCGCCTCACTGTGGCTGTGTACAGCGGAGCAAAAGGAGAGGAAGTCCCGCCCCCACCACATCCATCAGCAGCGCACCCTGCCACTCACGCTTACAGTGGGGCTTGTCTGAAGAGAGGAAAGTCCAAAGTGTGATGGTGGTCACAACTGGATCGATCCAGTCTTGCAATCACAGAAACACCCGTCATCACGCTTTTGGCTCATCTCTCTTCAGACACGCCCTACTGTAAGTATGAGCAGTGGGGCATACTGCTGATTGACACAGTGGAGGCGGGACTTCCTCCCCCTTCGCTCCACCATACACTTCTACAATGGGGCAATTTTATAAAGTATGAATGAGGCTAGAGAAAGAAGAAGCCCAGAGTCCTTGTGCTTCCTGTTATCCCAGCATCTCCATTCTGGCGAGAAACGCAGCAGCATTCGACCCCACCACTCCATGTTTTTCCTGCCGTTTCTTTAGCGGCGGCAGCAACAGCACCCCTTCCCGTAGGCCACCCCATCCCAGAAAAAACAATGCACAAACCTCAATGTTACATTAATTTTATAATAGCCCCTTTCCCCCTATTTAGCTTGCTGCTTGTAAAAGGTATCTCACCTTTAGGAGGCACCATTGTGATTGTTTAACAGTTCAACAGCATTTGCAACCTTATCACCTCAATCTTTCAACTACGTGCCTCTATTTCCTGGTTGGCCTGCTACTCTATTTTCACCTTTCATAGTTAAGTAAATTACCACTCAAGGGTCATATAAAAGTCAGTTGGATTACATCATTTAAAAAAGCGCATTCCATATTTTTTTTAGCAACCCCCCAATGATAATGATCTTGGATTTTTCACCCTCAATGCCCTCCTAAATCACTTCAGCAAGTGCTCTGTGTTCTTTTCAAAAACCAGCATGGGTTCCCTGCACCCATATCGGCTCCAATTTAATGAAGTTGTTAAAGTAGCAAGACTGACAGGTTAATTATCCTTTATAAAAGGGGGACAAATTGAACTGTGTCTTTCCATCATTTTTTGATATATCAAGAAGCTCCTGAGGTGCTCAGATGCCACTCTGGTGAATAGAACAACTAATCCACTCTGCTATTCTTTCCTGACCCTAGTCCCCCCATCGGGGCCTTGTGGTATATTGCAGTTGCTTTTTGTTTCACATTCAACAGATTCAACTTTATTATAAATTCAGAAGGATTTCCCCCCCTCCTCCATATGTTAGCTGACAGCTCCCCTGAAATAACTGATGGCTAAATTTAAACTCTGATGAAAATTAACCCAAGTGTTAAATGCAAACGGGAGCTGCTTGGGAAGAAAAGAGTTATCATGGTAAATGCCAAACAGTGGAAAATGTGTGTAAATTAATGGCGCCTCACTGGTGACAAGCTGTCAGGCAGTTTGATGGCTCTCAATAGTGCTTTAGTCCCACTGAAGTTGGCCAGAGGGCAGCACGGACAAGTCCTGCTTTTCAAAAAGACCGCGGGATGCTTGACAGTAACGCTAACTAGACTGTCTAGAGTTCATGGTCAAATGAGAGGCCTCTTAAAAAAAAAAAAAGCTTTGCACTAAACAGGGTTCATCTGCAGCTGCGATCAGAATGAGATATCAAGCAACGCTTTGTGGCCAGAAACAGCCACAAAAAGAGAAGGGGTTGGCTGGGCGGAATGTGGAATATTTACAGCCTCCAGTTTATGGGGAAACAGTATAAAAATGTAATTGCTGAGATAACCTATTTGTATTACACTACCAAGCTACACAGCTCCTTACTGGAAATATTGTAATGTTTATGCTTTCTCCATTTAAAAACAATGGGTTGGTTTCAGATTGTATGTGCCAATCGATTTCTAAATCAGGTAGAACTATTTGTTGCTGTTCATAAAGAGTACTTGAATTAGTTTGTGGTATTAGGAAAATGGTATTATCATATGGTACTATGCAACAAATGAAGATATCTTATAATTAATGTCTTCAGCATACATACGTGAATGCCAACAGCAATATTTAGTGATTGTGAATATTCACTGATATATTTCTGAGTTTTCAAGCATTCACAACACTCTTCTGGGATTGGTAACATTTGCATATGAATGTATACCAGATTGTGGACATTCACTATAAGCTTTTCCCCAAGATATTTTTAAAATAATTTTGTACAACACCTAAATGTTGCCTGCAATTAATATATAACACATAGTTTTAGTATTCTGATTATTATTAAAGCTAGGTGCAAGTGTGTTAACTTGGACATTACTGTTTCTTAGCAGCAGTTTCTTACCTGTAAAATGGAAATAGTGAAAATGTGCTACACATGGTCAAATGTGTCAATAAGAAAAAAGATTATGAAAAGCCCTCTGTTAGAATTAAAGAGCTGTGTAACCATAATATCATCATAAATGGACCAGGAGTCAACTATTCAAAGACAGCCATACAAAACTCAGCCCATGCAAAAGCTATGGTTATTTTTCTGGCACTGGAACCTAAACATTGCACCATGACCTTGGGTCACACCAGGCACTGCACAAACACATTAGAAACAAACACAGCAATTTGCAGTCTGCTATCCTAGGGGAGAACGTCAGAAATGTACCTGCATGGAGGTAACCTATTTTGACTCTTAAACTGACCGTTGAACATTACAGTAGTGACTGGATAGCCCTGTCTTTTTCAGGGAGTTGGGTCACATGTTGATTTGGAATATTGTCCATTGGGAAGTTTTCTTGCACAAGCCTAGTTTAAAGGAATCGACAGCACATAGCCAGGGCCAGATCCAGAAAGCCTTCAGCAAACTGCCCTCCACAGGTCCCCTCTTACCTAATAGGCCCCAAGAGAACCACTTCACCACCACCTCATGAAGACTATGGGCACAGGTATGGTCTCAGGGATCAGGAGTTGGCCCTTTTCACACTTCAGGGCCCTCATCAGCTATCCAGTAATGCTGGCCTCTGACATCATCCTTGGTTCACAGGTGGACCTCCTGATAGTTTGTACCCCTATTCTTAGAATCATAGAATGTTGGAGTTGGGACTCAAGTACAACTCCCTGCTCAGTGGAAGGTGGCTCTTTTATAACCCTATGAGTCTCTGAAAATACCTGCACTTTCTTTGTGGACCCACACAAAGACTCTTATTTGTTTATGCAGGCTGATATCCTGACGAATGAAGTGTGCATGCAGCAAAGGGAGTGTGCAAGCAGCTGTTGCATTCCACATTAAAGCCATGCAGGTGCTCACATGAGGGGGCAGTGATTTCCAGTGATCTCCCCTTCTCTCTGAAGCATGCTGTGTCACCCCCGCCAAAATGTCCCTGTGGGCAGCATATACATGAAAGTAATACCCACATGATAGTTTGTGAGCTACATGATAAACGTACTACCTAAACTGTAACAGAACAATTTATCGCATACCTATAGCCATAAGAGAGCACCTTCTTCATCATGAACTCAGCCGCCTGTTACGATCTTCTGGAGAGGTCCGGTTACGATTGTCGCTGGGTCATTTGGTGGTGTCCCAGGACTGGGCTTTCTCTGTGGCTGCCCCAGGGTTTTTGGAATATGCTCCCTGCTGAAATAAGAGCATCTCAGGACTCACCTGTTCTCACAGGCTTTTAATTAGAATTAATTTTAATAATTTAAAAAAAATAATGCGTTTTCATTGTTTCGTGTATTTTAATCTGAAAGAAAGAAAGAAAGAAAGAAAGAAAGAAAGAAAGAAAGAAAGAAAGAAAGAAAGAAAGATTGAACTTTCATCATAGATGTAGAATTCCCAATTAAATTGTGTAATTGTTCACAATACACATTGTTCTGGACAATGTGCATTGTCCAGAACTGGCAAGATTCATATATATTGTCTACTATTTATTAATTTCCCCCTCAACATACTTGGTACTCATATAAATGTCTCCGTATTTGATTAGTAAGCCAGAGGTTGCCGGTTCAAATCCCCACTGGTATGTTTCCCAGACAATGAGAAACACCTATATCGGGCAGCAGTGATATAGGAAAGATGCTGAAAGGCATCACTTCATACTGCGTGGGAGATGGCAATGGTAAACCCCTCCTGTATTCTAGCAAAGACAACCATAGGGCTTTGTGGTCGCCAGGAGTGGACACCAACTCATTGGCACACTTTAAAAAAAAAAAAAAGTACAAGTTGAACATTTTATACTATCAGACTTCCTCAAGAAAACTACAAAAGTTGCAGAGAGTGTGTGGAAACCTTGACCTGCAAAGACAGGTAAATGGAGATCAGGGTTTTTTTAATCTTGAAATTTTGGAAACATAAGAACTCCAGAAGGGATATTAACCAATAATGCATTTTCTCCTTCAGAGCCGGCCAGCCCCGTGGACCACCTAGATTGAGTGCATGGTCCACTGGTGTTCCACAGACCATAGTCTGAGAGCCACTGGCATATTCCATAACCTATATTTGTATTCTTATCTATATCCTTTGACCATTTTGGTTAATAAACAACAATGGACCTGTCTTGGACAAACTTTTCAGTATGTGTTGAATTCCAGGATTACCATCAGTTCACACTGAGCTTCATAAATGAAGAGCCTGGTGAAGTAGATCTGGTTCATTATTCAAGCCCTATTCAGACATTATGTTGAACACTTGTACAGATCTGTACACAAGTACAGTTATTCACATGTTATGCTGAACACAGCACACAAACACACTTTGTATCTGTTCCGTGTCTTTGAGCGGCCTGTATCCGGATTAACTTTTAACATGAATGCAGGTTCAGTCATTCATACAAAAACATGTACAAACATCTGTACACTTGTACAATAATGTCTGAATAGGGCTCCAAATAATGTCCGAATAGGGCTTCAGTCTGCAGCAAATCCTGTTGAGATCAAAGGTCAGGCTTGTTAGGCCAGCCTCCTCAGTTCTTACTATGAAGCAAACGTATATAAATGGTTTTGAGCAGATTCCAGAGGAAATAACATTTTCCTGTCTCCAGTCACCATCGTTGTGTGTCAGTTTGTTTGTTTTGGGGGGGGGGGAGCTTAATTAATTACTGAGTAGGAGGTGTCATTTTGATGTTTTGCTTTAATATAATGTGTGCCTGCACAATGAATTTATGTAGTGGCATCTTTAGGTATCTTTGTACCTACAGATGAGTGTATAACAGGGAGTGGGGCAAGGTCACATATATTGAAGAGCAGAGAACAAAGGAAATGGCAAGAAGCAAAGCACTGTATGTCTTTCTGCACAACTGAAGAACCAGGGCAAGGTTTGGAGCAAAGGGAACAATGAAGGGAAGGCAAATGAAAATTGGGATTGACTATGCAAATAGTCCTTCCAGCAGCTGGACCTGCTGAAACAACATACTGGCAAGTGGGCAAACAGGTACAAATATATGTTTTTCCCTGCAGAGTTAACAACAGTTTTGGGGGTTCACATTAAGAAACCTGCACAGCCAGGTTTCGAGTGGATTTTGCTGGTATCTACCCTGTGTCACATTTTAGACTGTGAGCTCTTTGGGGACAGGGAACCATTTTCTTATTATGATTCTTTTTCTGCGTAAACTGGTTTGAGAACTTTTTTGGTTGAAAAGTGGTATATAAATAGGGGGAGGAGCAGCATCAGGAGCACAAGCAGGGGCGGAGCCACCATTGAAAAGAACCCGAGCCACTAATGGAAAGGGCTGCCAGAGGCCGCATTGCACATAATGTCACATGCAAAGGAGGTATGGCCAGATCACTAGAGGGCCCAACTAGCCCTTCCGGTCTCATTTCCAGGCTTGCTGCTGGGCTGCATTTATCTCCCTTCTTCTCCCTCCAGTGAAGGAGATAATATACGTGATCCAGAAATAAACTTGATCCAACAGCAAGCACTGCCTGGAAATGAGCTCCAAAGAGCTTGCATGGATTCCATGGAGCCTGGGCCCCACACCTTAGCATGTGACATCACAGAAAGGGGAGGGGCCCATGCGCAAGATGTCATGCGCAAAGGGGGGGGGCGCCGGCATGGCGAAACACAGGCTGCTGCTCTGCTGGCTATGCCACTGAGCACAAGCTAACCCTTCCTCCTCCAATCCCCAGTCCTGATCCTATTGCTTTCCTCTCAATGGTCCCTGGGTTTTTTAAAAAAATATTATTATTTAACAAAAACCTAGGGGCCGACATACTATACAGCTTCGCGCAGGCATTTTGCACACTGCAAGCAACGCTGCATCAAATGCAAGTTGTGCAAGAGCCCACTTGCTCAAATGTCAAAATTACATGAAGGCATTGCGGTACCGCACAGCCGTGATTAACAATGGCCATGAGACCACGCAACTGCCTTGCACAATTTGGGCAATTGCACAAGTGCTCTCATGGAGTTTTTTTCATTTGCAACTTGCATTGGGAAGCTGCATCAGTGCCTGCAGTGTTCAAAGCTCCTGCAGAATGCTGTGCAGTATTTGAGCCAAGGTATCCTGATCATAGATCTCCTGCATCATATATTTTTGCATCCTGAGAGCAACAACCAACACTGAAAATATAGCCACAGGTTCCGTAAGTGAATGGAACTGATATGAACAGATTGATTAACATAGATAATGTTTACGCTTGATCTTAGCCAAAAGACTGAGAAGCAAATATGAATTGTACAATAAGCTCAGAAATCTGTGTGTCAAGTCTGTGAATGAACTAAAAGCTGTGTGTCAAGTCTGTGTATGAACTTCTGTGTAAGGATCATATCCATAGAACTCCAAAAATAGGTCTACTATATCTTTCTTTGCATCTCATTGAATAATTCTGACTTTCAAATGCACTCAGAGAACCTTGTGATACTTTTTCTGTCTCTTGTTCATACTTAGCCTTGCCATGTCCTCCCGAATTTAGGGTAGCCCCTGGATTTTGGATCCTCCACCCAGCTGCTAAATTCTACACGGATTTCAAATGCGCTGCCCAGATTGCCCGGATTTTACTCTCCTATCAAATGGGAGGGCAGAGAAGGAGGGGAAAGTATACAAATCTGCCAAATAAATAAATAAATAAATAAAAATGCAAATTAGTTGCCAGATAATTTGCATAATATGCAAATTAGGCCACCTGGATTTGGTGAGCTTTAATATGGCAACCATATTCATACTTCACTCACTCTATTACAGTCATCACATTTTTCATCCCATTGGCTTCATTGAGAGGAGGAGGGAATACCACTTATTTCATTTGGGTCAGGATCAGGCCTGTAGCAAATACTGTAGAGAGCAAAGGTCAGACTTCATAAACTAATGACTTCCCCAAGAGCCATTGTCAGCTCATCTCTGCTTCTAAATATGTAGCAAACACTTCTACTCAAAGGACAATCACGAAGAACATGTGGTGTTCTCCAGTTGGGGAGACATTTGCTACTCATATTTTAGGAAATGGATGGGCCTCAGATCCAGTTAGATCAAGATGCTGGGATTTATGACCTGACGGCACCGCAAAGCCAGTAAAACAGAATTTTGTCAAGCTACCTTTTTTTTTTTTTTTGGCATGTTAAATAGAAAACCAAGTGTTTACTGTCTGTGGGGCAGAAAAGCAGGTGTGCATATTCTATAAACGTAATGATGTAGTCATGAGAAGGCCCAGGTCAAGCAACAGTTCAGTGCTGTCTTTCATGGAGAGGAAGGGGAAGGATGAGGGGGCTGTAGCTCGTAGGAAAAGCCTCTGTGTTGTGTGCAGAAGGTCCCTGGTTCAATCCCTGGCATCACCACACAGGGCTAGGAGAGACCCCTCTCTGGAACTCTAAAACCTAAAAAGTAGCTGCCAAACAGTGTAGATACTATGGAGCCAAATAAACCGTCTCATATGAGTCCCATCCTGCTTCCCAGTACTCATATGAGTCCCATCCTGCTTCCTTTCCAGCAACTCCAATCTGAAGCTTAACTACACCCCAGCCTGCCCCACCTGGTCTACCCCAGTGCAGTGTGGGAGCAGAACCTATATAAGCTATATAAGCTATACCTATACCTACTTGGCAGCCATCCTCCCTCTCTCAAAGGCAGGGCAGCAAGCCACACAGATGCAGAGGAGATTCTTTGTCATGTCCCCATCACACTAGAAAGAGTGTCATGGGCATCCTTGGCAGCCAACATGATGCTGGCCAAGTGTCGGCCCATCTCAGAGCTCCCAGCTATTTCCAGCCCCCTTGCTGCAGCTTGTGGTCTCCTGCTCTCTAGCAATGGACTGAAGTCATCAGCAGCAACAGAGATGGGATCCAGACAAGGCAACTGCCTCATATAGACTCATACCATTAATTCTCCTAGCCTGCTGTTGCCTATCCTGAGTTCCAGTGGTCTAGACAAAGCACCTTTACCTACTGCTGCTACCAGAGAGCCATTATTCTTTTTATTACTCTTTATATATCTCATGTACAAATATATCAGCTGACATCTAGGCTAATCCTGGATATATTAAGATCTTCAGGGGAGGCTCATCTGAGGGTGCCGCAAGTTGGTCTGGTTGCAAGTGAAAGGCGAGCCTTCTTTGTAGTTGCCCCAGGGCTATGGAATGCACTTCCTGCTGAGATTAGAGCTGTTCCATCCCTGATGGCTTTTAGGAAACAACTAAAAATGCATCTCTTCAGCCAAGCTTTTCAGTTAGTTGGTGTATTTTTATTAATATTTTAATCTGATTTTTATATGTTTTAACTGTTGAATTCTTGGTTTGTTTTATTTTATTGTTTTGTTTTATGCTGTAAACCGCCTAGAGACTTCATTAGTGGTTGCTATACCAATTTATTAAATGAATGAATGAATAAATGAATGGATGAATGAATGAGGCCTGACATCCAGGCTAATGGTAGTGGTGCGGATCACACAAGTTGCTGCCATGTTTGTGCAGATGACAGAAAAGCACCATTTTGGAGTCCAAAATGGCATTTGGAACATTTTAAGTGTTCCGAGTCGGAACAGGGTAACTCCGTTCCAAACTCAGAACAGGCTCTTCATTTGAAGGGTGGTCTGTTCCAAGCTTGGAACACTCAAAATTGCCCCATTTGTGGTTGGAACATTCTGACCATGAACCGTTCTGCACATCTCTAGTGCAGACATGTTGCACAAGCCAGTTCCACTACAGCTGGAGCTTGCATTCCAGTCTAGTGTCATACTGGTGCAACAGGGTCTGCTTGCACACATTGTGTGCACACCTTCTGCTCCTCCTCAGTCCATCTATGTGGCAGGGAATGATGCGAAGTTATCCATTGTCCTTGTTGCAGAAGCATATGCTTGCACAAGCAGCCCAAGAGCGCAAGAGACTGAGCAAGATTGAGCATCTGCTCACTTACATGACCTTCTTGCGTGGCTCCATCGTTGTTCTTTGCGCTAGTGCAGTGTTAGTCTGGCTGTCCGCTCTTATTTTTATATGTGTGGTGCAATGTTATACATTATATTCATTAACTTGTATTATTTATACCTGATGCTTTAGTAGTATACAAAGAAGACAGACTTTTGCATGAAGGAGTTTAACACCTACATTTCAGTCATGAGGATGACAACAGGGGGAAGAAGAATAAGAAACAGCACAGAGAGGGATCGAGTGTGATAGAAGTGCAAATGTGCAGCTTGTGCTTTATTTCCGCTATGGGTGACACCATACACTTTCAAGGAACATGGGGAAGGAAGGAAGAGGCAGCACCTGTTCAGGGAGCGAATTGCTGGAATAAGGAGCAGCAAGGGTGAGTGGATAGAATTATTTAAAAGAGCAGGAGCCCTTTCCTCTGCTTTTCTAAAACTAGGAATATAAGAGAATCAACTGGGATGTTATTAAACATTCAGAGCATTCCTGTTCCAAGGTGTGATGGTGTTTTCCATAGCTCCAAATTGCTTTTCCGGTCTCACTTCCATACTTGCAACTTCTTCATTTCTGTATCCACCAAGCACAATTCAGACATTATGCTGTAAGAGTATACAGATGTCTGTGCACTTGTGCAGGTCTTTGTGTGAACAACTGTACCTTTGTTCAGTTTAAAAGTGAGCCTGGATATAGGGCTTTCAAAGGCATAGCACAGTTATGAAGTACTTCTGTACCTGCATTCAGCTTAACGCGTGAATGACCTGAATACAGTTCTGTACCTATGTATATACTGTACACTCATACAAGTGTGGAACATAATGTGTGAATGGGTCTCTAGACCTCTTCCTATCTGAGTCCATATGAAAGGGACAGCTTAACTTCCATATACTAATGCCCTAATGCAGCCATGGAACAAACTGAGACAGACTGAGATTTCAAGAACACTGTGATACATGCACACAATAGAAACCTACCTGGTGGAAGCAGTGCCAGCCCAAATAATAAGTGTGGTTTAAAGTGAAGGAGGAAAGAGATTTTCAGGATTGGATGTGGGAAAGGGGCTGGGTGTGAGGAAGGGAATAAGGGAATGGCAGCGCTAGAGGTGAATTAAGCCAGGCCAAATTCCAATTGCTTGGAAAAGAGTCAAAACATTTCCGAACTTTTGAGGCAATGGCCTGGCTTATTTTTGACAAGTCATTGAGTTGAGGGAGGTTTGCCCGTCACTTGTTTACTGCTGTGTAATGTATGCAATGGCCTTCAGTGGAGAGGACTTTTGCTTCCCCCCCAATTCCTCCAATTATTTACCAAAGAAGAAACCTCCAAATCCATTTTAAAATTTCACTTTTGGTGAAATTGACAGAACTCTAAAGTTAATGGATGACCTTGAGCACCAGCCAAAAGTTAACCCATAAAAATACTCTACACTACTCTAATTCAATGGGTTTGAGGCAAAAATACATCCTTCCTTAGAGGCTATTTAATGCAGAAGAGCCTTTAAGTAGGAGCTACAAAATAAAATTCATTAATATCCACTTTCTTTGAATATTCTAAAGAAGAGCATATTTCAAGAATCATAGAGCTGGAGGGACCTTGTAGGCCATCTTACCCAACACCCGAAACACAATGGCCTCATTTGCACGTAACAGGAAACCAGAGTTGGAGTGGCCCGCTGTTGAATTTCTTGTACGTCCGAATGCATGCAACCGCAGTTCGCACACAAAGGAGACCTGAGGTTTCCTTCCCCAAACTCGTTTGAACCTTAAGTTTGTCATGAGTTTTACCACTCCTACCTGAGGTTCCATTCCAGGATCGTTATGTCTGAATGCAGGATGCTGGAGTAATTGGAGTTGAGGGAAGAAGCTCTTCCCTTGCTCCAGCTGTGATTGGCTGCCAGGGCTGTCTTTCATTTCAGAAGGAAGCCCACACTGCCAGTTCCCCCTCCTGTCTGCAGTCTCCCTAATTGCAGTCAGGGTCCTGCCTGTTACATCCGAATGTGGACAGGTAACCGTGCGGTGGTGGGGAGCAGGGTGGAACCGAGGGTCCAATGGACCTTCGATTCTGCATTACGTGCAGATGTGGCAATTGGGCTTCAAGTCAGAAGGCATTAGGTTTTGACAGTTTTTAGTTTTGCACCAAGCACATGTTTCTCTGGAGCATGATTGATAGGATACTCTCCTTGGATATAACACACTTTTTGTTATATTGATTGCTTAGCAAAGTATCTCCTCAGACTATTTCTTTTAAGGCTTCTTCTATGGTTCCTTGACATTTTACAAGATTGGTTCATGCATTACCCTGTTTTCAAGCTTTGCAGATATGAGAGTTTATTGTAATATTCAAGGAAATAACAATAGAGGTCTCGCCAGTAGTTAGATCTATGTATGAAAATGCATTGGCTCTGACTGCTGGTGAGACATTTACCACTTCAAACATTAGTATTCTCTGGGAATATGGAGATGGATGACTGACTCTTGCCACAGCAAACCCCACAAAGAAGCAGTGTGTGAATGAATCAGCCCTTATCCTGCAGACGTGTGACTGCAAATCTTTTTTTCTTTATCTCATTTACAAGAAAGGTAACTTTGAACAAAACTCAGTTGGTTGTGTTTTTACATCCCTTTGCACCTTTCTCTCTCTCTCACACTCCCTCACTCTCTCTCTCTGAAAAAACATCAGAGATAACGATTCAATACACTTGACCTAGCAGACAGCTCAGTGTTTTGATGTTTCTCTAGCTAGTATTGACTACGTCAAATAAGCTGTTTCAGGACACTACACAATCTGAAACAAGTGGCTGTGTTTTAAATACTCCGTTCAAGTTGTGAATCTGAATCAGGTTGTGAATCTGAAAAGACGAGGAATCTGAAAGATACTATTGTTATCATCCTGCAGTATGCCATATCGGTCTGCCCACATCACTGACATTACAACTTCCTCTGAACAGCTAAAGCTAGCCTTGCTTCTCCATCTTTTTACCTTTCTTGCCATCTGTTCATGCTGCTCTAGCAGCCTCCCTGCTCTCTTCTCACCAGGGCCTGTCTAAGCAAAAGGGTATTAGAGCCTCTGATGAGGTAGGCCTCAGGCCTCTCCATCACTCCTAGCCACAAGGAAAGCACCAGCTGTCTGGCCTCATTTGCATTTTCTCTCCAAAATAATGAAATTAGCCATGAGTATCCTGAGGTGATGCAAGACACAAATTTAGGCTAGATGTGTCAGCGTGTGATGGGAAGGGAGGGGGAAGGTCACTGAGGCATTCAGAGCATGCTCATGGCATTAAAACTGAAGGTAGAATATACTTTCTGTTTTGTGAGAAATGGTATTCAAAAAGCTTTTCATTGAAGGAATATTGAACAGATCAGTGTAAATGCACCACTAACAACTAACAACTTTTAAAGATTTACAAAATAGTGTCTGCTTTACAAAGAAGTGAGATTTTTGGAAACCCCAAAACCATGGAAATGAGAGAGATAAAATACATACATGTTTTGACTGCCAGTAGGTAATACTCAAGTACCAGCTGATAGTCCCAGTCTCATAATTCTATACAGCAATTTACCATAATTTGTAGGTGACCAACTGCTACATTAGTCTCTAATGAGGTTTCCTAGCCAGATTTCAGTATTTCCCTCCTGCGGTACATAATGTTCACCATTTTTACTCCTAGTCAAGGGAGCAAACATTACCATATTTGTTATGCAGCAACACAAATCTTTGATTGCTGTGCCGTATACTGTATTTCCTCAGCATGGAGAAATAAACTCATGCTGAACTTTCTTCTACAGAGCTATGGATAAATTCTTCCAGACTTGCAGACCACTGAAGCTTGAAAGGAAAACTTCACGTTTTCCATTTGATCTTATAGCTGCTGTCCACAAACCACTTCAGCTGTCAACCTTGAGGCATAATTGCTAATCCCATAATCCACCTGGAAGTTCTCCTGTGAAAGCCCCATAGAAATGAATAGGAGCTGTGCAAGTGTACAGTATTCACAGGTGCACTATTGCCTCTCCCATTCTTTTCAGTGGGGTTTCTGCACTGGATTGTTCTTTTGGATTAAATCTGAACAGTGCCTGCTGAAGGAAGACTAGAGGCCAACCTACAAATTTGTTTTGCAGTGCCTTGGGGATGGTTGGCTTACTTTTTCTGTTGTTCTGCAGCTGTTCCTATACTTTCTTTACACTTTTATATATTGTTGGTTAGTTTTCAATTGCTATCGTTGGTTTTCCATTGGTGTTTTTTCATTGACTGCATATTTATTCCATCATTCAGCTTTCAGGGCCCTAGTGGGCAAGGGTCCTCAAAAGGGCCTGAAAAGGGGGCTATAAATATAAACATGGAGAGTGAGAAGGATATTAAGCCAGCAATATGAAGGCTAAAATATCTTCCAGAAAGCACTTTAGGTAGACCAAATACATCAGCAGCAAACTCCAGACCTAACAGTTAAGTTCAACCCAATAATTCCCCTGGGGAGAGGTTTTTTCCACGCTTAGGAATCTTGCCAAGGAAATGGATTATTTATTGGGGGGGGGGGTTGACTTGGCCTTGGCTCCTGTGACACATGTAGGAAATTATTTGTAAGTGGTCCACTTCCACTAGAAGAGGTAGGTTCAGGGTTTGGAGTACTGTGGACAGCCTCAGAGTTGTAGGTGCACATGTTACATACGCTAACTCTAGTCTGGTTCACAACTACCAATCCCAATAATAGCTATGAACAGGCTTGGCTCATCTTTGGCTTGCTTCCAGAATGTTCCCCCAGGGTTTTGAACACTGCTTTTATCTCCTTTCCTTTTATCACTCAGTGGGTGGCTTCTCATGATCCACCACAAGAAAGTAGGGAAATTTCAGGAACTAGCAGCGTGTGCTCCCAGCTGCGTATGTCATGCAAACCCTCCCAAACCTGGTTCCTGAGTCCACTGCCCAAAATTCTCACGACAACCACCCGACTTCAGTTACCAAGATATGAAGCTAGGTGAAGGATCTTGGGAGAACACTGGACAACAGACTCAGGAATTGGACCTGGGGAGGTTCTCACAACACATCTGCTGGGAGCTCACACTGCCAGTTCCCAACATGTCCCCAACATTTTCCCCCTTCTTTACTTGTGGTGGATCATGTGAAGCTGCCCAGTGAATGAACTTCACCTTTCCCTACATGTTGTTTTGCTTCAGCCAGCCTCCTGACTGCTGCCACCACACTGGATAGTGCCCTTCTCAAGGATTGCTAGGGATGCGGAAGAGAGCTGGTCTTGTGGTAGCAAGCATAACTTGTCCCTTTAGCTAAGCAAGGTCTCCCTGGCTGCATTTGAAAGGGAGACTAGAAGTGTGAGCACTGTAAGATATTCCCCTCAGGGGATGGAGCCGCTCTGGGAAGAGCAGAAGGTTCCAAGTTCCTCCTTGGCAGCATCTCCAAGATAGGGCTGAGAGAGACTCCTGCCTGCAACCTTGGAGAACCTGCTGCCAGTCTGTGTAGACAATACTGAGCAAGATGGACCTATGGTCTGTCTCAGTATATGACAGCTTCCTATGTTCCTGTACTAGCTTGCCACATTGGTTCACACCCATTTTGGGCCTAAAGGGGCTTGCAAAGAAGTTCCTTTTTTGAACAGTATAACTATTTGTGGTTCAGTCCATTGCTCATTTCCCATGGGAGGTTTTAAACATCAGTGATAAAGAATTTCCTATATCCACTTTCAGGCTGCTGATTAAAAGGAATGATAGTGATAAAGTGACACTGGGGAAGCTTTATTGAATCAAACTTTAATCTTTCAAATCCCAAAACCATTAAGTTTCTTGGTCTCAAAATTTCTTATGTTGGCTTTAAACCCGTCTCCCCATCACAAATTATTGTCTCAAACATCCCATTTATGTGGATTTGGGGTGGAGGGGTGGCGGTAGTGGGGGGGAGGACATTGTTTAGCTACCAGTTGTTATAAAGAGACCTGCCTGGCAGCACTTCACGTCAGTCAAAAGTCTAGGTCAGACACTTATCAATTGACCCTGTGTTAAAGGTAGACACTCATTTCAGCATCTGTCAATAGCATCTTTTGATCCATTTATACTGGAGGCTGCATCACTAGAGTGATTTATAAGTGAGCAGGCATCGACTTTAAAGAAAGAAAAACACTTATAAAACTGGGGGAGGGGGATCCCACCATGGGCTGTCTTGTTTACTGAAATGGTTAGTGCTTGATTAGAATGTGTCATTTGTGATGCTGTAATTTAGGATCTGTTTGCCTTATAGGAAACTTGGCATCACTCATTAACAATGAAAAGTCCTTGTAATCGCAGAGCCCTCTCTTGAAATCAGTGCCTATTCATAAAGCATTCCATTATCTGCTCAGTGCAAAAGGTCCTTATAATTATGAGCAGCGCTTCCTGTTATTTCCTAACCTAGGCTCGGTCTCTAAACTTCCCCTGTTGAGGTTTTAATTACAAATCTGCCAATCCTGGTCCATTTTGGACAAGACAAGGAAAAGAAATGTGAACATGTTAAAAAAAAAAATCACAGAGGGGCCTAGGAAAAATTTCCTTGACACACACCCGCTGTGACACCACAGCAACTGAAGAGGGCCTGTCATTTGCCTGTCAACCTTTGACCTCACCCAGACATATTATGAAATGATTTGAAAAGAAATATAAGCACCATAGTGCTGGCTCCTTCTAGCTTTGCACGCCTGTCCTTGATGTCAGTCAGGAGTAGTTAACTAGTACCCACAGAGCCTTTTAAAAAAATGTATATAAGGGAGAAAAACACAAAATATCAGGAACAGCTTCTTTTAGCAAGACAAGCTCTTGTCAAGTAATGACTTTATGACATAAGGTATTGTTTACCTAGGCATCGTTCTCTTACTTGCATTTTAATGAGCCTAATTAATAATAAGTTAGAAGTCCTCAGCTACTTCTTCACAGCTGGACCATATGCACTAATTACACCAAGTGAGCAAACTTCGACTAATCCCTTTCATCAAAAGAAATATTTTAATTCCAAAAAATTTCCATGTGCGCATACACACACACACACACACCTAATTCCGATTATATTTTCATATTAGCAAATCTGCACAGAAATAAAAGTAAATGTTGAAGGGGCAAGATCCTATCAATGTATAATTTCCCCCCTCTGTTTGTAGGCATTATTCTTCCATAGTAAGACTGTGTAATCAGAATGTCAGCAAGTTCATGTTTAATATAAGTTGTATTTTTTCCAGACAGGGGTCCCTAAACTCTCTACTAATGGACAGCACTCTTACTATCATGAAAATCCCATCCTATTTACTTTGCATGGCTGCAGAGGAATGTGGAGACAATGTGGTGCTTGATAATTAATTTTGCATACTGAAAGTGCCAAATTCAGTGCATGGTATCTACAGCTGAAGGCATTTGGGGTAGCAGATCTGGAAGCAACTTGAGTGAACAAGAACCTATTGCATTGGGCTGAACCCCAGAATTCCAAAGCACCAAAGCCATTTCTACCTTGGAACTGCCCCAAATGGGCTCCATCTGCAGATCCACTCTTGGCTCCAACCTCCAAGCCCCGCCCAAGTCGCCGAATTTTCTTATTCTGAGAGCTAACAATTCTACAAGCAGACTCCTACACTGACAAGCTTCCCCCCACAATTTGCAATTCTATTGCCATTGTTCTTATTGACAGCTGTAGTCTAACTACTACACCACGCTGGCCCTCATATAGGGTTGTTTCAGATGTATCCTATGAAATTTTTCAAGGGCTCTTAAGGTTTTTCTGTTAGTAACAATAATAAGGGTATTGCAGGGTAAACACAATATATCCACACCGTGGGCCTTTCTAGAAGGTATTAAAGTGTGAGCTTTTTAAAAGCTTCCATACTAGTTTCTAATGCCATCTCACTTGCGGTCCAGATTTGCATAGGGTTGCATAGCCTCCTGTGCAATATCATATTGCAATTAATCAGACACTGAGCACAGACCTTGCTCAATGTTCACACTTCCACCTGCTGGCCAGCAGTTGTGAAGCCATCCAGACATTCCACTAACTAGAGAGATGGGATTTTCACTGAGGGTACACAACATTTAGCCCGTTCAACAACTAGGTAACGCCACCTAATGTAAGGATTTAAATGTTCTCCTTTATATCAGTTTTTTGCCTTACAACAGGCTTGTGAGATCCAAACGCTGCTAGTGATTAGAGGCCTATGCTTTATTATGTGCCTCAGCAGACCCATGTCCTCCCAATCTCCCTTTCCCTCCTCTGTCATATGCAATCAGAAGCTTTTGTTCTGCCAGGAAACCCAACAAAAAGTCTGTTTTCTCTCTCCTCCTTTGCTTTAAACATTGTGAAGCTCAGGTGAATATATAGCTTTTCCATTTGGCTCTAGTCCTGAACACTGTCCAAACTTGGTGGGTACTACTGCTGACTCCAATTGCAGATACCACGACGATGACAAAGAAAATTTATATACTGCTTTTAAGCAAAAGTTTCCAAAGCGGTTGATAGATAGATAGATAGATAGATAGATAGATAGATAGATAGATAGATAGATAGATAGATAGATAGATCCGTGTCCCCAAAGGGCTCACAATCTAAAAAAGAAATATGTTTGGCACCAGCAACAGTCACTAAAGGGATGCTGTGCTGGGAATAGATTGGGCCAGTTAAGAGCATAAGAACAGCCCTGCTGGATCAGGCCCAAGGCCCATCTAGTCCAGCATCCTGTTTAACACAGTGGCCCACCAGATGCCACTGGAGGCCTACAGGCTGGAGTTGAGGGCATGCCCTCTATCCTGCTGTTACTCCCCTGCAACTGATACTCAGAGGCATCCTGCCTTTGAGGCTGGAGGTGGCCCACAGCCCTCTGACTAGTAGCCATTGATAGACCTCTCCTCCATGAAGTCATCCAAACCCCTCTTAAAGCCATCCAGGTTGTTGGCTGTCACCACATCACGCGGTAGAGAATTTCACAAGTTGATGATGTGTTGTGTGAAAAAGTATGTTTGTTGGTCCTAAATTTGCAGGCAACCAATTTCATGGGATGACCCCTGGTTCTAGTGTTATAAGGGGGGGGGGATTATCTCTATCAACATTCTCAGCACCATGCATGTTCTTATAGACCTCTATCATGTCTCCCCGCAGTCGTCTTTTTTCAAAACTAAAAAGCCCCAGGTGTTGTAGCCTTGCCTCATAAGGAAGGTACTCTAGGCACTTGATCATATTGGTTGCCCTCTTCTGCACCTTTTCCAGTTCTACAATATCCTTTTTACATGTGGTGACCAGAATTTTATGTAGTACTCCAAGTGTGGCCACACCATAGTTTTGTATAAGGGCATTATAATATAAGCAGTTTTATTTTCAGTCACCTTCCTAATGATCCCTAGCATGGAACTGGCCTCTTTCACAGCTGCCGCACATTGAGAAGACACTTTCAACGAGCTGTCCGCCACAACCCCAAGATCCCTCTCCTGGTCAGTCACTGACAGCTCAGATCCCATCAACGTATATGTGAAGCTGGGGTTTTTCATCCCAATGTGCATCACTTTACAATTGCCAACATTGAGTCGCATATGCCATTTTGTCGCCCACTCACTCAGTTCGGAGAGATCCTTTTGGTCCTCCTCACAATCTGTTTTGGATTTCACTACCCTAGACAGTTTGGTGTCACCTGCAAATCTGGCCACCTTGCTGCTTACCCCAACTTCTAGATCATTTATGAATAAATTAAAAAGCACCAGCCCCAGTACAGATCCCTGGGGTACCCCACTTCTTACTTCCCTCCATTGTGAAAATTCTCCTTTTATACCTACCCTCTGTTTCCTGTCCTTCAACCAGTTAACAATCCACACATGTACTTGTCCCCTTATCCCATGACTGCTAAGTTTTCTGAGGAGTCTTTGATGAGGAACTTCATCAAAAGCTTTTTGGAAGTCCAGGTATACTATGTCAACTGGATCACCTTTATCCACACACTTGTTTACCCTCTCAAAGAACTCCAAAAGGTTTGTGAGGCAAGATTTACCTTTGCAGAAGCCGTGCTGGTTCTCCCCTAGCAGGGCCTGTTCTCCCCCGCTGCTAAATAAAGAGAATCACAATTTTAAAAGGTGCCCTTTTGCTCTGTAAGCAGGGCAGATCCCGCCCAGAAAGTTTTATTTCAAGAGTAATAACCCTTGATACAGACAACATAACTGCACTTAAGAGCCCACCTGAGGGTGGGCTGTTTGTTAAGGACTTAGCCATGGTCAGGGGTGTAGCTATAATTGAGCAGATGGGAGAAACCCATCTGCTCAAAGAACCCAGAGCCCCCAGCTCCAGAGGGCCCCACAGCTCCAACCCCCCCCCCATTTTCTTCATTATCTCCCTCACTCTGAGAGGCCACCGGAAGAGGGGTGAATACGGGCCCCCTTTCCCCTAGCTATGCCCCTGCCCATGGTTTAAAACTGGTTCTTATATTTTTCAAAGGAAGCACTACTGCTTTTCCCACCATACCCCTGTGTATAGATGGCTAAACTCTTAACTTCCTTAGGTCTTCAGGGACTTCCTAACCTTTCCATTCTCAGACTGAAACAATCTTCAAAGTCCAAGGAAGGCTTCAGCCTTATACCTCCGTGCATTTTTTTTTTCCTTTTAAAAAGTTTTTTTTTTTAACCACCGGCGCCCATGGCAGCCTAAGTATGAATTTTCATTGACTGGTCCTTTAAAAATGAATTGCTTTGCTCATCTCAGTCTCTTTCAATGTGGTGTTAAGCTCCATGCATACAAGACAAAGCAGCCGGGTTTTGGATGTGGTGCTTTCAGTGGAGGTCCTCTGGGGTCATGATCTAACAATAGAGAACCTCAGTGCTGAGCAAGTTGCCCTGTCCTGGCCCAAACCCATACTAAAAGGCTCAAGAGATGCCCTCCCCACTGAGATGGTTCCTCGGAATAGTAGGCCTTGCCCTTTAGGAAATTTTGCCTGATATGTTTGGCCTAAATTCCTCTTTGTTTCTTTTCATTCCATTAGCCCTTGTTATACTCCGCTAGATGACCCTAAACAATTCCACTAAACAATTAATGATTATCCTATCCATCCTTCATTTGCTGTTTAGCTACAGCTATATGCCTTGACTCCTTTTAATCTTTAGTTTAATGAAGTGTAATTAATCAGGCTCACAATGAAATATTGAATCTTGAAATTTCTCAATTCTTTCATAATAAGCTACTTCATGCATAAAAAGCCCGCGTGGAAGAAGAATTAACACAGCTGCTTTCTCTCCCTTGTTTGGATAAACAATCTCCATCAAAATGGGAATATCACTTAACAAAACTGTAACAAGTGTTGTTAGAGTTTGCAACAGAGGGAAACTTCCCAGAGACACAATTTAAACGAGCTTGAGGTCTCTGTTCTGTGGCATTCACTTAGAAGTCTGAATGCTATTGATTACTTGTCTAATTTGTATTATTTCCCTTGGCTTCCCAGACAAACCAGGCTGTTTTGCTATCCATTCTCCTCTCAGTCAGACATTTGTGTTCTAATCCTCCCAGCCGCACTCAATGCTCAGAGGTCTTTTGGTCCAGTTTATAGCACTGCAACTTTCTTTAGAAGTCAGCATTCTGTGAAGAAGAAGAAGAAAACCCTCTTACAGTTAAGGTTGCCAACTAACTCGAAAACATGCTGGCCTGCTCATGTGCCTTTTCCAAGCTGTGTTTAAAATGTGGCAAGTCCATGTACATTCTCTCTGACATGTCACAGGTGAAAATAGGGATCTCTTTGTAACATAGCAATTCTCATAGTAAGGTCTTGTAGTAGCAAGCATGACTTGTGCCCTTAGCTAAGCAGGATCCTCCCTGGTTGCATATGAATGGGAGATTAGAAGTGTGAGCACTGTAAGATATTCTACTCAGGGGATGGAGCTGCTCTGGGAAGAGCATCTAGGTTCCAAGTTCCCTCCCTGGCAGCATCTCCAAGACAGGGCTGAGAGAGACTCCTGCCTGTAACCTTGGAGAAGCCGCTGCCAGTCTGGGTAGACAATACTAAGCTAGATAGACCAATGGTCTGACTCAGTATATGGCAGCTTCCTATGTTCCTGTGTTCCACCCTGCCTTCTGTAGTCTCACCCTGGATCAACCCATGCTGCTGCCAGCTTTTAGTGAAGTACTGGCAGCCTTGCACCTTTGAGCCAGAGTGAATTTTTTCAAGTAGTGTCTCCACACTCTGAAAATGCTGGTTATACTGGAAATAAGTGCTTGATCCTCAGTGATGTATTCCCATTCTAACTACTATGCCTATGAATGTCGGAAATTCAGGAATTCTGATTTTGGATTTCCCAGTCCCCAGCACCAGGAGGCACTAGAGCATGGAGCAAGTGCCCTGGGTAGCCTATGATGGTGGGGGCCCTTTATTTTATATTATTTTATTTTTACACTTATATCCCACTCTTCCTCAGAGCTCAGAGCAGTGTACATAGTTATTTTTTATCATCACAACAACCCTGTGAGGTAGGTTAGGCTGAGAGATACATGACAGGCCCAGAGTCACCCAGTGAGTTTCATGGTTGAATGGGCATTTGAACTCGGGTCTTCCCGGCCATAGTCCAACACTCTAACCACTACGCTAACTTTAACTGGCTGCCCAGCATTGGGGCGGCTGGGCAGTGCAGTGATGTTTAGGAGTTTGCGGGGAGGGCTGGGAGGGAAGCCCTTATGGCTGCTGGGAGGACGCGTGGGCTTCTGGGGATTGTAGTCCCGTGCAGAGCTTCTCCTCTTAGTAAGCTTCTCCCATATAGTAACTTGCTCCACGTTCTAATGCCTCCTGGTTGTCGGAGCCAGGAATTCCACCATCTGAATTCCCGAATAGCTGACATGCAAAGGCCTACTGACTAGGGTTTCTGAAGGGTGGGCTGCTATTCTTGCTTTTGTGCAAAAACATAAGACTGCTAGCACTTTTCTAGGATCCCACAATAGCCCGAGTGGGCCCTGGGTGTGGGAGGATTGTTACACCTGCATACCAATAGGCTGCAGAACCCTTGAGTCAATGACTTGCCCATTAACTTTGCACAGACTATTATACATCACTGAAGGCTATTATACATCACGGAAGGCTCTGCTCTGCTCTGCTCATTGTATGCTGTACTCACATACTCTGCCATTGCCGGTCTTCCTTTCTGCAATGAAATCTAGGACCAACAAATGGAAGTACTTTTTCACACAACGCATAATCCACTTGTGGAATTCTCTGCCACAAGATGTGGTGACAGCCAACAACCTGGATGGCTTTAAGAAGGGTTTGGAAAACTTCCTGGAGGAGAGGTCTATCAATGGCTACTAGTCGGAGGGCTATAGGCCACTTCCAGCCTCAAAGGCAGGATGCCTCTGAGTACCAGTTGCGGGGGAGTAACAGCAGGAGAGAGGGCATGCCCTCAACTCCTGCCTGTGGCTTCCAACGGCAAATGGTGGGCCACTGTGCGAAACAGGATGCTGGACTAGATGGGCCTTGGGCCTGATCCAACAGGGCTGTTCTTATGTAATGGAAAGGAGAGCTGCACTCAGCCCTCCTGAAGCACTTTAAAGTCTTTCCGCAGCAGCCTTGTTGGCACACCGGCAGAGCTGCCTTTCAAGTTGTGCAGCAGCCCCTGTGGGTCTGTTACTTAGATGGAAGGCTGCACAGAATGTAGCCCAGTAGGGCTTAATTCATAAGATCAGGCTGTTATTCTGTTTTCCAGCTCCCAACCTTTTCAAAATAATCTGAATGTGATTATATGGAACTTCTGTTTTTTGAAAGTTTGTGGACAGAGAGATGGAATCAGCATCCATTTCTCAGCTGATCATTCAAATCAAAACTCTGTACTGCTACAATGTTTTGGCAATATGTTCAGCTAAAATCTCATGGAATGTGTTAAATAAAGGGCGGTGACATCTCCAGGATTTACTACAGTTAACGAAACCCACTTTATGCACTTTGGCGGTTGGATTTAAAGGTACGTTCTCTGGTGGTGCTCAGATGTTTGAATCTGAGAAGTACTCCCAGTGGTGATAAATTAGTGAGCAGAGGGCAGAGGAGGCAGCCAAAATTGCATGATAAACGCAATTTGCCACATGGCTACTGCAATTTATCACACTCAGATCACCAATACATACGTGGAGTGGGTGTCTAGATAGGAAACCATTGTAAAACCTCTTGCAAGCCCCATTGAAGCTTTGGGATTTGACTAGGCTATCTAATGAATCTAAGAGTGCAATCCTATGTATATTTACCTAGAAGTAAGTCCTACTGTGTTCAGTGGGGTTTACTGTGAAGTAAGTGTGCATACAGTTATAGCCAAAAGAGGACTTCTAACTTAGGACCAGCACAGAAGTACACAAAGGTTTCAAAACTGTGGCCTTGTTCTTCATGTTTCACTGTTGTGATTGGTAGGATATGTTCGGTTTGGGGGGATTTGAGTGGAAATGAAAATACCACACAAATTCAAAAGCTGGCAGTGTTTCAAAATCTAAATCTGACTCCTAGAGTTTCGGACCTGTTCAATTTTGTTTTCAAATATTTCTCCTCTGAATACTTTAAAAAATAATAATCTCCATTAACTGTGATAGAGTTATACCTTAAACCTTAGAGGTGAACAGGTGAACTAGCTGTGTTTGAAAAAGTGATATGAGGTGAAACAAAAGCACGGTCTGTGATGATTCAGCTGAGATGGCTGCTTCTACATGCCCATGATTACTTAAACTTGATAGCGGCATTACACGGGGTCAGTTTTTATTTCATGTCACTCTTCAATGGTCTCTCCAGTGTCCCCAGACATAATATATTAATACTAGGCAGCATCCAGATTAAGTTAGTCATGACTGAAATTAATGGGGTTTGAATTAGTCATGACTAATTTGTCTCATTGATTTTGATGATGTTTGACATGATTAACTTGTCTGGATGCTGCTGGTGTCTCACACATACAAACCAGTATTATCCACAGAAAGTACCATAATCACAGAAATTCCCCCCTCCAAATATTGCCTGTAGGCTAGGATTCAGTGTTCCCTCTAACAGGGATTCCCAGATGTTGTTGACTACAACTCCCAGAATCCCCAAGCAAAAGCCATTGCAGCTGGGGATTCTGGGAGTTGTGGAGAGCAAGCATGATTTGTCCCCTTAGCTAAGCAGGGTCTGCCCTAGTTGCATTTGAAAGGGAGACCTGATGTGTGAGCACTGTAAGATGTTCTCCTTAGGGAATGGAGTCGCTCTGGGAAGAGCAGAAGGTTTCAAGTTCCCTCCCTGGCTTCTCCAAGATAGGGCTGAGAGAGATTTCTGATTGCAGCCTTGGAGAAGCTGCTGCCAGTCTGTGTAGACAATATTGAGCTAGTTGGACCTATGGTCTGACTCAGTATATGGCAGCTTCCTATGTTCCTATGTAACATCTGGGAATCCCTGTTAGAGGGCACACTGCTAGGGTTGCCAATTTGGGGACTGGTGAATGACATCTCTGCTGTTCAAGAGATGCATGGTTGGAATGAATAAATGAATGAATGAATGATGAATGAATGAATAAGATTAAGCTTTTCCTGTTAATTGCTCTCCATGCTGGGGAAAGCCTCGCTTGCTAAACCATGCATCCTTGAAAGACATAGAGGCTTTGCTTCCTCACCTCCACTCCAACATTGGCAAATCAAATAGAAGGCCCATTTCCTTGGCACCTGTTTTCTTAGGCTTTTAACTGAAATTAATTTTAAACTGTTTAATTGTTTTTATCCCATGAAATTATTTTAATTTGATTATGTGAGGTTGTTTGAATTGTTTTTACTCTGTTTTATGATTGTGTTTTAAATTGTGTACACTGCCTAGCAATACACATATCAGGCAGTATATAAATATGATAAATAAAGTCCATACAAGACAGATGCATAAGAAGCTGCCTTATATGAAACCGGACAATTGATTCATCTAGCTCAGTATCATCTGTCGGGACTACCACTGGCTCCTCAAGGTTTCAGGCAGGAATCTCTCCCAGACCTACCTGGAGATGCCAGGGTGTGAATCTAGGAGCTTCTGCATGCAAAATGGATGCTCTACCACTGGGTTACGGCTCCATCCCATTACTGGTAGGAATGCTTTCTGGGGGAGCATATTTTCAGGGAGGATTTTATTGAGACATAATTGACCTTGTGAACCATCCCATGGTTATTTTATGCCATCCAGCTCTAGTCATGCTTTTAAAATAAATGTACACGTGGACGTGTACAGGATGTGGATCGAGATGCACATTCAGAAACACATCAGAATATACATCCCATTGAAAGGAACACAGTGCAAACAGACAGCATCTACATTCTGGTGCCCATTTGATTTACAGTACATCCCTGGTTCTAGATCTAGCAAAGGATACCTGTGCAGACGTACCTGCTAACATACACAAATCTCCATCACCAGATCTGAGTGATGTATGCGTGATACACTCATTCCAAGACATCCCATTTTCCTAACTCAATTTTATTTGTCAGAGCATGATCTGTACATTTATTTTAATGCATCCTACTTTATTTCATGCTGCAACCACCAAAGAGATTTAGTCATTTGTTCCTAATTCGTATAGACTTTCCCAGTGAAAGTTTATGGCATTTTAAATACCAGCAGTGGTGAGAGTTGTGCTTTGTTTCCCCATTGGAAGTCTTACTTAAGAAACCAACTGTGTTTGCCAGAGGAAGCTCATGACATGCTGTAAGTTTAATTATGTTCAATTCATTAACACAATTAGAGCTGTGAACAATTTATTGACACAGCCAGAAACACTTAGAAACAGCCAGTAAGTCATAGATTATGGGGACTCATTCGCCATTCTTTTGCAATATGAGCAATACCCTGGCAAACTATTAAATCACTTTGGAGCGTGGCTTGAGTCATAGTTTTGTTTTCCGCTCTCTGATGTAAAGCCCTACAATAACTCAAAAGTGTTTTGGAAGAAAGTGCTACATTGTGCCCTATTAAATTAAACCATTAATCACAGTACACTACCTTAGCTCTAAAATAACTAGGAGCTATTTCCTCGGTATATAATTTCCTTTTTTAATTCTTTGCATAAAGCAGTACAAATGACCCTGTGATTTCTTAGCTGGTTGTTTCCCAGGCATAGGAGAGGGCCAGCATAGCACAGCAGTTAGTGTCTTCCACTAGAAAGAATCAGGATTCAATCCCCACTTAGCCGTGAGGTTCACTGGGTAAACCTGGGCTGGTCACTATCTCTCAGTCTAACCCTGTGGTGGGTAAACATGGCCCTCCAGCTGTTGAACTACAACTCCCATCATCCCCAGCTGTGGCTGGGAATGATGGGAGTTGTAGTTCAACAACAGCTGGATGACCAAGTTTGCCTACCCCTCGTCTAACCTACCTCACATATGGCTTACATCATAAGCAGCATTAATTTATCTTATTTTATTTTATTTTATTACATTTATAAACCGCCCCATCCAAAGGCTCTAGGCAGTGTACAACTGGTTTAAAAACATAAAAACAAACATCATTTAAAACGCACTACTTGAAACAATATAAAAACAATTTTAACACACTTTAAAACCAATTAAAATACTTAAAAACAATTTACAAACCTTGGAAGCCCAGGCCAAACAAGTAAGTCTTTACGGCTCTTTTAAAGGCCAACAGTGAGCCTAAACTGCGGATATCTGCTGGGAGTGCATTCTATCGGCCAGGAGCAACTACAGAGAAAGCCCACCTGTGAGCCGCCACCAGAGGAACCGGTGGTAACTGGAGATGGAACTCCTCAGATAACCTTAATGTGAGGTAGGGATCATACAGAAGAAGGAGGTGTAATGGAGATGTAATGCTGCAGATCCCTAAAGTAGCAGTCCCAACCCTGTTCTGGAGGAGTTGCTGCGCAAAAACCCAATGGCAGTTTTCTGCATTGTGGTGACTGGGGAAAACTGCAGCATCAGTGCTTGCACAATAGCTTCCAAACAGCTTCAGGGCAGCCTTGAGTCTTTGGGTTCTGAGTCCAAACTGGCAACCTAATCAACTCCATGCAGGGGCGGAACCACCATTGGGCAAATGGGTTCAGAGAACCCAGGCCACCGCTAATCAGGGGCCATGCCTTGTGGCCCTGACACCCCACCCTGCATCTGACGTCATATGCAGGGGGTGTTATTTTGCTCTCAAACAGGGCCCTGCGGCCCCATTTGGGAACGAAATCGACCCGCGCTGCATTGGTAGCTTGGGCTGGAGCAACTCTCCCTGCCTTTAAAGGCAGGGAGAGCCGCTCCTGGCTTCGTTGCCAATGCAGCGGGGTTGATCTCCCTCCCAAATGGGGCTGTGCGACCCCATTTGGGAAGGAGACCACACCCCCGCATCTGATGTCAGACGTGGGGGGCGGGCCAGGGGACTGTGGCAGCGGTCGGACATGGGCCACCTCCAGCCTCGCTCAGCACCTGGCTGCATGACAGGAAGAACAGCTGCAACCTCCCTCAGCAAGGACATACAGTTTTTAGGGAACCATACCTAGTTCCCTCAGTTTTTATAGTCCTCAGTTTTTAGCTTTTTATTAATAACTTTTCATTTGAAACTTTTTTTAAAATGTAATTTTAAACGTGGTTTTAGCCTGGTCTTTTAACTTGTTTAACTTTATGAGGCATGGTTTACATGGTATCTATTTTATTAATGTTGTGAGCCTGCCCGGGAAGTCGTGTACTGGAGGGGTGGGGTATAAATATTTTAAATAATAAAAATAATAAAATATCTTTGAAATTCTGGCTGTCATGCAGTCTGTTAAAGGAATAGGGGGAGCTTGCCCAGGAAAAAAGTGGCAACCCCAAAGGGCATTCCAAGTAATTACCACTTTTTAAAAACATTCCACCTTTCCTCTAAGGGTAGGTTACATTGTGGGATACCTGGCAACCCCACTTTCTCCCCACAAATTGCTACTTGTCTCCTTGCTGTGCCGCTTGTGTGGGCACACGGGCAACAAAGCCCTGATTGGGCTCTGGTCATCTAGGGGAAGGCAAGTTTTATCTATTTATTTATTTATTTGGAATATTTATACCCTGCCCCTCCAGTACACTACTGCTCGCGGTGGCTCACAACAATAAAATAGATACAATATATGATAAAAGTAATAAAATTAACCAAATTAAGTGAGCAAGTTAAAATTCAGGTTAAAACCCACCATCAGTATTAAATTGCAGATTAACAATTTCTAAAAGCTAAAAAATGAGAATTATAAAAATGAAAAACTACAAAACTAAAGAACCTACCAGAGGCTCCTAGCTCCCCACCCCCCAGCCCACCCCACTTGTGGTCGTGGTTCCTGTTTTCTTTGGCACCAGGTGAACCATAAAGCATGGTCATGTATGGTCCAGAGGCTGTATGCTGTGCAGACCTGAGTGGGTTGTTACCTTCTTGACTTCATGACATCATTTACCACTGGCTCTGCATTTAGTGACCAGCTAAATATAGTAAAAATACAACTTTCCTATCCAGATTATTACATCCAGTGGTTATGTCATGGAAAGCTTTTTTGTTTTAACTTTTATATGTGTTTTAATTGTTTTATGTTAACCGCCCAGAGACGAAGGTTTGGGCAGTATATAAGTTTGATGAATGAATGAATGAATGAATGAATGAATGAATAATAACATCCAGTGCCTAAAACAGGGCTGCACAACTCTGGCCCACCTACAGCTGCTGTTGATTTACAATTCCCATCATCCCAGACTATTGGCCACTGCGGCTGGGAATGATGGGAGCTGAAGTCCAGCAGCAGCTGGAGGGCCAAAGATGTGTAGCCTGGCCTAGAGCAAGAGTTGGCCAAGCTGAGGCTCTCCAGTTGTTGATGGACTACAACTCTCCTCATCTCAGCCACAAATTGTGGCAGATCCTGATGGCAGTGGTGGTCCAACAGATGGAGAGCTTTGGCTTGGCTACCCTCGCCTAGGGGTAAATTGTATCTACAAACTGAATCTAGTTGCACATGATATAAGTCTGTCAATCACACTTCAAAAAACAAAAAAACCAGTTGCAACGTTACAACTTGAGTACTGAATCTAGTTCCAGACTCCTGAAGATTTATTTATTTTTTAAAGTCAGGCACAGTACTAGGAATCGATGCCACCTAATGGCACAGCGGGGAAGCAACCTGCCTAGAAAGCAGGAGGCTGTTGGTTCAAATCCTCGCTGGTGTGTTTCCCCGAATATGGGAAACTCCTATATTGGGCAGCAGTGATATAGGAAGGTCTCATACTGCGCAGGAAAAGGCAATGGTAAACCACATCTGTATTCTGCCAAGAAAACCACCTGGCTCTGTGGTCACCAGGAGTCGACACTGACTCGACGGCACAATCTTTCCTTTCCTTTTGACAGTGCTAGGAAGTAAAGGGAACAAGGAGAACAATTTGTGTAAGTGTGAGGGACTGATAGGGAGAAGGGAGGCTTTTGCTGGTGAACCTTTGCATTTTGGGATCTGAAAGGGAACATCACTTTTGAAGCCAGCCTTTCTGAGCTCCCAAAATTATCCAGAGGATGAACTCAGAGAATTTCATGGGCACCTCTAGTAATAACAAAGCATCCATCTTGCTTTAGTCAGCATCAGTTGTAGAAATACAGAATTGAGTCATCCAGCAAATCTCTTTTTGCCAAATGCGTTAAAGCATTAACATATAATACAGCCAATATATGCTATCTTAAGAATCCCCTTTTGGGGCATTTACAATATATTAATTGCAGTGATGTATTTAATAAAATAGCAGCACTGCCTACATTTAATTGTACTATTAAAAACCATATATACAGTACATTCACTATTTCTCAAGCAATCGAGAAAGCATCGGAAGCCCTTTAATGGCCATCATAAAATTAATAATAAAATGTGTAAAGGAAAAGCTACTATGAAAATTGTAGGGAAAAATGATGACCTGTATATTTTAGATTGTGTCGCTTACATGCCTAGAACACTGTTAGATTTACTTAACGATTGATCAAAAAGGCATATTTAAAGGTAAAGTAACTGAAGGGGTTAATGCACCTCAGATGGAATGAAATCAGATTTGATTTTGGTCTTAAGTGGATGAATCATGTTGTACTTCTTACTAGTGAAGCAATTATGAGAGCACTTTAACTACTGCATTGTTTGGCAGCATCATTTGGGGGAATGGGGCCATGGGTCAGTGGTAGAGAACATGCTTTGTATGCAGAAGGTCCCAGATTCAGCACCTGGCATCTTCACCTCCTCCTGAAACACTGGAAAGCTACAACAGTCAGTATGGATAATGCTGATTTAGATGGACCAACAATCTGTCTCAGTATAAGACAACTTCATATAAGCTGCTTCTGCAAAGGAGAGCCCCATTGATAGTATTGGAGGGGGTTACAGGTCCCAGAAGCGTCACGTTAGTATAGATTCTGCCCCATTCAAGCAATAGTTGAATACTCTAAACCAAGGTGTGATGTGAAAAAACTGTGTGATTGGAGCTGTTTTATCTCATGAACCTATAAACAGGCTGCACAAATATATTAATGATACTGGGCAAACTATTTCATACGTTAACAGTGATAGCTTTAATTTTTTTACAAAATAATAATGCAAGATTCTAGTCCTGTTCACAAATAAAGATACTGAATGCATAGAGGGGATAGTGGGATCATGGAGGCAGGCTTACTTGACTTTGATTTCCAGACATTCATCAACTCTAAGCTCCGTACAGAAGAGCCAACAAACATATAGAGGTTGGGGCATTGGGGTTTGCTGCCCACTTTGATGTTGGAGGTGGAGCAACCACAATCTCCTCTCCCCTCAACATGCTCAGTATTCTGTTTGGTTGTAGAGAAGAGCTGATGAACATGTTCTAAAACTTCTGTCTTTAGAGATTAACCATGAAGTGCAGAGAGGGAAGCGAGGGGGCATTTCAAGGGATGTGCCCAACCACGGTTCGAAGAGCGGTTCAAGCACTTTAAAGGAAATTAGAAAGGGATCTTTAAGAAAATGGAGAGCCACAACCCCTTCCAGCTTCCTGCTGGGACAGCACATGTCTACAAAAGCCCCGCCTGTCATCAGCACGCACGTGGTGTCCGCACATGTGCGGGTGCCATTTGTGTGGTCAGCATGCTTTTGCTGACCATGCAAATGGTGCCCGCACATGCGAGGACACCATGTGCATGCTAACGGTGTGCTGTGCTTTTTGGGACATGCACTGCCCCAGCAGGAAGATGGAAGGGGTTGTGGCTCTCCATTTTCTTAAATATCCCTTTCTAATTTCCTTTAAAGTGCTCAAACCATGCTTTGAACCATGCTTTGGGCACATCCCTAGCCATTTCATGGTTCGGTGCATTGGGAAGCAAATAGATTTCTGTGTAAGAGTAGGAGATTCTCAGCAAAATTAAAGGACTCCTCGGATTAAATGTGTATACTTTATCATATCCACAGCAGAGTTATCCACACAGATCAGATGGTTGCTCCACTGTTTTTCTAGCAAAGAGATTTGGGTCTCAGGTCATACATACTTAGGCCACAGACCCATTCATTGACATAGCAAGTTCTGAAGGAGCCTGGGTGCAAGAATGGAACATTGACCCCATTGGATAATTTCCCCATAGGGATCAATAAAAAACTCAAAAGGATTAATAACTTCAAAATGACTGGGCAGAAAGCTCTGAAATATCACATGGTATGAATCTGAATTAAACACTTAATGCTATCACATGATGATAGCATTAAATGTGTGGACTTTCTTTTTAAATAACTTTTTATTCAATTTTTCACAATATGAGATACACACATGCACACACAAAAAGAAAAAAAGGAAAGAAAGAAAGAAAGAAAGAAAGAAAGAAAGAAAGAAAGAAAGAAAGAAAGAAAAGAGGACTTCCATCTCATCATTAGAACAAGTATCAGTTACAATACCCAAGTCTTGCCTGTAATATAATCTTTCTCCCCCCGTTAAATCGTACGAAAGTCAGCTCTAAGGCATTTTAAAAACATTTTTGTTACCATTCAAAAGCCTAATAGAAATCCATTTTATAATATGTTTTTAGGTAAATAAGAAGAGGGTCCCACTCCTTTTTAAATGCTTCAAATTTATTTCTTAATAATGCTGTTAGCGTTGCCATTTCTGCCAACTCTAACACTTTGAGTAGCCAATCCTCTTTACTCTGGCAATGGATGTCTTTCCATTTGTATGAAAATGTCAATCTTGCAGCTGCGGTCAGATACATAAAGAGGATCCAATATTTCCTAGGCAATGAGCTATTATCAGTGCCTAATAGTATTGTTTCTGGGCTCTTAGGGAAAGTCATTTTAAACACTTTCTTAAGCTCATTGTATATTAAATCCCAATAGCCTTTAGACTTATTACAAGTCCACCACAAATGTATATAGGAACCCTCCTCTTTTTTACACTTCCAACATTTGTTTGACATGTTCTTGTACATTAAAGCCAACTTTTTAGTAGTTAGATGTCATCTGTACATCATCTTAAGATTATTTTCCTTTAAATTAGAACAGGCAGTATATTTCATGTCTTCTATCCATAGTTTTTCCCATTTCTCCAAGTCTATATTGTAACCAAAATCCTGAGCCCATTTAATCATTGAATTTTTCACTACTTCCGTTCTTGTATCTTCCAACAATAACATATCATACATCCTAGAAACTAGTTTGTCTTCCTTGTCACACAACTGTTGTTCAAATTCTGACTTTGATTGATTAAGACCTTTTTTACAATCTTGCTTGAATAAGGAGCTAATCTGGTGATACTGAAACCAAGAAAGTGTGGACTTTCAAGGATATTGGTTCACTCAATTTTTTAATGAATTTTTTAAAAATGTTTCTAAAACTGTTTTAAAGTGCCATAACTGCTTTGTTCCATGGCAAAAAGTTACAAAATGTTTAGAAATTGAATCCCCCCTTCTGTCCATTATTCAAGCCTCATTTGGAGGAAGCTGCTCTTTGTCTTCATATAGAAGGAGTAGTACCCCCATTTTTGTACCTCATGTTATAATTTGAGAATAGCTGGTCAAAAAGTCCTCAAAATCCATATGAGGGCAGCACATAATGGTAGCATGAAATGTGTGGATGTTGGAGGAGATCAGTCCACCTGTTGATTTTAATGAATTTTTGAAAATGTCATTCAAATATTATTGGCTTAAAATTAGATCCAATACAAGATTTTTTTTTTAAGGCAACAGGTTAAAAAGTAGTATCAGTACAATCCAGGAAAGAATGCAAAAGTTTGGGACTCCCCAAGGAGAGTGTTAGACAAAGGGAACATAGGAAGCTACCTAATATCAAGTCAGACCATTGGTCCATCTAGCTCAGTATTATCTGCAGACTGGCAGCAGCTTCTCCAAGGTTGAAGGTAGGGATGTGCATGGAACCGGTTCCGTGCACACATGGGGGGGGTCCCTTAAGAGTCAGTGAAGGTGCTGTCTGTCTGCCAACCCCCACCCTGCCGCTCTTCCCTCACCCTTCCAAATGGCCGATGTGCATGGAGATGAAGAATGGGATACTGCTGTCCCACTCGCCCACCTTTGGAGAGAGTGCCAGTGGGGGAAGAGCAGTGGGGTGGGGACTGGCCGGTAGGCAGAGCCTTCCCTGCCTCTTAAGGGAACCCTCCCACCTTTGAACTGGCTCAGACGCTGGTCCATGCAACCGGTTGAGTGTTCCAGAAAAGGAGCACCTGACTGGTTCCATGCACATCCCTAGTTGCCAGCAGAAGTATCTCTCAGCCCTATCTTGAAGATGCCAGGGAGGTAACTTGGAACCTTCTGCTGGCAATATGCAGGTGCTCTTCCCAGAGCAGACCCATTCCTTGAGGGAAATATCTTACAGCGCTCACATGTCTCCCATTCAAATGCAAACCAGGATGGACCCTTCTTAGCAAAGGGGATAATTCGTGCCACAAGACCAGCTTTCCTACCACTATGGAGAAGGCCCTGTGTCCAGTCAGCACAAACCTCACCTCAGAGAGCAGAAACACCAAGGGTTGGGCTTCCAGAGATAACCTCAGTGTACAGTACAGGCAAATTCATATTGGAGTAGGCAATCTTTCAGCTACTCAGGTCCCAAGTTATGAGATGCTCTAAATGTGTGCAGGAGAACTTTCAATTGTTCCTGGAAGTGACACAGTTAGAGGATCATGGGGAAAGCACTACACAAATCAACTGTATCCTGCTTTCCTTAGGCAGAGACCATTCCTTAATAGCACATTCCCCTGATACACAGTTGTGCTGCATTGAACACAGCATCTTTGAATCTGGATATCTGCTCCGTTTCAGTGTTAGATGTGCATTTTCTGTCCGCATATTATTATTAATTTATTATTAATTATTATTATTAATTCAATTTCTATACCACCCTTTCAAAAATGGCTCAGGTCGGTTTACACAGAGATAATAAATAAATAAGATGGATCCCTGTCCCCAAAGGGCTCACATTCTAAAAAAACCACAAGATAGACACCAGCAACAGTCACTGGAGGTACTGTGCTGGGAGTGGGTAGGGCCAGTTACTCTCCCCCTGCTAAATAAAGAGAATCACCACGGTAAAAGGTGCTTCTTTGCCCAGTTAGCATATGTTGGCTTGTGCTGGGATGAGTAGGTTGTTTATAGATATGTGTGGCAAACTTTTGGTTTCTACTGTTCTCTGGATCTCTCCCACTCCTTTTTCAAAATCTCTAAGAGGAGCTGTGCAATTGGGCATTCATGCATAACCATGACATCTGCTTACATATAAGCACCTCTTTCTCACTCACCCCCAACCCATGTAATGGAGACTGCTGGATTTTTAGCTAGTAGATTTGTGCAAAGCTATAGGGAAAGACATTTAAAACCTGAGGTTTTTTTGCATCGGGGAATTAAACAAAGGTGTTTTCTTGGGAGAAGAATGCCAAGAAAACACCTTTGTTTAATTCCCTGGCGCTAACAGGGACCCTGCTTACCGGTGGCACATGTAATATCCAGGTCACAGCATCCCCCATGCACATTTTGTAAATGAGTAAACTGAAGTGGACAAATCTGGCTATATTCAGACTTGTACAAATTTCAGCATCTCTGTTGATTTCAGCTAATTTTAGTGTGGGCACTAGTGAGTCTTGACTCAAACAAGGCAAGTTTCATTTAAGTCCCTGAAAGTCTCCTGTTTAATGAGCAGTGGAGACAAGCCTGATGTTTGGGGGGCTGTTGTTCTCTGTAGCTACCTCAGCTGACAGCTGCTTTACACCTTACCTGATAATCATGAGTGCTATGGCTAAAGTGAAGGCATACCAGGGTTTCTTGCAAAACACAGCATAGTCCCAGGGCATGATCTGAGGACACAGGCAAGTCTAGCTGTAGCCAGTACCTGGATGGGTGACCACTTGGGAGCCCTACGTATACCACCTTGTGTGCCATGATGGAAGAAAGTTAGCAGGGACATAGCAAGGTTGAAATGGGCCCCGAGACAAGAAGTGGAGCTAGACCCCTGGACCCCTCGCCGCCGCCTTCTCTGCCCCATTCCTTGCCACCATGTCTTTGCTATAGAATAATATGAACATGTTACAAAAACAAAAACTTCTCAGAATGCCGCTTCTCCTGCTCCTATGCAAATCAGAAGACAAGATCAGCCCTGCTGGATCAGACCCAGGGCCTATCTAGTCCAGCATCCTGTTTCACACAGTGGTCCACTGAGAAGCTCCCAGGCAAGAGCTGAGGTCATGCCCCCCTCTCCTGCTGTTGCTCCCCTGCATTTAGTGGTATTTAGTGGTTTCTTGCCTCTGAGGCTGGAGGTAGCCTATAGCCATCAGATTAGTAGCCACTGATCTAATATCACACACTCTCCAGACTCTGATCAGGTGCCAGCAGCTTGCCACTGAGTCAGGAAGGTGGGAGGACCCAGGGACATTTGTCCCGCCCCCTTGTTCAGTTCAGTTATAGATATGCTCCTGAAAGGTAGTATATGAATGGAACAAATAAAAGTGTTTCCTGTAGCCCAGAATCCTGTGCAGCATTGTGAGGCAGTTCCCACGATCAGTGGGAACCACCAGATGGGGTTATGGAGCCGGCGACGGCTGCAGGGGTCAGGGTTCGCGCGACCCCTGAAAGTTCCAGCATGCCCTGCTTGAGCGCATAGGGCATGCTGGAGAGATCCCCGAGTGGGGAGGCTGCTTTTTAGCCTCTCAGTCAGGGGTCTACTTGTGAGTTGCTGCAGTGCGAAGCCACACCGTGGCAACACATGATACGAAAGCCTGGGTTAGCGGAGCACTCGGTCTGCTAACCTGGGCTTAGGGGAGGGTAACTCTAGCGGGTTACCCGCTTTGGTGAGACCGGGCTCGGCTGCGTTCCCAGTGGTTCTCATGCGCGGGCAAAATCAGGCTAGGCTCCCTTAGCCCGATTTCACCCGATCATGAGAATCTCCTGTGTGTGCGCTTAAATATCATTTGTTTCAGTGGGATTTAATTGTGCATTGTTTTGGAGCTGAAAATTGCAAAGTCCCTGAACATTCAAGGCTAAACTAGATGTGACATTAAATGCATCTTCTGTTCATTTTCTACCAGGCCCTTTGTCCATCCTGTTCCCCTAACTTTTGTACCAAGGAGGACTCCAAGTGTTCGAGGAGCAGCAAAGGCAAAGGTAAAGGGGGAATCTCTAGGTTGCTACTCCATAAGCCAGCTCAGTGGCCATGCCCTGGGAAGTCACAGGTCAACATCCTGACTAGTACTGCATTTGTGCAACAAAGTTGTGCTCATGCAAGAAGATTGCACAGCTGTACTAAATCACAGGGACTTTTGGAATTACAATCTTGTTCAAAAGTTATCAGCAAAACATGGGGGGCGGGGCGCATGCCACAAGGTGTACTTTATTGTTAGCACAACATTACGGTAGTTTGGAACACAAACTCTAGACTTAATGCAAATAGCTAGGACAACAGCCATGCATTTGCGCAACATTCTGGTGCAAACACAGTGTTAGAATGTCAGCCACAGCCAATCAGGGCTCACATTTACTGCATGTAGTGTGAAGTGGCCCTCAGTAACATGATCAACTCTGGTTCGTATTTTATTGCATGCAGAGTGTTTTTTTAGATGTTTAAATCCTCTAAATACACTTTTCCATTCTGTAGTGTATAAGTTAGTGAATAAATGAACTTGGAATTCTACAAGAACCCACCTCTGCCTTTCTGTATCTACTCTGAGCGTTTTCTTACAAAACAGCTGTCTGGCTGGAGCAAAGACTAGAAAGGTTGCTCAGTGCCAAACACTGCTCTGCTTCTTCCACTCTGTTACATTTAATCAGGGTTTGTAATTAATCTACCTTGTGTATTACGCTATGTCCAACCATCAATATTAATAAAATCTTTACTTCCTTTAAACACTCTGAAAGAATTTATTCATTTCATAATTTATTTATTTCAGAGCGGAGCCATCTGGCCCTCTCTACCTCACCAGGAGAAGTTCCTCAGTAAAGCAGATTCCATCTGTTTCTGAAATTCTTGTGTGGTATTACACAGGGGTAAGCCTGAAGAGGCATTTCACCAATACAGTGGATGAAATAAAATTGGATCTCTCTGGGGTTCCTTCTTTATTATATTGATAAAATCCCCTTAGTGTTGTGTTGTTCTTTCAGAAAATAATGTATTCAAATACTCCGTAATGCAAATATCGTTCATTTAGTAAGTATTTGAAACTACAAGCATTCAACAAGGCTATTAACAGGACCAAAAACTGGGAGCAGGTTTGGGAGCGATGAGCTCTCCCAATTTTGGGTTGTGTGGGAATAGTCTGGGAAACATACCAGTGGGGATTTGAACCAGCAACCTCTTGCTTCCTAGGAAAGTTACTTCTGCTCTGCGCCATTAGGTAGCTTGGGAATAAAGGCAGAATATGTGCCCTTTCTCAGGATCAAGAACTTGGGTGGGAGGAAGTGTGGGGAGGAAGGCTATAGAAGCTTGTCTCCCCCTCAGATAACGGATTCCCAGTTTCTGGGAGCGTGGATTGCACGTCCAGATGATCTGCTGCTGTCCCTGGCAGTGTGGAGCTGCAGGGGCCGGTACACGTCCCAGCCCTTAGAAATCCCACATGCACCGTGCAAGTGTGCAGTGCATTGCGGGTATCCCCCCGGTGATGGGTGGGTGCCCCGCAGTGTCAGTGCTGAAAGGACTGTTAAAAGTTTAACGGTCAGTTAAACAGGGTTAATGGAGCACTCACTTCCTTAACTTGTTTAACAATCAGGCTACATAGCCAGGTCTGCCACCAAAGCGCTGCTGGGAGCTGCACAGCTCCTGGCGGTTCTCATGGCTGCCTTAACCCTGTCTTGGCTGCTCATTAGAACAGCCTTGAGAAGTGATTGTGTGGGAGACCGGAGCTGGATATGACAAATGTTCCTTTTCCTGTGGTCAAATACTGGGTAGGAGGCACTGTCCTACCCAGCTTCTGTCCCACACAATCACTTCTCCCTCTTCCTATCTAGTAGTTCACTCCCACACAACCAAAAATTGGGAGCATGCACAGCTCCAAAACCTGGGTAGGTCACTTGTCCTACCCAGCTTTCAGTTGTGTGAACAGCCTCAACATGTTTCATTATGATCAGAAGGTTCTGGAACATTGAAATTAAACAAAAAATCCCTTTTGATTGTGTGAACCCAGCCAGTATATTCTTAAAAAGTACTGTTAATGTTCTGACATGTGTAGAGTCTATTAACATGACCAAGTGGGTAGATGGATGGTGGGTGGTGGGTGGGAGGCAGGGTTCCACCTACCCTCCTCCCAGATGATCCTCAGTGACTTCGTGGGTGTGTCATTGTGTGCCCATCTGATCAGTGCTGCTCCATGCAACATGGCTCCTTGTAGGTTGGGACTTATTGTCCCACCCTCCAGGAATCCCACAATGCACTATGCAGTAAGCGTGGTGCATTGGGGGATACCCTGTGAGATGGGTGCTCTAAGCACCCGTCTGTGTATGCCTGGGATGCATGCAACCCTAGCATACACACGACCCCATACCTGGGGTAAAGGATGCACTTGCACCCTTTAACCCATGTATAAGCCTGTGAATAAAACCTGGGCTTGTGGGGAAGGCAGCACCAGGATCGGGCTTAATCCCAGCACTGCACAGGAGTAGCCCTACCCAGGTAGGGCTGCTGGCGTGCATAGCTTTGTAACGCCATTTCATTAAGCTCTTACACGGTGTTCCTTATTTTGGAGCTCTTTAAGTGGCAAGTCTAGCTAAAAGGGGTTGAAGGCTTACACAGAATAAAGAGACCAAAAAGACAGAAATGACAGAATAACCTAGTAAAAGGACTGCTTAACTTCCCTATTATCACAAGGAAGTAGGTGTGATATTAAAGGCCTTCCTTAATTCTGATTTTTCCTAGCAACTTGATTGTAGTGATTTTAGCTCTTCCTACATGAGCAGCTAGCAGTAGAATTCTAAGCCTTCAGCTTGCAAAACTGTACTAGTAGTGGTGGTGGTGGTGTGGTATTTGAAATATATGCCTGGAAGCAGAAGTGAGCATGGACTTCTGAATTAAATAACATCCATATCCATTGCTTTTAAGCATACTCTTTCCTACAAAATTACATTAGTGGAAAATGGGAGACAGTCATCTCCGAACTCTGTCTCATAAAAATCACTGGCATATTTTTGCACACGGAAAGGATTATTAAAATTGGCCTGTTTAGACGAAGAAAGGAAAAGAGATTGAATGAAGGCTACACCATAGATGAGTGAGTGGATTAGAGTGAATTGGAAGTACTCTTTTTAACCTTAATATATGCAGAGTACCATCAGCAACTGAAAACTCCAGCAGCTTCAGTGATGGCTTGCTTGGCATAGGTTATGTTGATCCTGGGGCCAGAGATATTTAAAAGAAACCCAGAAAGAAAGATTAATCTGATAAAGGCATTGCCAGTTCTAATCGGACTGATGGAAAAATGTGGTAGAAAGGTAAGCAGCAACACAGGGTGAATTATCATGAATAGATGAACTGCCTTGAAGCTGGAGCAATCAAATAGATAGCCCTCACATATAAAAATTACTGCATCTCTTATTCATCAACACCTTTGTGCAAGTGTATTCTGTTCAGCCCCTTGAACAAAGAACAAAAGCACTCAGATTTATTTGGTGAAATTAAATCCTAACACAAGAGACTTGCCTTGGGTTGCTACTCTTCACTTACCAGAATTAAAGAACATCCGTTCTCTGTTGTAGCATAGAAATGCAAAACTTTCAAAAGTTTGAATTTGTTAAAAAGTACAAAGAGACAGCAAAATATACTTGTTTTTTAAAAAATAATCTGACATCTTCGATTTGTACTGCTGTCATTTAGAAAATGAAATATGTGTTGCACCTGCCCCTGCGGGCTTGGTTCTCCTTCCTTTGTGTTCCAGAAATTATCATCAGATGTTATGGAACAGTAAAATAATGTGGCCATGTATACTCTAGCATTTAGCCACTGTCTATATCCAAAGTACTTTTTTGCTTGTCAACCAAGTTCTATGAACTATGAATGCTTAAGAAACACACCAGTATAGCAGGGAAATGCTACAATGGTATATAAACGGTGATATCCTCTCAGAGTGCCCTATATACTGGTGATAAAAGAGGCAAGGATCAGCAAAGTCAGGGGTGGTAGGGAGAGAGAGAGCGCAAAACAGCGGGGGTAAGATCTGGAACTAGAAACTGGGATTATTGATACAACCTACTGGGTGGACAGGTAGGGGTAAGGCTGCGCAATCCCCGCCTTCCTTTTCCCTCCAGACAATCAAGAAAAGGTCCCTGGGAGCACAGAGCATGCAACCACATGGCAAGCGGCATGCAGCTCCAGAGGCCAGGATGACAGGTCCCAGTCTCTGGGTATCGCACAATGTACTGCGTGCCAAGTGCAGTGCTTTGGGGGATTCCCATAGGAGACAGGAACTCTAGGCTGTCATGTGTCTCCTCGAGCTGAAGGCAGCTGGAGGAGACAGATGATCAGGAAGCCTGAGTTAAGGGAGCATTTGCTTCCTTAACCCTGATTAGGAACCAGGCTAAAAAGCCAGGCTAGGTGGCATTGCCTTGCCAGGATTGGGCGTGATCCTGGCAGTTCTTACGCACAGCCTAACCCAGGCTGAGCTTCCGTAGCCTGGGTCAGGCTGTGCGTGAGAACAGCCTCACTACATGAGTTGGGTAGATCACATGATTACTTCCAAGGTCAGGACTGGCATACCCATTGAAATCAAAGGGATTTATAAGGAAGTATATTTAGGATTGGTATATAAATATATTGGTTTCCATAGTGCCATGCCAATTAAAAAAAAAAAGTACCTTCTTGTGAGTACTACACCAGATTCTCAATAGAGTGAATCATGTAGAGATTTATTTATTTATTTATTTGAAACATTTGATATACCGCCCACTCTGAAGACTCTGGGCGGTGTACAAAAACATGCAAAACAAAACAGCATTACAATTACATTCTAAATAAAACTAAAGTAACTAACGGTGGGGGAGGGGGGGAATAGATAAACTACAGGGTAAAAGCCTGGTGAAAAAGTAAAGTCTTCAATAAAGATTTAAAAATCAACAAAGAAGGAGCTAAACGAATCTGCAGGGGAAGGGAATTCCAGAGGAGTGGGGCGGCAACCGAGAAGGCCCTTTCATTGGTTCCAGCTCCCCGAACCGCTCGGAAATCGGGGACCGACAAAAGGGTCATCTGACCAGATCTGACCGGACAGGATGTAACTGAATAGGAGAGGCGGGTCTGTAGGTAAACAGGTGCCAAACCCCGCAAGGCTTTGAAGGTCAAAACCAGGACCTTAAATTGAACTCGGTAGCGGATAGGCAACCAGTGCAATGACTGCAGCAGAGGTGTTACCCTGTCATATTTTCTGGCACCCATAAGTAAATGAGCCGCTGCATTCTGGACCCGTTGTAGCTTTCCAATCATCCTCAAAGTTAACCCTAGATAGAGGGCGTTACAATAATCTAGGCGGGAGATAACAAGGGCATGGGTCACTGTCATTAATGCTTGCTGATCAAGGTAAGGTCATAATTGACGAATCAGATGGAGCTGGGCAAAGGCACTCTGGCTGCAGCCTCCACCTGCTGTTCAAGCAGGAGGTGCGAATCCAAAATGACCCCCAAGTCACATGCAAGCTCCTTCGGGGGCAGTGCCACCCCATCTAAAACAAGGTGCACATCCAGCTGTTGGCCAGTACGAGGGCTGAGTAAGAGTAGTTCAGTCTTGGTGGGATTCAGTCTGAGCTTATTTTGATTCATCCAGACCTTAACAGCTTCCAGGCATCGGGTAAGCACAAAAACAGCATCTCCAGAATGGTCTGGGATGGCAATATACAGCTGAGTATCATCAGCGTATTGATGAAATCTCACCCCAAACTGGGAAATGAAACTGACCCAGTGGCTCCACTGACCCAGCGGCTCCACGGAACTACTGTAAGACAGTGCCCCCGAGATGACAAGACACGATTAATAACAAGCAGAAGTTGTTATTTTTATTTTTGTTTATTTTCCATTGAAGAAAAATGCTACACTTCAAAGCCAACTGTAAAGACAAATACTATTATTATCTAAGTAAATACATTTACCTAATTGTTCAAGTTGTTGAACTCACTCCAAAAATGCCTTCGATTTCAATCTTGTCAATGGAAAAAAACTGACGTGAGATTTTAAATACACAAGAGTTTGTGAATTTGGAAAAGAAAGAGGGAGATCTTTCTGTACAGATGTTTTCAGCTGCCCCTCACAAAAACTACCAGAGCTTATGATGGTGGCAATTTAAGTGGATGTCTTACTCACTGATTGATTTGGAGCTATTCATCCAGAATTCCAAAACTAGGTTACATACTGGGGCCTTCAGTAGGTAAAGGTCAGGAAGTCCATGGTGACCAGAAACAACATGTTTGCTTTACATTTTCCAAAAAAACCCACTACTAGCTTTTAAAATGTCATACACTTGCTTGGTGGAGAAACATTTACACTATTGTTCCAGTTCTGGAATAGGTTTTGCCAAACCTTCCAAACAGAGGAATTGATGGTACCACAGTCAGGAAGTCCTAGAAGAAAACAAAAGGCAAACATTTGAGAAAATTAAATCTGATTGTTCGTATTATGTTGACTGCTGTCCAGATAGGATAATACTTTCTCCCAGTCTTCTCCCTGAGCACGGTTGGAGAATGATTTTGCACCTTCCCACCTGACACACTGGGTGTGCATGGATATTCGTGTGTGTGTGTGTGTGTGTGTGTGTGTGTGTGTGTGTGTGTGTGTGTGTTGGTGTGTTTCTGAGAATAGCATATGTGCAAAAATTCCAATATGCACAGGCCTGAAAAATGCAGTTGAGTTTCTTCTTACAATCTGAGAATTGACTGTGATTCTAGAGGGCAGGCTGCAGGGAAGGCTGGTTTAACGTACCTTCCCTGCAGACGAGCAGTTCTTCCTCCTTGGGTGGGTGGATCGCACACCCAGACAAGCACCGGCTCCTGCCAGGAACTCCAAGGGTCAGGGTGCCTGGGTGTGTTGCCTCATGTTGCCCTGCCCTCCCCCCACAAGCTCCAATAATGCACCGCGCGGTGCATTATGCGGATCCCCCTCCCCTCCTTGAGTCTGTCAGCCACAGCTAGAAGCAGTCGCGGATGACACACAAGCAGATGTACGGGGTTAGGAGGAGAGCACTCGCTCTCCTAGCCCCATTTAGAGGGGGGGGATCCACAATTGGGTTTGCCACTGTGGTGCCGACAGGATCAGGCACAATCCCGGAGGTGCACAAGTGCATGCAAAACTAGGCTGGGCTCCCTTAGTCTGGTTCTGCATTCACATGTGAATAGCATCATAGAAGCATAGAGTTGAAGGAGGTATTTGCCATTGTTCAAATTAGTGTTATTTGAAGTAGATCCACCAGGTGATTATGCTGCAGTTCCTACTGCAGATGTTTTAACTGCAGTGTAGCTGTCAAACTGCATGTGACATGAGAGATCTGTGGCTGGATCTCCTGATGGCTTTTGCTTTACTTCAGCAAATGGGGGCTGCTAATTTGTTTGGGATAGAAGTGCTTTGAGAGGGGGTTAACCCTTTCCTCTTGTCCCGTTCCATGGATGAAAACGCTCCCCCAAGTTGTTATCTGATTGGAGGGGGGCGAGGAGAATTTCCTGTATTATACCTGCCTTTTTCCTCTACCATGGCGAGTATTTGTGGAGAGGATTAGATCAGGAAAATTGCAGGAGCAGAAAAGGTTAGCCAATCTTATCCCCACCCAACCCTATGCCACTTCCTCTCCCCATCTCTGTTTTGAAATGCAGAACAAGTTGTTCTGGTAAGAACTAAACTGCCTACTTGCCTTTCACTATAATCTTAATTGAGAATTACCATCCCCACAAGTTAGCCCACTTCAGCTTTAAATGTTGACATGCCCACCATCTTGAATTGGGGTGGATGACATAATCACAAACTACACTATTGAGGTGTCCCTATATGTCACTCACTACAACTGTACTAAATTTGGTTCAAATCAGTTAGGCAGTCCACAAATTAGCCCACTTTCGCCTCAAACATTCACATGTCCACCATCTTGGGGCAGATGACATCATCAAAAACTATGCAGTTGATGTGTCCCTATGTGTCACTCACTACAACTAAACCAAATTTGGTTCAGATTGGTTAGATGATCCACAAGTTAGCCCACTTGCACCTCAAATGTTCACACATCCACCATCTTGAATCGGGGTGGATGTTCCTATGTATCACTCACGACAACTGTATCAAATTTGGTTCATATTGGTCCAGGCATTGCGAAGTTGATGAGTGGGTAATAATACACACAATGCCAGGTGATCTTATAAGCTTGCTTTCCATAGGCTAAAGAGACATCAGGAGATCTGATGGCAGATGCTTCACATCACATATGCTTTGCCCATGAGTTTAAGCAGGCTGTGTTTTGCTTATTTCAATGAGAAGGAAATTCCATAAGTCCATTGGATCAGATTGTTTGTGGTGCCTCATATTAACAAACAGATACAAACAGATACATACAAACAAACAGGTACGTTCGTATAAATTGGAATTAAAAAAAGTCTTTTAAAAGTAAAACCTATTTCAAATTATATCAAAGAAACCTAACACATTGCACACATTTCATTAACCTATTTCTAAGAAGAGAAAGGTTTTGTGCTTTCACAAATGTGGAAATATTTTGGAACGTGTTAAGGCTGAACAGAGAGGTATGGGCCATGAGTTGTGTGAGCAGTAATAGCAGAGGAAGAAATTGTGCCAGTTTTTAGACAAGGAACCATGGAAAGTCCCACACATTGGGCTGGTTCTCACTGCTGACATCTGGGTAGGAGGAGCATCCAGCTAGGCTCCAAGCCCTGTGCACGCTTGCAAAAAATGGTTGTGTGTCAGCAAAAACTGAGGCAGGAGGAATGGGGAGTGACTGTGCAGTGGGAAGGACAGGGGTGGCCAACCCACACTGTGTACCCAGCACGGTATCAAGAGTGGAGGGAAAGCACACTCTGCACCATCCTATCCAGATCGTGGCTGCTAGCACATCATCACTTCTCCCTCTTCCTACTTCGATCTTTGCCAACAAATATTGGGCCCTCCTGCCGGCTCCTGAAGGATCAGCATGCTTATTGGACTGCAAGGCGACAGGAAGGGAGGCCACGATGTGCCCATCCCTGCCAAGAGCCGGTGGCGCCCACTCGCTGAGCACAGGGAGAGCGAGGAAGCTGGAGAACTGGCTGTCCAGGGCTGGGCCAGCATGGACCGAAAGGCTGTCATGTGTTTGTGGAGGAGAGAGGGCTCTCCCGCCCCTTTGCTATGGGTGCTGTGTGATAGTGCCAGAAGTGGGGGCAGGGCTGAGAATCGCGGCCAGGGAAACAAGTAGAGGGACAGAATGGCCAGAAGGGGAGAGGCTCAGGGTTGCCTTGAATGCAGGGCATTATTTAAAGGGCGTTTGGCCGGGGATGAACTGGTCAGCAGAGGTAGGAGCTGGAAGGCCTTGAAGGCTCCCGGGAAGGAGCTGGGCAACCCCTTTATGCCCATTCTCTCTTTTGGATTCTTCAGAGTATATTTACGATGAGAGCTAGAATTTCCCCCCTTTCAAAACACAGAGATCCTCATTAAAAACAGTTTTGTGCAAGAGTAAAAGTATACTAGTCTCAGAGCATACATATAGCTCTCTTTATCCAGTGCTCACCGAATGCGACACCTGGGAGCTACTCTGTATTAATTACATCAAAATATGAATTCCACTGGAGGTATGCAGAGGGAGGAGGAGAACAAAATGGTAATTTATGAGGAAGTAAAGCAGAAATATGATCAGAAGAAGAAAAACAGCTGTCAGTATTCCTCTATCAGTATACCTCTGTGCCTAACCCTCTTGTCAAGATAAAACACGGATTGGTCATGTCTGACCCCTGGAATAAGCACTGATCTGAGAGAGCAGACGGCTTCTGCAATGAGGATGACTTGCCAGACAATAACAACTGACTGCCAGAATTAGCTCCTTGGGACAATTTAGGTGCCTTTGAAGGGAATGGCTTTTTGAGCTGGAACTAAGCCCATGCCCAGCTTCAAATTCAAGTCAACGTGACGAAGAGGGAGTGTGCTGTGCCATTCACTCTCTCAGCGTAAGATGACTTTATGTTGGCAGCTGTACTGCTTATCTGGTTGTTTAAAAGCCATTTCACTGCACACGCACAGCTGAATATTTAAACAACTGGATCTGATCATGGGACAGCGGGTGGTGAAGGCCTGCCTAGCTGACTGACTACAGCTGGGCAGGATCTCACCACCTCATGAGGCAAATCAATATTCTGTTCATGGAGATGTGGGGTTAGCCAAGTGAAAGTGCATGTGAAGATTTAAGTGATTCTCACTGTAATGTTCCTAACATTAAAAAACAAAACAAAAAAATGCATAAGGAATAAATTTAACAGCAAAACCTATATGCTTAAAGAGAAAATTTTGGACAGGTGATCATTACATTGCACACGTGTCAAAAGTTTAAATTTATTTGAGAGAGAGAGCGAGAGAGCGCGCCCAAATAATTTCTATGTACAAAATCTAGGCAGGCAGGAACTGAGGATATTTAACATATTTTAAAATTATGATGCCTCATCTGGGGAACGGAGAGGCTTACTAATTACTGCTATTTCTTTAAAACCATAACAGTCACTTACAATCAATTAATATAGGATCCTGAGAAATCCTAGAGTGTCAATCAGTTTTTGACTTTAAAATGGCAAAAACAGATATAAGTGGACACCTCCTGACTAAAGGGCAACCTCCAACAATATAGGATGGAGTACTTCAAGTATCTTTTGTCTGTGATTTTTATAGAAAGATTAAAGATAGATTGTTCGAAGCTGCACAAAGTTAGTAACCTTCTAGCAGTCAATTTCGTCATGATTTCAGCGTGCCCAATTCCCCTCACATAGTGTACCACAGTAGCAAGATTTCATGTCAATCCAGTAAAACACTATAAATAAAACAACACAGTGCTCCAAGTGCATATTTCAAGTCTATGGCATGATGAAAGTTCAAGAAACACGTGCATTTGAGGGGAAAGAACTCCTGTCATTTTGCTTCAAACACAGGATGTGCAATCCTTAATTTATCCACAGAATATTCATAGGCCGATTCTACATTTATAATCCCTATGGTTATATTTAAAATTGTGCAACACAGAATGTCCTTATTCTGCCTACATATCAGCCGTACATTTAAATGCTAGTAACTGCTAGTTACATGATTTTTTAAAAGAACTATTTGCTACAGTTCTCCGTTTTATTTTGAATAAACCACCTGGGGGCATTTCATAGCATAGATATTTGAGGAGGACTCAGTGGGAAGTTCTGCTTAAAAATCAATGGCACAAATATGGCTCCTTCCATTTAACTCTAGGGGTTCTCGTCTATGTCCTTCCTCCAATCCTAATGCCAGTAATGGCAAAATTAGAGCTTTGAACTGAGAAGCTGCAAGACATTCCATGACCTTTTAATGGCCATGCAGTGCAATTTAAGAGGGGGAGGGGCGGAGGGAGAGAAACAAACATGACAATCTGCTATTAAAGTTAAATGTTGATCCAGCGAAGACCGGGCTTCCCTCATAAATGTATTAGTACTGGTTAACACTTCCAACTAGTACAATGGCTTCTGACATGACAAAATGAGTATAACAGCCCCTTCTGTCAATACAACACAAATGTCATTTCAAGTGCTCAAAACCACTAAGCTACCCTAAAAAAGATTGATTTATCTGCTCCAATGTTTCTTTGGGGCAAACTTTCCTCACAACTGAAACCAATTAGTGGGCCTGGCACTTGTAGTGCAGAATGTAGGTCAGCGTCAAGTAATAAAAAAGTATTGACTTTTCTCTGTCTGTAAGCAGCATGAAAGGGGTGCCATGGCCTTGTCGTATATGAAAAGAGCTCCATTAATTTCACTTATTTCAACAAGGGCTGTCAAATACTAATGCTTCTATTGCACTTTTCACACAAAGTACATTGACACCAATACTGGCCTCAGTGAAACAGGTTTAAAATATTTCAGCTAGTGAAAGGGGCCTACACTATAATTTTCAATTCCCACTAGTACATTTTGGACACCTTAAGTAGCATTGCTCACAAGAACTATCGAGAGAAATGAGATGGGATATTAATCATGACCAACAATTACTTCCTATGGCCAAAGGGAACTAATTCTTATGTATAATCCTACCAAAATAATCATCCAGAATGTGGGACATTTCCTTTTTATGGAGCAGGCACACACTATCCGTTGCAGCTTGATGTCAATAAAGATCCACAGATTGCTGATGAATCTCCTGCAATCTTACAGTAAAAAGTTGCAAAAGTAGCACAGGACATTTTTTGTCTCCTTGGTATTTTGTTCCCTGATGAGTAGCATCGGTCCTATGAAAACTATAGTTAGGTGCTCCAGTCCAGTAATTTTACTGGTACAAAACTGCTGCCATGAATATAGAATTTCTCTGCCTGAGTAGTCCTCGACTCATTTCAGTGAGGGGACTTAATCCACAGGTGCAAATGAACATAGGAAGTTGCCTTATATCAAGTCAAACTATTGATCCATCTAGCTCAGTATTGTCAACACTGACTGGCAGTGGCTCTCCAAGGTTTCAGGCAGAAGTTTCTCCCAGCCCTACCTGGAGATGCCAGGGACGGAACCTGGAATCTTCTGCATGCAAGACTGAAGGTCTACCACCAGGAAGTGATAGACCTTCCACTCTACCACCAGGGGTGGTCAAGGTATTGCGGTGCCTGAGATAAGGTGCAAAATGCTGCCTTGGCCTGTGCCCTAGTTGAAGGTTAACCTTCTTGCAAAACTCACTCTTGCTAGCTCAGGCGACAGGGAAGAGGGAAGGTTGCTAGCAGCCCCCCTTCTCTCCTTGTGCTTAATAATAATAATAATAATAATAATAATAATAATAATAATAAACATAAATACACTTTATGTGTTAGCCACCCAATTGTTATACTCTAAATAGCCAATAAAAATAGTTATGAAGGTAGAATGCCAGCAGGGGAGGGGCTGCTTCCCAGTGTATTGCACAGAATGTCGCATGTATGACTATCTACCTGAGAGGCAGAAGTCGTGGGTGAGCGCTTGGTGCAAAGAGTTCCTGGCTCTCAGGGAACAAGTTAGTTTCCTTGGCCAAGGTGGCTGACCTGGAGAAGCTCAGGGAGGCAGAGAGGTGTCTGTATGAGACCCTCAGGGATGTGGTAGAGGCATCCCACTCCCATGCTGATGGCACTTCTGCTGTCATGGAGAATGAGGGTCTCAGGGAAGGAGGACATCAGTCTGAAGAAGAGGGGGAAGCTCCCTTAGCAGGGACCCCTTCCTCGGGTGATACGCCCATATTATTATTGTTGTTGTTATTTATTCAGGTTCTGTACTGCCCTTCCAAAAATGGCTCAGGGAGGTTCACACAGAGAAATAATAAATAAATAAGATGGATCCCTGTCCCCAAAGGGCCCACATTCTAAAAGAAACATCAGATAGACACCAGCAACAGTCACTGGAGGTACTGTGCTGAGGGTGGATAGGGCCAGTTACTCTTGCCCTGCTAAATAAAGAAAATCACTATGTTAAAAGGTGCCTGATGCGAAGGTTGCAGATGTCACACTGCATCTAGTTGGGTGTTGGGCAGTGCTGGGGAGGAGTCAGCTGTTGTGGTGCATGTTGGCACCAACGATGTTGGGAAATGCAGTCGGGAGGTCCTGGAAGCCAAATTTAGTCTGCTAGGTAGCATACTGAAATCCAGGACCCCCAGGGTAGTGTTCTCTGAAGTGCTACCTTTTCCACGTGCAGGGACAGCAAGACAGGTGGAGCTGAGGGGTCTGAATACGTGGATGAGATGGTGGTGTTGGAGGAGATGTTTAGATTCATTAGGAGCTGGGATACATTTTGGGGAAAGTGAAGCTCCACTTGAAACAAAATGGAACCAGACTGCTGGCGCTGAAATTCAAGCAGAGCAGCTTTTAAAATGACACCTGGGAGATTGCCGGCAGGAACAGGGTGGTATCTGCTTTGGCTGGCAAAATCCCCTAAGGTGTAAGAGTAAACATGTTTCGGATAAACCAGAAGGGGACATAGTAGAGCCAGGAGTTGAGTAGAAGGAAGCGCAGGACAGCTTGCCAAATAGGTCAAATGATGGTAAGAGGGATGGCACACACCAACATCAGGTGAGAGACCCAGAGTATAGGTGTCTGTATACCAATGCCAGAAGCCTCCGAATCAAGATGGGTGAAGTACTTGGTTACTAATGAAAACATAGATATAGTGGGTGTAACAGAAACCTGGTGGTATGGTGAGACCCCGTGGGACACGATTATCCCTGGATATAAACTGTATAGAAGGGACAGGGAGGGGAAGATTGGGGGAGGAGTGGTGCTGTATATCAAAGAAGGGATGGATTCCAATTAGCTAGAAAACCTAGGTGGACCAGAGTCCTCCACAGAATCATTATGAGTAACATTACGAGGACTGGAAGGAAATGTGTTACTAGGGACATGCTATCGCCCTCTGGATCAAAGCACTGAGAATGACCTGGAGTTGGAGAAACAAATAAGACAGGCATCAAAGAGAGAAAGGGCAGTAATAATGGGTGACTTCAACTACCCACACATAAACTGGGTAAATTCACATTCAAGTAATGACAGAGAGTCCAAATTTCTAGATGTACTAAATGACTGTGCCTTAGAACAGTTAGTCGCAGAACCAACCATAGAGATGGCGACTTTGGATTTAATACTTTGTGGTGCCCAGCACCTGGTGCAAGATGTCAGAGTTGCAGAACCATTGGGTAGCAGTGACCATAGTGTGATCCAATTCAGCATATATGTGAGTGGAGAATTGTCAAGGGAATCTAACACAGATGCGTTGGACTTCAGAAGAGGAAACTTCTCAAAAATGAGGGGACTGGTAAGAAGGAAGATGAAAGGGAAAGTCAAGAGGGTCAAATAACTCCGGATAGCATGCAACTGATTTAAAACCACAGTACTAGAAGCACAGCTGGAATGTATACCAAGGAGGAGGAAAGGTACGACGAAGTTCAGGAGGATGCCAGCGTGGCTAACAAGTAGAGTCAGGGAAAACATAAAAGGGAATAAGACTTCCTTCAGAAAATGGAAGTCCTGCCCAAATGAAGAGAACAGGAAGGAACATAAACACTGGCAAAAGAAATACAAGAACACAATAAGGGATGCAAAGAGAGAATCTGAGGAGCATATAGCTAGAAGTGTCAATGGGAATAACTAAAACTTTTTAAAATACAGGTGAAACTCGAAAAATTAGAATATCGTGCAAAAGTTCATTAATTTCAGTAATGCAAATTAAAAGGTGAAACTGATATATGAGATAGACGCATTACATGCAAAGCGAGATAAGTCAAGCCTTAATTTGTTATAATTGTGATGATCATGGCGTACAGCTCATGAGAACCCCAAATCCACAATCCCAGAAAATTAGAATATTGTGAAAAGGTTCAACAGTCTAGGCTCCAGGTGTCCCACTCCAATCAGCTAATCAATCCATAACACCTGCAAAGGGTTCCTGAGCCTTTAAATGGTCTCTCAGTCTGGTTCATTAGGAATCACAATCATGGGAAAGACTGCTGACTTGACAGTTGTGCAGAAAACCATCATTGACACCCTCCATAAGGAGGGAAAGCCTCAAAAGGTAATTGCAAAAAAAGTTGGATGTTCCCAAAGTGCTGTATCAAAGCACATTAATAGAAAGTTATGTAGAAGGGAAAAGTGTGGAAGAAAAAGGTGCACAAGCAGCAGGGATGACCGCAGCCTGGAGAGGATTGTCAGGAAAAGGCCATTCAAAAGTGTTGGGGACTTTCACAAGGAGTGGACTGAGGCTGGAGTTAGTGCATCAAGAGCCACCACACACAGACGGATCCTGGACATGGGCTTCAAATGTCGTATTCCTCTTGTCAAGCCGCTCCTGAACAACAAACAATGTCAGAAGCGTCTTACCTGGGCTCAAGAAAAAAAGAACTGGTCTGTTGCTCAGTGGTCCAAAGTCCTCTTTTCTGATGAGAGCAACTTTTGCATCTGATTTGGAAACCAAGGACCCAGAGTCTGGAGGAAGAATGGAGAGGCACACAATGCAAGATGCTTGAAGTCCAGTGTGAAGTTTCCACAGTCTGTGTTGATTTGGGGAGCCATGTCATCTGCTGGTGTTGGTCCACTGAGCTTCATTAAGTCCAGGGTCAACGCAGCCGTCTATCAGGAGATTTTGGAGCACTTCTTGCTTCCTTCCGCAGACGAGCTGTATGGGGATGCTGACTTCATTTTCCAGCAGGACTTGGCACCTGCCCACACTGCCAAAAGTACCAAAATCTGGTTCAATGACCATGGGATTACTGTGCTTGATTGGCCAGCAAACTCGCCTGACCTGAACCCCATAGAGAATCTATGGGGCATTGCCAAGAGAAGGATGAGAGACATGAGACCAAACAATGCAGAAGAGCTGAAGGCCGCTATTGAAGCATCCTGGTCTTCCATAACACCTCAGCAGTGCCACAGGCTGATAGTATCCATGCCACGCCGCATTGAGGCAGTAATTGCTGCAAAAGGGGCCCAAACCAAGTACTGAATACATATGCATGCTTATACTTTTCAGAGGTCCGATATTGTTCTATTTACAATCCTTGTTTTATTGGTTTCATGTAATATTCTAATTTTCTGGGATTGTGGATTTGGGGTTCTCATGAGCTGTACGCCATGATCATCACAATTATAACAAATTAAGGCTTGACTTATCTCGCTTTGCATGTAATGCGTCTATCTCATATATCAGTTTCACCTTTTAATTTGCATTACTGAAATTAATGAACTTTTGCACGATATTCTAATTTTTCGAGTTTTACCTGTATATCAGAAGTAGAAAACCTGCCAGGGGGGCGGTTGGACCCTTAGATGATGAGGGTGTGAAAGGGATTATTAAGGAGGATAAGGAGATTGCAGAGTAGCTGAATGAGTTCTTTGCATCTGTCTTCACAGCAGAGGATACTGACCATATACCCTCTCCAGAATTGAGTTTTTCAGGTTTAGCGGCTGAGGAACTGGGTGAATTTGAGGTGACAAGGGAAGATGTTCTAATTTGTCTTGAAAAGCTAAAAATTAACAAATCACCAGGGCCAGATGGCATCCACCCAAGAGTTCTGAAGGAACTCAAATGTGAAATTGCCGCTCTCCTAGTAAAAATATATAACTTGTTCTTACAATCAGGCTCTGTACCAGAGGACTGGAAAGTAGCCAATTTGACTCCAATTTTCAAGAAGGGATTTAGGAAATTACAGGCCAGTCAGCTTAACTTCAGTGCTGGATAAATTGATGGAAAGCATACTTAAGGACAAAATTATTAAGCATACAGAAGAACAGGCTTTGTTGAAGGAGAACCAGCATGGCTTCTGCAAGGGAAAGTCTTGCCTCACTAAACTTTTGGAGTTCTTTGAGCGTGTCAACAGGCATGTGGATTAAGGTGATCTAGTTGACATAGTCTGCTTGGACTTCTAAAAAGCTTTTGATAAAGTTCCCCACCAAAGGCTCTTGAGTAAACTTAGCAGTTATGGAATAAGGGGACAGGTTCATGTGTAGATCGGTAACTGGTTGAAGGACAGGAAACAGAGAGTAGTAATAAATGGACAGTTTTCACAAATGGAGGTAGGTAGGGGGTGGGGTCCCCCAGGGATCAGTACTGGGACCAGTGCTCTTTAACATGTTCATAAACTATCTAGAAGTTGGTGTAAGCAGCAAAGTGGTCAAATTTGCAGAAGACACTAAACTATTTAGGGTAGTGAAATCCACAACAGATTGTGAGGAACTCCAAAAAGATCTCTCCAAACTGGGGAACTGGGTGACAAAATGGCAAATGCAGTTCAATGTAAGCAAGTGTAAAGTGGTGCACATTGGGGCAAAAAACACCAACTTCACATATACGCTGATGGGATCTGAGCTGTCAGTGACTGACCAGGAGAGAGATCTTGGGGTCATGGTGGACAGCTTATTGAAAGTGTCATCTCAGTGTGCGGAAGCTGTGGGAAAAGCTAATTCTATGCTAGGAATCATTAGGAGGGAGATTGAAAATAAAAATGCTAATATTATAATACCCTTATACAAATCTATGGTGCAGCCACATCTGGAGTACTGCGTACAGCTTTGGTCACCGTATCTTAAGAAGGATATTGTAGAACTGGAAAAGGTGCCGAAGAGGGCAACCAAAATGATCAGGGGCCTGGAGCACCTTCCTTATGAGGCTAGGCTACAGCATCTGGGGCTCTTTACGTTGGAAAAGAGGCAACTAAGGGAACGCATGATAAAAGTGTATAAAACTATGCATGGAGTGGAGAGGGTAGACAGAGAGAAATTTTTCTCCTTCTCTCACAACACTAGAACCAGGGGCCACTCCATGAAACTGAAGGTTGGGAAATTTAGGACCGACAAGTGGAAGCACTTTTTCATACAGCGCATAATTATTCTATGGAATTCCTTGCCATGCGATGTGGTGATGGCCACCAGCTTGGATGGCTTTAAAAGGGGCTTATACATATTCATGGAGGACAGGTGTATCAACGACTGCTGATGGCTATGGGCCATCTCCAGCCTCAGAGGCACGATGCCTCTCAATACCAGTTGCAGGGGAGCAACAGCAGAAGAGAGGGCATCTGCATACCTCCTGCTTGTGGGCTCCACAGAGGCATCTGGTTGGCCACTGTGTGAAACACAATGCTGGACTAGATGGGCCTTGTGCCTGATCCAGCAGGGCTGTTCTTATGTTATCTGGGTGGCTCACAACAGAGGATTAAAACATACAATAAAAACAAATAACATTAAATCATAACAGACAAAAAAAATGATGAAAAGAAAATACAAAATACAATACAAAGCAGCTTAAAAACTCATTCTAAAATTAGTTAAAAATCAGATCAAATCTGAAAACCCAGATTTAAAAGGCCTGCGTGAAAAAAAGGACTTTACCTGGTGTCTAAAAGAACGAAGTAATGAAGACAGGCAAATCTCACTGGGGAGGCTATTCCATAAATGGGGTGCAACCACCGAAAAGGCCCTCACCCTGGTAGCCACCCACCTCGCCTTGTCTGGCAGGGGCATCTGGAGGAGGACCTGTGAAGAAGATCTTAAGGTAGGGGTGGGGACATATGGAGCAAGGTGCTCCCTCAGGTAACTCAGTCCCAAGCCATTTAGGGATCTAAAGGTTAAAACCAGCACTTTGAATTGGGTACAGAAATGGAATGGGAGCCAGTGCTGATGACAAAGCTCTGGTGTAATATGATCAAAATGGTGTACCACTGGTACGTCTGGTGGCGAATCAGAGGTGGGCCTTCTCTGTAGTCGCTCCTGGACTGTGGAATGCACTCTCTGCAGAAATCCATAATTTGAACTCTTTATTGGCTTTTAGGAGAGCCCTTAAAACCTATCTGTTTGGCGTGGCCTTCCAGGGTTTTTAAATTGTTGTACTGTAAAGGGTTTTTAATGTACCTGTTTTTTGGGTTTTTTAAACTGTTTTATTATTTAACTGTTTTATGGTTTTTAATAACATTTAATTGTTGATTGATTTTAATTGTTTTTGTTTTATTTGTAAACAACCCTGAGCGAATTTTGGAAGGGTGGTATAAAAATTGAATAAATGATAATAATAAATAATAATAATAAAATGTCCAGTCCCAGTTAATAATCTTGCAGCCCTATTTTGTACCAGCTGCAGTTTCCGGACCATTTTCAAAGGCAGCCATTTTCCATACAATGCATTGCAGTAATCTAAGTTAAAGGTTACGAGAGAATGGGTACCTGTGGCCAAACTATCTCTGTCCAGGTAAGGTTGCAGCTGGCACATCAGCTGAAGCTGATAAAAGTCACTCCAGGCCACAGAAGCCACTTGTAGGGATGTGCAAACAGGTTCGACATCGAATGTGTTTGATGTTGAACCTGTTTGGTTCAATGGGTTGGGGTCGAACTGAACCATCCCCTGTTCGGTCTGACTCAGGACCGAACACCCACCCACCCCGACTGGGGGGAGGGGTTTGCGGATTTTTTAAAAAATATATATATTTTAAACTTACCCTTTCAGGGGAGTTGTTGGAGGTGGCAGGGTGTGTGTGTCCGTGGAGGTTTGGAGGCCTCCAAACTTTGGGTCATGCAGAGGACAATTGTGCAGGTGGCCAAAATGGCCACCATGCCAGAGGGGGAAGGCCCGAACGCACCGAAGAGCTGGCCAAATGGCCGGTGGTGGCATAAAGGAGGCTGGCGTGGGGAGGGGGAACCATCGCAGACCCCCTAACACTGCCTCCAACAACGGGGTAAGTAATAATAATAATAATAATAATAATAATAATAAAAATAATAATAATAATTTTTTTTAAAAAAAATTGCAAAGCCCCCCCCTGAACTGAACCGGAGGGGGTGTTCGAGAGGGTGCCGGATCGATCTAGCCGAGTCCGGTTCGGGTCCGGTCTGGACTCGAACCGACCCAGGCCAGCCGGTTCTGTGCACACCCCTAGCCACTTGAGCCTCTAGCGACAGTGCTGAATCAATGAGCATCCTCAGACTGCAAACCTAGGCCTTCACAGGGAGTGCAACCCCATCTAGAACAGGCTTGTTGCATGCTTTGCAAGGAGTGTGAGGAGAGGCACAGCTTGCAAAGTCTGCAAGGGTAAGATCAGTTCTGAAGAGCTGCTTTGATGGTTACGGAGCGGGGTATCTTGCCACTCTGCTGGTGACCCAATATTCTGACGCCTGAGGCGAATGCCTCACATTGCATCATGGAAAAGCTGCTCCTTTTTACCACTGCGCTGTGGCCCCATCCATATGAAATGAATGTGCAATTATATTAAAGCAGCGCTGCTCAACTTTGGCCCCCCAGCTATTTCTGGACTACAACTCCCAGAATCCCCAGCCACTGTGGCCAATAGCCAGGGATTATGGGAGTTTTAGGCCAACATCTGCAGGAAGGCTGAAGCTGAGCAGGCCTGTATTAAAGGGAGAAAACAGCACAGATGAGAGATTTGTGTGCACAGTTGAGGACACATGATCCTGTGGATTGGTGTAACAGTATCTGCTAACATGAAAAAACAGCTGTCCTTCCTATGTGCACACATCCTTAATTTCTACTAATGTCATAACTTATCTATTTATTTTAATAATTTATATTCTTCCTTTCCCTGTGAAACAGGCACAAGACTGCTAACAATAACAAATTTCCATAAAGATTATAAAAACAATCAATAAAAGAACAATAGCCTAAAAACAGATAAGAGTTTCACTAAGCAACAATAACCTAGCCTCTAAAAACCTGCCGATGACATAATGACTTCAATTGTCACGTAAACCTCTGAGAGGGAGACTGACATATCCTTTGGGGGAGGGAATTCCACAAATATGGTCCTGTCTCTTGTGCACACCAAATGTATTATAAATATCACATTTTTAAAAATTTCTTAATGTGATCTTACTATTTTCTTGCAACTTTGAGCTTGTCTCCACACTTGAAATTATGGAATGTCGCTTGTTAAATTTATATACCGCTTTTCATTAAAAACTATCAAGGCAGTTTACAAACATTTAGAACAATATAAGACTATAAAACAGCTACACAATAAAAATATTAAAATGGAATATAAAAATGCAAATCTAATTAAAAGTTTAAAAAACATACACAATATAATCATAAAGAATAAACAACATTTAAAACATCTAAAAGTGTTTTGAGTAAAAAGCCAAGATTTCACTTGCTTTCTAAAAACTGTGATGGAGACCAAGGAGCAGATGCCCACTGGGACAGCATTCCGAAGTCTGGGGGCAATAACTGAAAAGGCCCTGTCCCGTGTGCATGACAGCTGAGCCTCCCTCATTGTTGGCACATGGAGCAGAGCCCCCACTAATGACCTTGTCAGGTGGCAGAAACCCTTGGGAGTACGCAGTCCCTCAGGTATCCAGAGCCCAAACCATTAAGAGCTTTAAAAGTCAAAATCAGCACCTTGGATAGGATCCGGAAACAAACTGGCAGCCAATGTAGCTCTTTCAAAATGGGTGTAATATGATCCCAGCAGGCAGCTTTGGATAAAATCCTAGCTGCTGCATTTTGCACTAGCTACAGTTTCTGAATATTCTTCAAGGGCAGCCCCACATAGAGTGGGTTACAGTAATCCAGCAATGACGTGACTAAGGCATGGGTAATATTGGCCAGATCTGCCGCCTTGAGAAAGGGACGAGCTGGAGCACTAGCAAAAGCAGTGTAAAGGCACCCCTGGTCACCATCTCCACCTGCGCTTCCAAAAGCAGAGCCAGATGCAGCAATACCCCCAAGCTGTGCACCCCATCCAGGGAGTGCAACCCTATCCAGAACTGGTTGGATCTCCTCTGTTTGGCTCTCCTACTGACTAACAGCACCTCCATTTTGCCCTGATTCAATCTTAATTTATTAGCCCACATCCAACCCATCACTGCCTCCAGCTCCCAATTCAGGACATCCACTGCCTCCCTAGGATCAGGTGACAAGGAGAAATAGAGCTGAGTGTCATCTGCATATTGCTGGCAACTTAGTCCAAGTGCCCAGATTATCTCTCCTAGTGGTTTCATATAGATGCGGGGAGCAAAACCACAACCCTGCAGGACCCCACAGGTCAATAGCCAAGGAGCTGAGCAGCATGGAGGCCAAAACTGAACCCTGTGGGACCCCATAGGCCAATGACCAAGAAGCTGAGCAGTAGTCCCACAGCACTACCTTCTAGACCCTCCCCCCAACCAAGAATGGACCCAAATCATGCCTCTAATCCCCATACTCGAGGGTGATCCAGAAGGATACCATGGTCAATGGTATCAAACACCACTGAGAGGTCCAGCCGAACCAACAGGGACACACTCCCTTGGTCTAGCTCGCGGCACAGGTCATCCACTAGACTGACCAAGGCAGTTTCAGTCCCATATCCAGGACAGAAACCAGACTGAAAAGGGTCTACCTAATATCTTGTGTTGGGTAGTGATTTTAGTCCAATGAACAACCGAACTACGTGGCAGTATTTTGATTAGTCTTTTAAATCCTCTGGAGTCAATGGGGCCACAGTGGCTTCAGAACAAGCAGTTCAAACGAACTCCTTCACAGGTGGGGATCAGCATAAAATTGGTTGCTGTAGGCAGTAAATGCCATCCAGCTGCTGTTATTATAGTAGTTGTGAGCATGTTCAACCATTCTCTAGCTTTCATACAAAGCTGTCCTTTGTCAGTTGATCAAAGAAAGGGACTTGACCACTCCCACCAATTTGTGGACAACCTAGTACAAGCTAATAGCATTGTTTTGTGAATGAAAAGATCTAGGTGGTCGTATTTAACTTTTGGATTCTGTGTCAAGATGGTACATTGGAACATGTTGACTCTGAAGAAGAGTCATAGGAAGCTGATATATACTGAGTTAGACTATTGGTCCATCTAGCTCATTATTGTCTACACAGACTGGCAGCGGCTTCTCCAAGGTTACAGGCAGGAGTCTCTCTGAGCCTTATCTTGGAGATGCCAGGGAGGGAACTTTGAACCTTCTGCATGCAAACTTGCTCTTCCCAGAGTGGCCCCATCCCCTAAGGGGAATATCTTACAGTGCTCACAAGTAGACTCCCATTCATATGCAAACCAGGGCAGATCCTGCTTAGCACAGGGGACAATTCATGCTTGCTACCACAAAACCAGCCCTCCTCCTGGTAAAAGCCTAGTAAAAGAGGCTTGCACTTTCTACATTGTGCCTACATGGTGGATAGTTATAATCTCTCTTCACATGGTTATGATACTGCCCCCGCCACCCCTGCAATCATTTGAAGCTGAATAATTTCCTTCATAGCAATCTTTCTGCAGAGGCATTTAATGATATTTCTCAATGAGCTTGGGGGTGCCTCTGAAGACAATATGGCAAACTCACTGACTAATTACCTCCTGCAAATGCAAGCAATGCTGACAGTAAAAAAACTCTCTGATTTAAAAAGGCAAACTGACTAAAATGGAGGGCAATTTTCAAATTACTCTAATGACTTTATAAGTCGTCTTTGAATCAACTTGTTATTCTTTTTAAAAATATAAATGATACTGGCTAGCCATCATAAAACAATGTCATGTCCTTCTGCATGATACTTTCATCATACTATTTTTCTGCTTAATAGTTTATTTGGTTATTGACAGAAAGCATATGATAATATGCTGTACAAATATCAGGAAATTATTCTCACAGTGGGAAGTCTGCTAACAACATTATTTTAATATCTTATCTTTCAAACAGAGGCAGAATACATATTAATATGCTGTTCAATCGATGCAACAAACATTTCATTAAAACTATACTTAAATTTTGACCAAGTCTCTTAAGAAAGAACTAATATATACATAGTTCTCTCAGTATTGACAATCAAGCAACTGGAATCAAACAGTCTTTTTAGAAATTCTTAAAGATGTATAATTACGACTTGGGTTTGAATAATTCCTTATCTGATTGTCCCTTTACAAATGGACCAAATGAAGATTTGTAGAGCATTGGTAGACTGTTCCCTGAACTGTCCCAAAGGGAAATTCAAGTAGTAACTCTTATAGCTTGTTTCCATAAGCATTTTGCGGGAAGAAATTGATTTTGCTTCAGATGCACACCAAACCCACACAATTGGCTGATATCCTGACTAAGTGTGTGTGTGTAAGTAGGGTCTTCAGGAGTGCAGCAACAACCCGCACGCAACCTCTCCATCTCCTCCCCACCCCGTGATGTTGTGCAAGACCTCTAATACTTCAGAGTGCTGACTGGGATCCAGAAGTGCCCTGTAAGAATGGAAACAGATTGCTGAGAGCCAACAATGGGTTCCCGCTCTTACAGAGTGTTTCTGGAGCATGGATAGTATTCTGCGCAACAGCATGGGCACAGAAAAATGCAGGAGTTGCGTGAGCTGCTGTATCCTTGCAGAACTTACTTACATGCACACGCCACTAGTCAGAATATCAGCTACTGAATCCAGCTTCGGTTTCCACAGATCCTTTCTCCTTTTGTCTTGCAGATGGGATGAATTCAATTCTGAAAGAGTTATACTGGCAGAAGGCTTTTGCTTGCCACTTCCTACTTTTATAGCCACTAGTTCTCATGCTCTTGCTAGCTATTTCTGATAACAAAAGCCAAACTGTGGGTATGAGAATCGCTCATACATTTTTAGACATGGACAGAAAGTGCTTTCAGTCTCCTTATTTATTTTTAGTAGGGACACAGGAACATAGGAAGCTGCCATATACTGAGTCAGACCATTGGTTTATCTAACTCGGTATTGTCTTCACAGACTGGCAGCAGCTTCTCCAAGGTTGCAGGCGGGAATCTCTCTCAGCCCTATTTTGGAGAAGCCAAACTTGAAACCTTCTGCTCTTCCCAGAGCGGCTCCATCCCCTAAGGGAAATATCTTGTAGTGCTCACACTTCTAGTCTCCCATTCATATGCAACCAGGGTGGACCCGGCTTAGCTAAGGGGACAGGTCATGCTTGCTAACACAAGACCAGCTCTCCTCTCCAGGAAAGAACCTGCAGATGCGCACCCTAAAAATAGTCGGCTCTGCCTGTCTGAATATCCAGCTACCACTGGAAGTATGGCAAGGGTGCAACGATTAGTGCAGCAGCCAGGGGGGATTTTTTTTTTTTTAAAGGACAACATCCTAAGGAAGCCCCAGTGTACCGAGAGGATGAGAATAACAGTGCTTCCAAACTAATAGCCCCAGTGCCAGGGGCGGAGAGAGGGCAGTTTTTGATGAGCTCTCCTTACCCAAGAAGTCCTCTGTGTCACCCAACAATATGTTCCTGCGGGCTGCCAGAATGTGTGAGAAGAAAAGAGAGGAAGAAAAGGAGTAGGCTGGGCTGCATCCTGCCCACAAAGATTATATGGACTTGTGCTGCAGTCAAAACAGGTCCAGAACATAAGAGATTTTCATCTACAGGTGAAACTCGGAAAATTAGAATATCGTGCAAAAGTCCATTAATTTCAGTAATGCAAATTAAAAGGTGAAACTGATATATGAGACAGACGCATTACATGCAAAGCGAGATAAGTCAAGCCTTAATTTGTTATAATTGTGATGATCATGGCGTACAGCTCATGAAAACCCCAAATCCACAATCCCAGAAAATTAGAATATTACATGGAACCAAGGAAATAGAGATGTTTTTTCATGAGACGAGGTGAGGCAGTCACCTCAAGCATCAGATTTTTGGAGCACCAGTGAGTAGAGAAGATGTCCTCCACCACCTCCCCTGCTTCCTTCTACCATCTGCTGCCCACTGCCATTGGAGCAGCTCTTCACCAAGCTGTGGCACAGCGACCATTCAGCAAAGAACTGCCCCAAGACTGTCTTCTGATGCTGCTACTTCTTCCTTTTCCTCCTCCTTCTAGGCCAGTATGCACCCTCCTATCTCCCGTGCACTGGGCTAGTAATGAGAAGGGGGAGGAAGTTGCAGAGGAAATTATGGAACAGTAATGGAGCTTCTCCTGTTCTCTGTTGTGCTTTCATCATTCCTTCTTCCATTTCATCCTCTTTTTTATTACTAGTCCTGTGTGAAGGGTATAAGAGCCAGGAGGAGCAGGAGGTGGAGGCATGTGACTCAACGGACATGTCTAATGAAATGGTGGTAGCTGTTGCCACCGCTACAAACAATAATAGAAGCATGCTGGTGGCTGGTGGCCAGTGGCGGAGGGGGGAGGGAGCATTTGGTGCCCTGCCTCAGGTATTCTGAAATACTGGGCTGTCACTGCATAGAGAGGCATTTTTGGTAGTTGCCTCATAGTTATAGAACTCCCTGTAGGATATTATAATAATGTTTTCCTATCCTCTTCTGCTGTCATTGTTACCCTCCTTAGGCTCCTAGGATGGGTTAGGGTATATATGTCAATAAAAATATGCCAGTAAGTTTCAAGAGAATGCCTGTCCCCATTTCTCCTATGTCTCATGCCACAGGAAGCAGCACTATTCACCTTATTTTGTTCTGGCAGTTTCAGAACAAGCCTAATATCTATATTTGAACCAAAATTGCCAAAGATAATATTCTATTTTTGGAACTAATGCAGTCTTTATTACAGCCAAATTAAATTAAGACAGTGATGTGAATTTCCTCACAAGCTATTTCATACTTGGATACCCTTGAACTTTACTGAATCAGAGCTAAAAAACAAACGTACAGATGAAATTGTTGGATTGGTATTTGGAACTTATTGGCTATTGTAATTCAAGCCTCAGTTTAGTAGAGGCCAATTTCCAAAAGTATTTCTTAGAAAGGAAATAGATGTTCAATAGCTTCATCTTCATTTATTCATAGTTTATGTATGGCACTTGTCAAATATGAAAATACAAATTAGTAATAAACAATGTTATGAACATAATAAATCTACATGATTTGGATTATGCCTAACATTATATTTCTATGCACACATGAATATATTGCATTTACAAGATGTTGAAAAAACCTGAGAAAGTTTTTTTATCTTTCAGTTATCTTATTGGCCTTCACCACTGTACACATAACAAAAGTAAGAGCCCTTTCTCATGGTCTGTGAGAAAGGACTTGGGGCGCATGGGAAGGAAGGCAGTAAAACCTTGCCTCCTCCATAGAAGATTGAACTCTCCATGCTGGGAGCGCAATCTCCTGAGCAGTGGCGGAGGTTTGGGGCCAGGATGTGTCCCCCACCAATCCCATAATGCACTGCATGAGTCTGTGGTGCATTATGGGGACCCCTCTGACACCAGCCAAGAGCCCCACAGTCTCCAAACCCCAGCTGTAAGGAGCCAGGGGCGGCAGAAGATCAACAAAATGGATGCAGCCATTTTGCAGGATGCAGCCTAGCACGCGTTCCCTTAGCCTCATTTTGGAGGTGGGCTCTGAAGGCGGGTTTGCCGCCATGCCACCGGTAGGAGCCTCATGGTTCCCGATGATTCATACACACACTGCAAAGATCAGGCTAAGGCAGCCAAGCCCAATCTTTGCTGCATGTGTGAACAGCCTCTAAAAGTAGATTGTGTAAAAATGTAATACACTTTTTCAAATATCCTTTAGAAATAAATTACACTCATTCATTCATTCATTCATTCATTCGGTTTCTATACCACCCTTCCAAAAATGGCTCAGGGCGGTTTACACGGAGAAATAACAAACAAATAAGATGGAACCCTGTCCCCAAAGGGCTCACAATCTAAAAAGAAACATAAGATAGACACCAGCAACAGTCACTCATTATTTATCACATTTTAATCCCACTCTTTCCCCAAGGAGGACAGGATAGAACAGAAGATGTTCTTCCTCTCCCTCATGCTATTCTCTCAAGAACACCTTGAGGTAGATTAGACAACAGAACATGGCCTCTTCAGACATTATGTTGAACTGAATGAGCATACAGTATACCCAGGTATAGTTCTGTAAGCATCCACAGTTCACATGTACAGTTATTTCACATAAACCCAATAGTACAATTCCTATCTGTACCGTGCATTTGAGGGACCTGTGCCCAGCTAAACATTTAAATGAACTCAGGAACAATCACTCACACAAACACATGTACAAGTGTACAGACTTTTGTACACTCATGCAACATAATGTCGGAATAGGGCTACAGTGATTGGCCCAAAGTCATCTAGTGAGCTTCATGGCTGCTTGGAAATTTGAGCCAAGGTTTTCCTGCTCTAAGATCAACAGCCTGTTCACTAAACCTCACTGCTTTATAGCAATCAATGTGATTTATTAATGTCAGGGTCCTACGGTGGGGGGGAAATGTAAATAAATAATACCCTGCCAGTATAGGACGATAAGGTAGAGAGTAGCCCTACATTCAAAGCTCCAGCTCAGAACCATCAAAAATAGAGAAAATGATCAGATTAGTATAAGAATTCAATGGCAGGTCAGAGGTCATGGTTTCCACCATTCTGAAATGGTTTCATAGAAGGTTTTAGAAAGCTAATATAGATTTCAGGCACATAGGAACTACTAGGAATCCAATAAACTACAACAAAGTGTTCATTAATTCGGGTGCACTGCAATGAATAGCGGGCTTTGGGGGGGAAATCTTGTAGGTTAAGTAGTTTTGGCAATTAAAAACACCAGTGTATTCTAGCCTGGATATGTTACATTAGCTATGGCTTAGATTCCCCCCCCCCCTTGCTTAACAGGATTCTTGTACATCTCAATGATAGATGTGAAAGGTAAAAAGAAAAATTCCCACTGTTTATACTGGGTGTTCCCCCTTCTGAAGTATTATTTAACATGTCTTTGAAAATCCATCATGTGGTTTTGAAACAACACATTTTAATGTGTTTATTTTTCATAAAATCATGGAAGAGGAGGTTGCCCGTCAGTATAACAGACACTCCTGCTCAAATGGAATCTCCTTTAGAAATTTTCTTGTTGTAATTTGTTGTATTTAAGTTCAAAATTCCTTCCCGCCCTCAAACAAAACCAAACACAAGTTCTACCTTTAGACTTAGCCCGAAACACTGGCTGACATATTGCACAATGCAAAGTGCGCGGTAAGAGCCCTGCCCACACGGCTGCACACATGTAAACAGCTTTGGAAGAGTTGCGCTGCAGGGCAGTTCTGCTGCTCCATAACACTGTGCAGACATGGTTGCGCAAGAGGATGCCCATTGGAAATAATCGGTGTCCTGCGTTTTGCCTCAGCAGAGCTGCTCTGTGGCCCAACTCTTCCAACGCTGCTTACATGCACACAGCAGGACAGGCAGGGCTTCTACTGCCCACTTGCTTTGTGCAAAGGATCTGAAGTTCTCAGTTTTCAATCCCTCTGTCTCAAGAGGGATTCGTAAAACTAGCCAGTTCCCATATATTCAGGACACAGTACTCCTGGCTTTTTTAAAAGCCCCTGGAATGTGATCTGATGATGTGACTGTCCCTAATTCCCTCAGCACAGCCCAACAAGGGCTTCCCCACTTTGGGATGACCCTTCAGCCCTACCCAGGGCCCTCTTACCCCTGGACTTTGGGCCTCCACACCCCCTAGGGGCCCCCAAATCCTCTTTAGCTGACCCGGGTGGTGTGGTTCCCCTGTTGTGCTGTGCCACTGGCTTGTGCTGCACCAGGTAGCCGAGTGTTACCTCAGCTTTAGAGACAGAGTGGGGAGTGAAGAAATGGGAATATGTTCGATGGGAATATATTACATTGTGTGTTGAAATGTTTCTGCTAATGCATATTTGCATAAATTTATTTACTCATTGATTTGATTTCTATACCGCCCTTCCAAAAATGGCTCAGGGAGGTTTACATTAGAATAAAAACAATTAAAATCAATCAACAGTTAAAATCAAAAACTATAAAAACAATATAAAACCAATTAACAATTAAAACATTTACAACAGTCTTAAAAAACCCTGGAAAACCATGCCAAAGATTTGCAGTTTAAAAGCTCTGGATGGCCAGGCCGAACAGAGAGGTCTTAAGGACTCTCCTGAAGGCCAGTAATGAATTCAGAGGATGGATTTCTGCCATGAGGGAGAGGAGAGCTGGTCTTGAGGTAGCAAGCATGATCTGTCCCCTTAGCTAAGCAGGGTCCACCCTGGTTTCCCATGAATGGGAGACTTGATGTGTGAGCACTGTAAGATATTCCCCTCAGGGGATGGAGCCACTCTGGGAAGAGCAGAAGGTTCCAAGTTCCCTCCCTGGCATCTCCAAGATAGGGCTGAGAGAGATTCCTGCCTGCAGCCTTCAAGAAGCCACTGCCAGTCTGTGAAGACAATACTGAGCTAGATAGCCCAATGGTCAGACCTATGTTCCAATGAGTGCATTCCACAGCCCAGGAGCAGCTACAGAGAAGGCCCGCCTCTGAGTCGCCACCAGACATACTGGTGGTAACTAGAGATGGACCTCCTCAGATGACCTTAACGTGTGGTGGGGATCATGTAGAAGAAGGTGCTCACTAAGGTAAGCCGGACCTAATAACAAGCATTCTTTTCCCCAGAAACATATTGGGCAAATAAATATACAGATAAATATACCTGTTTTATATTCTTGTGAATTCAGTTGCTGTTTGTGCCCTCAAGAACCCAAGTATTAAAAACACTGCATGTTAGGGTGTGTATGTGTAAGGGGATGGTGCTTAACTTGTTGGGAGCGGGGGGGCTCCAAAGGCCTTTCAAGTCCAGGCTCCAAAATTACCTAGGTTTACCTCTGGCCCTACCATGTCTATTAGGCCCTCTGGGCTGTAGAAGATAGGGTCCTCTGCAGAGCAGGAGTAGCTTCAGATACTTTATGGCCAAGGGAGGGGACTTCTGCTGCTGCGTTATGGCCTGCCACCTAGATATCAGGGGTGTGGACAAAACTGGCTGGCCCGGTTTGGTTCGAGGCCAGTTCACGCAACTGGGCCAGTTTGGTCCAGCACCCCCTCAACCCCCCACCCCCGACGGCTTGGTTTGGTGGTTGTTGTTTTTTTTGGTCTGCGAACCCCTAAACTTTGGGGGAGGTTTGGTCCGGGTCAGGACTGAACTGGGTGGGTGGGTGTTGGTTCGGGGGTCGAACCGTCAACTCCCCGAACCTGTTTGCACATCCCTACTAGATATTTCTCACAAATAGTAGCGCTGACCCAAAACAGCCCTTCCATTTTCTCCACCATATTCTCAAGTAGCAAAATGGGGTGGGGTTCCCCAATAATTTTTCAGGTGTGCCTAAAAAATCTGTGGAATTTCTTAGTTTCTTAGTAATGGCCTGCTGCCTAGATATTAGGAGTGTGCACAAAACTTTCTTAGTTCCAGATGTTGTTACATGTAGGGAAAGAGGAAGTCAGGAGTAGAAAATTCCAGAATGATGGGAAAGAAGGGTATAAAAATCTAAGAGATGTCTACTGTTGCAAGGCTGATTATTTCCATCTGTGATCAGTAACAAAGGAAGCTATACTCCACTGGAGTCAGGTAACACAGATTGGCCATCTGAGGTCCTTGTTTAAATATGTTAAATATTTAAGTAGGGAGCCTAGCTGGACAGTACTTATATGGATATTTTAAAATGTTATTTAATTGTGATTTATAACATTTATAATCAAGGTTTTGAGAGGTCTGGCTCACTGAACACATATGCATGTCTGAACCCAAAGAGGAAACTGGTTGGGTTCCTCTCCTCCTGCGCCCCCTAGAACACGTGCTTTGATGTTATTTAAATAACATTCCGATTATGCCTTTCTAATCAATAATATGAATACAGGAGGACTGAATTTGACTCAGAATGATACCTACAGAGGATCTGTAAGAAACTATCATATAGTTGGGTGTCAGTGGAGTTTGTAAATGAGAAAGAGTTTAGGATTTGACATTTGAGAAAACAAGAGGCAAAATGAGATACACAAGCACATTTCCTATATGGTCCCAAATGCTTTAGATCCACCCTAAAATGTTCATATTTGGGGAATACTAAGATAGGTTGAACTTCTGCTGCTAGCAGCTTGGAAACAACAAATCAAGCCAAACTTTGCTGAATGATATACAGAGAACTGTAACCTATCCCATTCATTTAATTTAGAACCTCTGGCAGGAAGTGAGCCATCCAGCTACACACCACGTCTCATGTGATTATGCCAGTATACATCAAGGCCCCAGTAATAACCATTCATATGCATATATGTGTATATGCTTTATTGCTACCTTTAGCTGGATTAAAAGCAGTATATCAAATTTTACACTCGTGCTCCTTTTATTAGCTTTCCACCACTTGATCAGCTGATAGAAGCAATAATGATTTTTTTTAATATATATAAACTGGAGTTTGTGTGTCCTATCCCAAGAATGTAATATTTCAAAAAACAGCCTAAGCTTTGGGGAAAAAACCAATTACAGAAACAGCATTAAAAATGCCAAGCACCGGGCAGAAGCAATTCTGGATCAGTTTAAAAAAGTGATTGATGAAACTCTAATCTGAGCTGAAGGAACAGTTTCACGACAAGCTGTGACCATTCCACACACTTCATTAGCTGCCATAATTAGCCTGGTGTTTCAATTTGTTAGAACTGGTGGGGACAATTTTACTCAGAATACAAACATCAAAAAGCAGGGTCTCTTCGACTTCAGAAGTGGCTGATGAGAGGCTTTCTAGTCTTTCTGTTAACTAAAAGATTAATTACAGCTGATGGGAAGCTGTACTCTGATTGTCACTCTGTCTATGTACATTACTTTTAGCATTAGAAGAAAGACATGGTTGACACTGCACTGCTCAATCAAGCAGCTTCACATCAGGGCACCAAGTCTATTTTAATATGCATAGTCTTGCATTGTTTGATTGACTTGTTCTCTACTTCTCCAGGTCCCAGGCTCTGACACCCACTTGATTGTACCAACAGAACAGCAGGTTATGCAGTGGCACAGAAGGCAGGTATACATTCTTAGGATATCACCCTGCCCTCAAATTAACACCTTGTCTTGCTCTGGGTAAAACGACAAAGATATCCTGTCCTGGGCAATGTGGGTAGCCCGACCTTTTACCCTGGTGTTTAGCCAGGGATAAGGGTACAGGCACGCCATTAACCCCACTGCTAGGGTTGTGTGTATGCTCAGGCTGCATGCAGCTGGAGCATACACAGAGTCGGGTGCCTAGACCCCTCGACTCCTGGGGTAAGCCCCCAATGCATTATGGGATTCCTGGAAGCTGGGACTCATTTTCCCAGCTTCCAGCGGTCTGCGCTACACAGAGCAGCAGGGATCATTTAGGTGCATGGGGGCACGCCAAACAAATCAGAGACCATCATCGGGGTGGGGGGGAGGTAGGTTCAACCCTGCCTTCCCTCTGCCATAGTCCTGCCCAGTCATGTGCAAGTGAGATGCATCAAGGTGCAGCCACCACTAAACAGGAGAGGAGGGACAAATGTCCTAGGGCCGCAAGGAGAGGGCCCACTGGCTGGGTGATAATTTGTTCTTTGCTCTCCCCCTCATGCCTCTCTGATGAATAAGGTAGAGGGCAGGAGCCCATCTTCACTTTTTGTCTCAGGGCCTGCTCCAGCCTTGCTACTGTGTAAGAACAACAGGAAAAGCCTGTAACGAAGGGTGGGATGGAGTGATCTTTTCACTGCTCTCTCCTCCCTCCTAAAGGGCTATTCACTTGCAGGAATGTATCCCTGACAGAATGTGTCCATGCAAGGCCCCCAGGGACACATTCTTTACAAATATGAGCATGCCTGTACAAGTGAGTACTCACTCTTTTAGGAGAGAGAAGAGTGCAGCAAAAATCACCCCACTCAACCCCTCCACTACACTGAACTGCGGAAGGAGGAAGAAGCACAGCTAGGTCCCAGACTCTTTACATTGCTGAAGGGCTTCTTCCATTTCCCTGCACTGCAGGGAATGTCATAGAAATATCCATATCCATAGAAAGAATCTGAATAGCTTTGGGGAGGGTGAAGAACAACTTGTGGTGGATCACTGCAGCCCCACACTCCTGGGAGGTCTCTGCATCTGTTTCTAGTTTGCCAAGAGAGTAGCCATTTTGTTAACTCACATATGCTCTGTTATAGTTCCAGTGACTGTTGCTGGTGTCTATCTTATGTTTCTTTTAGATTGTGAGCCCTTTGGAAACAGGGGGCCTTATTAATTAATTAATTAATTAATTAATTAATTATTTCTTTGAAAACTTTTTTTGAAAATGCTTTGAAAACTTTTGTTGAAAAGCGGCATATAAGTATTTGTTGTTGCTGTTTTTGGAACAGTCAGTAATTTTTAAAAGAGGAATAATTTAGAAATCTGAAATATCTGCACTCTAACCCAGCAGTCAAAAGGCAGATTTCGTTCCCATGCCCAAACAAACTTAGAAAGTAGGCAATGCTAGACATTTATCATGCAACAGACAAATGACACTGGATTGCTAGTTAGATAGTATAATAAGTACCATCTAATTTTCTCTTGAGAATCTATTTATTCTTCAAATTCCCGGAACATTATCAAAACATGGCGCTTCTCACTGAGAAATTTTATAACTAAAAATCAGGTGTCATAAAATATTCAACTGGTTGCTGACAAACCCTTTTCAAAAGATTAGAAAGTGAGGACAGCGTCTTTTCTCATGCAAATAACTTCATGGAATGGCTGAAATCTTTCTAGTCATTACTTTGTATTCTTCCTTCAAATTATTATTTATTGAGTCACCAGTAACCTTCAAGAGAAGCTGCTACAGGTCTCTCCCCCCACCATCATCTGTTATTAGGGACTTGGATCCAAAGTTGCAACTGCACAAATGTAAATCCCTTTTGTTTCTACAAGAGCCCCCCCTCCCATTTTTACAGAGTGCCACTTTCTGCTGCAACTTACTATGTCACATTTCATGCTATCCCACAAGGTCCCCCAGCAGTGTTCAGGGATCCCCAGATGTTGTTGACTACATCTCCAGAATCCTCAGCTGCAATGACTTTGGCTTGGGGATTATGGGAGTTCTAGTCAACAACATCTGGGAATCCCTGTTAGAGGGAACACTGTCCCTCATCAGCCCTCATGAGTAACTTTTTTGCAATGTGCAGGGGGCTGCAGTGGGAAGACGGAGCAGTAATTCCATGAACAGAAGTTAGGATTCAGGAGAGATTTTTTAAAAAATGTGCAACCCAATCCACAATATATTTCCAAGTGCCATAATCCAACAGAGACAGAGAGTGAAGTGTGCTTTAACTTACTGAAATGTATCAGTTTAAATGCATTTAGACTGTGGCTGAAAAGTTTAACTGACGTTCAAGTGAACAGATGCAACAGAGAGCAGGGCTCCTGTATCTTTAATAGTAGCATAAAACTGGGAATTTGAGCACGTATGGCTATCTCACCTCTGCATGCCATGCTGCACCTATCAAAGAAGTCTTTCCTATACAAGTACTAAAGGTACTGGAGCTATGACCTCATTTCCATGTGATCAGCCTAAAGGTTAATGAAACTACACCAGCTGAAATCATAGCTCAGGTAGAGACAATTGGGTGGATTTTAATTTGCTTCATACCACCTGAAATCTCTTTATTCATCAGCGCAGGCAGTCTGTGGTTAATATTCTGGTTAGGAACAGAAAGCTGCCTTATACCAAGTCAGACTATTGGTCCTTCTAAGTTCAGTATTGTCTACACTGACTAGCAGTTGCTCTCCAGGGTTTTAGGCAGGAGTCTTTCCCAGTCCTACCTGGAGATGCCAAGGAATGAACCTGAGACCTTCTGCATGCAAAGCAGATGATCTATCCCTGAGCTATAGCACCATCCCCTGGTTATATGTTCAGTATTTACATTACCAGGTTTTCCAATAGCCTTTGAATACCATTCAGCAATTTTGATGAACTCCCTTTCCTCCAGAAGTACTCTGTCACTTGAAAATATGCCTGAGGATTGAACAGCCCTCAGGGACATATTTTCTGGTGATGCAGAAGACCCATGCTGCATTAGTCAGAAACCTGTCTGCAGCACTGGCGAATCTCAGGAAGCACCAGTGCTTCACTAGTCAGGATGTCAGCCAATATCGCTTTCAGGGAGGCCTTATTAAGAAAAATGAATTACAGGATCATCCTGGAGATGCTGGTGGCAGCCCTGTCTACCTGGCAAAATCTGGGCTTACAGTTATTCAATTATGGCAATGATGTAATCTTTAGCACTAACAAGCAGGGAGAAAATGTTTTCTATTTTTATTTGGAAGAGACAATACAAAGCCTTAACCATTATCAATGGAATAGCACCAGTTGTGAATAACATAGCTTGAACATGCAAGGAACAGGTTTAACTTGGCATCTGATTAATGCAACCTGCACCCAGAAGAGGTTTCCCTTTGTTGATACCTATTTATTTAATTAATTGCCATATTAATGAAATGAAACCATTTAAAACAAACAGCTCAACTGGCTGTTTTGCAGCAGGCTGGAATCATCAATCCATGCATGCAGGTTTCTTCCTAAAATTGCAGTAGGATGGACGGTTGAGCTTGAAAAGCATATTTTATACCAATCAGTGTGTAAAAGTAAAATTATCCATAACTAAGCCATGTTTCTCTGCCGTACAGTTTAGCTGTAATGATCCCCACACACTGCACTCGCACATCAATTATGATAATCATAATCACGGTCGTTAAGCTGAATGTTCATTATTATCAGGATGCTGGTGACAGCAGATTCAATCATCGGGTGCAATGGGCAGGCAGTCACAGACCCACCCAAGTTTCTGCAGACAGCGTTGTGCCACATTAAACCTATGATGTGTTCCACATCCCACTCCATTTCAAAAGCTGCAGACGGTAAAGGTCAACTTTATGTTCTGTGCAATATGCTTAGGTTCTCTAAATTAATTCTTTGGAGTACTGGCTATTTTTATGCTTTGTAGATAATAAAATCCTATTTAGGCCCAAATATGCATGTGCAAATAAGGAAAGAGGCCTGCAGCTGTGCTGTAAGTCACCTATAATAAGGAATATGAGACAAGGCTTTTCCCACAATGAGCGTCTTAAAATGCCACTTCCTGATTTTTGGAAACAAAGAAAACATCACAAATTGCCACCATTAAAAGTCAGTTGTCTAAAATGCATATGCAGACTAATTCCACTTCTGATTAAAGGCTGTAGGCTATCATTTCCGCTCCAGTGGATATGAACGTGCGCAAGTGTTTTGACAACTGAAAGATTATAGTTAGTATATCCGATTTCTTGACTGTCCAGTTTCATGGGACCCATCATTGTCGATTAAGTTCAAGGTGTCTGTTGGTTCTTAATGTAGAAACTTCACACTTATTGCACATGCAGTTCTAGTCTTGGCTTTGGGCCAAGGAAAGCAATTGTACCAAATGTGACGTCTAAATGATGTATATTATTTTACTTCAGATCTGTCAGATTTATGGAAGTCAAAAGTAAGTATTTACCATTCATCTCCTTATGTGTGTATGGATTTGGTCAGTGACTTCATAGCATAATACGAATACAATGAATACAATACTGATATACTGCTTTTCAACAAAAGCTCTCAAAGTGGTTTACACAGATATAAATAAATAAAATGGCTCCCTGTCCCCAGACACTCTAAAAAAGAAACATAAGGTAGACAGCAGCAACAGCCACTGGAGGAACAGATAGGGCCAGTTGCTCTCAACCTTCTAAATAAAGAGAGTCACCACTTTTAAAAGGTAATTCTTTAGTTCAGTTCAGTTCACAAATTACCACCTGCACAGCAGAAAGAACTGGCATGGACTGGTGCCATGGCTGCTCCCTGGCCTCTTCTTCCTGCCTCCATTTTTAAAGCCTGTGTGAGAGTGAGTGTAGTTGGTCCATGCAGTGAACTTGGATCTGTGAAACCTTCATTCAAATAAGACCCATGATGCGGGACTTCTTCTCACTCTTGCCCAGGGGTGGAGTCACCATTGGGCAAACGGGTTCAAAGAACCCGGGCCACCACCAATTAGGGGCCGCGAGTGAGGCCCCAGATACGCCCCCCCATGCCTGACATCAGATGCGGGGGGCATTTTTTCGGTCCCAAACAAGGCCCCATTTGGAGCTGAAATCAGCCTGCGCTGCATTGGCAGTGCGGCCGGAGTGACAATCCCTGCCTTAAAGGTCTCGCTGCCAACACAGCAGGGATGATCGATCTCCCTCCCAAATGGGAACATTTAGGAGAGAGATCGGCCCACACTGCATTGGCAGCACGGCTGGAATGCCTCTCCCTGCCTTTAAGGCAGGGAGAATTGCTCCGGGACACACTACCCAATGCAGCTCAGGCTGTTCTCCTTTCCAAACGGGGCCGCGTGGCCCCATTTGGGAGGGAGACCATGCCCCCATGTCTGATGCCAGACACGAGGGTGTGGCTAGCTGAACCCCCGTGTCTGACGTCAGATGCGGGGGCGGGGTCAGGGGCCGCTGCAGAGGCCACACACAGGCCACCGCCAGCCTCTCTACACTGCTGCTCTTACCCATAGAGGGGAGGGCTCATACCCATAGTGTCAAACCATTATTTGGTTCAATTTATGAACCAGTTTGGTGACAATACAGTAGTAGCCCTATTAAGAGATGACATTAATGGCACTAATGCACAGAGTATGAGAAAGACAGGAGGAACATGAAATCCTAATGCAGGAAAGCAAATATGATCTGATAGGAATCACTGAAACCTGGTGGGATGAGACTCTTGATTGGAATATAGCAATACAGTACTAAATATTGGAATACAGTACTTAGAGGGTATAACCTGTTCAAAAGCATTATTTGGTTCAATGCGTGATCAGTTTGGTGACAATAGCAGCCCTGTGGTCACCAAACTGTTGGCTCCCTTTCTGTTGGGTCATCAACAAACCCAACAGAAAGGGAGGGGAAAGTTGAATTACATAAAGAACATATACATCTGCACAGAAATCTGAACAGTCAATAGGGACACAAGTACAAAATCCAAAGTGAGAAGAAGCCCTGCGTCATGGGTATGAGCCCTCCCTTCCCCGTTCACACAGTCCACTTCAATTAGTTAGTATTTATTAGTTAGTACTCAAAGTAGTTAGTACTTTGGTTTTATCAAACAACCGTTTACAAATGAGCGGGCTAACCACGGTTGGCACTTCTCCGCCAGTTGCAAAGCAGCTTCAAAGCTTGGCTTGGGATCTTGGTTTGGAGGGCGAGCACAAATGATATTTTGCCAGTTCAGATGCAACAATAAACTACAGCTTGAGCAAACCAGGAAGCAGTTAACTGAAGGGAAGCATGTGTGCAGAAGGGGAGGGAGTGCATGAGCACAGAACTTGTTTCCACTGCATCATCAAATAATGGTTCAGTGTTACGTTGGTTGCATCTGATCCACTATATAAGGATCTAAAGCAGCCAGGTGATCAAGGCTGTAATCCGGTGCCCGTATAGGCTGCTTAAATCCCAGTGGCTTTAATGGGATTTAAGCAGCAGTACTGTGAGCAGGATTACAGCCAAAACTAGTAGTTTTTGTCTTGCTGCTTTTGTAGACTAATGCAGCTGAGAGCTAGAATGTGTCAAACCAGGCCAATACCTTGTGTAACAATAATTTAAATTTTACTCTCCGACACTGCAGACTGTTAGTATGTCCAGAATGCTGTAATCTCCACCTCAAGATTCATCTAACCAATTCATGCTGCAATGTATCAAGACCCAGTGTGTAACAAACTTTTTCTGTAATCAGTTTTAACTCAAATCCATAGGGAGCTTACATAAAATCAGAATCTTTTGCTTCCCGAAGCTGACAAGAACTCAAAAAAGCAGCCAAGAAGCAATTGTTCAATTGTTTTCTTTCCATTTCATGCTTTGTGACTGATGATCTACACGAGTTCAGTTTTTAAACTTTTGACATCCTATCCTGTATTGAATTCCTTCCACTGAATAGCTATTTCTACAATGTTAAAAAGTTTCAAGAAACATCATTGCCTATAGTAAGAAATGCTGAAAGGATTTTTGACAATCAGACAAATGATGAAAATGTCTGAACACAACAACATATTTCACTCATGTTTGAATTTGGACACAAAAATGGGAGAAAGTAAGAATCTCACCAGTTTGCTTCCTTTGTTCCTGTTATTGAAGTATTCCAACAAAATTTCCCTCCTTCCAACCTGCTTCACTGAAATATCATCTAGAACCCTAGAACTTCTAGTTCAGCCCCCTGTTCAATGCAAGAATTTGATAGAGCATCTCTGACAGATGGCCACTTAGCTTCTCTTTGAAAACCTCCAGTGAAGGAGAGTCTAGGACTGCACAACATAGACTGTTCCACTCTTACAGTCAGGATTTTTCCCCTAGACTGAATTTGCTTCCTTGTAATTGCAACCCACTGGTTTTAGTCATTCCCTCAGGAGCCACAAAGGACAAATCTGCTCCTTCTTCTGTGCAACAGCCCTTCAGAGACAGGAAAACCTCAGTATTTGCAGGGATTCCATTCCCCCACATTGCTGCAGATAAGGAATCCACAAATACCAGGTCATTACAGGTAATGTAATCACAGGGGTTAGGTTCTTGAAGGCTGGGAAACCACAATAAAAACAGGTCGAAATGGGTGTGTGTGTGTGTGTGTGTGTGCAAAATAAAGTGCCCTAACATGGTCCGTGGGCCTCCAGCACCCATGCAATGCCCCCCTCCCCAAAAACGCCAAAATACTTTTCCCCCCTCTGAAAAATCATGATTTAGGGACTTTAAAAACAAAATGAACCACAAAATGACTCCAATACACAAAATGGTGGCCAGAAATGACCTCTGTGGTAATTTCCAGCTGCCTCTGATCCATGGATATGCGGATGTAACCCATTTTTTGCTGGTTTAACATTGTGTATACTGAGGCCGGGTACTAATTACCTGACCACAGATATATGAAACCATGAGTGCTGGACCCACTATTAATGAGGGGGTCACACTCACCTTAGCCTTCCATTCTCCAGGCTAAATAATACCTACCTCCATCAACCATTCCTCATGGGACTTGGTTGCCAGATCCTCACAGCATCTTTGTTGATCTCCTCTGAGCTCGTGTCAGATTATCAACACCCTTCTTAAAACATAGGGCCCAGAATAAAGTCTGACCAGTGCAGAATAGGATGGAACAGTTACTTCTCATTATCTGGACACTATGCTTCTGTTAATGCTTCCTAAGGTTGCATTTGCTTGTTTAGCAGCTACTTCACACTGCTGGGTCATGTTCAACTTCTTGTCCACTAGAACACATAGGTCCCTTTCACATATACTGCTGCCAAGCCAGGTCTCCCCCATACTGTACTTGTGCAATTGGTTTTTCTTACCCAAATGCAGGACTTTACATTCAACTCTGTTGAACTTCATCTTTGCTTTGGCCCACTATTTGAGCCTGTCTAGATAAGATTGAATCTTGATACTGTCTTCGAAGGTGTTTGCTATCCCCCGCCCTCCACCAGCTTTGTGTCATCTGCAAATCCGATAAGCATCCCCTCTACTCCCTCCTCCAGCTAATTTATGAAGAATAGCATACAAAAGAGGATAATGTCACTGCATGTTATTCAGGCAACTGAATATTTACCAACAATCTCTTCTGAACAGGTGGCTTCCAGAGCATTCATGAAGCTCCTTCTGAATTTATTCATTTATTTATTTAGCACATTTTTATACCGCCCTAACCCAAGGGTGACCTCTAGCATGCACATGGCACAAGGTTTCCCCCCATCCATTTCAGCGGAGAGGCAGCCTGTTAAGTCTTCAGCCTTTGTTAAGCCTGTTGTAAACTGTTGACTAGCCCCACCTTTCAAGGTTTTTCAGAGAAGGAGAAAAAAGCTACTGATCTTATAGAACTTGGACCACAGTCCTGAGCACCATACATATGGATTTTCGTAGTCACACATGTTGAGAGAAAATTCTGCATGTGTACAGGGCAGTGTGCATTCTAATTTTTTTCATCTGTGTGCAGGATGAATTTTGTTCTGGGTGGTAATATCAAGGCGGTGTGTGTGTGCACATGCTTTCAGAGTGGGACCTTCCCAATTCAACCTGAGCGGGATCTAAAATTGACAGAGCAGACATAAAAAAACACGTGGGAGTGTGTGCCTTAGAGGGGACACTGGTACAGAGCAGTGAAAGATGATCTAAACAATGACTGCATCTGAAGATAATTTTTAAGCGGTACTGAAGGCCGCTTAAAAATGTGTATTCGTGTACGTGCACACAGAGGGTTGTTTACAACAGGGGTGGAAGGACAAGATGAATGGAGTGGAAGAAAGGGAGAAGCCATGGCTACATCATCTCTTGTTTCAGAAGGAAATATAGTGCTTTTCTTGGCAAAAGGGCTGTGCATCGCATCAAACTACTAATTTGTTTGGAAGCAATGCAAGTTCTATTAGAGCAGTTTTCTCTGAAAACTATTCTGGAGAAAAAATTCTCCAATAGTGGCAGTAGATTTGATACAAGGCTGTGTCATATGAACATGGCTTCAAACCTATCAGAGGAGAGGTGAGGCTTATCGTAAATGAAGAGCTGGCCTTCTGTGAAAAAAGCAGCTGCTGAGAAGGCAACCAAGGGGGCAGAGATTCAAATTACTGCCTTTCCCTTGACTCTGGCACTCTAGAATGCAATGTTTCCTAATACATTACTGGGGGGAACGTTGCATCCCCTTCCTGGTCATTACATTGCATCCCTTTCCTGGCACAGTACTTGGGCGGTGGGGGGGGGACACACACTGAGGCACCCTATAGTTACAGGGCATGGCCATTTGAAATGGACACAACATTTATTTATTTATTTGATTTGATTTTTATACCGCCCTTCCAAAATAGCTCAGGGCGGTAATGATAATGATGCTGTTTCCTGCCCTGGTGCACTCTGTAGCAGCAGAGTCAAGGGAAAGGCAGCAATTTGAATCTCTGCCACCCCACTCATCCTCTTGGCAACTGCTTCTTCATGGAGGACCAGCTCTTTGTTTAAGGTAAGCCTATGTGTCTCCCCCCACCCTGCCCGATGCATCAAGCTGATAACGATTATCAGCTTGACACAATCCTGACCACCCTCTGTATCATTAGCATGATATGAGACTGGCCAGGATCAGGAACAAGCCAATAATTTGGACTCTGCACAGTGATAGCAATAGCAATAGCAATAGCAATAGCAATAGCAATAGCAATAGCAATAGCACTTACATTTATATACCGCTCTATAGCCGGAGCTCTCTAAGCGGTTTACAATGATTTTTTAGCATATTGCCCCCAACATTCTGGATATCTGGCAACAATACATACATGGAACTCAAAGGGTTTTTTCATTCCAGATCTGGACATACTAGCTGACATTCAGACTAACATTGCACTAGTGCAATGAACAAAGATGCACCCATGTGAGAAGATCACATAGCTGACCAGTTGCTCCAGCTCTTGCACAACAAGGATAGCAGGTATCTTTACATACATGTACTTGGTAAGTACATACATGTACTTGGTAAGTATTTTACAAAACTATTTTGCATATTCTTTCAGCAGGGGGTGGAAATCTGAAAGTCTACACAATATTTCAAAAACAGTGGCCAACATACACAGCAAGGATACAGTCTGGTGCAGCGAGAGAGCAATCCAAGAGAACTTCCCAAATAACTGCACTGATGTAGCAGCAATTTTTGACTCCCTCCTCTTTTCTAGGAAGCCCTCAGAGCCACCCAATAATATGTCCCTGAGGCCTGCACGGCCCTCATAGTCATATTTTTGGGCAGCACAGGTTGTTTTGAATACAGTCTCTATAACCAGATTCCAAAAATAACAATGCCAATATTTATCCAATGTCAATTGTTACAAGATCCTAAAGAAAATCCTTCAAAACTCAATCTCTTGCAAAGCTTTTAACAATTTTCACCTTGCATTATTCTATGAAATACATAGTCTTTGAAATACACTGAAGAAAAATTCCTTCACTATGTGTCATATTTTACTCTCATGTATTTTTATTTCATACTTTACTCTCATGTAATGCTTACTGAAATCATTGTATAGTTTCCCAATAATTTCAGTGAGCTTTTATGTCATTGCAGTGCAAATTGATTCAGTGGAGTGGATTTGATTGATTTTGATATTTTTAAAAAGTCTAGAAAACTGAAACTTTGCTTGGTTTTCCAGTACAGCTTACCTTCTTTGTTACCCACTTCTTTGGGTATTGTTCCCGGAAGTGTTTGAGTCCATAATCTGACTGACCATATTGACTTGCTCTTTGCATTGATGGGACATACTTTTCAGGTATTTTGTATGAGAATGGCAAAAACCTAGAAGGTAAAACATAGATATGCTTACTTTATCGTTCTTCTACTACAAGTCATTCAAATCAGGAACAAAATGAAATATGGGAAGCATTTGTCACCCTATAGCCCTTTTGTGCAGTCACCATCTATCACTGACGCCATATAGCTAATGAATGCATTTTAAGACAGTCTCCATTTCTTAACTAGGCCTTCTGATCTCTGTAGCATGGCTGAGTGAATTGCACAATTATTGTTTTATAAAATTCCATCCTCTCAATGGAAAGAATTGAGGTATGGCCTACTTCCTGGTTGAATGATTCTGAAGAAAACTAAGCCAAAATTCACCACCCCATTCTCAGGGTACAAAGTTGGGGTCATTTGGGGGATTTTTAGAGGGGGCACAAAAGGGGATGCTAGCCAATTTACCACCATTTTGAGACTCCCAGTAGCTAACATGTTATTTTTTCCTCCCAGTTGTCCCTAGAGTCAGGATCCAAGCAAGGGCGGAGCTGTAATAGAGCAGATGGGTTCCCATCATGCTCTCCATTTGGGAGCTACCAAGCATCCAGACTACATTCTCCCCCCTCCCTCTGGCCAAGGCTACTGCTGCAGCTGCCACTGGCCACTTGCAGATGCCGCTGGTGCTGGCCACCTGGGAGCCCAGCTGATAGAAGAAGGATGGGCAGAGCCAGATGAGCAGCAGAAGGAGATGGCTGGTGCCAGCGGCAGTGGTCACCGGCAGCAGCAGTGGGAGTGGGGAGCTCAGTGGCTTCTCCCAACAATAGCGGCCCATAGGTGTGTGCCACCATGAGTGCAGAGCCTGCCCATGATAGTAAACAGGGGCCCATTCTACCCTTGCTATGCCACTGGACACAAGGCATTATCCTCACTTTGACAGGCTGCAGAACAACACTACATGATGATGGAGCATCATTCTGCATTCAATCAGAGGGAGAGAAATATTTCCTGCCCTCACTCTAGGGACTTCTGAGAGAAAAAATGGTAGCCACCAGCCACTCGGAACCATAGGACTACTGCTGCCACAATTAAAACTGTGGGAAAGGTGGTGCCAGGAGCAAAAAATGATGGAATTCACTGTCACAGGAAGGTAGTGATGGCCATTAGCCATCATAAGATAGCAAAAACTGTCAATTTATGTTCTCACATTCTCAGTATTTGTTGTCCATTGTACTCTAAATCTAAAAATCTGCATTTTTTAACCAGATGAACATGGCAATTTCCACAGGTCCAACCATGGAGCTGTTAGGTTTTAAGAACTAGGCCATAAATGTATTTGGATTACAGTTGTTTTGACTGGTATCAGATCAATAAATAATTAATTAACAGTGGCGAACTATGTGAAAAAGAGAAGCTTTCGCTAAGGGGAGAAAGGCAGTTGCTTACTCACTGAGTGGGGTATCAAAAAGGATGGCATAACGATAGTGCCTGTAGAAGGGCAATTACATATACCTATGTCCTCCCTGGGAGTAAATTCATTTATGAAATAACAGAAGTCCCAAGTGGAATCACACCCTAAATGATTAGATCGCTAAAATGATAAATGTCTGTAGGAGCAGATAAAGGCGTTATTGTCCCCAGATGTTATAAGGAAGGATAAAAATGTTATTTTCCCCAGATGCTAAACAGAAAAGTACACAAAACAAAAGACTTTAAAAAAAGAAACAGTATTTTTTTTTGAAGGACTAACAATATTAAGATTTTAATTACTATGTAAAACTTTTGTACAGGCACCTAAAGAGAATTAGTCTCCTTATTTTAACTACCTTGCTAAATTCTATTTTAAAATCCTTTATTGGAAGAAATTAATATTTTATCAACAGTAAATTATATCAATAAACTTTCCTTGTGGAGAAACAAATTGGTCTTTATTAGCATCTGGCCAGTCAAATTGCCCATAAAGAATTCCAAACCAAAGGCTCTTGAAAATTAACAAAACAAAAGCACAGAAGTAGCAGAGCTTTAAATTATACAAAGCTACGGAAGCATGTATATACTCATGGGACAGGTGGCTCTCATATAAGACAGATTATAGCACTTCGAGGGCTAATTTGCACATGGGATGGACATCACACACACAAAAATTAATGTGGCCCCAATGTCCCTGAGTATACATAGGAGGTGCTGAAAGCCGGCTGCTCCACTTACAGTTTTTATCACTTCTGAATTGCATTTTAATAGTACATTTTTCTTTTGTTCAGACATGAAAGAAAATTGGCTCTCTCCAGGGATTGGACGATGACTGAAATGACAAGGCTAGTAGCTTAGGAATTTGCCCACGAATGCATGGAATTTAGGATAGCTTTCATACTTGGAACAAGGTATTTAAAAAAAATAAAAAAATATTTCTATAATAAGAAATGCATTCTTAAAGGATTAGGAAACATCAGAGACAATGCTCCTGAAACACACATACACCATATTATTTGTAGAAATTAAGCTTAACTTTATATTCCAGGAGAGACTTGCATTTTTATAATAAAAGCAAACAGGGGAATAGCCCAGAATGGAAACACATATTGCAAATGTTTAGAGAAGTAGGGGGTTTCATGAACTAATTACATTTTGTGATTCACAGTAAGTTATATAATGGACAGGCTTCTATATTGGCTGACCCAGTGCCTGCATATTGGAAAATCAGATGAAAATGGCATATGTACTATATTTAAAGCTTGTGATAAAGCCAATCACCTGAGCTGGGCTTTAGATGGGTATAGGCAGCTCAGACCTCCCTGTATAACATTTGAGACTAAATCAAAGTTCTCAGAGTAGGTCATAAGGAACTTGTTCCACAGCAGAGAGATTGTTTAGATTGTGAGCCCTTTGGGGACTGGGGACCATCTTATTTATGTATTATTTATTTTTCTATGTAAACCTCCTTGAGAACTTTGGTTGAAGAGCAGTATATAAATATTCATAGTAGTAGAGAGACCACATAAAAACAATTCTGCTGGTGGTGTTGGGTTTAATTCTAGCTTAAAGGTAAAGTAAGGTTGTGCCGTCAAGTCGGAGTTGACTCCTGGTGCCCACAGAGCCCTGTGGTTTTCTTTGGTAGGATACAGGAGGAGTTTACCATTGCCATCTCCCGCGCAGTTGAGATGATCCCTTTAAGCATCTTCCTATATCGCTGCTGCCCAATATAGGTGAGCTTAAAAGTAGGCAGCTCAAAAATATAGGTGATGTTGACCAAGAACGTGTTTTAAACTTCTAGTAAGATGAACGTCCCGTCCCCCCCCAATGGGAAATTATTCCACAGAAATCCCATTGAAAATTCTGGAATTTGGCTTAACAGCCCTGAGAAAGAACAGCTCAGTACTGGATACTACCGTAGCTACAACAGTGGGATATCGGTCCTTTGTTTGAATAATGTCACTCTTTTATAGATGGTACTTGTCCAGAGATCTCTAATGAGATGCAGAGCTCTGATGGTAATGGCAATATGGTGTACTGCTCAGATGTTTCACTTATACCATTGGGAAAGGGAAGTATAATGTATACTGAAAACATAGAGCCAGCAGGCATCGCCCCACACTGGACTAGGCTTGCACAACTTGTGACCCACCAAGCTGAATGTAGCCCTCTGTCCATCTACTGTAGTTTTCTGGATGCTTGAGCAATCTCCCTGTTTTTGCAATTTCAGGCAGGCAGCACAACAGGAAAAGTATCTAGCCTTCCTGGTATATCACCATACCTGGCCAGTAGGCTGTATTTAATTTTGTGAGTCGTACACTGTGCAGGCCGTCACTAGAAGGAACCGTGATGAATCCTGTAAATCTTGTCAGAGGAAAACAAGATAGGAATTGCTATACCATGGATTAATACTGCAGTCGTAAAATAGTGGCAGTGATGCACAATTAGTTTAAGGCACTGGATTGAACTGAGCCTTGAACCAGGGCTTTCAACAGCCAAGCTCTGGTACCTTTCTTCTTGCACCATCAGTGTTCTAGTTCCTTGGCAAGCCTGAAAGACTAAGCTCTGTAGGTCAAGGGTGCAGTAGCAGCATACCTGGACATGATCAGCTGATCCCACTGCCCAATCCAAGTTTACCAGGCCCTATAAAGTCTGAGCCTCAGAGTTTGCTCCTCTTTCTAAGCAACTTGTCTCAAGTGTGTAGAATCTGCTCATTTGCCAACCCCCTTTTACTGCCTGCCTGCCCTGAGTTGTGATTCCTGCCCAACCTCACCTTGTCCCCACTTCTGACCCATCCATCAACCCTGGTATTGCGGCCATAGATCTCAACACCAGCCTGCTCTCAGCTATGCTCCTGCTTCTATCCCCTTTGATCCGGATATGCCTTCTACATAACTTGACCTATTGTCTGGTTCTGTAAACCCCTGTCTCTAGTGCTTCAGATCCCTATCTGTCTCCTTAGAACCTTCTTGCCTTTTTTGGACTGTACTTCTGTCTCTGGCCCTTCAGGACCTTATCTGCCTTTTCAGGAGTTCAGTCTTCTGTGTTTTGGACCATGCTTCTCTCTCTCTGCATCCAGACTGCTAGCCAGCTTCCCTGGATCTCTGCCCCCAACAGCCTGGAACAGACTTCTGCTAACTCCTGATAACCAGCCATGGAGGCCACCACCATTTATATACCACTTATCAACAAAAGTCTCCAAAGCAGTTTACATAGATAAATAATAAATTAAAAAGATGGATCCCTGTCCCCTGTCTCCAAAGAGCTCAATCTAAAACAAAAAACAAAGCCAAACCACACCATAAGTGTGTGTGAATTCTGAAAGCACCTCTTCCCTTCTTGTGGTAGCAAGCATGACTTGTCCCCTTAGCTAAGCAGGGTCTGCCCTGTTTGCATACGAAAGGGAGACTAGAAGTGTGAGCACTGTAAGATATTCCCCTTAGGGGATGGAGCCGCTCTGGGAAGAGCAGAAGGTTTCAAGTTCCCTCCCTGGCCTCTCCAAGATAGGGCTGAGAGAGATTTCTGCCTGCAACTTTGGAGAAGCTGCTGCCAGTCTGTGAAGACAGTACTGAGCTAGATAGACCAATGGTCTGACTCAGTATGTGGCCGCTTCCTATGTTCCTATGATAAATTAATGGCTTTCTTTATTCAGCTCCCCTGTGTGACAAAATTTCATGCAATAACCCCTGCATGCTAAAAAAAAAGAAACAGGAAATATCTACTATAACTAGGAACACTGAATGCAATGTCTTTCAACGTTATGTTTGAGAATTACTGTTTTAAACTGTTATGTAGTAGTACATAGGCTATATCCCAGTTATTAGTTTGGTATACCATACACATCATGTTTTCAGATATAAAAGTAAGAATCACTGGGCTGTTTTGATTTAATCCCAGTCTGCAACAGAAGTAAAAGCATCAGACAAAATGCCAGCCTAGTTCTTGCTTAAAGCAAAAGTAACAGAGACCTCTTCTTTGCAGACAAATTCTAGAACTTCTTAATTATATACAGACTTATTATCTACATCCCCAGTGTTATAAAGTACCAGAACTTCATTAGAAAAAATTAAGCTGGAAAAATGAAGGCACCACTTTGTAAATTTCCACTGGAAATTAGCTAGAAGAGGCAGAGGAATACTGGATCAAAAGAGGGTAATCATGCTTAACTGTGCCCTAGAGCACCCGCATGTATAATACGATTTGCACAGTAACTACCTCTCCTATTACTGCTTGTTTGGAGTATTCTGTGTTAATGGGGTTAGCTAATTTAGTATTTTAACTTAAAAAGGCTCTGCTGATTAATAAATGTTGCACACTGTGCTAGTAATTAAAATAAATGGAAGAGTTACAAATAGAAGTTGAATTGTTAAGAAAACATTATCTGAAAATATATGATAATCCCTGTTTATCATAATACAATAATAGTCCAGAAAATATGCAAATTGCTAAAGTTGCAAAGCATATGACAAACATAACTTGGAAAAAGTTTTAGATGTGTTAGATTTGTAAGACATAACGTTTGGTGCCCATTTCCACAACAACTGTCTTCAAACTCTCACATTCCAACCCCAAATACCCCAATCACGTTGGGCCAGGAATATACTTCTGCCTGCACATACCCTGCTGGACTGAACACTGCAGGCAAATTGGATCTGTGTGCATAGTTCCCAGGACTGGATGTGCCAATCAGTACTTGGGGCCATGGGTGCAGTTTCCTACAATGAACTGGGAACTACGGTGTTTTGACACCAACTGATCACCTATCGGGGAAGGCTGATAGATCAAATCTAGGCTCATACCTTCTGACTCTCCACCCCTCTCCCAAATCGCATTGATGGATTTAGGCTCCCTGCCCCTTGAAAAGGGTGATTGGCTCTGTGGAAGCCGATAGCATCAATAATTGTTTGGGTTGCTAGGCATGATATACATATGCAGTAGCAAATGGGCAGGTCATCTCCCTCTGGACCTTTTGCCACTGCAGGGAAGATTACAAACATAATTCTTTCTTCACTATTTAGTCATCAATGGGGTATAATGCAGATATGAATCCTGAGTCTGGTACTTTGTCAGCACTGCACCAGCAGAAAACATGAGTATATATATCTGTCTAGTAATTGAAGTTTGCATTCTGAAAGCCTAGATGCACATTCCTCATTGCTTCTGGAGGTCTCCCCAAGGCTGGTTCATGCATGTGAAGGGGAAATGAAATCTCCACAGCCCAACGGGCCATCCCATGTGCAGTTTTGCTTGCTCCGTACTAGCCCTAGTCTGCTGTCAATTATAGAGTAAGCTTAATGGCTGTTTTATCTGTTAGATGAAATATGTCTCACTTTTGGACTTGTAAAACACTCAGGATGCCTTGGACTATGTATGTACCAATATCTAATTTGGGGGGTGGTACAGAATTACTAGATGTCAGATCACAGCCTATGACATTTGGAAATGCTGATATAAGAAATACTGGCTGGCATCCAGATTAACAATGCATGCACTAAATAATGTTTTGTATATGCAATGAGAGAGATGCAATTGTCACCAACTCCCCCTTCTCTCTTCAGCCCTCTGTGCCCTCTGAAAATATGTCCCTGAGGACTACAGGCTGCCCCTTCCTTGATGCACAAAATGTTATTTTGTGCATGCAGCATCGGTCTGGATGCTGGTCATTGTGTTCACACAACAGCTACTTTTAAACTCAGATGTCTCCAGAGTGAATAAAATATTATTGCAAGAAAGGAGGCAGGCTACAGGCTACTGTGGAAATCCACTAGGTGCTCAGATTGTGTGTAATGGAAGAGTTCGTGGAGTTATTTCTTGGCCAGGAGTGTCTAATTTTCTAGGACAGTATGTCACCTTCTTTTAGCAGAGGGAGAGTAACTGGACTTATCCATCCCTAGCACAGCATCGCTCCAGTGGCTCTTGCTGGTGTGGAATGATGGTCTAAGGCGGGGCGGGTGGGGCGGGGCTTTAGGTCCAGACATTTTTGTAATTTTCTGCCATGAAACAAGTCACTTATGGGACCTTTTAATGTTTTTTTAAAAAACATTTAAAATAAAAATCAATAGATTTCCCACTCCATTTCAAATTAAATATTCAGAGTCTTCCCAATCTGCCCTACATGGGTGCCCGATATCAAAGCCCAATGGCAAGCCATTCCATAAATATTCAAAGCGGGGGCGGGGGCAACCACAAAAAGGAAATCACTTTCTACTTCCATTACGAGGTCTGAGGAGTCCGGCTGTCTGTAGGCACAGGTTGGGCAGGGCAGGGCGTGTGAACAGCGCCGTAGTGGGCATGGGCAGCAAGCACTGGCCACTCTGCCTCCTTCCTTGCTGCCTGCAGCAGGCAGTCTGCCTGCCAGCCGGCACCGGAAAGCTTCAGGGAAGCCGGAAGCGAGAGGCCTCTCTGGAAGCCCCACCCACAACCACCTGCTGAACACCTGAAAAGTGGAAGGGGAGAGGAAAGAAGCTCAGGGAGCCTTTCAATGGCAGGCAAGCCTGCGAGGTGCTTTAAAAAAGGCCGGCTCTTGGCTTGTGCTGCGGGGGAAAGATACATTTTTGGGTCTGGGAGAGCAGGGCAGGCTGCAGTGTGCCCAGAGCGGGGCCTGTGCCAGCAGGGAGCTGGGGGCAATCGCCCCAGTCAGCCCACCATAACAACAGCCCTGTAAGTGAGATTATTATAAAATGAAAGCCCAATCCACAAATCAAACTGAAATAGACCTATATTTAATCTGATTTAGTCCTGTTGGTATCATCTGAGCTAAACAGGCTGTAATCCAAGGACTTCAGTTTACATAGTTGTTAGATCTGGGCCCAAGAATTTGAGAATGTTGGTCTAAGAAATAATGACTGACATACAAAGCAAGGATGCACCAGTGCAGCAAGAAAACAGCTTAACAGAACTTCCCAACTAACTGCACAGGTGCTGGAGGAAGGAGCAGTTTTTGATTCCCTCCCCTTCCCCAGAAAGCCCTATGTGCCACCCTAAATAATGCCCATGAGGGTTGTGCAGCCCTTCCTAGGGAAGGGTAAGTATCAAAAATTGCCACTTCCCCCTGCAACAGTGTAGTTAATTGGGAAGTTCTGTCACGCAGGCTCTCCTCGCACTGTATGTCAGCCACTATATTTAGATGGATTCACACATAATTGTCGCTTTTTCACTTTTCAGAAATCAACCTCTTCTTTGTTTCCGTCACGTGCAGTAAAAGTAATCAAAAGAAGCTGCACAGTAAACTGAGAATGCAAATAAAAACAATGAACTTACACATCATCATGCACACGGTTTCTCCATTCTTCTTGTTTATATTTCTCTCTTGCATTCCTTAGTGAAGTATTTGACGCTGTCAGTCTCAAGGATGGTTCCAGAGGCTTGAAACGTTGCTGCAGTACTTCAGCAGGATCACGGAAAGGGCCCTAGTAGATGCAGGAGAAGATATATGCTTTATACTGGAGTTGTTCATATTTGTTTTCTTTTTAATTTGCAGGCTATCATTAATAAAGAAGTTTGTAGAGAAGCAGGAAAGTGTGACAATACTTTCGTCTTTCATTCATTCATTTTATATTAGCTCAGAAATATAAGTTTGAGATGGCTTACAACATCAGAACTACAGTTAAATTAATGATTAATTAACCTCATGGCTAAAGCACTTTGTTCAGATAGACACAGATCACATAAAGGGAGAGATAACATGTCTTTAAAGCACCAGAAGGAGAGACAGAACCAGGCACGGATTTCACTATTATGCATTCTCCATAACTAAAACCAGGTCCCTTATAAAGGGTTGGAGGATTAAATAAATAATTTGCTGTAAATACTATTCCCTACTACATTCTTCCCAGATCTATACCTAAGGAAAATATAAAGCTCTCAGATTTCAGAATCATTATATATCATTTTTCAAGTCTCCTGTATGTTTTATTAGAACAATGTAGAAATTCACACACACACAGACACACACAGACACACACGTTAAAACTCTAAAATACTTAAACACACATTATAAAATAACCAGTTAAAAATCCACTGTATTTGAACAATGAGTAAAGTTACTGGAAGGATGTTCAAATATATTAAAATTATGAAACTTTAATCAACACACACAAAAGGAAGAGGCTTATTTCTCTTTCAAAGGTTTTTTTTAAAATGTAAAGTTAAACCTAACAATTATTTGGCTTACACTCAAGATTTTCTGACAATAATCTACATATTAAATATATTTTAAATATCAAATACATTAACAGGTTACTGAAGCTAAATTATAGGTCTGAGTAACTTATCAGGTTTGAGTTCTTGGCCGCCACATTGAGCATCTGGCATCCCTGGGCTAAGAAATTGGTACCACCCACTTCACCACTCTTCTCTATTTTAGATCATCCTGTGTTTGCAGACGCAAGCAAATATCAACAATCTGAGAAGTGGGAGTCAAAAGGGATTTACAGACTGAAGGACATTATTGAAAAAATAAAGCCAATATCAGAAGCTAAACGTGATAGCAATAGCACTTACATTTATATACCGCTCTATAGCTGGAAGCTCTCTAAGCGGTTTACAATGATTTAGCATATTGCCCCCCAACATTCTGGGTACTCATTTTACTGACCTCGGAAGGATGGAAGGCTGAGTCAACCTTGAGTCCCTGGTCAGGATCAAACTTGTAACCTTCTGGTTACAGGGCAGCAGTTCTACCACTGCGCCACCAGGGGCTCAATGATACTATGCTGATTGGCAACCAAGCTACTTGGATGCAGAAAATTCAAATCCAGTCATTTGCATCCAAGTTGCTACAGAAAGGAGAGGCTACTAGATCTTTGACTATCTATGAAAATTTGTGTGTCTCACCAACTAACAAAACAAGGGGGATAGCCTCATTTATATACAATATTTATTTATTATTTTATTGATTGATTGATTGATTGATTTGATTTATATACCGCCCTTCCAAAATGGCTCAGGGTTAGGGTCAGAGATGAATACCCTCATCTCCAAATCCTATGGTTCCTTGAGAGGGCTGAAAGCAACATGGGGAACTGATTTAGGAACCTCTCTTGAAGATAATGAATGGGAAGCAATTTGGCTGAGACAACCACTTAGAACCACATCAGCCCAGATAAGGGAGGCAACATTAAAGGTTGTACATAGATGGCATATTTCTCCAATCAAGATGCACTATATCACCAAAACATCTTCCCCATTTTGTTGGCGGGGTTGTAAAAACAGAAGTACTCTCCTTCATTTATGGTGGGGTTGCCCATACGTAAAAGGCTATTGGCAGAAAAATTTTCATATAATCTCTGAAATAGTCCAGCTCGATCTTCAGCCTGATCTAGTGTTAGCACCTTTATCAGTTTACAGAAGTACTCACAAAGATATACCTCATAAAGATCTAATAACTCTGCTGCTAGAAGCAGCCAAGATAGAGGTAGCTAAACACTGGAAATCCTCAAAGGGTCTATGCACTGAAAATTGGTTCAATAGGGTCTGAAAGATCACATTATCCAAAAAGCTAACCCATCAAGCCAGGGTAGCTAGAGGAGTAACAAAACAAGACAAGTTTTTGGAAATATGGTTTCCATTTATTGAATATGTCAATAAGGGATGGTCAGTTTGTAATCCTCTATCCACTCAAATCAAATTTTGGAATGATGTTCTTTCTTGAATTTGTTTTCAGTTGTCTCTTATCAAGTTGTACCTGCATGCTCAGCAACTGACAATCCCTTCTTAACACTGGACTTGCGTATAACCTCAAATGGCTCTTAATTTCTGGCTTATATTCAATTTTTGTTTGTTTGTTCTTTTCCATTGCTGTACGGTTTTTACACATGTACTGTATTTGTTGAAGTTAAATAAAAATTCAAAAAATATATATTCAATACATTTATTTCCCTTTAATAACCTAGGCTGCAATCCTGTGCACACATACATGGAAGCAAACCCCATTGAACATATGGGAATTACCTCCAAGCAGACGTACATAGGATTGTACTGCACAGCCACTTTTCACAAATGGCAAATGAGATGGTAAACCAGTATCTGGACTCTCATGTTTCAAAATACATGATTGCATCCCCCTCCAGTTCTCTGGATATTGGGGGAAAGAGTCCTAACTTAGCTATCTCCCTGACATGCTAGTTTTCTATGTGAAGGAGATTTATATCTATATCTATGTGTAGGAGATTTATATCTGTATCTATATATCTGCATTTTATCATCTGAGCTCCCACCTACCATCTGAACTAGTCTAGTACAGGCACAGTTTATCACCTAATCTGCTGTTTTAAAGAACTAGACCATAGATATATGGCAAAAGACAATGCTATCCAGCATTGTAAACTTATATCACCTCTTACTTTTAGGTAGTAATCAGTACAAATTCACCAGGAGCAACATTAGTACCATAACTCATTACAATTTACAGGCAGTTCTGTCTTTTGCTGAGTTGCTAATTACAGCCTACTTTCCTTTTACCATTGTTGTTCTAGTGCTGAAGTCCTGAAACAATCTTAAAAAGGGAGGCGAGCAAACATCCTAATCATGCCTCTTATTCTGAAGGATCTCTTTCTTTAAATAGGTTATCACTAACAAGTCACAGCTGGAGTTACTGCAAGAACTGAGTGAAGACTGCAGGGCTAATAAAAAGAAATGATTCACGCCTCATTTATGTTCACTTATGTTTTACATTAATAGAAACCAATAATAGGAACCAGTTACCATAAAAGTCATGGACCGTAAATAACACAAATGGCAAATAAGTATCATCTAGTACTTTTCACAGCTGGACAGGAGGATTGCTATATTTGAAAGTTGTTAATGGATTTTTATTGGAACTTTACTTTTTAAAGGCATAGCACCCCAGTTGCCAGGCCTCCAGGGAGAAAAATCCCTTAAGGAAGCAAATAATCATAGCAGTTATGCTTTGTGCAAGAGTTTCCCCTTCTTTCCTTGATTCACTTTTAGACTGAATATGCCAAGAACAAATTTATTTTACTGGAACCACTACAGGCTTTTAAAGGGTATAAAAAAGAAATAAAAAGGGTATTACATTTCACAGGAATAATGAGTGCAACCAAGTAATTGATGCAAAAAAACCAACAACACATGTTATTTGCTTATGTTATCTAGTCTTTGAGAAGGGAAATTTGCAATTAAGAACATAAAATGAAAAAAAGAATTAATCATGACCTTATTTAGGTGATTGTAGACTCAAAGCACAGAATGGGAATACATGTATACAGTGGGGGAAAAACAAGACTGACATTGCTTTTTTATTATAAAGTATCCCTTAATTCTTGTCATGTTGCTTCTGTGCCATATGTTGGTGTTATGGGCATAATCCAACACACAGAAAATCATTCAGATCGTAAAGGGAGTTCAAGGACATTTAACTGTGTGCTGAATTGTGCTCTGTTGCCACAATCCAGCAATCTCTTAAATGTACAAAGGTGTCTTTGCCACTTGCATGTATCTTCCCATTAATTTCAATAGAGAGGGTACCTCCACACATCCAAAGGAATGTGGAGCCGTATCCTTCATTAAAATGAATGGAAAGCTCATGCTTACAGGAGCTCATACTTGGCACGTAAAACAATTTCCCTTAGTACTCTAGACACACATAGAGGGGATGTGGGATTGTTTTAATGAAAGGCAGTATATGAATTTAACAATAAATAAAAAATAAATGTGTGCACACTACTGCTACAAATATTTATAAACCACTTTTCAACAAAAGTGCTCAAAGCAGCTTACATACAAAAATAAATAATAGTTAAAGAAGATGTTCCATGTCCCCAAAGGGCTCACAATCTAAAAGGAAATGTAAGGTGCACACCAGCAACAACCACTGGAGGGATGTTGTGCTGGGGTTGGATAGAGACAGTTGCTCTCCCCATGCTAACTAAAAGAGAATTTAAAAGGTGCCTCTTTGCTCAGTTAGCAGGGGGAAATTCTAGCTGTTACTTTTACCATGTAGCAGCCGTAGCATGTCAAAAGCTAATCTGGGCTCAATCTCAGATATATTTACAGACGAACATGAAGCTGTCTTATACCAAACCACACCATTCATCTATCTGGTTCTGCACTGTGGCTGGCATTAACTCTCCAAGGTCTTAGGTAGAGGGCTTTCCTAGCCCAGCTACCTGTGATTCTTTTAACAGGAGATGCCAAGGATTAAACCTGAGACCTTTCCAGCATGCCATTGGCTGATGCAGCTGCAAGTCAGTATAGGTGAACTATTCCTATCACTGACACACTCACTGAAAAGCTCATTTGAAAAGACACTTAAATTTCCAGTTGCCCTAGTTCCTCCTTTTTCCTATTTATATTAAGAAATACATTCAGCAAGTGGAGCAACTAAACCAAAGTACTAGAATCCCTATAAAGTAATATGGTTACTTATCTTGAAGTATACGTTGTTCAAAAGCTTGATTCAAAAGCATTGAACTATTATGATAATTTGCCACATAAACACTTATATCAATGAAGTGTAAAATCAGAGATATAAAACATCAGGCCTCAATACTGGAAATGTTGCATGGTCTGATAAGGAGTCATAAAATGGTAAATGTTTTGTTGTTTAGCTCTCACAAGCACAGTAAATACTCATAACTGACATATATCAGCAGCCAAGCATTGTTCTCTCTGTCAACCATAATTTGCCTTGCTTTTAGACCAGGGCTTCCCAACCCTTTTTAGACCAGGGGTCCCCATCCCAGCAGCTGGGGATGATGGGAGTTGTAGTTCAGCAACAGCTGGAGTACCAAAGATTGGGAATCCCTAGCTCACAATTCCAGTAATATTACCAACACCCTCGCTAATCTTCTCAAAGATTTTTCTGTTGAGAGACTGATGGATTTTCCATAGTTTTATTGCTAATTAACATGAAACTTTGCGATGAAAGATAACTATGCATTGCTGTTTTACTTTCCTCCATCATTCAACAAGGCTATATATGTTTACAAAGTGCCAGAGCTGTACTGCCACTTGAACATGGAAAAGCTACTCAGCAGCCTATTCCTAAGTGGCATACAGTGCTCTGTCTAACCTCTAAGCCTTGATCCTCAGTACTTACATCTCTGAGATAGTACTCATGGGGACGCTTCACACGACACGTGTGAAGCGCCTGAGGGGGTTCTGCGGGGAGAGCAGGCTTAGCCCGCTCTCCCCGCAGACGAGCAGCCGCTCGTAGCTGGGTGGGTGGAATGGCCGCCTGAATGACTGCCGGCTCCATCACGGAGCCTGCTGCGGCGGCACACAAGCAACTAAATGAGGTTAACAGAGCGCTCGCTCCATTAACCTCATTTAAGGGGAGGGTGGTTTATGCGGCTAGCTCCCTTGGGAGCACGTGGCTCGCCTGTGAGCCTGGTGGTTCCCACAACCACTAGAAAGCAGGCTAAGCTCCCTTAGCCTGCTTTTCAGTGATCGTGGGAATAGCTTAATGGTCTGTAGTTGACATATTGCATCAGTGCAAAGGAGTCTCCATTTCTGTTGAGATCATCAGCATTGTACACAGTGCTGGCACCCTTATCTGTCTTGAGTGCACCACAATAACAATATCCAAAGCATAACAATAATGCTCTAACAATATCTAATGCATACAAAGCCTTGCAGAGTACACCAGCGTGCACCTAGATGTTTTGTTAAACCACTGCAACATATGACTTAGAATGTTGACTTAAAATGTTGCATCAGTTCAATAGCCTTAGCAGCTGATCCAATCCACATTTTGCCTTCTATAGTGGACAATATGAGGAAAAGGAGGAAAATAATAAGGCAATTTACCTGCTCTTGTTAATGACCTTTAATGAAGAGATGACTAATTTCACCCTCATCTTTACTTCCACCAGTCTCTAATTCTATTTAATTTGGTCATAAAAGTCATAGATCTGACAGAACTTATATATCAGCTGTATGGATACTTCTATGTTATATGCACGGTCAAACAAAGAGAATACTTCCCTATTGCACCAAAAAACAACACTCTAAATGGCAGCTGCCCTAAGAGAGAACCAATGGATAGCACAATGTTCATTCTCTCAAAACAGGACACAAATACGGTTCTCATTTTAAAACTCTCCTTGAGAGCCAAGCACATTGTTGGTAGCCCATCCCTCACATGGGGCTGAATGTGTAAAGTACAGAAGTTTAATGTCAAAGACTGCTGTCACCGAGAACTAAGCCATAAGGATGGCTAGTAATTATAAATCCCTCATTGTCACACCACCAGACCACTTTCAGAACAGTGCATTCTGATGGATTTTCAGTTCCAGCTGTTTCATCAGCTCAGACCAATGTCCTTTCCCAGACATACACCTCTAAATTGTGTTGTCCAGGGATTTAGCCGTGTGACTCCCATTAACATCAATAAGAGTCGCGCAGTTAAATCCACGCACCGCACTTTGAAAATTTACTCCACAGTGTACATCCCAGGGCACTGAAAGGATTAAAGTATTATACAGTAAATTCCCTCTTCAAGGTTCAAGAAATAAACAGAAGTCTTCTGCTTTGTTCTGGGAGGCTTTCTTGTGTAAGTTTCTTTGTCTGTATCTAGGCCTTTAAAAAAAATCCTACAAAATAGTCTAAACAAGAGAAACTTATCAGATCAACACACTGTACAACAAACTGCTCTCCTTCAGGAGACTGCAATCAGGATACTCCATCTACTCTAATTGATTTTAAGTGACCACCAAGGATTATAACCAGATTGTAGTGAGTTCAAACTGGCAGGCTGAAGTAGTTAGAGAAATTCTATTTCTATAACTTTTTCGTTCGGAATTTTAAAAATATTCATAGGCTCTCTACACAATGCAAGGCTGGCAAAAATGTACTCCTTCGGGCTCTAGGAATGCCTGTTGACTCTTCTGCACCTTGGAGGAGTCCATAGACATTTTTGGTCAGATTCACTTAAATGGCAAGCAGAGGAAGTCTTCAATAAGACTTGTGTAGGTACAACCTCGGAAATAAGTAAAGTTCATCTGCCATTCCTAATACATTTTTCTGATTTTGAAAATGATACTGGAGAAAACAAAGTTACATTTCTGAGATTGCTTTCTAATTATTGGGCACAACTCAAAGCTTTGTGGGAGTGCGGGCACTGCCCTGCCCCCTATGCTATGGAATGCCCTGCTTTGGAAGAGGTCCTCATAGTGCTTTATGTGAGCTCGGTCTGTCCAACTCACTGCAATTTATCTATTTATTTATTATTTAAAAATTTTATACCCCACCTATCAGTACACTACTGCTCAGTTTACAACATTCATAAAATAGATACAACATAAAACAATAAAGAAATAAAATGAATAAAAGCTAAAAGACCAGGCTAAAACCACATTTAAATGTTTCAGACTGTAGAAGTTTCAAATTAAAAGTTATAAGTAAAAAGCTAAAAACTAAGAAAGCTACCAGATAGCAGCAGCAGATAAAAGATTTTAAAAACATATCTAAAAGATGTGTCTTTGTTTCTTAAAAACACTGAGGGAGAGAGCAGGACAAAGCTCTTCTGGGAGGGTATTCCAAAGTTGAGGGGCCACAACCCAAAAAACCATGTCTCTAGTCCCGCCAGCTGGATCTCTGCTATGGAGGGGGTGAATCGCGTCCAACAGGTAGCCAGCCCCAAGCCATGTAGAGCCTTAAAGGTCAAGACCACAAACTTGAATCTAGCTCGGAAGCAGACTGCTAAGCCGTGAAGCTGCTGCAGGATGGGTGTAACACTTGTGAAGTGACTAGTGCCCACAAGTATCCTTGCAGCAGCATTCAGGACCATCTGAAGCTTCCAAACCATCTTCAAGGCCAGCCCCACATAGAGCACATTGCAGTAGTCCAATCAATTGCATAAACTTTTATGTATTTATGCAAAAGAGCATCCCCTAACATTGAAATTAATGTGGAATCAGACCCCATGTGTGCACTGAACCACTGGAAAAGGGTGCAATTTACCACACGGGTAAGCATGCCTAAGTTCTACTCTTCTACCTTCCAGCTGTGCTTCCTGCCCATAGCTCTGTAGCACCAGTGACTATATGCTACAGTTTTATTCTGCTACGTTGCTAAATGTTTAGTACTACGACTACCTCATGGGGGGGAAAGATAAACTGACCCCTCCCTTGGTGCTCCCTAGCACCTGGTGCTCAGGGACATACCACCTTCAATCCTGATGGAAGAATATAGCTACCAAGGCTAGTAGCCCTATCCTCCATGAATTTATCTAATCCCCTTTTAAAACCGGCGAGATTGGTGGCCATCACCACATCTGGTGGCAGCACATTCCATAGTTTAACTACCAGTTGAGGTAATTATGACCAAACCGGGGCAAGGGGAGAGAGCTGGAAGGCGGGCAAGAACACAGCTGCTCCTTTCCATACAATCAGAGCCACCGTTGGATTTTAACACCTGCATGGTTTCACCACACGAATACCACAGCAGTGTTCCTTGGGGCTGCATTCAGGAGCTGGGAGTCCTTCAGTATCTCACAATGCACCACACAGGCAGCGGAGAGGCAGCCCTCAGCAACGTAGCAGCGTGCCTCTCCTTGGGACCCAGATTCCTCTGGACTCACTTGTAAATATGGCCACTGGCTCCGGGGAGCTACAGAAGCAGCTCTGATCACCCAGATGATCAAAAGCTGAGGTAGGACAGCAGGAGTTTCTGTCCTACCTCGGTTAAAGCCTGGGTAAAAAAGCTAGGCTACATAATTAGGCAGGTGCTGGGAAGGAGAGGTTTCTGTGGCTCCAGACAAGCTTTTGTAACTGGCTTAACCCTCTGCTACCCACTAAAGACTACTCATCAGAATGACCTTGTTGTGTAAATAAATACTTCCTTTTGTCTGTCCAGAATCTCCCACCATTTAGTTTCAATAAATGATCTCAGGTTTTAATATTATGATATATATATAGAAAAACTTCTCTTTGTCCCCTTTATCTATGCTATGCAGAATTTTATAGACCTCTGTCATGTACCCAACTCTACCAAGGTACCCATATTCTTTCTAAACTAAAAAGGTCCAAACACTGTAGTCTTTCCTCGTGGGGAGTTGCTCCAACCCCCTGATCATTTTGGTTGCAGATGCACAACTGTGGCACACCACATTTATTTCCATGGGGAATTTTGTGCAAGCTCCATTTTTAGTGCAACTAAGCTAACTTCTTGTTTGCTCATTCCGCAAGTAGTTTGGATGGTCAACCAAACTCTGGATGTCAACCAATGGGCCTAAGCATATTTAATATGCAACTGTATTGTGACCAGAGTCAGAAATGGTTGTGCTACCAATACACATTACCTGAGGTTTTTGCCTTCCAATTGGAGGAAGAGGTGGCTCTGATCGAAAACTAAAGGAATCTGAGTCCCAGTAGAAATCCATAGCACCCTTCTGGCTTTGTTGTGGTCTGTGTTTCAAAGGCTTAGCTTTCCTTAACTGCAATTCCATTGGATGAGGTGATTTTCTGTATGGTGAGTTGTATACACCTGCAATCTAAAGACAAATTGATTGACTGATTGATTGCATTTTTAGGCTGCTCTTTATCTTATGAACATTAAAATATCAGAACAGCAATATTAAAAAACTAACACAGAGAAAAAATAAGTTACAGCTAAAACAGACACAGGAGCAAATCAAACAATATCTGTAACAGTGGCAGGTGTAACCAGGTCTTGTTTTCAGCTGGGGTCTCTTGTCAAATCTCCCCAAAAGTTAACACCCACTCCCCACACCATCTGCCACAGCCCTGTTCTCACAAGAACATAAGAACAGCCCTGCTCCATTGTAGCAAAGCCCCTCGGGGTGGCAGCATACCTCCCTGCGGCCCCGTTGCCCCCGTCGGCTGGAAGTGGCTGAAAGTATCGGGCGCACGTGCTCCTGTTGCATTCACGCACGTGCATGGGAGACAGGCACGCATGCGATGGGTGCATGCCACTCAGTACGTCTGGCCACTTCTGGCCGATGAGGGCAATGAGGCGGCAGGGAGGTATGCTGCCGCCCCAAGGGGCTTTGCTACAACGGAGTGCCAGCAGGGGAAATGAGGAGGGAAGGGTAAGGGCACCCTTCCCCGCCCTTAAGGGACCACTCCCGCTGCTGGAACGGCCCGGTGGCCGAAACATTTTGGAGGCCTCTATAATGGTCTCCAAAACATTTCAGGCTCAAGCCTAGTGCTGTGCTGGGGATGGATAGGGCCAGTTGCTCTCCCCCGCTAAATAAAGAGAATCACCACTTTTAAAAAGTGCCTCTGCTCAGTTAACAGGGGATTTCAATTTTGCTTTCACCATCTTCTTAATACTAAGAATCCCTGGATAAGAGAAATGAGAGGAAACATTAGCATTTATCTGAAGCAAATGAAAGGGCAGAGTAAATGTTTATATTGTTGCCTCTACTGCTGCATTTTGGCATCTAGGAAAACTCAGAACCAGAGTCAGGCTCCTCATAATGTATTAATCTCTTGGGAGTGAGAGGACAGAGTGCTCCCCAATTAGCTCTAATGCATCTTTCATTACTAAATCCCACAGGAAAATTCCAGGTCTTAATGTCAAAAAGTTAAGTAAGGCTTTTATATTGTAAGGCAAGAACATAAGAACTCTTTAGCTTTTTTGTAGGGTAGGCACTCAAAACATTTAATAAATTTGGCTGCCCTTTTCTGCACTTTCAGCTCTACAATTACTTCTCTTGAAATGGTAGCGGAACATCAGAATTACAACCAGTATTCCAAATGTGGCCATGCGATGGATGCATAAAAAGGAATTGTTATAATAATAGCTTTATTTTTAGTACAAATATCTTCCCCTGTCTACTTATTTGCTGACACTCTCCAATAACTCCAAAGTCAGGAATTCCCTTGGCAATAGCCATGCTGATTGTTCTGCAACAAGACTTGCCCTTCTATACTTAATACTAGTAGGAGAGACCCGGGCAAATTACATTGATAGGCAAGTTCAAGAAATGAAATATAAGTAATAGGGTTTGAAAAAAAATATTAATGTGCTTGCAAAAGGTAAGTCAGAGAACAGTTTGAAATGTGTAGGATTTCAATTTCAAGCATTATTCATTTTATTGAATGAGGATCAAAAACGATTGATAACTACGGACAAAATAAATATCTCATATTCACTCCTATTCTGCAGTGTCTGGTAATCCTAGTTACCAATTATAAAAATCACAATGCACCATTAGACGAGCATGGCTGCTACACATGTTGCCTGCGCCATATGTATTTTTTTTAAAGGTGGAATGGTGGAATGAAATGGTGGGAGTCTTTGGAAGCACTGGTGCTACAGCAGTATTTTTCCCATCTACCCACTGCATCATTAGTCAGGATGTCAGTCAGTGTGACCTTCATATGGCAGAAAATGCACATTTTAATTGTGATCCTCCCACTAATTATATATTTATGCAATCCTTGTGCCCGTTTTTTGAAAAACTAAAGAGTGCTTTTCAACCTCCTTTCTAAACACTACAACAGATTACCAATAACAATATTCAATCACATCTAGGCCATGGGGAGCATGACACATTTCCTATGTATCCAATCCATGTTCCTCAGAAGCGCTTCTCACAAGGGCCTCTGTCAAAGCTGGCTTTCTGGGACTTCATTTTCAGGAACAATTTTCTGAAGTGACAAACACTATAGGGAAATCTGTGCTAACCGTTAAAAAATCTACAACTGAGTTATTTGCAGTACTGTCATGCTAACTTCCAACTCAATAAGACCAAAGAAACCTCTGGGGGAGACTCTGCTAATAGCTTCTTACTGACCTCTTTGCAGCACGCCCTTCTGCTGAATAGTGGCCCAGTGGTGAATATGGCAAATGAGGTGTGAAAGCTCTGTTGGCTTTTTTTTTTTTTTTTAAGGCTAGGATTCTGACTCACTGGAAAAAGAAAAAAATGAGCTACACAAACTCAGTCTACTCTTTTGCCCTAGAATTCTCTCCTCATCAGGCCTTCCACCAGGGAAACCCGTGCGTGACCCAGAAGTGTTATTAATTTTGCCATACCCTGAGCATATGAACAAATGTACCATTTGTTACTCAGCCATCCCTGGCATTACATTAATATTTGGAATCATTTCAATTTCTAAGAATGCACCATTTTGCTTTCTTCCTATAATTTTTAATCTTTGTAATTGAGAATTGCATGTAGAAGGCAGGGAGAAAGGTTTCACTTGGAGGCATCAAGTTCATGAATCTGATAAATAGCACACACGAGATGTTCAAGTCACACACACACACACACACACACACGTACGTATGAAGAAGGCAACATGTGTAGCAGCTATGTTCTTCTAACGGTGAGTTATGATTTTTATAATTGGTAACTAGGGATTACCAGACACTGCAGAACAGGAGCGAATATGAGATATATAGTTTTATCCATAGTTATCAATTGTTTTTGGAAGAGTCTCACAAGGAGAGTTGTCAGTTCTTGAAACGGAGAATTCTGTTATTTGGCATGTGTGGCGGCCATGTGCATGCCAGCATCATGTAAGGGCAGTTGGGAGCAGTGTTCCTTCTAAGAGGGATTCCCAGAGGTTGTGGACTACAACTCCCAAAATCCCCAAGCAAAAGCCTCTGCAGCTGGGGATTCTGGGAGGTGAAGTCCTCATCATCTGGGAATCCCTCTTAGAGGGAACAGTGGGTGGGAGATGCCTCTCTGGTGCACAATCACAGCTGGAGGAGGTGGGGGGAATGCCACAATTCTGGAACTGGGGGCAAGCAGAGGAACAGGTATGGACCTGCTCTCTTCCATGTTAAAGGGGCTGTGTAAGCTCTCGGTTTTAAAGAGATTGTGCAGTGATTGTGTAGCCAGCTGGATGCTAATGAAAAGTTTACAGCTCTCCCCCCCACAAAAAAGGATGCAAAAACATATGAAGGAATCGTTGAAAGAAGGGGACAAAATGGGACTAACTGAACTAGTACAGTTAATCTCTCAGAATCTATACTTCTCAGTTCTTTTCAAATCTTCTGCTTCTCTTGGGCATGATGCCGTTTTGGAATTATTGATCTAATTACTGAGTGTTAAAAATCTGTCGAGAACAATGACAGTTAAAATATGATAATTATATTCAGCATTTCCACTTTAAAAAAAAGAGAGATACATAAAAATTTATTTGAACCTTCCACCCAGAATATTCTGGTGTAAAAAGTAGTGCATTCAGCTAATTTAAGTGGCAGGATTGTGGATGCAAAATTCAGTTTCTGTAAGTAATTAGGAAATATGACTTTATTTTGCACAAACACTTCAAAATATATAATAGAAAATGATCCTGCAGTTATTACACAGAGATGAGTCTTATGCTGAGTTAAATCATTGGTCCATCTAGCTCAGTATTGTCTACACTGATTGGCAATAGCTCTCCAGGGTCTTAGACGGGGGTCCTTCCCAGCCCTTCTTGGAGATGCCAGGGGTTGAACTTGGGACCTTCTGCATGCAAAATCTGTACTCTACCACTGAGATATGACCCCATCTCCAGGAACTCCCACAAGATTCACGGGTACCTAGGCATGTTATACAGGATAAGCTTACCTCCTATGACACAATCATTTTTAATATATATAAATATATGTAGGGATTCGGTATTTCAACTCAGGCACTCAAACATTTTCATCGCAAAAACCCAGATTGTCAAGGAAGTAGTTGCCACAGAATTTAATTAAGCTGTAGGTAAAACAGTATTCCACATTACTTTCTCTTGTGAGCTCTGAAAGTCTAAAAGTTATTATCTTAGCTGTAACAATCATAAATATAAAAGCCTCTTATAAAAACCATTCATTTCTCAGGAAAAATAACTTCAAGATGAGATGTCTGACTGACTGATGACCAAGCCAGGAATTGAAAGTAAAGTTCTACTCACTAACATAATTCATTTAACTAGGAACAGATGAGTCCTCCTTTTCGAATTATAGGCCTTTTCAGGTGATGGGTGTAATGCACAGTTATTCAGTTAACTAATATGCAGCCCCTGGTATGTTTGAGAAGAAGATGATGATGATTCAGTTGTGAGAAACCCATGTTTTCCTCCAGCTAGTAGGTCTGTTGTGGAGAAATAACATTTTCCCAGCCATAAATCACAATATGTTGTCATTGAGAAACACAAATGGGTCCATTCTCTGTTGGATTTCAGAATTCTGAATGTACCAGGATTGTGCAAATGCCCTAGGTGGCTAGTGGGTATTGGCTAGTGCCAATGCCATTGCAATTGCCAACAAAACACTTCCTCATGGCTGTGTTTGTTTTTAAAACACCTTTTAAAACTCATTTTAATGCACTCATTTAACTGTTGGGTTTTTTTATTTTTTTATTTTAAGAAAAAGAACATTTCTGCAATACCACTTCAGTGGAAGTGTTCATGTAGCGATTTATAATTTCTAAAGCAACAAAAGCAAACCTGGAGGATATTAGCAAAGCTATAGTCATTGCATTCACATCAATATTCCACTATTTTGAACTTTTTACCAACTGTAAAAAATACCCTTTAAGCTTTAGATTCCCCCTCGCTAGTGCTGGACTGCCTAGTTTTTACTTCAAACACAGTTTCATTTTTTAAAAGAGGGGAAAGAGGCATACAAATCTCTATTCCCCTTGCAGCTAACTAACTCCCTTCTCCTCCCCATGTATATTGATTTCATTTGTTTGAAAATTCTACCCCATCATTTGGCAAAAAAGGTCTTCAAAGAAACTTCCAAACAAAACAGAGCAATTTCCATAAAACAACAAACAAAAAACAGTGTATGGATGTTATCAGGTTATTTAGGATGCTTAAATCCAAGCAGATTGTGAAGAGCTCCAGTAGGAACTTTTAGACTGGGTGAACTGGCAAGTAAATGTCAAATGAGATTCAATGCAAATAAAATGCAAAGTGATGCACACTAAAGCAAAGTTCAGTGGGGTCTGAAGTAGCTGTGACTATCCAGGAAAACGATCTCGAGGACGTGATGGACAGCTCGCTGAAACCTCATTTTGGTGTGCAGCAGCAGTAAAAAAAAAAGGCAAATTCACTGTTAGCAATTATAAAGAAAGGGATCAAAAATGGAACTGTCAGCATCATCATATTTGTATATAAATGCATGATGTGACTGAATTTTGAATGCTGGGTACAGTTTTGATCACCCCATTTCAGAAAGTGTTTTGTGCAGAAAAGAACAGTCAAAATGGTCAAGAAGTTGGAGCACTTACCTTACAAGGAAAAGGCTAAAGTTCTTCAGAAAAAAGACAAACTAAGCAGAGACAAGATTGAGGTTCATAATAAAGATTTTTCTCCCTCTCTTGCAATACTAGAACTCAGGGTCACCCAGTGAAATGGATTGGCTCAAGATTCAGGTCAGACACAAGGAGGTATGATGGTGATTGCCATTCGTCCAGATAGCTTTTGTAAAAGGGCTAAACAAAATTGGACAGGTCTAACAATGGGTCTTAGCCAGGGTAATGGCTAAATGGAGCTTTGCGGTTCCCAGGCATAGGCCAACCTCTTAACATTGCACATGTGGAGCTCAAAAAAGCACACATACAGCAACTCCTTGCCTACTTCTGAAGCGCATATGCTGAAGTGTGTTGGGGGGGGGTTAAATTTCACTGATCTCCTCTTCCCATAGAAGTGCTCTGTACAATGCACAAATATATCCCTGAGGGTCACAAAGCCCACAGGGACTTATCTGTATGTTACACACCACACTTCTGGGGGAAGAGGAGATTAGAAAAAACCATCCCCCTATGCTATAGGATATGCTTCAGGAGTAGGCAAACAACCGCCACACGTGAAATTTTGGGGGCTCCACCTGTACAATGTTAGTCAAGATGTTAGTCAGTATGATGTTCAGGACATACAGAGTTGTAGCTTTCATGGTTTCTTTGAAGACTTCCTGGAGGCCATCCTGTGTTGGAAACAGGATGCCTCTTTGCCTAATCTAATAGGGCTCTTCTTATGTATTCTAGAGCACTTTCCTTACGAGGTAAGGCGACAACACCTAGGGCTTAGAAAAAAGACAACTGAGGAGTGACATGATAGAGATCTATAAAATTATGCCTGGTGTGGAGAGAATGGAAGAAGAATTTTTTCTCCTTCTCACATTTATTACATTAATATGATAAATAAATAAATAACACAAGAACCAGGGATCATCCCATGAAACTGATTGCCAAGAAATTTAGGACCGACAGAAGGAAGTACTTTTTCACACAATGCATCATTAACCCATGGAATTCTCTGCCACAAAATGTGGCGACAGGCAGCCACCAGCCTAGATGCCTTTAAGAAGGGCTTAGATAAGTTCATGGAGAACAATTCATAAATTCATGGTGGCTTATAGTCTGAGGGCTATAGGCCACCTCCAGCCTCAGAGGCACAATGCCTCTAAATACCAGTTGCAGGGGAGCAACAGCAGGAGAAAGGGCATACCCTCACCACTTGCCTGTAGGCTTCCCAGAGGAATTTGGTGGGCCACTGTGTGAAACAGCATGCTGGAGGAGATAGGCCTTGGGCCTGATCCAGCAGGGCTGTTCTTAGGTATGTTCTTCTTTATTCTTAGTAAGAATAAAAAACAAAACAATCCAGATACATATAACAATAATAAACTATTATCCTAACACATAATCCCCAAAACAGCAGTAACAAGATCCATTCAGTAAAAAAAGAGCAGTTCGATTAACAATTCTCAAATGCCTGGCAGAAAAGAAATCTTTTTATTATTTTTCTAAATGCTTCAACAGACTGGAGCTGGTGGGCCTCTGTGTAAATGAAAATAAAAATAAGAAGAGCCTTGCTGGATCAGGTCCATCTAGTTCACCACCTTGTTTCCCACAATGACCCACCAGATTTCTCTGGGAAGTCCACAAGCAGGAGAGGAAGGCATGCTCCCTCTCCTGCTGCTGCTTCCATGCAATTGGTATTCAGAGACACCTTGCCAGGCTGCACCTAGGTAATTTTGAAGCCTGGACCGAAAGCTCTTTGGAGCCCCTGCCCCCCCCCCCGCCAAACAGTATTTTTAACACAACCAAACCACCCTGCACAGACTGAAAAGGATTTGGGGGGCCCCAGGGTGCGTGGAATCCCTGGACTTCAGCCTGGAAGTCCACGGGTAAGAGCGCTCTGAGGCTGCCTCTAAACCTAGAGCTAGCCTAAAGCTGAGAGGATATTCCCTGCTGGGAGGATATTCTAAGGAGGTGGTGCATTTAGTGGACACAAGTCTGGCCTCCAGGTATAAAGAAATGCTTCCCCCAATGATCGTAGCATGCTAATATGTTGATATGGGAGAAAGCATTCCTTGAGCTGCCCTGGGGTCCTGGCCAATCAGGACTTTAAAAGTCAGTATGAATACTGTGAGGTGAGCCTGAAAATGAACTGGTAAGCAGTAGAGATCCTTGGGTACTGGTGCAGTATGCTTGCCACTAGATGTGCAACTGAATTCTGTAACTGCTACATTTTCTGAACTCTGTTCAAGGGTAGCCCTGCATAGAACACATTGCAGCAATCAAGCCAAGACTTTACCAAGGGACATAGGACAATGGTTACACCTTTGTCATCCAGAAGATGGCACTCCTGGTGTGCCTGCTGAAGTTGGCAAAAAGCACTTCAGGACATAACTACAACCTAAACCTAATCTATGAAGAATACAGCATCCAGGAGCAGCCCCCAAAAGTCAACCTGATCCCAAAGATGGAATGTGACCCAATCCAGAGCAGTAAATTAGCTACTGTTCTATGACAATAGGTTATTGCACTACTAGCAAGGTAAAGTCCTATGTGTGTGTGTGTGTTTGTGTGTGTATGTGCGTGTATGTGCATATGTAATATGTCCTAATTTGTAAAAAAAAAAGAAGTTGTGAAGAAAAGGAGAACAGATCTTTCTAAAATCATAAAAGTATAAGCACGAAGGAGAGGTGTGAATGAAATATTTGCTAGAAATGGAATTGCTGAATCCACACTGACCAGTGCACTTCATCATAATTATCAGGACATACTACTGCCAGGGGATTTATAAAAATCCCACTCAGCAAATAATTGCCCTGCTGTTAGGAGATAGTCAGAGTGTTAACACACTGTCACAGTCCAGCGTTTAGTAAGATATTCAACATTCAATTACTCTTGCTGAGAACTGAGAAGAAACATGATAGTTTTTCAACTACTGCAGTTATGCTTCCACACAAGAATTCCAGTGAACAATCTGGCTAATCCCTAGACAGAAAGGGAACTTGTGGGGTTTCTTTCCCTTCAAGAGGTAAAAGAACGACTTGGAAACCTAAACATTACAAAAGGGGAGAAAAACATATTTTGGAAATAGTGGCAGAACATTTTATAATTTTAACAAGTTGTTCAGGTAAGAACTAATCTGCCTATTTTTCTTTTACTATAATCTTAATTGATAATTACCATCCTCACAAGTTAGCCCACTTTAGCCTCAGCCATTCACACATCTACCATCCTGAATGAGGGTGGATGGCATCATTACAAATTACGGCCTTGAGCTGTCCCTATGCGTCCCTACACCTGTAGGAAATTTGGTTCAGATTGGTTAGGCAGTTCACAAGGTAGCCCACTTGGGACTCAAATGTTCATTTGCCATCTTGAATTGGGGTGGATGACATAATCACAAACTATGCCATGGAGGTGTCCCTATGTGCCACTCACAACAACTGTACCAAATTTGGTTCATATCCAGAAGTTAGCCCACTTGCACCTGGAACATTCATGCATCCGCCATCTTTAATCAGGGTGGATGACATCATCACAAACTATGCCCTGAGGCATCCCTGTGTGTCCCTACAACTGTTCCAAAATTGGTTGAAATCAGTGAGGTGGTTCACAAGTTAGCCCACTTGTGCCTCAAATGTTCCCATGTCTGCCATCTTGAATTGGGGTGGATGACCTCATTACAAACAGTGCCTTTGAGGCATCCCTATGTGTCCCTACAGCCGTAGTAAATTTGGTTCAAACCAGTCAGGCGCAGCATTCCCTCTAACAGGGAATTCCAGATGTGGCTGACTACAATTCCCAGCATCCCCAGCTATGATGGCCTTTGTCTAGGAATTATGGGAGTTGTAGTCTACAACATCTGGAATTCGCTGTTAGAGGGAACACTAGTCAGGTTTACAAGTTAGCCCACTTGTGCCTCAAATGTTGATGTGTCCACCATCTTGAATCAGGGTGGATGACATCATCATAAACTACGCCATTGAGGTGTCCCTACAACAGTTGGTTAATATTGGTCCAGGCACTGCAAAGTTGATAGGAGGACACACACACACACACACACACACACACACACACACGATACAAACACAGAATGCCGGGTATTAAAGGAATGTAGGCTAAAAACAATCCTCTAAAAGACAATGGTATATTCCTGGAGTGACCAACATGAGGCTTTCCAGCTGTTGTTGGACTACAGTTCCCATCATCCCAGCTGGACAGTCCCAGGTTGGCCACCCTGGTATATTCAAATGAAATTAATAGAACAGAAGATGAATCTGTTTAATGTAGATTCTAGTGGCCAAAGAATAATTCATTCCGTTATGGCAAAGTTCATAAGGTATTTGTGAGGAATTAAACGAGGGGATTGCAAGCCATTTTATAGGGTCTCATCTTTTGTTATAAATAATATCAATTTCTTGTAATTGCTGTCAGAGCTTGTTACAGATTTTAGAATAGAGAACTACAGAACCAAAGATCTTTATATTATAATAGATTAATTAGCTTTAGAGGATTTTTTTGGTAATTCACGATAGAATTTCTAACATTCAGAGTTGAGAAAAACAACAAAACAGAGCCTTCTGCTAGATTCCAACTCTGCTGGAATGTAACTAAATGGCAACATTCTGAATTGCTTCAAACATTGCAGCTTCAGGCTACAATGGTGACATGCGGTGGGGGGGACTTAGTGGGGCACAGAAGTGGCAAAGGGTATTTATGGATGAGTAGACTATGTCCCACATATTAGATTTCTGAAAAAGAAATGCGGACAGGTTGAGGGCCAAACTGAGGGGATGCTAGCCCTCTCTTGCCCCCATTCTGGAGTCGGCCACATCCTGGGTGGCTCCTGCTAGCTGCAAGACAGGCTGCCCGCCACGTAAGATTCCTATATTCATACACTTGGAAGTGAGTCTCAATAGTTTCAGTAGAACACACATGTTCAAGTAAGATTAGAATTATGAGGCATCTGTCAGCAATCTGGCCACCCGGAAGTGAAGTCCAGGAAGATAGTTCACAAAACAAACTAGGTTGCAGAAGCGGAACATGGCTCAGAAGTTTCTCTCTCTGGCGCAGGCTGAAAGCTGTCGACACGAGGGATGACATACGTTGTCTTCCAGCCAGGGCCAGACTGGGGGCACTGAGAGGGCAGGGGAATTTATGTGAGGAGGGCGCCAGGTTTATTATGTATTTATTTGATTTTTATACCGCCCTTCCGAAATAGCTCAGGGCAGTTTACAATTTTTTGAGCAGAATGAGTGGGTTTCACCATACTTTTGTGGTTTCATTTAATAATTATTTTTTTCTGTTAACTTTTGATGTCTGACCCCTGTTTTCTGTTACTTATAGGTTACTATAAATATTTCAAATGAAGTATCACTTGTAACCATTAAGAAGCACAATTTCCAGTTCCTGCAAGTTTGTTAGAAAATGAAGTGGATGGCATCTTAATAGCACTACAATAGCACTGTTTTAAGTTCTCTCTCCCCACCAATTTCCACAAGATGCCTGCCCTCTCACCCCTCAGCCCCATACACCTACCCAAGAGAGGAAAATTATTTTCAGTTCCAAACAATATATATAGCGTCATAGAATTTCAAAGCATTTAAGGATATCATTGCAGAGAAATGGAGGTGAAGAGAAATGACAGTGGGGGGCGGGGAGAAAATAAATAACTGGTGGAAGGGAGTGGATAAATGTGTGAGACAAGAGTAGCCGGGCTGCAGGAGCCAGCCTGTAGTGTTTGGGCTTTTTGTGGGGAAGGGGGAGAAGAGGAGAGCCTCATGGTGCCCCAACCAGACCAACCAGCTCTGGCTCCTTCCCTCTCCAAGTAGGGACTCCCCACCAGCCTTGCTCCTTCCCCATCCAGCCTTCTGAGGCAGGAGTCCGAAATGTGTGTCTATGCACTACAGAAAGAAAAGACACCATTTTGATTTCAAATAGGACAGCAGAATGTCATATATAGAGTAACCCCAATTTTGTAGAATTTAAAGACAACCAATCATTTCATAAGAACATAAGAACAGCCCTGCTGGATCAGGCCCCAAATGGTCCATCTAGTCCAGCATCCTGTTTCGCACAGTGGCCCACCAGATGCCACTGGAAGCCACAGGCAGGAGCTGAGGGCGTGCCCTCTCTCCTGCTGTTACTCCCCTGCAACTGGTACTCAGAGGCAAAGGAGTTTCATGGGCAAAGGGGTTTTAAAAATGAGTTTCTTGTGAACTGATTTGCAAAGCCTTGTTTTGAAGCAAGTGTACAAAAATAGACTTTTGGTGGGGGAGCCTGCTACTAGCACAAACCAAAATAAAATAAAAATGTTTAAAAGGGGAAACATGTTGAGAGAGCCATTTTTTCATCTTTTGCTATTTAAGCCATTTTGAGAACTCTGTAGCTTAAAAAAGCTGCCTATCAATATTTTTAATAAGGGTGGTGGCGGGGAGAAAGAAACCCCCACACAGAGACTAGATTAGAGATAGGGGCAGGAACAAAAACAACAGATCCATTTATTTTTTATTATTATTATTATTATTATTATTATTATTATTATTATTATACTTGTTAGAGTATTGCTCCTCCCCCCCGCCACACCATTCTTTTCAAAGCTCTTAATACTTTTGCTTGACTAATTTCCTCACAAGAAAGTATACTGTAGGGATGAGGATTTTTCTTAAAAGTTAGCACTCAAACAGTTAAGCTTAAAACACACACACACACACACACACACACACACACACACGGACTTCTCTAGCCTGTACAAAACACACACGGTTCCTGCGGGGTGGGGGGGAAGAGCCAACACGGTAGCTTGACTAAGGAGAACAAATCACACACAAAACAATCAGCAAATAGTTGGGTTTTGTTTTTTTTACCAAATGTGTTGCTTGCGTTTCCTTCTTGAAAGAGACCAAGCAGCTTGGCGGGCTCTGTAATTACAAATATGGGGCAGGGAGGAGCACAAGACAGACTCCAGAAGAACCAATCGGGCTGGGAGAAATGTTAACCCTTGCATTACGCCCGATCTCTGTCAAACTCTACATTCATTCAAAGGGAGTGCAAATGCACTTTTGCACCCTCCCTAGCAGAATGCAGAGCAGACCACGGCATTAGCATCAGAGAGGGAAGGGAAGCCGCCTGATTGAAGCAGCAGCCTGTCTGGCTGCAGAGATTCCCTGCAAGAGATTCCCTGAAGAGAGAGGCAAGCTGGGAGGGAGCTCAGGAAGAGGGAGGAGGGCGCAAATCCGGAGGCAGCAGGGCGCAAAGGCGAGGGGCACACTGGGCATCCGGCTTACTGCCCGGCAGGCCAGTCCTAGCCTGCTTCCAGCAGCTAACTGAAAACTGTCAACGTGCTTTATAGTCCAAGCTGATAACTCTCAGCTGGCAAGGATTCAAGGCTTATCAGCCTTCTGCAAGAGGCGCTTACTTCTCCTGATGGCTTCCAGATGTGCCCGCTGCCTTGTGACACACCTCTGCTGTGGAGTCAGTGGGGGTTGCCTACAGAGCTCATCCTCAGGTTCGTCCGTCGCTGTCTCTGCTGCCTCAGACTGCTGTGCCTGCTCTGAAACATCAGCTGGACCTGCCTCAGCCGTCTCTTGGGAACCGACAGCCGGGCTCTGCCCCTCAGGCACCCCTGCATCGGCTGAGGGGCTGTCAGCTTCCCCTTCCTCCTCGCTATCAGAGCGCGAGGGCATGACAGCATCAACAACCTCAAATTCATGGAGTAGAGTTAAATTGCATTGGGACACAAATGGGAAAATGGATTCTTTATGTTCAACCTTTAATTTTGTATGAACCATTTTCTCGAATTTAATATTCTAAGGAATGTAATGCTTAAGAAAAAACTTGCAATGCTCTACATTGCAACTGGGCAAAGAGGCACCTTTTACCGTGGTGATTCTCTTTATTTAGCAGGGGGAGAGTAATTGGCCCTATCCACCCCCAGCACAGTACTTCCAGTGACTGTTGCTGGTGTTTGTCTTATGTTTCTTTTTAGAATGTGAGCCCTTTGGGGACAGGGAGCCATCTTATTTGTTTGTTATTTCTCTTTGTAAACCGCCCTGAGCCATTACTGGAAGGGCGGTATAGAAATTGAATAAATAATAATAATAATAATAATAATAATAATAATAATAATAATAATAATATTGATTTGGGAGCAAGTCTAAATCAGTAGCTTGTTTTATTCATTCAAGGCTGCAATCCTATACACACCTACCTGAGAGTAAGCGTTACTGGACACAGTGAGGGACTATTCCTGAGTAGGCATACATACAATTGTGCTCTCAGATGTAAATATTTGGCCTATGTGTTAACAAAACATTCTTTCTACATTAGACTGTGAAATTTGGTTCCTTCATATCATGCCATTATATTGAGAGATTGTTTAGTTTCACTGTTGCTCTGCTATAGTTATTTAGGAATCAATTAAATTTTGATAACACTTTCTGTATTCCTTTCCTTTAAATTAGCTTAGGGTTGTGTTTTTTTTTAAAGCTGAAGTGTCTTCTGAGAGGATTCTTCATTATTTCCCATTAATTTCTTATTATTTAAAAATAGACAACTGTAGCAAGTCTCTGAACTGGCATATTAATTTGATTTACTCCACATTTGGAATCTAGCTAATAACACTCATATCCAAAAAGAGAGACCCATACACACATACTAGTGAGGCACATTAACATCTAGGGCCCCACTGAACATGGTAAACGTGTTGATGAATATGTCCAAATCAGGATGCACAAGTAACCATTTTTTCTCAACTACTCCGGAGAATTTTCCCCAACTTATTTATTCTGAGGAAAACTACTGTATTTTTCAGGTTTGTTACTATCTTGGAACTGGCAATATTTTAACGTTTTCTTTGTACCACCAAGCTGTATTTCAAGGACAATGCCATTATTATTTTTATTGAGTTGTGTAAAAAGCGGAAAACAGTGTAGGCACATCATCTTTGTCTCCAGATTCTAGAAAGCTGTAGCAGCCCATACAGTTACAATGGACTATTTAGCTCTTTTTGAATCAATAATATAAGCCTGGGGCATTACATGCCAAGCCAAAATAAAACTAAACGTGTGTAAATTAATAGCACAGCAAATATCATAGTGTTTTCAGACCAAATCACCAGACTGCTCATGTGTAAGCAGGCCAAGCTGCAAGTGAAGCTATTTATCACTAGGTCATAGTCAAATAGTTTAATTTTTCTAATCCTAGGACTAATGTTAATGCTATTTTTGTTGTTTCAACCAGATTGCTGATGAATCTTAGATAGGCATAGAGAAACAGTATTTTCGGCATTATGATAGAGAAGAGCATTCAAGATTATTTCACAGACTTTATAAAATTCTAAGACATGTCAGTTATATGAGGATGAGAATTCTAGTACCATCTTAAGGAAATAAAATGAAGCTATTAACTTTGGCTAACATCTTAACTAAAGCTGCATGAATGCAGAAAAAAAAAAAGAGCACACAAGCAGTGATAGTATTCCTACTTTCAATCCCCAATTCTTGCTGACATTCCCTTTTCTTGGAAGTGCTCTGAGCAGGATGAAAGTATGTCCCTGAGGGTTGTGCAGCCCTCAGGGACATAATTTCATGCTGCTTCCAAGGGAAGAAAAGATTGGCGAAAATTCTCACCACTACATGAGACCCTTAAACTTCAGAAGCAGAGATGCTATTATGCACACATGACTTTTTTGACTGAATATCAGTCACAGAACAGGTAAACTCAGATAAAACAGTTGCTTTGGAGTTCTTATGAAAGCAATTTTTATTATAACTGGGTAAACCCTTTCAGCATATCTTGCTATGGTTCAGTGAACAAAAAGATATGTTAAGGCTGTAATCCTTAACATACTTACCTTGAGTCAGTCCCATTAAATTCTGTGGAAATAATTTCTGAGTAGGCTGCCTAGAACTGCACTTTAAAGCCATACTCAGTATTTCATATTCATATTTTTTAAAAAATTCCAATGTAGATTTCAACTACAAAAGTAAATAATATTTTAACAGTGGGAAGCCTGCTTCTTACAATTATTACAAATTACAAAAATTAAAAAATGTATTTAATAAACAGTTTTTAAACAGATAAGATTATTACACAAACAACAAAAATTATCCAGTATTTCTGCTCATGATCTATCTTAGAAATATAGTGTGCAGAAATTATTTAAAATGAAAATGAAGCCATTTGGTCTTTTCTGTGCAGACATTATAAACATTAGAGAGGAATTGTATGAGAAAAAGCAGACAAGTATTTTTGTTAATATCTTTTTCCCCATTTGGAAAGTAGATTAAGGGGGGAAATGCCCATTTGAAATGCCTTAGTTTAAAGGATTTCACTCTCAACAGAAATTATATTAACATGATCAGAAATCTCACACTATGTAGATGCATTTCTTGTTGCGATCCAGTTTTGCTCAAGGCAACCAGTAGGTGGAGCAGACAACATAATTTATGATTTGGTAACAAGGCCATAGATTCTACAGCGGTTTTCTTTATAATTATAGGGATCACGAAGAAAGAATTTTCCTCAAACAAAGGAAGGCTCAGATGTGTTAGGTGTTACTTGACTAGTTATTGAAACTACTGATAAACGAAGAACATTGATTAAAAGCTCAATATTTCATAAGGATAAAGTTTCAGAGCTTGTCATTTATTTCTCCAGGCATGATTTTCTAGCAACCTGAGTTTTTAATCAAAATACAACTAGAATTCTATTTTTAACTTCTCTCCACTGCTAAGTTTATACCAGCATTAAGCATCTTGATAAGGTAACATATAGAGATGAAGCAAGCTGGATATTTTAATCTACACCAAAAAATTCAGAAAGTTAACCCTGTTTTGACAGTATTTGCCTTAACTTGCTGCACACCAGATCAAAGTGGGGATGCATTGTAATTCTGCAATGGGATGTGTAAATTTTTTTTTGTTTGGTACTTGAAGTGCCAGTTCTTAAGTTCAGCAAGATCTCAACAAAGATGTTAAATTTCAGACATGGATATGTTTTTTACTATGCATGAATGTGCTTTTTACTTTTTAATGTGCTATGTGTGTTCTGCCAAAGAGATAAGCTAAGTTAAGTGCATGTTGCACCAAGTTTGTGTAGAACGTCTCAAGAAGATCTCTGAAATCATGAAGGTGAGAGAGTTTTCATTTAAAAATAGACCTTTAGCACCCCCATGTTTTGTCCTGCCTGAGGCCAGTTCTGCAAAATCTTTATCATATTTTGAGGTAACAATATCTTCTAATTATAGTTTGAAAACAATGCAAAGTCTCTTTTCCCAGAGAGAATATTTTCAGTGAACTCTTTCTAGAAGCAGATGAATAATTCATTCTCAATAATATTCATTTACTAATTATCCTTTTCTTCTGTTTCTTCACAAACAAACCTTGATTTTACTAAATTTACAATTAAAATAACTAATTTCCACTAATCAGTTCACTTTTCCATAATTAATTGTTATGCAGCTTAAGTAAACAAATCCCTACATTGCTTATTCAAAACTGATGTGACACAAAAGAAAAGGGCTAAATTTTCTGTGGCAAAATCACATGACATTGTATTTGATCCCTGATTGGGAGAATCTCACATCTTAAGCAGAGAACGAGTACGCGGCTAACTGAAAAGCCTAATCATCAATAATGAATATGCGGCAGGACTGAAATAATTGTGCTTGTATTTCTGATATGGATGTTCATATAAACAGACACTTATTACAGGCAAACAAAGGCTTCTTTGCACTGATGATCACAAGCAGGGATTAAAAGGGGGAACACCTGTCATACCAAACAGCTCTTCAGAATTCAAACAAATATTCTGAGAAGTGTAAATAGATCAGTGAGAATACATTCAAGGGGAGTTCCTGTAAGCATGCAATCAAGGTAAATTTGCTGACCTAGGAAGATCTCAGGAAAGTTTCAACAGATATTTCGCACTTTCAATCTATATTTTAAAACATGGCAGAAGAATGTCATTCTGATCAAAGCATTAGCTCAATTAAAACGGAAAAAATGAAACCCCTCCTCGGCTTAATAACTTGTTAGTTCTTGACAAGTGAGACAACACAACAATAAGCCAGTCAAAATGAGTTTTTAAAGTGAGGTTATGCCCTTCGTGTTGTGTTATCACCGTGGCAGATCAAACTGCTGACTTGGACTCTTTCTGCCAGCCACGCTGATGCCGCCTCTATGAAGCTGCTGTCATGCAGCAGTCATGGTACCTGCTCTCGCCTATAGAAATGCACTAAATTGAACTCGAAGTAGTGTCTTTGTGATATCTTTTCAACAAGTCATGTCCCATTCAGCCTGCTAGTTTATCTCTGTCAAGCTAGGGGCCCCAGTGGTTTGCATGAGCTGTCAGGGACAGGTACACCAACCTGCGCAGTGCTAAGGAGGTAATGCATCTTTCGGGCGAGGTAATCCTTTTTCTTTTCTTCCCTTTCGAGAGCTTTTTTCTCCTCTTCTTTCTCCTTCATCTCGGCAAACTCTTCCAGTTCTTTCCTGCATCGAAACAATTTAGCTGATTACAGGGCCAACATAAAAAATGTGTTAATACTTCTCAAACCTGGTCATAGCTCTTCCCCAGCGACTGATATTCTGGCATTGGCCACTGTTGCCTGAAAATCAACATCATCAGGATATACTTAGCACCTTTAGCAACACAGGGCTACTACTGCAACATTTGTTAAAACAAACACTTTAAAATCACATTCTGTCAGTGTGCTACAATGACCAGTCTCTCTGTACGACTGAGATACACCCTGGTTTTAGCTATTTAGCAAGGGAGAGTTTTCAGCATCATAGGTAAAGGGAAGTGGGGGGAAGGATGGAATTTAAACATATCATTATGCCTAGATTATGAAAATAATGTTGCTTTTAAGTTGGATAGATATGATTGATTTTGCATGTCAAGAACATGCAAGAATATTTTAGGTTTGGGTCAGGACTTTTATACAAGGGAATAATGTATGTCTAGAGATGTATATATCAGGTGGTATAAAAATATGATAAATAAATAAATAAGCTGCTCCATGTAATACTGGTACATATGCGAATATATGCATAATAAAAATTTGACACCACCTGAGAACATATGGTTCTGGACAAGCATGTAGTGGTATCCATAAGAACATAATATACACCATGCTGGGGCAGGGGGAGGTGTGGAGAATAGAATTCATTGCAACATGTGGAACTGGCTCAGATATGGTTAAAAAGGAAATAGGAACATTCTTGGAGGGGAGGTCTATTAATGGCTGATGGTCGTGATGGTGAAATGAAACTTCCAGATTGGTCAGTATCCCACAGAATACCATTTTCCAGGCAACAACAGCAGAGAAGGGCTTCAGCCTTCGTTCTGGGTTTCCTGGAAGCATCTGATAGGCTCCTGTGAGGAAACAGGAAGCTTAGACTACATGGACCTTTGGTTGGATACAGCAGATCCTTCTAGGTTAGCATTTTGACAGGAGCCAACTAGAAAGGGAATTAGGAAGGCAATATTCATTATCTATAGTTGTTGAATAAACTTTTGTCCCCTGGTTGAGATATGAGTGCAAGAAGTAGAGGAACTATAGGTTTGTTTCCTCAGTAAGGTCTCTATAGAGAAAACATATGACTGCATATGTCTTAGGAGGAGAGCTTTAGGACAACTTTACATGTCATGATGAACAGCTGGTTCAGCCGAACTGCTGGTTCCCCAAGCATGCGCACAGGCCCGACTTCCAGTGGCAGGAAGGACATGGCAACATTGGGCATGATGTGTGAACCCTCCAATGTTGGCATATTCTACCCTACTAGAGGGGGGGGACATCTGTTCTTCACTTCAAATATTGGTTACAGATGTTCAGTTCTGTAACGCAAGTAGCATAGAATATACTGACATTGGTGGGTTCGTACATCATGCCCAATGTTGCCATATCCTTCCCAACATCGGGGATTGGGTTCACACACACATTCAGCCAAGCCAGTGGTTTGTTGCAATGCATGAAGCTGCCCATAGTGTAGTGGTAGAACTCAAGTAGCAGGGTTGGGAAAGACCTCCTCCTGAGATCTTGCAGGGCTGTTGCCAGCCAGACTAGAAGATACTTGCTAGATGAACTATCTAATCTGGTTTAGTATATGGCAACATTATATGTTTAGATGTAGAAGCTGAACCCATGTTTGCCACATATTTAAAAACCATTATTAAACACAAAACTTGTGAATTTGTCCTGCCCTTTAAAATTTGTTCCTACACATTTTTGTATTACATGATGATTATGGTAACTATTATCACAAATTATTGAAACTTTAATTAAAGAACAGTTCATAGATTAAATGTGATTACATAGCATTATTGATAATATATTACGGCATTTCCTCTACACATACACCCACAGTAGAAGTTAGCTTGATTAACATTTGTTGTTATTGGTATTAAGAAACAGCTAATTCAAATTAACCTTGTGTGTGAAAGACATAAATTTTGTTCAGTGGTGTATGTAGATTTAATAAATGTTAATTAGGTAAGTTCTGACCTTTTTCAGGGCATCTTACATAAAATGCAGCGTTAAAAATAATTCCGTTCCTGTAGGGTAAATATTTATAATACCTCAACATATTCTATATCAATTAAATATCAGTGGATACAGTCTACATGCCATTGAATTTAATAACGAAACTCTCAATGATTTTAATTGCACTGGTTTGTAACAAATATGATATGTAGTGGCTGGGATCCAAAGAGTTCCATGCACCCAGAGGTGTCATATTCCCCCCTGCCTGCACCCCTGGTGCTGCAGCAGACACAAACTCTGCTTCACCTAACTCTCCTGAGTAACCTTTCAGGGGCACAGGGGGGTGCAGCAGAAAGGTAGGGCTGGAAAAGCCCTGGTGCTCATGTGGATCCTCCTGACCAATAGATCCTGGCCTATGGATATGAGTCCATTCATTGGATGAGAGGCTGCTAAACCAAGGTTGTCAATGTGACTTGCAAATCCCACCATTGTTATGTGTCAACATGTACATAATTGCAAAGCAGAAGTCTGGGTGCAGATGTTAACAATAACTAGGTACCAAGCAGCAATGAAGGTCAAGCAGAAAGAGCACTTACAATGAGAAATTCAAGGCAGTCCTCCCAAAAGATGCTATAACTTTACTTCATGGGCTGATCATTCACACAGCTATCCTGAGGTTTCATCTAAGGACAACACTTGCCTTTAAACTTGCCTTCACTCCTATGACCCAGAGGTGCACCTAGGTAATTTTGGAGCCTGGACCTATAGGCCTTTGGAGCCCCACCCCCCTTGCTGGAGGCCCTCCTCCCACTGCAAGTTAAGCATCACCCCTCTATTCTCATACCACATATTTCTTTCCCCACTCCCTCTATGTCTCTAAAGCAGGGATTCTCAACGTTGGGTCCCCAGATGTTATTGGACTTCAACTCCCATAATCCCCAGCCCCAGTGGCCTTTGGTTGGGGATTATGGGAGATGAAGTCCAATAACATCTGGGGACCCAGCGTTGAGAATCCCTGCTCTAAAGCACCCATCACAGGTCATAATCACACTTGGCTGCCTGGCACAGTGCAGGCCAGCAGCAACCACACCACTCAGGACAGACTAAATAGGATTTATTCTGTGGGGTGTGGAGGCCCTGGACTTTGGCCCCAAAGTCCAGGGGTACAAGCACCACTGCTATGACCATGTACACAAAAAGTGATGATATAATGAGTTAAAGGGTTATCAGCTGCGCTAAAGAGATAAGCAGAAGTCCCATGTGACGCATCTGTTGCTGGACTGTACCATTTCATACTACAAATGGGAAGGTGAAGGTTTTCAACATAAAAAATTAGCATGCCATGAAGAAGCTAGGTTAGCTTTCCCCTGTCATACTAGTATGGTATAAACTGTCTTTTGTGGGGGGCATACTATCATTGCACTATGAAATGGTACAACCCAGCAACAGATATGGAGCACCTGGGATTTCTGCTTGGCTCTAAAACCTGATTTCAACACATATTCACCCATATTAGTTGCATATTAGTTGCTGCTTGATATGCAATTTCCTGCAAACTTGTTTTCATGGCATGATATTCAGGGGAAGTGGCTCCCCAACTAGTTGTGCTGATTTCAACAATGCCACTGCAATCCTTTCAGGCACAGAAACTACTTCACACAAATGGCTTGTCACGTAGAGCGACCTACAATGTCTTGGCAGATGGTGACATATGTGACTCAAATAAGATGTTCTCTCAGGGCTGCCCATGTTAAAATGTTGAATCAATGCAAGAGTTGAACTGCATGTGACAAGGTATCAGAGCTAGCAGATGTTTATAGCACTTACATCACAAGTGTGTGTATATCTACTGGAAAATAAATCCCACTGACCTCAACAGAACTTACTTCCAGGTAAGTGGGCAGAGGATTGCAGCCCAAAGAATCTAGCAGATATTAAAGCAGTTCACATGATCAATAATAGGGTAGGAGAAGCCTCCAACCCTAGTTTGGGAACTGTGCATACTCCCGATATTTGATAATCTGTAAGTAGAAATATCTTAAGTCCTCGCAGCCTCTGTTAGAAGCTAAAGCTCACCTAGAACTCTCCAGAATCAGTCCTGACTCCCTGGATATCCCACCAGTTGAAGGGAACTCCTCATCTGATGAGAAGCCACTCCCCTGGGTGGACAATCCTCCACTCAGCAGCCCCATGGAGGATTGTCCCACTCTCACACAAACCAGACAGCCCCAACGAGTCTCAGGGACCTGCTGTTGACCACAGGGAGTTTGTAGGATAGGAACCAGGCCCAGATGCATGCCGCAGACACTCATCCATGCCTCAGTCCCTTTCAGAACCCTGGCCCTGTTCCAGAGGAAGACACTGTGACTTAAAGCCCTCCCACTCCAGGATGTCACGGCTCCACGGCCTCCACCAGGCACTCCGCACTCCTTGAAGGAGGTCCCACCCAGTCTTACAACCCGCAGATGCCAGTGCAATTGTGAAGCTCTGCAGGCGATGAGGAAGAGCACAATTTGGCAGCATGGCATTTGCCGCAAGATGGGTCTCCTCTGGAAGAAGAGTAAGAGCCTGAACTGCTGCCCTGCTTGCTAGCCCCAATTCCTTGTATTCTGTGTTCCTGATCTCTGACTCTCTGCTCTTGCCGAAAGCCACAGCTCTGCTCAAATGTGTCTCCTGCTGTAGTTCCTATACTGTCCCAGGCCGCTGAGATGAAACGGGGGTTACTCTAGGCTTTCCTGGGATCTAACCTCATTAGAGAAATTGCTCTGATCCCAATCTAGGAGCATGCCGTTCCTTTGAGGCAGGGATCCCCAAACTGTGGCCCTCCAGATGTTGCTGAACTACAACTTCCAGTATACCCAGCCACAAAAAAATTGTGTCTAGGGATGCTGGGAGCTGTAGTTCAGCAACATCTGGAGGGCTGCAGTTTGGGGATGCCTGCTTTGAGGGGTTGAGGACTGATCTAAACTACCACCAGTTGAAGACTGATCTAAAGCCATTGACCCAATGTTTCCTCTAGCATAGATTCCTAGATGTTGACTACAACTCCCATAATACCCAACCAAAGGCCATTGCAGCTGGGGATGCTGGGAGTGGTAGTCCACAACATCTGGGAATCTCTGCTAGAGGAAACACTGCACTGACCTGGCTGAGACACAGCTCCAACAACCTTGAACTGTCTGGCTTAGGACTTACAGCCACTGTACAGCCAGAGTCCACACAACCCAGCTCTAGACAACAAGATATTATTCTGAAAACTCAAAAGTAGCATATGACCTTATGAGGCACATGGAGAAGAGTTTTGCAAGTAATCTTCTGGAATCTGTTAAATAAGACTGAAGCCACTTCTAAGTATATGAACTTTATTAAGAAACAAGAGATGCACACAGAATAAGGAATTAGGGGGAAATAGGTTGAAACTGGAAGTAAAGAAAGGCAGAAAGGAATTCAAAAGATACCAAAAAACATTAACTGACTAGCACTGAATTTTACCTTAGGGTCTCAGTAGTCAAGTCCTTGGCTGAGAGAGCATTAATCTCTACAGCTTCTTCACTGGAATACCCATTTGCAGATGGAAAAGGGTAAACACTGGCCAGGCTTTTGTTCTCTAGCTTTAAGGCCATGAGGGAGGGGGTGAGCTGGGCCCAAGTGATGGTGGGTCTAACACCTGTCTGTAGTTCAAAGAGCATTCTAATTTCCTCCCCTCTGGGTGGTGAGATGTAAAGTGGCCCTATCACCTGTGTCAGATAAGATTAAAGAATTGGTGAAGAAAGGGTCTGTTAGATGTTGTGGAGAGCAAGTGGAGTGATGCTCTTGCTTCAAGATGGTAGAGGTCTGCGTTTGTCACACCTGCAACACCTCCAAAGACCTACTCCAGCTATTCCAAGGACTTGGGTTAGCTCCCTTATCCAGTTGAAGCCTGGTGCTTAGCACATGAAAATGAGATTGGAGACTCCTTCCATGATCATGTGCTAAGCAGCAGCTGGGTAGGAGGGCTTTTTCTCCTACCTCATTCAGCAGCAAGGAACAGCTGCTGGGTAGGAGGGAGCCAGCTGCTGCTTAGCACATGATCCCAGATGGCACCTCCTTGTTTCTAACTGACAATCAAATGTTGGGAGGGCACACGACACCCAAACTAAGGCAGGAAGCTTCTCCTATCCTATCTTTGATTGTGCGTCCTATGAAGTCTGAGTAGATTCTCATGATGAAGGACTTTTTGGTATTAGTTTCATTCATTTTTGGGGATCATTTACTGAATAGGTTGTGTGAAAAAGCCAAATGCATGAGGAACTATATGGACACCTCTCTTTGAAAAAGCTCCAGAGAGTCAAGCTGGTAAAAAATGTGGGGCATTGTGTGTTCCAATGCATGCTGGAGCTCTTCAGACAGTTCAAAGGACCATGTAAAATGGATCATTGTAATTCTAAACATTTTCAATACTATAATGGGATACATCTTGTTCAAAAAATGTAATTTGGCTATAATTGTACTACAGATAATACAGGACTCTGTTCCAAAAACTGCAGGCTATGTTCTTTTTTCATTTTTTACCAAAATATTCATCCATGGCACGTAGAAATGTAAGTAAAATGTTAAGTAAATCACACGTTTCTCTTTCAAATGTACAAGGAAAAAGAACAAACCAGAAATAAATTAAAGATAGGAGAAGATGTATTGTTCTGTTTCGATCCCTGGACTTTTTTTTGTTGCCGTTTACTGTTAAAGGCTTCTAATACAATATTTCATACAAGGTTACTTATGAAACATACTGACGTTTAAAAATCACCATGCTATGCTTTTGCAGCAGTGTAATTTTTTCCCAACATAAGATTAAATTGCAAAATAAATGAATTACTTAGAGTGGCATGGCCCCCATTTTGCCACACTTCTCTTGAAAATTGCTTATTAATATGAAAAAAGAAGTTGGAAAATAGCCTGTTTTACTTTATGCATAGTGTTTGGAGGCCTCCAAGCTTGCAGACCTGGACTTGCTGCACATTTTAGATTGTATTGGCAAGCGGGTACACTGACCTTCCTGACCTGCATCTCAAGGCTATTATTAATCGCTAAGTAACCTGGTAAAGCCAAACAAATTTGTTTCCATTGAAAGGATCTCTATCTGTGACTGAGAATTTGTGCCGTACCAAACAAACCTCATTAACTGTGTCCAGTTTTGACAAAGAACTAGGAGTTGAAGAGACTGGTGACCTTTCTTTGTCCTTAAAGTACAGATCTCAGAGCAGTGAAACGTGAGTAAATAAGCATTTTTAGGACAGCATTATTAAACATAAATAAACATACATTCTCGGGGTGGTTGTTTTTTAAGCAATTACACCTGTCAACATTGGTGCACATGTCTCATATTTAGTAATTACTCGTTTTCACTGCAGATTCATTCAGTCAGTCTCAGTGTCACTGAAACTAGCGAATAAAATGCCTATAAATGTTTTTCATATTTTTTCCTGTTCATCCCCAACAATGGCAAGAGCATGCACTATTCAAAAACAAGTGTATGATGAACAATACAGAAGAAAAATATCTATATAGTGTGTTTGTGCCTTTAATTATAATTACATCTAAAATGATTTTGTTTCCTCAAGGAGGATTCACAATAATCTGAACATTTGATTCAATAGCATAATTTGAAGAAATTAAATGACTTTTCAGTCCCTGGTTAAAATAAGGCACATTGCAATACAGCATTACTTCAGCACAACCACTATGTGTCCAGGAAGTCTTTTATTTCTTCATCAGTATCTGATGTCAGCCCATAAACATTTTCTCTTATATTGATCTAAAGATTTTTTTAACCTATGTCAAATAACCTACATTTGTTTATATCAGTGATTCTCAAACTTGGGTCCTCAGGTGTTATTGGACTTCAACTCCCATAATCCCCAACCAAAGGCCACTGAGGCTGGGGATTATGGGAGTTGAAGTCCAATAACACCTGAGGACCCAAGTTTGAGAATCCCTGGTTTATATCAAAGGTTATGCAAAATTTTTGCGATATTTGATTCCAAATTATGGACATACATATCTTAAATAATTTATTGCTCAATCCAGGAAGGATAATCCACTGTATCCAATGAATGACAATTACTACTATAATTATTAGTAGCACCCTTATTTACAAATATAGGCCGGGTTCATACGTAATGCCAAACTGGAGTTAAACGTGGCAGAGGTTGGAACTCCAGTATGTTTGGATGCGTGAAACCGCAGTTTCACGGCAAAAGCAACCTCCAGTTTGCCTCAGCAAACTCTAATTTGAACCTTCAGTTTGCACAAAGGTTTGCTGCTGAAACCTGTGGTTTGGCCATCAAAGCATTATGTCTGACTCCAGACACCCCCATAACTGCGGTTTCGCACCAATTTTCAAACCGGAATCATAGAGGCGGTGGCACAGATCCACCCAGGGATGTTGCAATTCTATGCCAGTGGCACTTCTTGCTGGTCACCTCTCAGAGAACCAGCCCCACCTCTCCTGTCACCTATGTAGCTATGGAGTTACCTGGCAACAGGGATGCTGCTATGCCACATTGCAGCCTTGCTATCCTCTCAGTGGGCATTCCCTCTTCCCACTCTGTCCCTTGCTCCCCTCACCTGGAAAGCACAGGAGGGAAAGGAAAAAGGATGACAGCATGGGCACCAAGGGCTTTGCTTCCCAAGAAGTAAGGGTCAGTGCTGTATGTTCACAAGCACAGACACGCAAGGTGTCAATATAAGCAGGGCACCCCATCACAGCACTGGGAGAACATTTGGCATGCGGGGAGGGTTCCCGTAGCCGGGCTTAAAAGGCAGCCCCAAGCAACCAAGCTCTATCTTTTTCCCCACAGAAAGATGGGGGGAGGAGACCCAGCCCCTTCCCCTTGGAGGTTATTAGACCCTAGGCTTACTCATGAGAAGAACCATCTGTGAAGAATAAATAAGCTCTTGGAGGTGCTCTTGTTGCGTTCTGTAACCCTTCTCATCTTTGAGCACTAATCTCAAATGTACAAGATGCTGTTTAAGCACTTGCTACCCATTATCCCACAGATCGCTCTCTCCTGAGAGTACCAGCCATCGGGGCTCAGTAATTGAGCTCTATGAGGAAAAACGCAGAGACAGGGACTTCGGCGGGTGCTATCCTTGTCTTGGTGACTGCTGCCAAGTAGCTGTTAAAGAGTGCACCCTGACAGCCCATGTAGACATGTGCACCTTTGCCCTTGCCCCTGAAGGGTGATCCCACTGTCCTGTGGCAGCAGGATGTCAGGGTTCCCCTCTTCTGTGAAGCCCTGCACCAACAGTTTTGCATATGGCGCAATGCCTGACCAAACCCAGGAATTCTGAATGGGTTTAAATGTCCGGTGTCTCGCCCATCAGTGCAAAATCTTTGTGGGGGGGGGGGCAACCCCAAGCAGGGATTCTGGAGCAGCCCAGTTCTATTTTTCCTCACTGAAAGTTTGGGGAACAGGGGGCAGCCATTCACCATTGGGGATTTCACTCCCTTGGCTTACTCCTAAGTAAGGCCAACCGTCAGGGTCAGTTGTGCTCCAGTCTTCAGGAAGTACAATACTGCTGCAAAGATAAAATCACTCGACCCAAGGCACACTGTTCAGTCATGAGAAATCATGGGGACACCCACACACAACTCATGAGAAGAATCATCAGCGGAGAGGGGAGATAAATGCTGAACAAATTCAGTCATGATTCCTGATGGAAAACATTCCCTTCTCCCACGGATTGCTCCCTCATGGGAGTGACAGCCCTTGCGTGTGTGTGTGTGTGTGGTGGGGGGCTCTATATCAAGCCAGGTTGCTATGTGGAGGTAAGCCATCTGAAGGCGTATCCTGCAGACTGCTTTCCTTATCTTGGCGATTGCCACCAAGTAGTAGTCAGAATATGTCTCCTGCAAGCTCCTCTGCCTATGTGGACATGTGCACCCTTTCCGGTGCCCCAAAATAGTGATCCCACTGCCCCGGGGTCACTTGAAAATGGGGGCTCCCCTCTTCTGCAATTTCACACGCTGGCAAATCTGCATATGGCATGATGCCAGACTGGGACCTTGAATTCTGAATGGGTTTAAAAGTCTGTACTGGCATTTCCCCCCTCCACACATGTGTCCAGGCTATGGCACATGGATTGTCTAGATCAGGGATTCTCAAAGTTGGGTCCCCAGATATTATTGGACTTCAACTCCCATAATCCCCAACCAAAGGCCACTGAGTCCGGGGATTATGGAAGTTGAAGTCCAATAACATCTGGGGACCCAACGTTGAGAATCCCTGGTCTAGATCCTTTTTGGGTGTGTGCAAGTCTTCACAGGGAATGGAGGTGGGAAGGTTGCAGAGATTCTGTTCTGTCTGTTACTATGGAGAGTTGAGGCTCCACACAAGCGGGGGCCCCTTGGATGGGTGGGGTGGCTCAGCTTATGAGCTCGCAGTCCATGGGCTGACCAGCACCATCACAGTTGCATTGGTCTCCCCAGAAGATTGGTCCTCTCATGAAAGGGTGAGCCCACTGGCAGCAAGCTGCTGGTTGAGCAGGATGTTCGCTGGGTCTGGAGGGACTGCTTTGGCATTGTTATTCCTCACAATATCATTCTATGTAACAGTGGGACAGACCCACCCCCCAGCATCCTTTGCCCTCCCTCATCTACATATCCCCTTCTAGGAAGTCTCAATGCCCCCCCCTTCCCACAGTAACAGGGAAATATCCCCTTCCTGACCACCCCCACCCCCAGATCCATGCTTGTGCTGGACTATCGGTGCAGGGCTCTTTGGGAGCCACAGGTGCAATCACTGCCAGAAAATACACTGCCATGGCAGGGCTTTTAAATGGATTTAAATGTCATTTCCTTGCTGATGGCTGGCAGCATACTCTAAAAATGAATGATCGCGCTCAGCATGTCCCCTTCAAGATCATGGCCAATTGTGGCTGATCCGCTGACGTGCCAATACTTTATCCACAGCCTGGCCATAGAGCTAGCTGGGATCGGCCTCAGTGGATGAGGAGAGGGAGGAGCTACCATCTCCTGCAACTGAAGTTTGGCTGGCTGCAGTTTGACGAATGTCTGCTGTGCGATTTACAGTTCCAAATTAAAACTGCAGGTTTGACAACCGCCGGTTTCGTGTTACATATGAGCCAGGCCAATAACTGAGTATATAGTCACTTATATAGAGGCTTAACACTAGGTACTCGACAGTACTCGAGAAAAGTGATAGACAAAAAGGAGAAGGGTTCCACTCTCCCTCTACGAGTTCTAAGCATTGCAACATGTCCCATATAATACGAGTAGTCCTGATAAGAACCAATCAAAGTTTATTACGGTCAATCAAAGTTCCTGAAAGAACTAATCTGCCTATTTTCATCTCACTATCCCTACAACTGGACTATATTTGGTCCAAATTGGTTAGGCAGTTCACAAGTTAGTCTGCTTGTGCCTCAAACATTCATGCGTCTGCCAACTTGAATCGGGGTGGATGACATCATCACAAACTATGCCGATAAGATGACCCTTTGTGTCCCCACAACTGTATTCAATTTGGTTCAAGTTGATGGGACACTCTCTCTCACTCAGAGTGCTGGGTGATCTCATAAGCTTTAGGGATGTGCACGGAACCAGCTGGACCGGTTTGGCTTGAGTCCAGACTGGACTCAAACCTGACCAGACCAGTTCAGTCCAGCACCCCTTAGAACCGCTCCCCTGGTTCGGTTTGGTTCAGGGGAGTTCACGAATTTTATTTTTAAAATTTTATTTTTACCCTTAGCCCCTTAGGTGGGCTTCTTCTAGGCCATGGGGGGAGGGTCTGCGAAGGCTCCCCCTCCACACACTGGCTTCAGTCAGCACTGCCTCAGCCCAGTTTATAGCTTTTTTCGGCCCATTCGGTCCTGAGTATTCCAGTGTGGCGGCCATTTTCTCCGCTGCCACGCATACGCAAATTGCCTCTGTGAGGCCTGGCATGGCCTAGGGCCTTACAGAGGCCATCTGCACATGTGCAGCAGCCATTTTATTTACTGAGGCCGGCGGGGAGGGGGAACCTTCATGGACACACACACACACACACACCTCCTCGCAGCCTAAAAGAAGCCCACCTAAGGGGCCAAGGGTAAAAAAAAAATTAAAAACTTTTAAAAATCACAACCCCCCCAACTTTTGGGGGGTTCCGTCCAAGGTTGGACCAAATGGGGGGAGAGGCGGGGTTTGGTTCGACCCCGAACGGTCAAACTGAACCAGTTTGACCTCGAAGAGGTTCGGAGTCGAACCTGTTTACACACCCCTAATAAGCTTAGGCAAAAAGGCTTTAAATATGGAGGAATGTGAGGGTGTGATTGAATGTGAACCAACGTGAACGGCTTGGAATCAGGGTAGTTAAGAGAGCACCCTTTTTGTTATGAACCTGGCTGCTTATTGAGGTAATCAAGAAAGGTCTGTTTAAAACTGCCAGCAGCTCATTTGGTTACTTGGAATCAGACCTTCTCTATGACTGCTCCAGGCTCTGAAACATGTTCCCTATCAAAATAACAATTTTTCCATCTCTGGCTGCCTTAAAAAAACAAAAACCTCTTAAGTCACACTTGTTTAATCAGGCCTTTAACTAATGTATTAACTATATAATTAAACCACCAGAAGATACCTATCTATCTATCTATCTATCTATCTATCTATCTATCTAGAGTTAGGTGGTATTATAAATATGAAAAAGGTAAATAAGAGCAAATGCTACAGCACCTGCAATTGAACTGAATGAGTTTTCTATAACTGTTTCCCTTGTAAACACAAAGTAATCTTATGTAGATTTAACTATGATGTTATTCAGTAACTCCCATGTTTCTCCTTCTTTCTTTCCTCCCTTTTCTTTCTGGCTCCATCCCGACACTCTATACAGGATCCCCACTCGGACAAACTTCTAAATAACAGAACATAAAAGATTACTAGATAGATTACAACAATGAGTAAGCACACTTACGAGTAATCCATTATCCAAAAAGGAAGGCAGTCTAAAAACTGCAAAAGCCAGAAAAAAGCAACTATAAAAAGTTATGAGTTGTATTTTATGTTATGCCTTATTGTAACCGCACTGCTAGGGTGGTAAAACGAAGGATCAATTCTCCACCAGAATAAAGCATCCCCAACTGCCTTGAGATCCTTAAGGGATGCACAGTGACCTAAAAAAAACAATACATGCATTTATGCTACAATGTAATAGCACATGAGAGAAGAAAAGCCTCATCCTAAATCAGCATAAGACAACTGGCTGCAATTCATCATTCTAATAAACATATTCTGTGTACTCCATAACATTAATAATGTTGTGTGCCTAATGACAATATTGTTATATATCTTCCCCATTTCTCCATTCAGTAAGAAGTTCCAGGGTTGCAATGCTACCCAGATTCTGGCTTCCCCTGAAGGAGAGATCATTGGAGTTTATGGTGTCTTTGTAATATTTGGTTAATTTATTATTATTCATTCATTCATTCATTCAATTTCTATACCACCCTTCCAAAAATGGCTCAGGGCGTTTTACACAGAGAAATAATAAATAAATAAGATAAGATGGATCCCTGTCCCCAAATGGCTCACAATCTAAAAAGCAACATCAGATAGACACCAGCAACCGTCACTGGAGGTACTATGCTGTGGGTGGATAGGGCCAGTTACTCTCCCCCTGCTAAACAAAGAGAATCTCCACGTTAAAAAGTGCCTCTTTGCCAAGTTAGTTACAAATAGACAAGTTGAGCATTAGATACAGCTGAAATAGTAGAGCACTCCTACAAGCAGCAACAGTTTACATACTTTCCCGGAGAGTAGCCCCTGCGCTCCAAGATAGTTTTGTTTTCTGCTGCCTCTGTTAGACTCTATTCCAGTCTCTGTCTCATTCAGAAGGTGCCTGTCTATCTTCTAGAGATGCACTCGAAATGTGATTCGGCTTCTGGATCACAGCACAATCCCTTTAAAATCGAGGGCCTGCCCAGCCACAACCCCTTTAACGTGGAGGAGAGCAGGTCCATCCTTGCTCCTCCTCTGCTTATGGTTACTTCTGTAGTGGTAGCTCTTCCCCCAGCTATGCCCACATACCAGTGGTGCTCTCTCCCAGCAGCCTGTGTGTGAAGCCGGCATGCACATGGCTTCTGTGCATGCATGGTGACCATGTGCATGGTCAGCATGGTACATCCACTGCTGCTCTTTTTCCTTAACACACATGGGTTGGGCGGGGAGGAATCGGTCATATTACACCCTCATAGCCCCTCCCATCAAACAGAATTGAGTATCTGCCATTTTAGCAGACTCCAAGGGCTCAGAATATTTCAGGGCCATTAATACTCCATTCAGAGACATCCAACGGCCTCCTGGACTACCTACCAGTGATCTGCCTAAGAAAAAACTTGGCCAGCTAGTATTCATAATCATCAATCCAAATTCATTGTGATATAATCACTAAATGTATTTCTATGGTTATGGTGTATTTCTATGGTTAAGGGGCAGATGTGCTGGGAGCCCAAACAAAGGGAAACTGAGGTAGGAGCAGGTCTCTACACTGTGTGAAACAGGATGCTGGACTAGATGGGCCTTGTGCCTGATCCAGCAGAGCTGTTCTTATGTTTTCTTGCCTGTGGGCTCCCCAGAGGCATCTGGTGGGCCACTGTGTGAAACAGGATGCTGGACGAGATAGGCCTTGGGCCTGATCCAGCAGGGCTGTTATGTTCTTAATACCTACAACTTCAGTGTCAAAAGCATAAATTAAAACTAACTGTAGACATTGAAGACCAGTATATGTATCATTGAAGACCAGTATAGCAAGCACAATAGACATAAAATCAACCCTCACAGTTGGCTAGGGCTGCTCTCATTGGGCATTAACACAGATACTGTATATCTTTCTGTATTTTCTAAATTGTGGTGGTGATCTATCAACAACTTTACTGAATTCAGTAAACGGACCTCAGAGAAGCAGAGAGGCTTCTATTTTAGCATTGCTCATACAGATTCTAATGTGGTATGTGATTTCCTCAGTGATAAAGAAATAACAAGCTTTGCCAAACCATTAAAGGTTGGAAGGGGGCTGGGTGGAACTCCACTTTTTGGCCAAGTCTAGCTTTGCTGCCAATAGCAAATAAGATATGAGGATAGACATGGACTTGGGTACCCTTCCGTTGCTATTATAATGCAGCAAAGCATAATCTGGAGCTAAAAGCGGCTCAGTGCCATATATGACAATCAAGTTCAGAGTGTTACGCCAAAAGCTTTTATTTTTATTTTTTATTTTTTTAACTATTTCACATTTGCACCACATGTGGGGAAAAGTAGGGCTCTCACCTGATTAAAGAAATCTTAGTTGATTCATCATAGGCATTTTAATTAATGAGTGGGTTATTGATTAAATCCAATAAATCTACATATGAATGGAACAACAGCTTTTAAGTTAAAGGCTATTCTTTGTTTTTAGATGTATGTTGCAGGAAGCACCATCATTGAAGTAGGGTTGTGTGTTGTTGTTTTTTCCTGTTTTGTTTTTGGCCCGAATCCGAAATACCCCCATTTTGTTCTTTGTTTGAAACCAGCCAATCCGAAACACCCCAATTTTGTTCTTTGTTCGAAATGGCAAAAATCCGAATCCGAAACGTTTTGGATTTTAAAAAATGGCCCCAGGGTGGGTGGGGGTGGTAGTGGGTGGGGGTGGTAGTGCCCAATGGGTGGAAACTACCACCCAAATTTCAGAGGAACTGGGCAAAGGGCTGGGTTTTGGTGAATTTTTGAAGTATAGGATTTTTCCCTTCAAAAATTCACCAAATTTTTCCCTTAGGGAAGAATTGAGGTTTTAGCAAAAGTATAGCTTCATGTTGGGGGGAAAGGGGTGGCCCAGAGCAGAGTAGGGTGGGTGGTAGTGCCCAGTGGGGGCAAGTAAGCTGCCACAATTATTTCAAAGGAATTGGGAAGAAGGCTGATTTTTAAAGATGTAATGGAGTTTGTGTGTCTGTAAAGTTCTTCCCCATAGGGAATGATGGACCTCCATAATTCCTGCCCCATAACTGCACTTAGGGGGCACCAGGGTGGCCCAGAGCGAGTGGTGGTGTAGACCACATAGGGTGCCAACCACCCCCATGGGTTGCTAACCCATGGGGTACTGGGTTCTGTTGTTTCTGAGATGTTTTGAGTGTAGATTCAGATTCTCTGGTAGCATATGAGAGTGGGTTCATGGTTTGTCATTGAAAATCTCATATGCTACCAGAGAATCTACACTCAGAACACCTCAGAAACAACAGAACCCAGCACCCCATGGGTTAGCAACCCATGGGGGCAGTTGGCACCCTATGTGCACTACACCACCACTCACTCCCGGCCACCCCAGTGCCCCCAGGTGGAGTTATGGGTCTGCTGAAACCTCCATTATTCCCTGGGGGGGGGACCTTAAAGAAGCATAAACTTCCAACAATTCCTAAGAAATCAGCCCTTTGCCCTATTCCTTTGGAATCTGGGTTGTGGCAGGCACCCCTTGGGGCACTGCCACCCAACCCACTGTTTTGCCCCTCAGGCCCCCTTTCTGCCCCAAATCTGCCCCAAAGACATTTCAACTTCAGAAATTTTTTAAAAATCAGCCCTTTTCCCAATTCCTTTGGAATCTGGGTGGCAGCAGGCACCCATTGGGGCACTACCACCTGAACCACTCTTCTGCCCCTAAAGCCCCCTTTCTGCCCCCAATCCACCCCAAATAACATCAACATCACACATCAACAACAGCAGAGCTTTGGAAAAAATCAGGCAGATTTCCAAAAGTCATGCACATCCACATCCCCCCCGCCCGAAATGCAATTGATCTAAACACAACAGTGTGAAATAACAACAACGAAATGCACACTGCCCCACTGGCCAATGAGGGTAAAATCTACCCTTAAATTTGCTTAAAAGGAATAAGGAGGCAATTGCCAGCAGATCAGCCTATGCTTTCGCTGGCCAATCTGCGGTCTGGAAGGGCTGGAAATTCAAACAGATGTCAAAACTAAAAATGGAGACTGAAGGAGAAAGACTTTCTGCGATTGCAAAATGGAGTTCCAAAACAGCCGAAACAACAAAATATTTTGTATCCAAAACAGGGACGTTTTGTTTTGGCTACAAAATTATCTGCTTTGAGCATTGGGTGTTTTGTTTTGGCTACAAAACAGCCGAAATGGCCTGTTTTGTTCACAAAACGTTTTGTATCCGAAACGAAACGCACATCCCTACATTGAAGAAGTACTCGCTCCTGTGTGAGGGTGAAGGGGAAAGGCTTGCTTTGAGATGGTGCCTTCAATCTGCAGTTTTTAAAAGGCCTTATTCTAAAATAAACACTTTAGCAACAATAACATAGGTAGCCCAGTTAAGCAAGGTATCTTATAGTTGATCAACAGGATTTAAGTTGATTCATCTAGTTAATTAATTGATCACCAGTGCCATCCTATTAGGGCTGCCACATGTCCAGGACAGGCCTGGATAGGGCAGGAATCAGACACCCTATTTAGGATGTAGGAAGTGTCATCCTTGACATGAAAGTTCCAGGATTTGAGTAGGAAGATTCCTTTAATGAATTTGACGCATTTTCCTAACACTTCTCTCCAAGCATTGTAGCTACATGGTGCAAGTGTTTAAAAGCACTATATTCTTACTCTTTCTCTGCCACCAATACTGCTAACTGGCTAGGCTGTCTCTCTCTATAAGGCTCAGTAAAGCCCTCCCTATGCCCCACTTTTTAGATCTCTAGGGTTATCAAGGTTGTGGTGGGCTTCTGGTTTAGCTGTGAGGCTGAACTTCAGTGAAACCTGTTCAGAATTTGTTGTTTTTCTAAGTGGCCATGAATCAAAACTTGATAACAGATATTGAAGGAGTTTTGTGCGGAATTTAGCAGGGAAGTGTGTGGGAAAGCACACAAGCAATCCCCCTTTATCACAAAGGAGACACACAGCACGAGGAGAAGGTGAGTAGTACCCCACTTTTGCAATTTTCTTGGAAGATAGAGCTTAGAACCTTTAATTAGCTGGCAACTGCAGCTAAGAACTAGATTTCATGCAAACAAGCTCTTTGCATGGAGTGTTACATGTACGACTATCTGCTTGAGGGGCACAGATTGTGGGTGTTCACTCAGTGCAGAGAGCTCCTGGTTCTCAGGGGAAAGTTGTTAATCTTGAAGCCAATGTGACTGATCTGAAGAAGCTCAGAGGGGAGGAGAAGTATGTGGATGAGACCCTCAGGGATGTGATAGAGACATCCCACTCCCAGGCTGACAGCTCCTCATGTCATGGAGAATGAGACTCTTGGGGAAGAAGGACATCAGTCTGAGGAAGTAGGGAATGCTAAAAGGTATCAATTCCTTGGGTGATGTGCCCTATCCTCTCGCACAGAGGATGCCCCTCTGGGGGCTGGGAGCCTCCTAGCAGTGGGCAATTTGATTCTTAGATGGATTTGTGACCCACGTGTAGACTGCACAGTGACTTGCCTGCCTGGTGCCAAGGTTGTGGACGTCACGAAGCGTCTAGATAGGCTGTTAGGCAGTGTTGGGCTGGGGGAAAGCCAGCTGTTGTGGTGCACATCAGCACCAGCTATGCTGGGAAGTGCAGTTGGGAGGTCCTGGAAGCCAAATTTAGGATGCTAGGTAGCAGATTGAAGTCCAGAACCCCTAAGGTGGCGTTCTCTGTTCCATGCACAAGGCCAGCAAGGCAGGCGGAGCTGAAGGATCTAATGCGTGTTTGAGATAGTGGTGCCAGGAGGAGGAGTTTAGATTTGTTAGGCACTGGGATACATTTTGTACAAATGAAGCCTGTACAAAAGGGATGTGCTCCACTTAAACCTAGATGGAACCCAATTGCTGGTGCTTAAAATCAAAAAGGTCACAGAGCGGCTTTTGAAATGATGCCTCGGGGGTTGCCGACAGGAACAGGTGGTATCTGGTTTGGCAAGCAAAGTCCTCTAAGGTGTGAATGTGCAAACATTTCAGATAAACCAGAAAGGTACAGAACAGAACCAGGAGTAGAGCAGACAGAAACATAAACAAAGGGGCAAGACCATGTTTAATAAACTTATGATTGCTCCAGACATTTAGTTTGACTCTGCCATCAGTTACCCTATTGGGGAGGCAGGATCTACTAGGGAGATGGGAGCCAGCATTTGAACAGCTTGGTATCTAATAAAGGAAGGGTTAGGGATGATTTTTTGCACCAGAAGGAATTCACAGGGAGGGGAGAGAAATCTGCTGCAACCCATACCCTACTCTATCTATCTATCAAATTTATATACCGCCCAAACTTTTGTCTCAGGGCAGTTAACAGTTAAATAAAACAATTAAAACACATATAAAAATTTAAAACAATTCAATAATTTAAAATCAACCACAAAATTAAAACCTACAAATTTTTTAAAGCTGAAAAAGCTTGAGTGAAACGATGGGTTTTCAGATGTTTCTGAAAAATAGCCAGAGATAGAGAGGATCGTATCTTAGTAGGGAGCGCATTCCACAATCTTGGGGCAGCAACTGAAAAGGCCTGTCTCTGTGTAGCCACCAGACGAGCTGGAGGTAACTGGAGATGGATCTCCTCAATTGACCTCAATGGGCGGTGGGGCTCATAGTGAAGAAGATGCTCTCTTAATAATTTATAATACTTCATAATACTTTATACTTAATACTTAATAATATTTATGAGTATTATTTAAAAGTTGTCCATAGTATGAGGTGTGTGCTTACCTCTCCCACCAAAACTTAGAAGTGCTCAGCAGTACAGTGCTGAACTGCACTCTTAAATTTTCTCTCAGCTAAAGCAACTAGGGCTTTTTAGTTTGGAAAAGAGGCAACTATGGGGAGACATGATAGAGATGTATAAAATTATGCATGGAATAGAGAGAGGGGACAGAAATAATTTTTTCTCCCTTTCTCACAACACTAGAAGCGGGGGGGGGGGTCATCCCATGAAACTGATGGCCAGGAAATTTAGGAACTGACAAAAGAAAGTGCTTTTTCACACATTGCATAATTAATCTACGGAATTCTCTGCCATGGGCTGTGGTGATGGCCACTAGCTTGGATGGTTTTAAAAGACAAATTCATGGAGGACAGGTCTATCAATGATTACTAACCTACTTGCAACTCAAACATTCACATGTCTGCCATCTTAAACTGGGGTGAATGACATCATCACAAACTATGCCTTTGAGGTGTCACTGTGTGTCACTACAATTGTATCAAATTTGATCCAAATCAGTCTAGGCATTGCAACACACAATGTGTGCAGTCTAGGCGCGCGCGCACACACAAAGCTGGGTGATCTCATAAGCTTACTTTTAAGGAGAGGGGGAAGATTGTGCCGTCGAGACAGTGTTGGCTCCTGGCGATCACAGAGCCACATGGTTTTCTTGGTAGAATACAAGAGTGATTTACCATTGCCTTCTCCCGCGCAGTGTTTTAGTAGGCTAAAATTAGGGTTTTACATTTTGCCCCACTCCATTTGACAGTTACGTCCAGGAATTCTCTCCAATGACTATGGCAAACCTATACCCTTTACATGTTTAATTAGAAGCAAGTGGCACTGTATTCAATGGGGCTTACTTCAGGAAAGTGTGTATATGATTGCAGCCTAAAGAAGCCCTAGAAAAAAGTGTCCAGCTACTTGCACGTTAATACTGAAACCATTTCAATTACAGATCTGAGAGCTTATCTCCAAAACATTCGGTTCAAACTCAAACCAAACCATGGAAAACAGTCCACACAAACCACCAAAAAGGAATGCTGTGGATGAGTAATTGATGTAGTTATTGTTATTCAACAATATGTATAATGCTGGTTGACAGTGTGTCCCCAAATGCCTTACTAAATGCCAAAATGGGTGGCTAATACTTTGGAAAAATTGGAAAACCAGTAATAGAATCTTTCTGTGATAAAATGCCATAATAACTTAGATCATTTCACTTCTTAAATGCATTCCTGTTTTGGAAGTAATGCACTTAGGAACACTTGTCATCATGACTCAACTAAGATTATATGCAACAAATGTCTAAGGCAGTGAATTTTTCACTTTTGCTTAGGTATTAAAAATAAAACTCATTCATGTGCCAAGGTAACTTATTGTTATTCTGAATTTTCATTATGCAGTGTGCAGTGGTGTTGGTTCCAGCTATAAGATGCAAATTTGGTTGACAGTGCTCCTTCTGTTTCTATAAAGGTTATGAAACCACATATAATATTGTTCCTAGCATTTTGGTGAAGGTTTCTAAATGATGATTTCAGCAATATTCAGATCCTAATGGTGATGCACAGAACACTATGATTTTGCAGATTTATACAGACATATTTTAATTGAACTATCACAATATTGCATTTTGTTTGCACTTTAACTAGAATGTTGCGATAGTGTGACTAGATAACTATAAATTCATAGGACTAAGTAAAGCAAAGGGCAATTCAGAAAAATCAATATATAGTATAATTTGCCTAGGAAAGGAAAGAACACAAAGTTATTTTGATTCAAAATGGCTTCGCTCCCAAATCATAAAATTCCTACAACTTAGGCAATAGATAGCCTTAGCATAAGAGAAGTTAACCTACTGCAAATCAATTTTACCTACCTACTTAGTTTTACCAATGGATTACCTTACAAACACACACAAAATTTATTGATTTTTCTGTCAATCATATTTATATACTGCCCGTGATATAGAGGCGGGGGCTGGTTTCTAAATGTAGCTATATGGTCAAATGTAGCGTATCGGAAGATATCTCCATTGCTATAATAGCCTGGGAACATACGTACATTTGTGGCAAACTTTGTGAGAAATTTATATGGGTGGTTTTGTTTGATCTGAAATCCTCTCTAGATAAAGAATTACCATGGTGTCACTCTTGCATGTGTGGTTCTTGGCTGTGATGATATCATCAAGATGGCCGGCATCACACACATATTAAATCTTATTATCTCAGTAAGTATTTGGCCAATTTTATGTATGTATTTATTTATTATATTTGTATACTGCTCCAAACCTTTGTTTGGGGAAGCAACATAAAACAAATTAGAACAGAAAACTTTAAAACAATTTAAAAACACAAATCTAGTTTAAAAGCTTGGGTGAATAAATGTGTCTTTAAAGACTTTTTAAAGTTGTCAGAGATGGGGAGGCTTTTATTTCAGCATGGAGCACATTCCAGAGACTTGGGGCAGCAACAGAGAAGGCCCATCCCTGTGTAGCCACCAGATTTGCTGATGGCAACTGCAGATGATCCTCTCCAGATGATCTCAATCAGTGATTGGGCTCATAGTTGAAGAAGATGTCTTAAATACCCTGAGCCTAAGCTGTTTAAGGGTCTATAGGTTATAGTCAGCATCTTGTATTTTCCCCAGAAACTTGTTAGCCTGTGTAGTTCTTTCAATAAAGGAGTAATATTTAACCCAAGATGTTTCTGAGCCACTCCACCACTCCAGTCCTCCAGTCTTTGAGATAACCTGGAGACCAACCTGGCTCCTGCATTCTGTACCAACTGCAACTTCCGGACTACGTACGAAGGCAGCCCCACATAGAGCGTATTGCAGTAGTCAAGTCTGGAGATTACCAGCATACAGTATGTACCTCTGTTCTGAGTTCATTTATTTCAAGAAACAGACGCAGCTGGTGTATCAGCCGAAGCTGATAGAAAGCACCTCTGGCCATTGCCTCAACCTGAGACACCAGGAAGAGGTCTGGGTCCAAAAGCACTCCCAGACTGCATAGGTGTTCCTACTGGGGAAGTGTGAGTCCATACAGAACCAGCAGAACAAATTTATCTTGTGAGTTCCAACCCCACACAATAAGGTAAGGTAAAATGTGCCATCAAGTCGGTGTTGACTCCTGGCAACCACAGAGCCCTGTGGTTGTCTTTGGTAGAATACAGGAGGGGTTTACCACTGCCATCTCCTGCGCAGTATGAGATGATGCCTTTCAGCACCTTCCTATCTTTCTGGTGCCAGGTATAGGTGTTTCTCATCATCTGGGAAACATACCAGCGGGAATTTGAACTTGTAAACTCTGGCTTGCTAGTCAAGTCATTTCCCTGCTGCGCAATTAGGTGGCTCTCACGATAGGTACCTCCGCCTTATTTGGATCCAGTCTTAGTTTGTTATCCCTTATCCAGCCAATCACTGCTTCAAGGCAGGCAGTAAGGGAGGTTATGCCTTCTCCTGATGATGCTGACATGGAGAAACAGATTTGGTAGTCATCAGCATACTGATAACACCCTGCACCAAATCTCCTGATGATCTCTCCCAGCGAAGAGAAAAAAACACAATTTTGTTGTGTAAGGTGTCAATGGAAATATATTTTCACAAGCTACAAAACATGACCATATGATTTCTGGTGAATTTGTCTGAGAAAAGGTGGTTTTCTTAACAGCAGTTTTGAACTAATTGGCTGGGATCCTGGCTGAGTCTTAATCAGAGTAGACACACTGAAATAATGGGAATTCACTTCATATTTAATTTAAATACCATTATTTCAATTGATCTATTCTGAGTAGGACTAAGTAAGGACCGTGGCCATTCTGTATAGCAAGGCTGGAAGCCTATATACACTTTCCTGGGAGTAAGCCCCATTAAACTCAACAAATTCTGCCCATCCTCTATTATTTGGTTTTTCTAATGATCTTCAACAACAGTTAAGCCCATATGTATCTTGAACTATTTCAAAAGACTGCAAAGTTCATATTTCAGTTATTAATTACATTAAAGTAATATTTAAAGAGTATGGATACATGACCTCCAATCTGATTTCCGCAGTCTTGCTAGGAACATGCACTGAGCTTGAACATTCCACATTATATCAACATCTGGGGATTACAGCCAGTGTTGCACCAGCAGTGATTCCTTCAGGACACTGCCCACCTTTCCCAACAATGACTTTCACCAACATATATTTTCTAAACAGAAAGAAGAAGAGACAGGGGAGCCCAGGAGGACCCATATGGATCCAAAAGGATCCCCCATCTTAGGAGGCTTTGTTCCATGTGCCGACACTGAGGGAGGCTCAACTGTTCTGCACATGGGACAGGGCCTTCTCTGTTGTTGCCCCTAAGCTTTGGAATGCTCCCCCGCTAAGTGCCCGTTCTCTGACATCTGTGGCTGCTTAGAAAAACAACTAAAAACTTTATTTGTTCAAGCTTTTACCCCTTAGGTGTCACCAGTCTCTTTGCTCTCCTGCTGCTCTTTGTCCTTTTATGGCGGCTGCTTTTTGATGTTTTAATGGTTGCATTGTTCTTAATTGATTTTAATATTTTAATGTGATTTTTATGGAGTTTAATGTATTTTAACTTTTGTAAACTGCCTTGGGATGCATTTTATGACAGATGGTATATAAATTGAACAATAGACAGACAAATAACTGGATACAAGTTTGGGAAGGGGATGTAGCTACAACTACAAACAGATCTATGAGGAGATGCAGTAGCTAGCTCCTTGGAGGATCTTCTTATGCATTATGGAATCTCTCAAAATGTGACAAGGGACAGCATATATTATCTTTTGCCATCAACATCAAAGAAACACTGGCAGAACTCAAATGTAACAAGAAATCATAAACTGCTACAAGAATGAGAGTGGGAGAGCTGAAGGCTCACACATACCCCTCTCCTCCTCTTTCAAGCACAGCACTCAGGGCAGGGACATATTTCTGGGAGCTGAAAACGATATTTTGAAGGAAAGGGAGAGCAGCAAAAATCACATCCCCCGCTCCCCTGCACATGTGATTGGCTACATGGCTTTGTTCTACCGCAGTCAATCTGTGGAAGAGACTAGCTCTTCCCTCATAACACTGGAACATGTCGGCCACTGTGTTTCAGAAGGTTCAGTAATCCAAACCATTACAGAAAATATTATTTTGGTAAAATGGAGATTTAAATGAAGCATTGGTCTAGTTACTATAAGAAAACTGATCATTCACTGAATTACGAGCTTTACATTGCCACATTTATTTAGCGTATAAATGAATCTTGAGGACTTAAGCTAACTTCCAAACCAGCCTTTCTACAATATTCTCTCCATGACCACGAGAATTTCATTGCACCTGTTTCCATCTAAAAGTGTTGTGTCAGTAGTCCTCCAGCCTATTACCTGAATACAAGGCTGAGTGGGCTGAACACCTCAATTTCTTTCCAAACTTGGATCCATTTACCTATTTTACTGCTTGCTGGACAGAAGCAACTGAGCATTTAAAGGTCCTTGTCCAGAAGACTCACCACAAATGGTGAGTCAAAATTCTCACCAATTTTACTTTTCATGTTTATCAGTCTGTCTCAAGAACCTTGTACAGGAGAACAATGTTATCTGCGGGGATTCCGTTCCACAGGGGGACCACGGATAGTGACACTGCGGATAATGGGACATTAGGGCAATGGGAGATGGGGGGTTAGGTTCCTGAGGCAGCAGGGCAATAGGGGGGAAACACTGCAAAAGGGCTGGTGCAAATAGTGCCAAGGAGCTGGTGAAAGTGCAAAGGGGTTGGCAAAAACGGCACAGGGGGGCTGGCAAAAATGGGATGAAAAATCGACTGAAAGTGGGGGAAATGGGGGGGTACCCAACGATACTCTGTGTGTCCCCAGCTGTCCAGCAATGCCTCCCAAAGCAAAAAAGTGGGGTTTTTTCATGAAAAATAGCATTTACCCTCATTTTTTAAAAAACAAACAAAAGGTGCCACAAAATGGCTCCTGTCCACAAAATGGCAGGCGGAAATAACCTCAGAGTTCATTTCCATCCATCCCTGACCCACAGATATGCGAGACACTTTAAATGTCTATTTTTTTCCATGTATACCAAGGTCGGGTGACAATTACCATACCGCGGATATGTGAAACCGCAGGTGCCGGTCCACAATCAACAAAGTTCTCCTGGAGCTGGAATTCTGTCTTACAAATCTGTAAGGTTCACAAAGCTCCACACCCAAAACACAAGAGATAGAAAAGCCACATATTTCCACCATGCAATAGAGTTGAAGGCTGGTACAGAGATAAAAGTATATGCTCTATATTATTACCAGAACAGAACAAACAGGAAAAGTTCTCAAAGTGGTATATTATACTCACACAGTCGTTCTAGTAGTTTCAACATTCCACCATTATATGCCCTGAACATTCTATTGCTTATAAAATCAAAACCATTTGTCCAATCTACCTGGCCATCAGCAAACATTCACTAAGTGACAAGAGACACTTGCCCTGCAAATTTGGTGGAAGATCTATTGAAAAATGGTTTAGATAGAGCAGTTTTTCTCTTTTGAACAGGGGTTTAAAGCATTGGCAACATTCTTTCAGACTGAGGAAGTAGAATTTAAATGATTTTGTAGTCAATTTGCATAGTTTCAGCCTTTAGACAGCATGCCAGAGGGATATATAAAAGTGCCTCTTATATATCCCTCTGGGATCCAATCAATTTCACAATTGATCCTCAAAGTTGTGTTTTCAGAGGCTGAAACATTCATCTTTATTGCTAAAAATCTGTGCAGTATGACTTTTGAAGCTGCAGTGCCCACAGCATTACCCACAACCAGTATAGTGGTCAGTTCCAACCTGTCAGAGCTTTGAGAGCCCATCCCTTCAATTTCCTGCCCTGCCCTCTTCTTTCTTCCCGCCACTGCATCTATATCTTTTAATACTGCTCCCTTGCCTTAGAAAAAGCACTGTTCAACTTCAGTTGTCGGTACTCCACAGTCGTTGGTCCTTCAAACCCACGCGTTTTGTCCTGACCTCTAGCCAAAACTGACGTGCTGATCTGTAGGGATGTGCACAAACCTGTTTGGAGGCCCTTTTATGGACCTCCAAACAGGTTTGGACACTGGCCGGTTTGACGGGTTTGGGATAACTTTAAGGGTGGGAGAGGGTGCACTTACCCCTCCCTCTGCTCCCCCACCTGGCTGGCGCTAGCTGGAAAACCAGTCCAGCGGGGCGGAAGCGTATCTCCCTGCCGCCCCATCCGCTCTTCGTCCGCTCTTCAGGCCACTGTGTGAAACAGGATGCTGGACTAGATGGGCCATGGGCCTGATCCAGCAGGGCTGTTCTTATGTAAGTAGGTGGAATTACGTAGAACGTAGTACACTCATGCGTGTGTGCACGTCAGGTGTGTGCATGAGCACATCACGCTCATCGGGCGCATGCACAAAGTGCACACACACAAGCTACTTCCACCTACTTCTGGTCCAAAGAGCATATGGGGCGGCAGGGAGGTATACTGCTGCCCTGATGGACCAGTTTTCCAGCCAGCACTGGCGGGGGGTGTGTGTGTCAGTTGATTAAGGGGTAAAGTGCACCCTCCTCACCCTTCAAGTTATCTCACCCCCACCGTCGAACCGGCCCCCACCTGTTCCATGCAGATCCCTACTGGTCTGTGCAGCTGGGTATAAGCGGGCGGTGGTGCGTCTATGGTGTATAAGTTAAGGTGGAAACCTTTACTTGGAATTCCCATGCTTTTTAGAGCATGAGTGAAAATATAAGCCTATCTTAATTCTCATCTTAAACCGGTGGTTTTTTACTACTAAATTTATATATAAAGGGCATAAGCTAATCTTACAACTGAGAGGAGCCATTCACATGACCCACCAGGCAGGCGGGCAGGCAGGCAGGGGGATGGCTTCCCAAACCTTGCCTTGCCCCCACACGATTGTTGTTTGTTTGTTTGGAGCATGAAGCACACTCCCACACAATCAGCCCAGCTCTGTGCTGATCCACACAAAGCAGGGCAGATTGATCTAAAGCTGGGACTCACTGTCCCAGACTATGTGAAGCCAACAATGCAGCGCATGACACACACGATACACTGGAGGATCCCCCCAAGAGATGGGCACTTTAGGCACCTATCTCTGTATCAGCTAGGCTGGAAGCAGCCGGTGCTCACACATGAGCAGGTAGCCGGGGATAAGGGAGTGCACACTCCCTTAACCTCAGCTAACAGCTGGACTTAAAAGCCAGGCTAGGCAGCGCATGGCGCACTGGGATCAGGTGCCCAGCAGTTCTCATGTGCAGTCTAACCCGGGCTGGGCATCCCTAGCCCAGGTTAGGCTATGCATGACAACAGCCTCATAGAAATCTGAGCAATCAATGGGCTAAGAAACAGAATGTTTGAATGGAAGATGTTGTTTATGCGAGGTGCTGGGATTGTTTGAATTAGGGGGAACTACAGGTGGGGTGGGACTGGGATAAGATGGGAACATGGGAATGGAAATGAATGGAGATAGTAGAAGGTATATTGGTAACTAACATCAAAGGAACATTTCCAGGCCATAAGGAACTGAGGAGACCTGGTGCCCCATACATTGTCGCCTGTCAGATGAATGTCCCCTTGCCAAAAGAGGTCACCAGCAACCATATGACACAAAATGACAAGCTGCGAAGACACGTCTGATATGGGAAAGCAGCCATCTGCAACTCATGAGATGTTTGTTTTCTAATTGTTCAGCTTGGAACCACCTGCTTCTTTATCCCCCCTTGCTACCCTTCTTGCTCACTCTTCTGTCTTGCTGCCTCTTTGCTCATATCTTACACTTTAGTTTCACTCATTGCCCCATCTGCTACCCCCTCCTGATCTTTTGCATTCATTGACACACTTCCAGCCCCACTTAAGCCCTCTTCAGACATCAGCACAAGTGACACTCATGCTTATAGTGGCGACAGAGGGGAGGAAGTCCCAGCCTGCTGCTATCAGCCAGCTGCTCCCGCGGGGTACACACACCACGGCACAGTTTGTCTGAAGGGGAAGGCGCCATAAGCATGTTCACCGGTGATTTTGTGAGCTGGAACCTCAAGGTTGCTGCTCACAAAATCACCAGTGAACACACTTAAGGCACCTCCAGACAAACTGTGCCATATGTTTGTCAGGTGGGAGAGGGTGAGTGACAGTGGGGAAGTGGGACTTCCTTCCTGCTTTCCCTGCCCTAAGCGTGAGCACTGCTTATGCTGATAACACCTGAAAAGGGATTGGTTGATTGATTGAGTGAGTGAGTGAGTGCATTTATACACCACGCTATATAAAAAGTTCCTGGGCGGTTCACAATATAAAAACCATTAAAATATAAACATAATTAAAACAATTTAAAATACAGTAAAAACTCTAAAAACTGAAACTTTAAAACTATAAACTAAAAGCCTGACTAAACAAGTATGGTTCTAGGTCCTTTTTAAAAACGTTCAGAGAATGGGAAACTCTAATTTCATTAGGAAGCACGTTCCAGGGTGCCGGGGCAACTCTAGAAAAGGCCCAATTTCAAGTGACCACCAAACGAGCTGGTGGCAACCTAAACTGGATCCCCCCCACAGATGATCTTGAGAGGCAGAGGAGTTGATGAAGATGAAGGCATTCTCTTAAATACTTCGGACCCAAGCCGTTAAGGGCTTTATAGGTAATGAGCAGCACTTTGTATTTCGCCCGGAAATTTATTGGCAGCCACAGTAGTTCTTTCAAAATGGGTGTAATATGATCTCATTTGGCAGCCCTGGAGACCAACCTGGCTGCTGCATTCTGTACTAACTGCAGTTTCCGAACTACATACAAAGGCAGCCCAACATACAGCACATTGCAGTAGTCAAGCCTGGATGTTACCAGCATATGCAACACTGTTTTATGGTTGTTTATCTCCAGAAATGGACATAGGTGACAAATCAGCCAAAGCTGATAGAAAGCACTCCTGGCCACTGCCTCAACATGAGAAATCAGAGAGAGGTTTGGGTCCCGAAGTACTCCCAGACTACGTACCTGTGCTTTCCGGGCGAGTGTGACCCCGTCAAGAACAGGCAGATCTAAATCACTTCTTAAGTCTCAACCTCCCACAATGAGTATCTCTGTCTTGCTTAGACCCTTTGCTTCACTTAAAGCCCCTTCTCCCTCCTTAATAGGACCCAGTGGAACCCCATAGTCTGGAGTCCCAAAAAACCTAAAGGCAGATCAGTGAAATGAACAAGAATTGGCTATATACTAACCAGCTTTTGTGTAAATGGAAGGCACTTTCATTCATGCAAGGGAGGGCCATTTTCACTGATCTCCTCATCTTTGGACAGTCTTCTATGCCACATCCTATCCTACTCTAGAGTGTCCCTTGACCCTCAAGAATGAATTTTCAGGGACCATGGAACTGCTGTGGGCAGAAGGAAGGGGTAGGGAAGCTCCCATGTAGGAATTTTCTTCCATGAGCTCTAGGATTAGGATACATCCCAATAGATCCTGGAGCAAAAAAAGTTCTATGGGTGGAATGATTGGAATGCACACATGACTGTGGGACTATAGCTACATGATATTAGTCATTTGCTGTCTGCTACAGCTCATCAGTATATTTTTTTCTAGTGATAAACAGAATTGTTTTAAGACAGTGGTTGGAAAGCAATAATATATGAAATTCTGTATAATTTTAATCACCTACTAAAAGGATTGCTTCTAAAATTTGGTTAATGCCTATGAAAGCACTAAAGTTAGAGAACTGTTCATACGAATTGAGCAAATGTCACCACCACACATACTCACACACTTCCACCCCTGGTTGTTTCTCTCCCAGTCATTTTCATTTCTAGTCTCAGAGCTTGGCTCCTTTACCCTGTACCATAGACGGCCTGACAGCTAGCTACAATTCGATAAGGGCAGGACAGCTATATTTAAATGTTATAATCTGAGAACTATATTTTGAACAATCAAATTTATTAATATATAATATTTAGGTAATCATATTTATCCTCCAGATTTACACAATATTTATGATGCTATATGTGTCCTTGAAATAGGGACAGCATCGTATGAAAAAGTGGCCTAGCTGCTGGAGTTCATAAATTTTGTTCAGCTTTGGATGAGTTCAAAGAATTGCCATGTAAGAAAAGCCTTACAGAGGGAATTTATCTGATTATGGCAGTAATAATTACCCAGCTGTTTATTGCAGATAGAGAAATAATTCATGTAGGCAATAGGCCGTGGTGGCAATGACACTCCACATTTAGTAAATATGCAAACTGTTCACTTCTAATTAACCAAGCTAGAGGATGCCCTTATTAAATGTATAAACTAAAAGTGCCTTCCTGACAAGTGATGAATTGTTACATTGCACAAACTCTTGCCACAGAATTATTGGAGTGAACTTGGGGCTTAACTTCATTAAGAGATCTTGTGGGATAGTTAAATGAGGATGGACAGCATAACAAGGCCAGCCTGACAGCCAATGATATGTTAGAGCTTAATGAAACTGCACCTTTTCCTTCTTTTCTACTTACTTTACAGTTAAGATCCCACTTTAGATAAAGTAGAAGACTGTGAAATCTGTTGCAATTGGGACTATATAAAATGGTGATACACACTGAGGCTTGGATTTTAACAGCAGAATCAATCTACAGAAGACACTAAAGTCTGTAAGTAATCTTAATAAAGGTTCTTCAGCAGTCAAAATGCCCCATAATTACTTTCCCTCTACTCTAGAAATGCTAGATTCATCCCTTCACTGCAGTGCATTGTTCAATTAAATACTGGTTTTAAAAAAGGTTAGTTGCCCAGTTTTTTTTTATCAAACAGATTCAAATTTGGCCAGTACTTTAAGCTGTGCCTGGAAATTAATGGGAAGCCAGTGCAGATGCTGGAACATGGCTTCAATGTGCTCTTATTCATGTACTCCTGTTACGCATCACCATCTTGGGCCCCACTGAACTTTCACACTGGAATACCACCAGAGCATAGATATTCTACATTTCAGCAACAGTTCTCAAAGCGGTTTACAAAGAAAAATAAATAATAAATAAATGCATGGCTTCCAAACAGACCTCAAGGGTAGCTGTACAAAGAGTATATTCCAGTAAACTATCCTCCAGGTGAAGGACTGAATGACAACAGTTACATCCTCATCAGATATAAAGCTGTCTTGGGAGTTGGTGAAAGGCAATTTGTGGCTAAGACACAATCTACTCCCCATAAGCACTTTGAGCTGGATAACTTGTAGGACCAAGTGAGATACTGCTCAATAACATGCTCCCCAACTCTCATCCATATAACTCAGTCCATTTCCTCTCCCATCCTAATCAATCATTCTCCCCCTCCCGCAGCTTCAATCCTTTGTTCTCATTGGAGGGTTGTGCCCCCCTCCATCCCAATGCTCTCCCTCTGCATTAAAGCTCCTAAAGAAATTGATATGGGATCTGGGACTTAAATGAGATCGTGAGGTGACTCTCACTATCAGTGGAAAGCAGGCTAAGGGAGCTTAGCCCATGGACCGTGGGAACTGAGCCCGGTTTCCCCAAAGTGGGTCACCCACTTACCTACCCCTCCCCTTAGCCCAGGTTAGTGCAGTGAGCGCTCCACTAACCCAGGTTTTGTGGTTGTGTATTGCCGTGCTGCAGCTCGACATCGCAGCAACACATAAGGAGACCCCCAGCCAGGAGGCTGCAAGCAGCCTCCCAGTCTCGGGGTTCTCTCCAGCACTCCAGGGTACGGTTCCTGATGCAGTCAACCAGGACACTAACCAGACCTTGACAGAAACCTTTACCCATCATAAAATGGAATATGCACTACTCCTCTCAGTTTCCCAAAATATTCCTGAATTGTCCCAAGGAGTTTATTCCCTTAAGCAGTCACTGAAAAGCAGTCACCACCTCAGACTGCAGGATCTTTATGGTCCATCTGATGTACACAGGAACATAGGAAGCTGCCCTATACTGAGTCAGACCATTGGTCTATCTAACTCAGTATTCTCTTCACAGACTGGCAGAGGCTTTTCCAAGGTTGCAGGCCTCTCCTAGACATCTAGATGGTGGATTTGCCATCAACAGCTCCCAACAGTTCACTGCATTGACTAACTGGTGGTTAGGGTATGGGGAAGAACATTGGTTGATCCCCATGCAGTAGAGTATTCTCTGGTTGTAAAGATTTTTGGCAATAACAGATTGTCTGGAGATATCAAGTTATGTTAAAAAAACAACAAATAAAGGTTTTATTGAAATAAATCAAAATAGGATAACCTGCACCCTGTACTAAAAGAAACTAGGCAGACAGACTAAATCAGTCTAAATGCTGAGCTAGAGACTCTTAGACACTGAGGTCATTCACACAATCAAAAACTGTGTTCTACCCAGGTTTGGGAACTGTGTGTTTTCCCAATTTTCAGTTGTGTGGAAGCAAGGTAGGAAAAAAAACCTGGGTAACTTCTCCTCCTATCTTGCTTCCACACAATCACTTCTACCCAGGTTTTCCTCTTACCTTGCTTCCACAGAACTGAAAGTTGGGAGCACACACAATTCCCAAACCCAGGTAGAACACAGTTTTTGATTGTGTGAATGACCTCACTGTGTCTGAGGCAACAATGAACTCACAGAACAAGCAAGAGAGTGAGAGTTATACCTGTATTTACCCAAATAGAAGATGACCCCCTTTCAAAAATGGCCAAAAAATAGGTATACTATTTTCCCCAAAGGAAGAGGGCCCTAAATTTAAGATGATCCCTCAATTTTGAATATCAAAGAACTTGGAAAAATCCTAGACTTAGATTCAGGTAAATACAGAATACAGCAGAGAGAAAGAGCCCTGAGAGTAACAATCTACCAATGAGAAATGACTCAAAGCTGAATTCAAAAATAGCAGAAGGAGATCAGCTGAGAGTCCCTTACTCGCTATCTTCACTCCTTTATGCCCCTAGTGGTCAAAAGGAGTCAGCACTGATGGGGCTGAGAACATTTGCACTTTGAAGCTTCACTGCCAACAAGGTATGGAAAGAAGAGATTATGAAAACAGAAATTAGTTAGAATGTTTCAAAATGTAGAAGAGTTCATAGGCTTGGACTGAGTTGGTGCTGAATGAAGGGGATAGGATGATTTGTCATAAGGGAATGCCAGCATGTTTAAGGCCATTCTACAATATTTGTGGGAAAGGTTATGTCAGGCTGCTCAGACTTCTGGAGAACTCATGCTTGTTCCCAACACAAACAAGGCAGGCTTTTCTTTTGCTTGACTGGAAAGTTTATCAAAGATTTGGCAAAGTAGTACAAAGTAAAAATTAGGATATTTTTAGAAGTCAATCTGCATGGTTAATTCCTTTGGATCTCTAAGGAACTCAGGCTCTTGTGTTAAAAGCAGGATAATTATTTTATTTATTACATTTATATCCAGCTCTTCCTCTGAGGAGCTCAGAGCGGTGAACATGGATATTTTTATCCTCACAACAACCCTGTGAGGTAGGTTAGGCTGAGAGATACATGACTGGCCCAGAGTCACCCAGTAAGCTTCATGGCTGAATGGGGATTTGAACTCAGGTCTTCCCGGTCCTAGTCCAGCACTCTAACCACTACGCTATTACTCACAAGGATAGCAGCTCCATGAGATATCCTAGATTTGAGAATGGACAGTGTTCAGTTTCTGACCAGGCTACTTCCTTAGAGATTAGGAAAGGGACAGAACTACACATTACTAATTCCCAAACTCACATTTAACAATGAATTGTGAACACAGGGGTGGGGGTAGGGATGGATTTACAGGGATAATCAATGGGTGGGAGTGTTCCCATGCCCACTGATTCTCCTCTCTAAATGCCTGCCCCTCTGACTGTCCCCCTTTCCACCATTGCTGGCTTATTTCCATCTTAGGAGTTTGGCTTTGGTGAAAAGGGGTAAGAAGAAACCTGCCAAAAGGGGTTGTAGGGGAGAATTTGCAGTTGCGGACATGATTAAGCAGGTTAAGCACCCCCTTCTGCCTGATTCTTCCTTGCAAGCGTCTTCACATTAGTGATATGAGGCAAAACACAGTTGGGAATCCCATGTTTGCTTCGTAACTTGTAGTGCAATCCAAAGAAGCTCCAGTGAGACTTATTTCAAATGAAGCTGAAAGCCATGAGCCATAGCAGGAGGTTTGTGGATAACAGGTTCTAATGAACTCAATCTATTCCTGAAATTAACTCATTTTCTCACTTGATTGCATCATACCTAATGTTGCAAACTATTAAGTAACAGTTAAAACCAACGAATAGCTAAGCAGTAAAAGTAGAAGAGCAACTGAGTACGCTGTAAGTTTCCCTATAGATCAGCTTTATAATGTTTTATTAATGCTGCCAATCTCTATCTCTGAGGCTAGTTTTTAATTTCATGATATCATTTTCTTGTTCATAACCCGGGGCAATTTTTGCATATGGGGCTATAGGTTGCAAGTCTACACGTCTAGCAAGTACATACTCAGCATTTAAATTAATCAAACCAATTTATCTTTGTAAAAGGCCCAGTCTCACTATGAAAACATAATCTTACATGTGTGTTACATAAATATAAGAACAACAACAAAAAATGCTAGCCAGAAACATACTAGCTTGCTGCTCTTCTGCGCTAGTTTAATACGAGTGGCATACAGTATATATCTAAGTGCTATTGTATTTCTATATTCATTTTTTATTGTTGGTGTTAACAATTTTAAAAAAACATGTGCAAATGGCATGATTGTAAATTTACTAATCCTACATAAAGGGTGAATCCTGGTTTGTACATTAACATGAACTAATATTTCTTCAACAGAGTATTCTTTTTCTAGAGTTGCTCAGAAAGGAAGAGTCTGCCAAGCAAGGCTACTCCTGTAACCTCAGCATTATAATGGGGGAAATCATATCTGGTGAGATTCTCACTTTTGTCAAACTCTTGAAAGAACAGAGGCCCTCTAATTGGTTTCCCCTTGGAAACCCTAAGGAAGTAGAGAGGCTCAAGGTACAGAAGAGAAACTGAAACAGAGGGTAGGAATAAATGGGCAGTTTTCACAAAGGATGGATGTAAGAAGTCGTGTTCTCCAGGGGTCTGTACTGAGAGAAGTGCTCTTTAACTTGTTCATAAATGATCTAGAAGTTGGAGTAAACAGCAAAGTGGCCAAATTTGTCGATGACATCAAACTATTTTGGGCAGTGCAATCCAAAACAGATTGTGAGGAGCTCCAAAAGGATCTCTCCAACCTGGAGGGGGGCGGGCAACAAAATGGCAAATGCAGTTCAGTGTAAGCAAGTGTAAAGTGATGCATATTGGGGCAAACCCCCCAAACTTCACATATAGTGAAGTTATAAGTGACTGACCAGGAGAGCGATCTTGGGGTTATGTGGTGGACGCCTCATTGAAAGTGTCAATTCAGTGTGTAACAGCTGTGAAAAGGGCCAATTCCATGTAGGGATCATTAGGAAGGGGATTGAAAACAAAAATGTTTATATTATAATGCCCTTATACAAATCTATGGTGTACTGCATATAGTTCTGGTCACCATTATCTTAAGAAGGACTTTGTAGAACTGGAAAAGGTGCAGAAGAAGGCAACCAAGATTATCAGGCGCCTGGAGCACCTTCCTTATAGAAAGCAAGGCCACAGATTATGGGGCTTTCTAGTTTGGAAAGGACTCTCTGCCATTTTTTTCAAAGCGATGGGTCAATTCCCTGATTTTTGGTGAATTTTTGAAATGTTTATTTAAAAATGGCTAAAAATGTCTTGTTTCAAGTCGGAACTTTACAAAACTCTGTTTGGTCAATGACTGTAAATAAAATTACATTACATTACAAAACCATCTGAAATGGAAGACTCTCCTTGGACCATCATTCCGCCAGCATGTGGAGGAATCCGCCCTTTGTCTTCATGAAAAGGGGCAACAGCATGCCCCTCCCCCCGCTTTTATATTTCCTGAATGGATGGACATACACTTATGAAACTGGCACACAAGAAGTCCACATTGGCAAGACTCTGTGTTATATTTTTCAAGGTTATGGGTAACGCCTCTGATTTTTTGGGAATTTTTAAGGGAGAGAAACCAATAAATAGGCAAAAGGGCTAAAACTGGCTTGTTTTAAGCCAGGACATTACAAAAGATTCTGGATCTGAAGCCCTTTCTAAGACCACCAATCAACCGCCATGTGGAGGAACAAGGACATTCCTTTGATTTTATATTAATTCTTGCTTTCCCCATTGCAGAAGGACACAGTCATTGTAAGTGAAAGTACTTTGCATTTTTCTGTTTTTGTGGTTAGAAATAATTTCTCACTCTCCCTTCAAATTGATTTTTCTTCGATTTCTCCATTCATCTTTATCAGGAAAAATTCTATTCCATTTTACTAATTCTGACATTCTGAAGTATTTCTGAAATTAATTTTGATGTTTCAGAATTAATTTTGACTTTACTGATTTAAAAAACAACATCAAAACACACCATGGGTTTGGATTTTACCAATTTCAGACAATTTCGGATAAAATCTGAATGTTTGAATCTGAATTTGCACAGGCCTATTATCTGGATCTAACAGTCCTTGCCTTAAGAAAATAAGAACAAGCCTGCTGGATCAGGCCCAAGGCCTATCTAGTTGATCATCCTGTTTTACACAGTGACCCACCAGATACCTCTGAGAAGCCCACTGGTAAGAGCTGTGGCACGCCTGTCTCTTGCTGTTGCTCCTCTGCAACTGGTATTCAGAGGCATCTTGCCTCTGAGGCTGGAGGTAGCCTATATACACCAGACAAGTAGCCTTTGATAGAGCTGTACTGCATGAATTTGTACAAACCCCTTTTAAAGCCATCCAAGCTAGGGGCCATGACCACATCCCGTGGCAGAGAATTCCATAAATTATGTGCTATGTGAAAAAGTACTTCCTTTTGTCAGTCCTAAATTTCTTGGCCTTCAGTTTCATGGGATGACCCCTAGTTCCAGTGTTGTGAAAGAGGAAGAAAAATGTATCTGTCTACTCTCTACTCCATTGTCAGGGAATCCTCAAGGCAAAGAACTCCTGGAAAGGGCTCTCCCCACCCAAGACTTGCAGGGATATCCCAGTCAGGCAGGGGAAGAAATATACACCAAAACACCCATATGGAGTCATTGTCACTGGCCCAAGCAGGAAGGTATGGTCTCACTGTCAAAATACAAAGAGGCCTTGCAGGATAGGGAGTGGCTCTTGCAAGATTTAATGACGGAATCTCACAAGACTTACCTCAGCCATCAGGTGCTATATAAGGGAGGACTGGCCAGTGATGAGGGGATAGTTCTAGAGGAGGGCTCGGAGTGGAAGGAGCCTTGGGACTCTGACTGAGCAGTGGGAGTAGCTAGGCTAGGGTGGGGCTGGTGAATGTAACAAGCCCTGTCCTGAAAAGCTCCCTCGGTGAGAAACTCTGAGGCCACTTCAACGTCTTTGCTCAGTGGAAAGCAGATGGCCATATTGAGAGTCTGACATCCATGCATAATTTTATACACCTCAGTCATGTCTCCCAGTAGTTGCCTCTTTTCCAAACTAAAATGCCCCAGAATCTGTAGCCTTGCCTCATAAGGAAGGTGCCCTGATCATCTTGGTTGCTCTTTTCTTCACCTTTTCCCATTCTACAATCTCCTTCTTTAGATATGGTGACCAGAACTGTATGCAGTATTCAAATGTGGTCGCACCACAGATTTGTATAAGGGCATTATAATATTAGCAGTTTTATTTTCAACCCCTTTCCTAATGTTTCCTCTCTCTCCTTCCCCTCTGAACTAGAGCCACAGATAGGCCATAATCACAGTCTTAGGCCTTCTATAAAGTAAAGTTATGCCATTAAGTCAGTGTGGACTCCTGGCAACCACAGAGCCATGTGGTTTTCTTTGGTAGAATACCGGAGGGATTTACCATTGCCATCTCCCATGCAGGATGAGGTGATGCCTTTCAGCATCTTCCTATATCGCTGCTGCCCAATATAGGTGTTTCCCATAGTCTGGGAAACACACCACCGGGGATTCGAAACGGCCTCTTGCTCACTAGGCAAGTTACTTCCCCACTGCACCATTAGGTGGTTAGGCCTCTATACTATTGCATTATTCCTAATCATATAGGAAATCTAGACTATTATCTTCTGCACAGATTCAAGAAGATAAATTTTGTTTTGTTGTATTTATATCAGTTCTGGACTCATTCCAGTGAATTCAACAGAATCATATCTGCATGCATACCAGTATAAACGAGATCATAATTTGGCACCACATGCTTAGACAGGGGGAAAGACTATTTTATATATTGGATAATGGAGGCAATTCTTTCTATAAAGAAATAATTTAATTAGCACCATAAACTATTCAGAAATATTAAAAAAAGAAATTTAAAGTTTTACCACCCAGTTCTTTTATCTTTACCTGACTATCTCATTATTCAAAGAAATAGCTTCCAGGTACTTCTTCAGTGCATAATAATTATGGATATATTTTCGGATGTAATAGCCTCGCCATCTTTTTTGAATCTAGAAGAGGGGAAAGCACATATATTTGCTTCAATGCCTTTTTGCAACAGAGAAAACGTTGTCAAATATTTATATGAAATATCTGGTCTATTTCCTGAGGGATGACACCACTTTAACATCAGGCATGCATATATTTACTTGCCTGCCCATTAATATGGTGGTACAAAAGGTAATATATTAATATAGTAACATGGGTCAAATAATGAAAAAAGAATATTTACAGTAGGCTACAGTAGGCTAAAGTGAGAATGAGCTGGAAATATTTTTGCATAATATTGTACATTAGACAGAGATCAATAATCATGTCAAAGTTATAAGCAAAGTTAATCACAGAACAATGTGTACCATGGCTCTCTGTCTGGAGTTAATGTTTAGCTTCTCTACACGTCAAACTTCACTACACTTTTTATCTTAAGAGCTGGGCTATATTCTGTCATAGAGAAAACAGGTCCCCTCTTCCTGGATTAAACACAAATTTTGAACGGTTCGGCCTCCTGCTGGAAAGGGGCCAAGACTTCCTCTTAACTGGTACTTGTTAATTTAACTAGTTTCAAACTCTGGTTACAAATACCGGTTAAATAGGGAAACTGACTAGTCTTAATTAAAATTAATGTCAGTGGCTGATATCTATCTATCGTTAAATTTTTATACTTCCTTTCATTAAAACAATCTCAAGGTGGTTTGCAAAACATTTAAAACAATGTAAGACAATAAAACAATTACCCAATAAAAATATTTGGAATGTAAATTGGAATGTAAAATGTAATTGGAATGTAAATTGGAATGTAAAAATACACATCTAATTAAAAGTTTATACAAACACAATAAGACCATAAAATACAAAGCAGCAACAACAAAAATAACTCATATAAAAGCCTGGGTAAAAAGCCAAAATTTCACTTGCTTTCTAAAGATTGTGATGGATAAGGAGTGGATGCCCACCGGGAGACCATTCCAAAGTCTAGGAGCAATAACTGAGAAGGCCTGCCCTGCATGCATGACAGCTGATCCTCCCTCATTGTCAGCATGAGGAACAGAGCCCCCTCCAATGACTTCGTCAAGCAGGCAGAAGCCCTTGGGAGCAGGCGATCCCTCAGGTATCTAGGGCCCAAAACATTTCCAGGCTTGATCACAGTTCTATTTATTTTTGAACATACTGTACACACAAAAGGTTGCATTATTAGTTACTGTGAAAAGAAATTAGTAAGTGAATGGTTTTCTTGGTAAATGTGCACAGAGCTGTGGCATTCAGAAAAAGCTCTAGAGAAGGAAAAGTGGAACAATGGCTAGGAAGAGATGTGGGATCATGCACTTCCTATTCTACCATAAGTATAACATTGACACAGGCTGCCATCCAGAACAGCCCTATGGTGGTGCAACAGTGCTGATGTCCAAGGCTCTGCCATCACGTGTGTCATGAAAATATGTCCCTGACAGTCACGTAACCCTGATTGACATACTTTTGTGATGCACAATGGGCTTCAGAGGGAAGGGGAGATAGTTAAAAATAACTCTTTCCCCCAGCGATGGTGCAGCCTTAGTCTAGATGTCAGCACTGTTGCACCAGCATAGTTGGTGTGAAATCCTGTCTCAAGTCCTCTATACCACCCCCCTTTCAGCAAACTGTTCAAACTCATTGTGTGTGAGAGTCATATGGGTGCAACTGTAGAAATCCTATATTCACTACAAAAACACACACACAAACCCACAAACCCAGCAATTTCTGAAGAAAGTGTGTAAGGATGTAAAAACAAACACACACACACACACACGATCAGTGTATAGAGCTGGATGGGGTTCTGCAGGGAGAGCGGGCTTGACCGCTCTCTTGGATTGGAAGAAGATATGTGTAGTTTTAAAGTTGGAGGAAGGAACATCAATAACATGGCTACACTGATGACACCACTCTGATAGCTGAGAATGCAGATGATCTGCAAGCTCTAGTAATGAAAGTCAAGTAGCACCGTGAAAAAAATGGGGCTACGACTAAATGTCAAGAAGACTAAACTAATGACAACGGGTACAGCAACCAGCCACAGAATTGATAATGGACATTGAAGTGGTGGATAGCTTCTGCCTTTTAGGATCGACCATCAACAATCAAGGATCCAGCAGTCAAGAAATATGCCGCAGACTAGCACTTGGTAGGGTTGCAATGAAAGCCTTGGAAAGGATATTTAGATGCCATGATGTGTCTACACCTACAAAGATTATAATCGTTAGGACCATGGTTTTCCTGTGACACTCTATGGATACGAAAGCTGAACTATGAAGTAGCAAGACAGAAAAAGCATTGATGCTTTTGAACTTTGGTGCTGGAGAAGACTTTTGAGGATACCATGGACAGCCAAGAAAACAAACAAATGGATCATAGAACAAATCAAACCAGAATTTTCACTTGAGGCACAAACGACTACAGACACATTATGCAAAAACCCAGCTCCCTCAAGAAGTACATAATGCTGGGAAAAGTTGAAGGAAAGAGAAGAAGAGGGTGACCAGCAGCAAGGTGGATGGACTCAATTATGACAGCAATGAATGCACCACTAGAGACCTTAAAGGCCAAGTTGAAGACAGATCATCCTGGAGAGAATCTATCTATGTGGTCGCCAAGAGTCGACACTGACTTGATGGCACTTAATCAATCAATCAATCATGTCTCCCCTGTTATGATTAACAATCATAATTGTTATGATTAACAATCATAAGCCATTGTTATGATGTATCTGATGTGTGACAAAGTCCTCAAGAGGTTAACTGAATCTCTAGTAGGCTGCCATATAAGGCTGATAATCTACAATAGCCATGATGGCTCACATGTTTTGCAGGCCTGGAATAAAGGCCAGTGATGGTGAGTGAGGCACTTCTAGATATAAGCTACTATATTATGACTGAGGGGGAAAGGGAATATCAAGGGGGACACGAGCAGTTTGAGCACCACTCGTGCCCCTGAGTGCATGTAAACACCCATGATGGGACTGCACAGCAGGGCAACAGTGCTCAGCAGTAAGGGCTCCATGCATAGAGTAACACGACGCTGTAGCAGAGTGTAACAAAGCACAAACTGAGGCTTTGTTAGGTTTATTGAATAAAACTACTAAGGTTTATTACATAACTATTACCAAATCATAAACAACAGTCCTACTACTGAGTGGAAGATCATACTAACAGGAAAATAACAGTATCAAGTGTCCAGAAAGAAATACAAACTGACCAATCAGTCTACAGAACTGATGACTGAACATTTTAAACTCGACCACAAGCCTATACACAGATATACATACATCAGTAACAAGAACAGAGACAATGTATGTGTGTGTGTGTGTGTGTGTGTGTGTGTATATATATATATATATATCCCAACGTTCCCCTTCTCATTGCCTTGTTCCTTAATTTATAAGCCCAATTGCCATCCTACAGCTTTTCTGTTTTCTGGTAACTTTACAAGTGTCCATGTCTTATTCTTATGAAGTGAAGTGAAGTAAATCTCTTCCTTAGCAGCCTGAGGAAAAAGTATCTACATAAGTTGGACTTATACGTAATTGGATATTCCTTTTATTTTATGCCAGTCTATGGATCCAGGCAGGTTCTCCTCTTTTTCCTCAAAGGAGAATCTTTTAGGTGGAATCTCTTTGTTAATCCTATTTGAACATCTCACCTCTAATTGTTGGTCAATCATACTTTCCTGATCAGATCTCTCCGCAAGATTAATATTGACGATTACTTCTTTATTTTGACATTGTAATTCAGTTTCTTTATCTTTCGGAAAAACTAAGTCACAATTAGAAATTGTATGGACACTTGATTTCTGTTTCTCATCAAAGTAAGCAACACTGCACAACTTGATAGTGTCTGTAGCAGGGTCGAGTATTCTATAATTTTTACTGCCCAATTTACATCCCACAAAAATTACTTCCTTGAGTCTACAATCCAATTTTCTTCTCTGCTCCTCAGGGATGTACGTGCATGCTTTACTGGGTTTTCTTCCATTCCACAATTCAAAAGGAGTTAAATCTTTGATTTTGGTAGATAATCTATTTTGTAGATAAGTTGCTGTCTTAATAGCTTCCCCCCATTACTTGTTTTTCAGTCCTGCGTCAAGTAGCATGCTTCTGCACATTTCAAGAAAAGACCTATTTTTCCTCTCAGATATTCCATTTTGTTCTGGAGTATAAGGAATGGTTCTTTCATCCTTAATTCCCTGTTCCTTTAAATACTGCTCAATGTCGTTTCTGCAATATTCACTGCCACTGTCAGCATGCAAAGTCATAGATTTCTTCCCAAATCTGTTAGTGACTCTACTCACATACTAAGTTTCATAAATATTCACTTTTGTCCTTCAGCAAATATATTATATACATAGCAAGAAAAATCATCAATAAAAGTCAGAAAACACAAATTTCTCCCTGGTGTCTTCACTGGGAAGGGACCACAAACAAGCCCAAGACTTCACTGTACTGAATTTCCTTGTTTGAAGAGTATGTATTTCTGATAGTATTCTCTTTAACACACTCAGTGCAACTGTTTTCAAACTTGCATGGCTTCATTTTTATATCTCTCGTCAACTGCTCCTCTTCCAGTTCAAAGATGCTGCAATGACCCATCCTATGATGCCATAAGGTTATGCAGTCCTTGTGTTCAGTCACTTGCTACATTTGCCAACTCTCTTCTACAACTCTCTTCTACATGAAGCTCTTCATCTTTTAACATAGCTTTAAGTAATAATTCTCCTTCTTTAAATACAAAATAATGATTTCTTCTAAAAAATAATTCTGCAGCTCCTTTTTGTAGCTGTTTTGACACTAAATAAACTATTCTGCAAACATGGCATCTGGAATGCATAATAGACATCTGGAATGCTTACTGTACTTCATTTATTTCACCTGCTCCAACATTACATTTTAGAACTGTGCCTTTTCCATCTGCAAAAATTGACTGACCATTTATCATATTAATGTCTGAGAAATCTTGAAAATCATTAAGGAAATGTGAAGTTGCTCCACTGTCTACAAATATCTTGTTTTTACTCTGGTTTGTATTAATTCTGCAAATAATTTCCCTTGCAGTACACACCTTTCTGTTATTCACCACCTCTTGCCACTATGCTGGTGCCCGCACTGGCCACTCCTGATTCACAGCTTTTCTTTACGTTCATTTTTATGTGCAGAAGTCTGTTTATTAAAAAATCCACTTTTCTGAGATTTATCCTTATCTTTCTTTGAAATTGCTTATCTGTTCTGCTAGGACATGTACTCTTTAAATGTGAAGTACTTCCACACACAAAATATTTGGACTGCTTCTTCCCTTTCTGTTTGTTCTCTCAGATCAAACTCCAAAAAACGTTCTTGTACAAAAATTAGTCACATTATTATTATTATTATATTTATATCCCGCTCTTCCTCCAAGGAGCCCAGAGCGGTGTACTACATACTTGAGTTTCTCTTTCACAACAACCCTGTGAAGTAAGTTAGGCTGAGAGAGAAGTGACTGGCCCAGAGTCACCCAGCTAGTTTCATGGCTAAATGGTTCTTTATTTATTCTTTATTATTTATTAAAATATTCTTTATTTGCAGGAAGTAAATACTTACGTAATGCTTAGGCAAAGTATTTAGCAAGAGCCCAGTTTGGGCTGGTTCAGGTAATCTTATCTCTTGCTCTTTTAATTCTTTCAACACTCCAAAGAAAGAGCCTATGTGCTCCTGTAACTTTTATCCTTCTTTGAATCTTTTGTTGCACAACTTTAGCATAAGAGAGACTTGACTGGTCACAATTTTCTGTTGAAAAACCTCCTTCAATCTCTTCCACATTTCTCTTGCATTTTTCTTATCTTCTATATGATATAGTATATCAATTTATCACTTACAGTTAAAGAGATATGTCCCATGTCCTGCATGTTCGTAGCATCCCATGCCTACTGCTCTCTTCCACTCTCTAATGGTCTCTATTCTTCTTCCAGTCCAAGACAGTCCAAGAATATTTAGCCACATCTTTACTTTAAATGACCAACTTCTATAGTTTGTATCACTCAGCATCTCTACAGCTGGCTGTATCTTTGTAGACCCGAAAGTAGCCATTTCTTGTTCATAAATGTCTTGTTGCCTATTTTATTATTTCCAGGACTCTGGGTCATAATCCCATGTAGTGGAGTGTAACAGAATGGGAACTGAGGCTTGTTAGGTTTATTGAACAAAGTTACTAAGCTTTATTACTTACCAAATAATAAACAACAATCCTAATCTGAGTGAAAGTTCATCCTAACAGGAAAATAAGCGTCCAGTAAGAAATGGAAGTAAACAAGCTGACTAATCAGCCTGCTGAACTGATGACTGACATGAACATTCTAAATTCTACCACAAGCCTATATACAGATATACATACAATACATCAATGGCAAGAACAAAGACAATGTATATACACATAAATCCAAACAGACACAACACCCATTATTTCCAATGGGCATCATGTCATGCAATTCTGTGCATACAGTCCCTGCCTCTGAGTGCTGCTGCCCTGTGGCACAGCCCCTTGGCAGGTGTTCTATCGCTAACCAGACACTCAGCCCTGCATGAGCTGCTGCTATGAGTAGAGGAAACTGTCCAGTCAGTAACTGTGCCCTTGTATAGTGCTCACATGCAGGCTGTGGCATACCCCCTGCCTCTCCTGCCATTTTCCAGCATCAAGCAATAAGGGTGGGATTTCTCCTTCCCCCTTGAATGCCACACAGCAACTGTGAGTGGTTCCATGAGTGATCCATGTCATCAACTTCCACTGACAAAAGGTAAACAGTGTGTGTATTTATGTTTTAAGAGACTGGTGTGTATATGTGTTTAATGCTATTACATACTAAATTTATCAGAGACTTTCGCATATCTGTATTATTCCAAATGGGGCGCACATTTTCACTACTGTTTTTCCTGATATATTCTTGATTTGATTTACCTTGTATGCCCCCTCTACCATCTATTCTTGATGCTGAAAAGTTCTAATCTTCTCAGTCTCCCCTTGTACAACAGATGTCCCCTATGCCTGATATTTTTTCTGGTACTTCCCAATATGTTACAAAAATCTGGTTTTTCCCCCTGAATATGTTACAAAATACAATACAGTATTTCAATTACTACACCTTATAATTCCAAGGTGATTATTTACACACTCCTACAGAAGATAAGTGTGTATGCCCTTCAAAGTAATTAGCAACTTTCAATGGTGATTGGTACCAAACAATTATTGTCATTGATCAGTACCAAACAGATAATTTTAAACAAAGTCATTGTGTGCTCAGCAGATTACAGCTTGTTAACGGGCAAGTTCTAAATGACCTCTTAAGCTAGTCAAATCAATGATGCATATTCCTCATTAAGTAACATCAAAATGTAAGTGGTCTTATAAATAATGTTTATTTTAAGCACTAAAACAAATGGCAAAACCTTGATATATCAAAAGCCATCTGCTCACACCAAGATTTTTTTTTAAATGGGGATTACCTTTGTTGTTGAAAATTCATAGCAACCCTTAAACCTGCCCAATGAAAAAGATTAATATATCACAACCCACTAATATAAAAATAAATCTGATATAAGGAAAATTATGCATTACAATAATTGCTTTCTTTATGTTTTTTCATGTTCCAAAGGTGAGAGTTCGACAGTAATGGGTCAGATATAATTAAGGGACAGCTTTAAAGAACATATTATGATTCAGAATTCATTACACTAACAACGGTGCTTTTAATTTCTGCCTGAACCCTATTCAAAAATGATTTCCCAAAGTTGAAGGAAAATCACATGTGTACATTAGAGCTGAGGTAAGCAGCTAAGGCCTCTAAGAGTCACATCAGGCCTACTAAAGTTTTTTGCACAAACAAAGCGTTTTTCCTCTTTCCCCTTGAAGCAATCAGCCTATGGAAAAGATGCAGCTAGGATTTTTCTGGAGTTAGACTGAATAACATCCAAGCATCATAGCACTAATTGTGATTCTTCTCCACCTTATATCAAATATACCAACATTAGGAAGATTATGCATTTCAGTGGTGGGAATGTTGGAGCTTGTATTGCTCTCTTTGCTTGGTACTAGAATGTTTAGAGGTTCTTCATACCCAGGCATCTATACATCCACTTCCACATCCACCAGTGCTGAGTGTCTCCAGCCCTCTGGCAAGCAGGACACTCATCAACACGTGGATCTCCTCCATAGAGGTCCCATTTTGAACGCTTTTTTTTTTAGAAGGTTAGAAACAGCAGGAATCATTTCTGAGCAGTAGGAGAGGGCTCCCACTGTTTTCTACCATCTCCATATCCCAGTGCAAATAACAGAAGATCTGCATCTCTCCTAAGACTGATGTCTGTGTGCCAGAAAAGGATTTGAAGGAAGATAAGGGATTAGTGGCAACCAGTGTTCTAACAAGGATTCCCAGATGTTGTTGACTACAACTCCCAGAATTCTCAGCCAAAGGCCATTGTAGCTGGGGATGCTGGGTTGTAGTGAACAACATCTGGGAATTGGTTAGAGGGAACACTGGTGGCGACCAGAAATAATGGCTGGCTAGTGAGCTAAGCCTAAATTTTGGGATCCCTGTCTATACTGCATACTGATTTGGCTTTATCCAGCTTTTATTCTCCATGTCTGTCTGCTGAGTCAGTCAGGTTTGACATGCAGGAGTTTGACATGCAGGAGTTTTCTGCAGGCAGAGAAAGGAGTACTCCTCTAATTTTCATCCTCTTCCTCCTTGGAATGGTTCTGTACTCTCATGGAAGGTGTACATGTGAAAGACAGGAAGATGGTGAAAGTGGGATGACATGCATGTGAGTTCTTCTTGTGGTTCATATAGACAAAAGCCTACCCAGTTGCACATGTGCACAACAGTTTTCTACTGCATATGTGACTTTTTGACAACATCCCATCAGGGAGTTGGGGCAGCATACTCTGGTCAGATTATCTATCTATTACATTTCTAGACTGGCCCATCCAAAGGCTCTAGGTGGTGCACAACTAGTTTACAGAACATAAAACAAACACCATTTAAAATGTACTGCTTAAAACAATATAAAAAGTGGTAGGCCGCATTGCCCCAAGCAGCTTGTCTACGTTCTCAGGCATCACAGAATCAAACTGATCCAATCTAATACTGCAAGAGGGATTGCTGGACACCACCTTAATAGATTCTGCAAAAACAGTGGAGTCCAAGTCACCCTGAATACAAGAGATCTGGTCCACAAAGAAACCATTGAAAGCATCATAGCAGAACAAAGTCTTCAGGGACTGGTTTGAAATAGCAGGAACCTGAATCAAATTCCTCACAACTGAGGACAGTTCTGCTGAACATGAACCTGCAGAAGCAATGCATGCAGACCAGAACTGGTTTTTTGCTGCATGCACTGCTTCCGCATAAAACTTCAAATGGGCTCTATGCTTTGTCCTGTCAATTTTGAGCCAAGTTCTCCTCCACTTGTGCTCCAGTTGCCTACCTTGCTGCTTCAGACCCCGCAACTCCTCTGAGGTTACCAAAGGGCCACTTTTAAAGCAGATCAGAAGGGATGCTTATTAAGCGATCGCGTATACTGCCCTGGTGAGTTCCCTATTCCAGGTTCCCACCAGGGAATCAACAGAATCACTGGCAGGACCAACATTAAAACCCTCCAAGGCTTTTTGGAATCCTACTGGGTCCAGCAGCCATTTCAGGCGGACCATCTTAATAGGTCCTCCACCCCTGCAGGGCTGCGCTGTGGCTGTGAAACCAAACTTAACCAGGTAGTGGTCCGTCCATGACAACGGGGAAACCACAGGATCCTCCACCCACAGAACACCTGCCTGATCTGAACAGAAGACCAAATTGAGTGTGTGGCCAACAACATGAGTTGGTCCTGAAACTAGTTGGGATAGGCCCATAGTTGTCATGGTTGCTATGAACTCCTGAGCCACACCAGTCAAGCCAGCCCCAAAGTAGATATTGAAGTCCCCCAGCACTAAAAGTCTGGGTGACTCTAACACCAACTCCAAGACTAGCTCCGTCTGCTCAGCTGCGAGTCAGTAGGGCAGCGGGGTGGACGGTACACCAACAGAATCCCCAATCTATCCCTAGTTCCCAGCCTCAGAAATACACACTCAATATAAGTCAGCCGACTCACAGGGGCCCTGCAAGGGAGATGGTATTCTTATGGACCACAGCCACTTCACTCACATATACATCCTCCCACTTCTCCTAGCCTGCTCCACAACAGAGTAGCTTGATGGAAGAAGCTGGGCCCAAATTGGGCCACTAGCCTCCCCCATCCAGGTCTCATTTATACAAGCCAGGTCGGCTCCCTCATCCATGATCAAGTCATGGATGATTTCAGTCTTATTCTGAACCAACCAACAGCTATTCGACTTGTTTGAGGAGAGGAGGGAGCAGATGACCTGACAACAATAATATTTTCTCCTTCTGTACTCCTTGAACAGATCAGCAGTGCAAACTTCAAAGATCTCATCAACACAGCACAAGTACACCCAGGCTGCTAGAAGAGGCTTTGTAGTGCCAGGAACCATGCATGCAGGACTCATGCAGCACTTCATCCAGCTATGGACAGATGGGGAGAAGCTTGCTGCTGTGCATGTATATCCCTAGCTGGAGGAGGGCAAAAATTAAATGTGTTTAATGTTTGGTCTGAGGTACATGACGTAGCAACCTAGCTGAAGCTCAGCAGGTCTGACCCCTGCTAACTGAGCAAAGAGGCACCTTTCAAAGTGGTAATTATCTTATACTTGGAGAGAACACCTGCCCCTATCCAATCCCAGAATACCATCCCACCAGCAGCAGTTGTCTTTCTAGATTGTGAGCGCTTTTGAGACAGGGATCCATCAATGTACCCTGCTTTAAGAACTTGTGTTGAAAAGTGGTATATAAAGTGGTATATAATACTTGGATATGGAGAAGGAGGTGGTGGTCGGTTTGATCCATGCCTGGATGGGAGGCTGCCTAGGAACACTAGGCATGCCATCATGGAAGAAAGGTGGCATATAAATAAATAATATTATCACCAGCTATAGCAAAGAGATAAGGAATTTTGAAAGAGATAAAGAATTTACACATCAATATCTTAAATCTAATGTTGAAATGCAACTTGGATTACTTAGTGTAACTTTAAATTTGTAACTATATACCATTTCCTCACTTTACCATTAGCATATCAATCAAGTTTATATTATTCTGGGTTGCTCATTTTATTAAAAGCAAATTCAGAGCACAATTGACTTTTCATTTGTTTAACAAGTGAAGAAATATTTACCCTGACAGCCATTTCATTGTAGAAATTCATCTTCATAATAAAATATGCTGTCTGTGAATCAAAGGGGGTGGGGGGAGAGATGGCATACATTTCAGTTACACAAAGACAGTACTCCTATTTTTACATATAAAAGATAAGAATCTTTATACATAATACATAATAAGAGTTCTAGGCTTAGAGAGAATAAAATCAAACTTTGTATTGAAAAGATAGGCTTCCTAATACATAATGCAGGCTTAACCAGAAAAATCTATGGTAGTCAAACTAGCAGCTAATGGAGATATATGATCATAAAATGCTCTCCGCTGAGTTTGATAATCAATGGTGCTCTACTGAGAGTAGAATAACAAAGCAGAAATATTCACAAGTGCTGGTGACACGTAGTATTGTATGATTTATTCACTGGGGTTCTTTTAACCAAAACTCACAGAAACATAAAAGGAATTCATATTTCAAGACGTCTGGTTTAATGAAAAATTCAAAGAAATGCTGTCTTCAGTCGAAATCGTTCAAGGATATGGATGCGGTGATGGAGCAAAATTGTGCCTTCCAACCATCTGTACTAAATGTTATGTACTTAGTTGCCTCCTGAGTAATCCTTGGGAATTTTGTTTCATTTAATATTCATTCTAACATCATAAAATCATAAATACAATGATAACATGTTACAGTGAATCCCCTGATATAGAAAACATTTCCTGGTTCCCTTCCAATAAAGAAGAATCCCGCTCTTAGTGAAAGAATCTCCTGTTAGAGCAAACACTCACTTGGCAGGATAGGTTATTTTAATGGATACATCACTTTACACTAAGCTTTCACATCTGTTCCGCCCTCTAATTACAAATGCAAAATGAACATAATTCACAACTGTATCATAAAAAGTAAAATAAGTACTTCCAAGGCAGAAGACGTCCTTTATTTAGCATAACATGCAGGCTTGAAGAGGGGGAGGTTTAACTACAAATCAAAGGGAAAAGTACTTTCCCCCTGATCTGCAGTTCCCTGCTCTTTTGCTCCTCCTCCCTGGCAAAGAGGAATTCACTGTAAAAGGGTTTCACTGTAATTAGTGTTATTTGAATTGCCTAGTCTGATCCAAAGCAAATTGTCTGTGGAGAGCAGCAGGACTGGATTATTTATCAACAGTCTGGGCAATTAAGAAACAGTTGGCTGCAATATGTTATTTACAAATGAACACAATGATGCTACTTCATTTTAAATTCGCTTTCTTCATTACATTAGGCGAGGCATAATTCCTTCAGTTTAATTAAAGGGGCTTTTAAAATGCTCACTTTAATATTATATTGCTTCCTTAATAATATAACCAGGAAGAATAACAGAGATGGGACAGGGTTGTTATTTGTTTTCTAAATGCAACACGAAAGAATTCTGATTTTTTTAAAGCTAGAAAAACCTCCTTTCCGACTCCCTAGAGCCACTGACAGGAGCAAAAGAACCTTCTTTTGACACAGGGAATCCTGAGCAAACCTTCTCTCCTCCTTCCAGGACAGAGACCCTACATGGCTTCTTCCTGTCTCTATTCACTACCTCAAAAGTTCTGAACTACCACATTTCAAACTGCCTGAGTAGGGAGTGGAGTGTTGTGGATCGGAGGTGGGCATTTCTGCAATTCACATGCTAATGCCTGAAAAGGTGTACAATACTGATGGGGGGGACCTTTTAAAAAAGAAATAAGAGAAAGTAAGAGTTGTTTTACAGCAGTTGAAGAGCCAACAGACTCCAATAATGCCCAGAACTGTCACCTAAGAACAGCCCTGCTGGATCAGGCCCAAGACCTATCTAGTCCAGCATCCTGTTTCACACAGTGGCCTACCTCTGCAGCTTTTAGCACCAGAATGCCAATAAGTGGACTTCCCTGCTGACATTGCTTCATCTCTATAAAGTTATATATCTTGATGTATTTGGAGCAAGAAAGGCAACACAAATTCCAAGGAAGTGGTTTGCATGGAGAGTAGGCTCCTGGCTGCACCCAGCCACTTGCCATCGTCAGCCTTGTAGTCTCCTGGAGTTCTTTGTGTTGCAGTTAATGGAAAAACAGCAGTAGGGCTTCTGCCTCAGGCAACTCCTAACTCTCCTCTGCTCCAGAAAAGGAGGAACAGCATGAATCCCCATTCACTTATTTCTCTGCCATGAAGGATGTTTAGCTTTCCAAAAATATTAGGCAAGAGTGTGGTGGAACAGGTAACCAATTCCTTGAAGAACCCTGTACCTCCCAACTTTGCCATATCAGTCAACTGTAAAAATTCAAGAAAAAATATTGTATAGTTGTGTAATATCAATAGAAAATTTTTGTTTCTTGGAGTCCTTCGAACAGGAGGTTTTATGGGATTAAAATGTTTAAAAATTTTCAGGTGCAACTATATCTAAGGTTGGTACTGTGAGCTGCCATTATTCAATCAGCAATACTCTTGTCCAGTTTAGATAGTGGAAAATATTTTTTTTTAAGCTTCACTGAGGCTAAGGACCTACCCTGTCAGTTCCCTAGACTGTGGTGAAAGCCTTCTTTCACCGTTTTTTTTTAAAGCAACAGACCCAGTAAGACAGTCATCAGTCTAGATACATAAGATGATCCAATCTGCTTTATTTGATTGTATTTTATTTCATTTCATTTTAATCCTGAACATTTATGCCCAGCCAAAATGTACATTTGAAAGCTTACAAAATTTTAACATTTTAAACATCTTATGTTAACATTTAACATGTTAACATTTTAAAGAACTACTAGGCCCAATAAAAGAGATTTCACCCACTTTATATCTGTATGCAGTGTTATCAAACACAACAATTTTCAGTTACAAATTGAGTTTTTACCTCCACCATTTTTCTGAATTTTTTTCTTCCTTGATAACCCCGCCACCATTTCTGGATAAAAACCATCATTTTGTTCAGAAACCTAAAACAAAATATCTTTATAAGAAAATAGTACCATGTGTGCATTAATTGCCTTTCTTTCATAATGGCAAAGTATCCATCAGTTTCATTGATTGGGGAGCAGCCAAGATAGCAATGGGATGGCATTGATGAACATTAGATTTTCATTATTCAGTTTCATTTTAACTGTTAACTTGTTTTAATTGTTTCTATCTTGTTGTAAACCGCCCTGAGCCATTTTGGAAGGGCAGTATATAAATCAAATAAATACATATATACATAATTTAGATTTTCTTATTTAGTGCTGGTAACTGCAGAATCTGAAAAGTCCACTCCCGTAACTTTTAGAGAAACTTGCATCCAAAATATGAGATGACAAGAGAACGAAAATCTTGATGGTTTCATTAGATTTTCGTACAACAAATGGCACCAACTGGAAGTTGAAACTATATTTCACTACTCAAGTGTTGCCTGGAGCATTTATCCCTTCCACAGAGAATTTAGATACGGAAGAGGTTGTAAAGAGTTAACTTTTTTTGTCTTAGTGCCAGCTTCTGACAATAACATGTTAGCAAAATTATAATAAAAACTGTAACTACCCTCTGCCACCTTATGTTTGTCCAAACACTGAGGCATGGAAAGTATTACCAACTGCACCCAGGCATAATACTACTTGGTAGCTGGAGTCCAATGAACAAAGGATAGATCTTAGACAGAGGAGACCTGTGCTGATAAAGTCACCATGGACTCTTGGGTAAGCTACTTTCTTTCAGCTTAATTTTATCATCTGTAAAATTAGAATAATAGTGATCTATTTCACAAGATTACTATAAAGAGAAGAGACACAGCTCAGTGGTAGAGCATGTGATTTGTATGCAGAAGGTTCCAGGTTCAACCGCTGGCATCTCCAGGTAGGGCTGGAAAAGATCCATGCCTGAAACCCTGGAGAACATCTTCCAGTTAATTTAGAGTACTGAAAGACCTGTGTGCCCTGAGTGAAAGGCAAGAAAGGAGGTGTCCAGGCCAGGGAGCTCTTGCCCTCAGCTCCTGAAAGACCATCAAGCAGCCTGAGACAAGACTGCTTTGTAAATCTTATGTAACTTGTTCATTTATTTGTAGTTAATCGCTTTGGGTGCCTTAGTCAAGGCAGAAAAGTGGTATAAAATGCAACAAATAAATAAACAGAATATTCCATTAGCAACTCAGTATTTTATTATTATTATATTATTATTTTACACAGTCAGACAGGTGTTATTGACTGGTTTGTTTTATCCAGACATCGAGTCCTTCCCAAGGACCTGGGATGCCAGAATTTTATTGTCAATGTTGTTGCTGTTGTTATAGATATCGGCACAGAATATAGGCTGTTCCCAGTAAAGCTGCTTTTTGTAATTGGCTGATGGTGATTTCTGTGGCCCCTATGGTGTTGAGGTGCTCTTTCAAAATAATTTCAAAAGTCCTTTTTCAAAATAAACTTAACCATCAAGGGAAAACTATTTGATTTACATACACAGATAAGTGCTTGATCTCAGGGGGCAGCATCCAGACTAAGATTCATATGAATGGAAGGCATTCTGCTTATGAAAGAGGAGGGAGGAATGATTTTAACTCACTGCTTTTCCTTCTTCAATCTCCTGTGCCCCCTGAAAAGATGTCTGTGAAGGCTAGGGACCCTTAGGAGCAGATGGGTGGGCACAGGGGGGCTGCTGAGGGAGGAGCGGGTCAGTGTAAATCAACCTTCCTTCCTTGCACAAATCTTAGTCTGGATTTTGCCTAGAGTATTTAAATTCGTTCCACCAGCTTATTATGCCTAATCATTTTTAAGAAAACAATTTTCCAAAAGAGTTGATGCAAGATCTATTAGTAAGCCTTTAAAAAATTTTAAAAAGGAGGATTTGTGTGTTAATTTGTGCAGAAAGCAAGATAGTAGTTTTCAAGCACAACCGAACAAGAAAGTTTCAATCACATCAGTTGACTTGGCAAAATGGTAAATAATTGAAAACACAGGTTAAAATATAGTAAGGCCGTCGTCCAGAGGTTATGCCAACAAATAAGTCCCACTGGCTGACATCCTGACTAACAAAATGCGCAGGTAAGGAGACACTGTGGGGATGCGCTAGGAGCCAGCATGCAACTACCCCAGTCTTCTAACTTGCATACTGTTGAGGCAGAGGACAAAAGACCCTCAGCAATGTGTTTTCAATCCTGCAGAGCACCAGTGATGTAATCACAAATTTAGAAGTGAATGCACTCCATGACAGCCGCCATAGCCACACCCACCCAGACAGCCACGCTCTATGGCCACATCTACCCACACCCCCACTTAGAATGATGTAATAATTTGGGGGTTTCTATTCCAAGAAGTCTAGAATAGTTTCTTAATTCTACAGAGCTTGAATCTCATGTGTTTATTCACCCAGAAAAGCAGTCTGGATTGTCCTTTTAACAGAAAACAGGAAGAATAGCAATAGAATCAGTTGTAGTCATCAACACTCAGTTATGTAACTGTAGTGATGTGAAGGATTTGAGGGAAGACTAGGCTTCCCTTAGAGAAACTGCTGGGAGGGTGGGACTTTCCTAATAAGGGGGAAATTCCAGAAAAATCAAAACAGAAGGACCAATCCAGAGGACTGTGGGAACTACACTCACAGCCACCAGAAGGAGAAGAGAAGGCTTTGTTCTTTTGTTTGTTCTGTCCCAAGAGTGCCCTGAGGGAACAGCTGGCTGGGAAGCTGCTGGGGAAATGGGAAGGCCACAGCCAGGAAACTGGAGACAGCAGGAAGATCCCTGCCTGTGAGTAATAAGATAGGGACCAGTTCAGTTAGATGCATGAGGGAAGCTATTTTCCTTTATTGTATTGCTTGAATCTGAGTTGCACGGTTAATGAAAACTCTCTTTGCCACTTTACACTCCCCACCACCACCATGAATCTTATATGGAGAGAGTAGTTTACCCCATATTAAAATAAAGTGGATGGTTGCAGCCTACTGTGAATCCCTTACAGTCAAGGATACACCCCAGTGAACTCCGCCCCCCGCCCCCCCCCATTAGGAGCTATGACAATAACAAACAATTGGAATAGCAAGAGCAGCAGATTATTTCAATTTAGAAGACAAAGGGCTTTGCATCCCTGCTGAGAACCTGGAGGGAGAAAGGTACCGATACTGTGTCCCTGCCTATTCCTGCAGCACAACACCACCGCAGAGTACTTCCAAAGCACGAGCAGCGCTGAGAAGTCTTAGCCTTCTGGCACAAATGCACACACATGGAAGAACTGGGTGAGTCATGTGTGGACTCCTGGCATGTCCTTGCAGAGCCACTTCGTATGCAGAGCTTCACTGGTCAGGATGTCACTACACGCAGTTTAAGGACCAGTAGTCACTTGGCCCTTCCCTCCAAGAACAGTGTCAATTTACAGCCATTCTACCTCACTAAAGCAGAGGAAGAGGTTGAAGAGGCAGGCCCTGTCCATCCAAGATGCTGAAGGATGAAGAAAGTTGCAGGGATTCAAATTCCATATGATTTTGTTTTGTAAACCATCTTGCACACTTTTTAAAAAACAAGGTGAAGTAAAATATATTCTAAATAAATAAATAATGGTTAATGAATAATGGATAATTACCTAAATAAAGAGCCACCTAATGGCGCAGCAGGGAAGTAACTTGCCTAGGGAGCAAGAGGCTGCTGGTTTGAATTCCCGCTGGTATGTTTCCCAGACTATGGGGAACACCTATAGCAGTGATATAGGAAGATGCTGAAAGGCATCATCTCATACTGCATGGGAGATGACAATGATAAACCCCTCCTGTATTCTACCAAAGAAAACCACAGGGCTCTGTGGTCGCCAGGAGTCAACACCAACTCGACAGCACAACTTTACTTTACTTTACATAAATCAATTGTGAGTAAAAATGTTTAGGATTACAAGGCAAAACAAGTTACCTGATATATGCCCGGACTTTGCATCCTCGAAACCAACTCTGAATTTTTACAGCAGCATAATGTTCTGTCTTTCGAAATTCATCTACACATCTGAAAATGCAAGAGATGACTTTCACAATTTACGTTTTGCTCCATTATGTTTAAGATCAGCACAATAAGAGTCATTCATTTCTTTGAATACGTTCACTATCCTTTACTGTATTAACCATATGCCCCACTCTTTCTCCAAGGAACTCAGAGTGACATTTTAGCCTCACAACTCAGTGAGGATGCCTGGTGATGTTTCCTAAAGATCATTGTGCGTAACACCAGATTGTCCCAATTTATTTATAAAATACAGGGATCGGGACCATAACCACAAAATAGCTGCAAAGTCCAGTGGGGAGAAGTCCCAATGCTTCTCTATAATCATTGTCATGCAGGATGTCTCCTGTACTTTACAGACCACTGTGCAAGATCATTCCAATCCATTTAGAAGAACAGGGCAATTGTTTGGGAATTAAGGCCATGAGGAAGGGAGCTGTAGGCAAGGTATCCCCACATTCTTTGGAAGAGTCTCTCTATATGTTCTGACAGCCAATCAGGACCTCCTAATTTTCAGGACCCCAAAACATACCAACAAATTAAATACTGCTATGCACTCCCCACTTCTGCTACCAATGAGAAGTTCCAGGTATGGTGGTACCAGGTTTAGTTTCCTTTGGACCTGAAAGCACTAAAGACTGGGTGTCTTTGTATGATTTGTTTTATTAAGAAATATACAAGCAGAGAATAAGTGGAGGTGGACAGGCATTCCTATAGGGCAGCAGATCCACACAGAGACCATGAACCACAAGGTGTTTCACCTTCATCCAACTCACAGCTCTCTTGGCTTGGCTTTGCCTGTTCCAACAGCCAGAGTCCTGTTTCTCAAGGTCAAAGTAAACATTACAGAGATTTCCCTGATTGTGAACCTCTGCAGTCCCCCATCCCCTTAAAGAAGTCAGGGCCCAAATTCAGACTGGGAGCACAGTGCGGGTGTGTGTGTGTGTGTGTGTGTGTGTGTGTGTGTGTGTGTGTGTGTGTGTGAAACCTTTGCCCCACCAATTAACTGATGTGAATGCCCCCACGCCACCAGCTGCTGTTTGCCCTGCTAGTAAATTAGCAAATGTTCCCTAACAAGGCAAAGAGCAGCTGTGGGGTAGGGCAGGGAAGAGCTTCCAGTCAGGACACTGGCACCACTCTTGGCCATTATCTGGATTTTCTCCAATCCCATGACTGCTTTCAGAGGTGGGGACAGGGGGGACCTGAGTTCCAGTGACCGAAGTCTGCCTAAGATGTAGTTTAGCCCTAAGCAGATCCTTTCAGAAGATCCTTTCAGAAGAACATCTCCAGAAGATCATCTGCCAAGCAGATCCTTTCAGAAGAACATCTCCAGAAGATCATCTCAAATCCTTCCGTTGTAGCTGAATTGCCAGTTCAGGAAACACCCCTAGCCGCTTTTTAGGGCACATTCCCATGATGATCCAGGCTGGCAGGAAAGCAGGAATCCTAGATCCAAGCAGCATGCATACTCCTGATTTTGTGTCATGAGAACCTGAAAATGTAGGGCTGGAAATCACACCCAGTGTCATTTTTCTATTTTCCATCCAGACTGACAATGATAGACCTTTCACAGAAATCACAGACAACAAATGTACGATAATACATTGATTGTTGTGGCCATTTACATGAGCAATATGTTCCTCTGATGCATAGGGAGGGAAGGGGGAAGTGAGAGAATAATTGCAAAAGCAAACTTTTGGCTATTTGTTGGAGGTCCAATGTGGCAATGTCCCAAATGTATCCTACAGTCATTTAGAAGATAAATAATTCAGCTGGCTTGACACTCAATAGCATCTGGTTGGACTGTTGGGGGAGCTCATACAGGCCACTGTATAAGCAAGTCATCACTGGTTTCCTATGGTCATTTGGTGAAAGAGTAGTTGTTCCTGTTGTTTGTTCATTTTGACAGCACCATCAATGTACATGGTGTTTCACAGAATTACATAAGTAAATAGACTCCCATTGGGCTGGTTCACATGATCTCCAGGCCACTATACACAATGAAGGCGGGACGCTCTGAGAACAAGCCTGCCCTGACGTTACTAAAGGTTGTCCTATCACATTATCAGGATGTCCTTTACTCATATGAGGGGGCAATTCAAATGATCATCTCCCTTGTGTGTGAGTGAATGGGCAATGGGATGTCCTACAATGACATCAGGGTGGACACATTCTTGGTGCATCCTAACCGTGATCACAGTCCTGCTCCCAACGGTTTCTGCCACTTGACGAGGTCATCAGAGGGGGCCCTGCTCTGTGTGGTGACAATGAGGGAGGCTCGCCTGTCATATACGTGGGACAGGGCCTTCTTATTCATTGCCCCCAGACTTTGGAATGCTCTCCCGGTGGGCCTCTGCTCCTCAGTCTCCATCATAGTTTTTAGAAAGCAAGTAAAATATTGGCCTTTTACCCAAGCTTTTAAATGAGTGTTTTGTTTGTTGCTGCTTTGTATCTTATGGTTATTTTTTTAATTAGATTTGTATTTTTATATTCCATTTAAATTCTTATTGTGTCGTTTTTATGGTTTTATATTGTTAAATGTTTTGTAAACCACCTTGGGATTATTTTAATAAAAAGCGGTATAAAAAGTTAACAATTAAGTAAATAAACAGAATAAATGAGAGTCGGTCCATTGCCATTCTGAAGTCTTGCCATTTATCAAGAATCAAAGCATTGCAATGGCTATTCAGTGTAGTTCATTTTTAAACATAACATTTTTAATGCATACTTCCTTCTTTTTAGATACCACTGGCTGGTCCTATTCCTGGTGTAAAAGCAGGGATGAGGAGGGTGCTGACCTCTACCTACTGCACAAAACTGATTTTGAGGAGCTACCAGCTGTGCTGGTATTAATGTTATTAATGAAGAGGCATTAATGTCTCCATCACTGGGGCAACGTCAGGGGCAGCCCAAGACTCAGGGGCACCTCCCCTCCACGTTGACCACCTGTACGCCTCCACCCACTGCTTTCATGGTGAACTACTTGTATTCTGCCAAAGAAAACCATTGGGCTCTGTGGGCACCAGGAGTCGAAATCGACTTGAGGCACACTTTACCTTTATAATGATGTTATTATAGCTCATCATGAAAACGGGGGGGGGGGGTTGAGGTGGAAAAGGAGGCAGTGGCCAGGAGGGAGGGTGGACAGATGAGTGGCTGGGCGTTTCCCATCACCCATCCGCCTGCCTGCCAGCCCTCATGCCCCCCTTGCTGCCGCCACTACCTGCCACTTTTGCAGCAGGTTATAATGGTGTTGCTGTGTCTCATGGCAATATCTTTATAACTTGTCACAAAAATGGGGGATGGAGGCAGAGGCAGGGGAGGGAAGGCAAGCAAGTGGGAATGGCCACCCACAAGACGTGCCCTCCTGTGGGGGCAAACGCAAGCTGGCCCTGGGTCACACACGACCCAAGTCATCGCTGCCCTGCTCACTGGGCATCCTTCACCTACTCACATTTCTCATAAGCAAGCAAGCCCTCCTTCCTGGCCGCCACCTCCACCCACTGCTTTAGCAGTGATCATAGTGATGTCATTATAGTGGAGGTGGGCATTCCCCCTTACTCACCCATCCCCACTCCTGGCAACCACTGCCTCCACCCGCCGTTTTTGCAGTAAGCTATTATGAAGTCATTATAGCTTGCTGCAAAAGCGGCGGGTGGAAGCTGCAGGAAGAAGGGAGGGTGGATGGGTGTTCCCCATAGGGATATAGGAAGCTGCCATATACTGAGTCAGACCATTGGTCTATCTAGCTCAGTATTGTCTACACAGACTGGCAACAACTTCCCCACAGTTGCAGGCAGGAATCTCTCTCAGCCCTATCTTGAAGAAGCCAAGGAGGGAACTTGAAACCTTCTGCTCTTCCCAGAGCGGCTCCATCCCCTGAGGGAAATATCTTACAGTGCTCACACTTCTCGTCTCCCATTCATATGCAACCAGGGTGGAACCTGCTTAGCTATGGGGACAAGTCATGCTTACTACCACAAGACCAGCTCTCCTCTCCAAACCAGCTCCCCTGCCACCTGCCTTCCTGCCCACTCTCCTTGCTGCCGCTGCCACCCACCACTCTTGCAGTGGTGGCATTGTCATGTTACGTTGCCACGTCACACGGTAACATCATTATAACTCACCAGAAAGTGGTGGGTGGAGGCAGAGACCACACTGGGGAAGGAGGGCAGGCGGGCAACAGGAGTGCTCATTTGCAAGGCACACAAGACACACATGGGGGAAGGGAGCAGGCTGGCCCTGAGTCACACATGACCCAAGCCACCACTGCTCCTGTCCACTTGGCACCCTAGGCAACTGCCTAGTTTGTCTAGTGGGCATGCTAGCCCTGGGCAGCTTGCACCTGTTGGAAGATGCAAGTCACCTCCATTCTCGGTACAACTCTCCACCTACACACATCTCATGATAAGGGAGTGGATGTGCTGCATTTTGGCAAAGCCACAAAGGTGGAAGCAGGAATTCTCAAAGCACCTAGCCCTATTCACACATTATGTTCAACACACACACATACAACAGTGTACAGATCTGTACACATATACAGTTATTCACACATTATGTTCAATGCACATACAAGTCCTGCTGTAGTAGCCATGTAACTATCATAGTTTGGACATATTATGCGAAGACCCAGCTCCCTTGAGAAGTCCATAATGCTGGGGAAAGTTTAAGGAAAGAGAAGAAGAGGACGACCAGCATCAAGGCGGATGGACTCGATTACGACATCCATGAATGCACCACTGAGAGACCTTAAAGACCAAGTTGAAGATAGATCATCCTGGAGAGAATCTATCTATGTAGTCGCTAAGAATCGACACCAACTTGACGGCAATCAGTCATCAATCAATCAGTAGCCATGTGCAGCAGGGCAAAGTGAGAGGAAGTCCCACCCTTGCCGTGTCACTCATCCGCATGCCCTGCCGCTCACACTTAGAGCGGGGCTTGTCTGAAGAGGGCAGAGCCCTATCTGTGATGGGATACCATTTTTTTAAAATTAGCATATGTACAGTCATTCACACTCAAAAAAGTTTCATGCATACAGATGTCTATACACATGAACTACATAATTGTTCTGCCATAAGGGCATCATGGTTTTAGAATGCATGCAAACTAGGGAGTTATGTTGTGATGTATTTTTATTTTTGAACACTGTGCACTATTGCTCTGTGGCTTGGCCACAAGCCTGTGTAGTTGTCTAGAGCCTTTAGTCTATATACCATTGAATTACTGAGGAATACTTGGTTATATAAACAGGAATTTATCTGGACAGCTTCCTCTTCCTCAGCCAATCCAGAGTAAGCAGCTCCACCCCTTGATCTTAGTTAACATCCCAGACTTATGGAGAGCAACATGATAGCTCTCTCTGAACTCTGGTTAGCAAAGCCACAGATTCTTTCACCAAGCAATCACCTTTCCACAATTCACAGCCTTCAAGAATTCATCTCCTGGACTCTTGATCTCTGAACTGCAACCCTCTCCAAGTGAAACTCCAAGAGTGAGACATCACTGCATGCCATGGATGTAAAAGTAAAGCTATGAAAACTCGTGGGAAGTTTGATTGTCTTGTGTGGCTTTTACGGCAATCTCAGGATTGGCAGAACTGTAATATCTGGATAGGGCAGTTGGGTCGTGGGAAAGGCGGTTTTCCCCCTAGGATCACGAAGCTCCACAGCAAAACAGAAGGGAAACACGGCGCTTTTCTTCCGTTGTGCTTCCGTGGGGTTTGCAGTGTGGCGATCCTTTGCCCCGCTGGATCCCCCACCCCGCCGCCAGGAAGCCCCTTGGCAGTGGGGGGACGCCCCCTCCTCCATGCCAGTGTGCCTCTGCTTCCCCTCTCATGCCCCAGCTCCAGCAAGCTCTATTGCCCTCCAAAGGGACCTGTCGCCCGCCCCGCTAATCGTCCCCCTCTATTGGGCATCTTGCCTCAGCAGTAAGGAGGGCTTGCTGCCCTGCTGCGATACGTGCGAACTCTCCCCTACTGGGAGGCAATTTGCCAGCCTCTATTCCTTCAAACACGTGAACCAGCCCCAAACCCACAGACCGGACATCGTCTCCGAGGGCGATCCAGAGTCCCCGCAAGGAGAGGGCAGCTGCCCGGGGGACCTGTTACCTGTTCCTATGGAAATACCCCTCCTTGAAGTCCCGCCGCCTTCCTTGAAGCCTGGCCAGGGTGGCCATCTTCCCCCGCCCTCCTCCCAGCCGGCTCCCATGGATGGTGTACACGCTGTCGCCATAGCAACTGGGCCATACCACACCATCAGAGGAGGGGGCCGGCGAGTTCCATGCCCCTCAGGCTGGAAGAAGAGCAGCGGTCGGAGGCTTAGGCCAGACAGGCTGCGGTGGGGGACCAGAATGCGTCCGAGGTCGAGGGGTTATTTATCCGAGAAGCGCCCCGTGAAGCTTCCCGGCCCTGCTGGCGGGAGGAAGTAATGGTCGGGCCCCGTTTCCTCCCCGCGCCGCGGCTGCTTCCGGGAGACCATCATGGGGGAGTGAGACGCCGCGCCGCAGGCGGAGAGTGGATGGCCCGGTGGACTGTCGCCCTCCCGAGTCTCTGCGAAGCGGCCCCCGTCTCCCCAGGGAGCGGCCGACGGGTACATGTTCCGGGCGGCTGAGCCCAGCCCGAGCAGACCTCCGGCCGCCAGAAAGAGCTGGTGAGAGGCCGGGAGGAGGCTGGGGGAGAGGAGGCTGGGGGTCTATGGGAGGGCATGAAAAAGAGGTGGGGGGCCTCTGGCCCCTCATGGAAGGTGGGGCGGCGGCGACTTGGAGCAGGCCCGAGGTCAAGCCCTTTGGCAAGAAACAGATCTGAAGCCAAAAGGGAGACGGCCCGGAGCGTGCAGTTGCCGGCCGAGTGGCGCGGACAAAGCCCGGCCCGGCCCGCTCTTGTGCTCTAAGCAGTCTCTGGAGCAGTGCAGAAAGCAGCAGGTGAAGCTGCAGGCAGCATGGGGATCTACCTTGTTATTTGCTACTACGGTCTGCACGTCAAGCTGCTGGCCAAGACACAGCTGCTTGGGGCTAGTTGGAAACTGGCAACCGTGCCTCTGAATCACCCCCCCCCCCCTTTTTTTTTTTTTAATCAAGGGTGACAAAGATTTGAATTTTTTTTTAATGGAATATTGTGAAGGAGACAGTGTAGCACACTCAATCCCAATGAGATGGGGATGAAAATAGGAAGGAAGGCCCCTAGGGGGAAGTGGGGAGAGGTGTGGAGCCCTTGGACTAACAGGAGGATGTTTATGGGAGGTGGACGTGTCCTTTGTGACTGGATATTGGTGGATTTTCCTGCATAACTGAGGTGATTCTTGGTATGTTGGGAATGGGGTCTTTCTAGGAGACTTGGCAGCACTGCTTCCATAGAAGTCTGAAACAGTGTTATTTGAACCCTCTACCTGGAAGACTCCCTTTCTTGTCTGCTGCTACTGAACATTATTATTATTATTAATTCAGTTTCTATACCGCCCTTCCAAAAATGGCTCAGGGTGGTTTACACAGAGAAATAATAAATAAATAAGATGGCTCCCTGTCCCCAAAGGGCTCACATTATAAAAAGAAACTTAAGACACACACCAGCAACAGTCACTGGAGGTACTGTGTTGGGGGTGGAGAGGGCCAGTTGCTCTCTCCCTGCTAAATAAAGAGAATCACTACGGTAAAAGGTGCCTCTTTGCCCAGTTAGCAGCTGAACATGTTGGATATGTGGGAGAATGCTCAGTAGTACCAACTGAAGCTGTTTGCCTTTCCTCAATTTCTGATTGTTTTAGATATTTTCACAACCTAGATAGAAGGGAGCTCTTGTCTGAAAGGAAGGTCAGGCAGAGACAAAGCAAAAGTTGGTGTGATGTGGAATAATTATATCATTATTGTTATGAATATTCCAGACTTGGTGAGTGCTACAGACCTGACAAGCAGTGGCTGCTCAGTGCCTTCTACAGTAGCCAGGGCCTTTACTTATTGAAATACATCCCTTCCCCTGGATGTGGGGGAGAAGGAGATCTGTATGATGATCATACAGTCACTAAATCTTGTTTACTTACCCTCCTATAAAAACTACTTACAAAATTTCAAAAGAAGTTACAGTATGAAAAATGGAAAAGAATAAAGCAATACAACCCAAACAAATATAAAAGCACAGAGCTGCCCTGAGCAGTAGTGTACTAAATGGGCAAAGAATAAATATTGTCAAGAAAGAGGATCATGTCATGTTTTCCTGTTTAAAAGATTTATATGCTTTCTTTCAAGACCAAGTCTTCACAAGGTGACTAACAACAATAGTTTAATTAGCCATTAATTGGAAATTCTTGTAAGCAAAATCGGGCTTTTGCAAACCAACAAAAGAGAGCCAGGTTTCATGTAGTCTCTGGTATATTGAACCAGAAATTAGGGGTTTAGGATTGTGGCAGCAGAGGTGGGGGAAGGAAGAAGGAGAAGCAGCAGAATATGGAGCTGAAAATGATAGCATGATATTTACTTGAAGAAGTACTGTGAACCCTAGTAATAACTGGTCCTCGCCCATATTTTGGGTTAACACTAGCCCCATCATCTCAGTCAGCTAGGTCGTATTGTGAAGATGGGTGTCCACTTGTACCTGTTGGAAGAGGATAATGAGGTCCCCATCTCTTCCAGCAGGCTGCCTCTCACACTTCATGAATGGAAGTGCAGGGCATAAGTATTGAAAATGGGGATGCCTTTCAGATAATCTGGTGGTTTGAAATTTATTTCCATTCTCCAAGTTCTCATGATATACCTGCCCTGCTCCACATAGCTATGGGGGAAAGCAAAGCTTCCATTACTACATTTCCACTACCACACAGAAATGGACACACAAGACTTGACTCAATGCATGGCCATTCTGTAACTGAGGTGGACTCTCACCATCTCTTGCCTGCATTTCTGAAACATCAGACCACAAAACCCTGCCTTGACATATCCGGCCTCTAAGGATGAGAAGGCTGCTGTACTTATTTGGAACTAATCCTCTCCTTCTGTAACTCCACTTCTACGAAACCTGAGAGTCAACAGTGTTGCCACCTAAAAAAAACCTTTAAAAGTGTCTGAGAGGACTTGTGGGCTGTCGGGTAACAGAGCTACCAATAAAGGCACAAAAAAGGTAAAAAGCCATCTTAGTAGCTGGAAGGATTGAGCAATTATATTGTTATGTCACACAGTGAGGTTTTTGCTGGAAGGGTGGCCTATAAATTTTAAAAATAAAACCATCCAATGGAGGGTAGTTGTTTGCTCTGTGCTATTTAAAGGCAAACTTGAAGGTACCTTTTCGTTAAATCTATAATAGCTATAGCAGTAGTTCTTGTTCCTATATCTACTTATATTGATAAACTCATTGATGTGTAATTGATACAATTATGGGACAGACACTGATATCTTGAGAGTTAGTAAAAAAAAATCCCCACTGGTATTACCACAAATCCTGTTGCATTGGTAACCTTATCTTTGCAGGCTACAAGCAATAAGTGCAAGGTATGCTGGGTGAAGGGTCCCATAGTGATGTTCAGGTGAAAACTAACAGAGGTGTGTCTTGTACCATCTGGTGCACTAGCACTTCAAATGGGATGAGATTTATATATTTCTGGAACAAGGTTGCATGCTAACTGGTTGCTATAGTGTCATCACACAATTCAGAAGCATAATCTAAAATCTCTGATCATGCAGTCCGCAGGCCCTGCAGAATCTACTTAGAAATATAAAGTAGTTATTTGTTCGGCACTCTCTCTCTTTCTTTTTCTCTGTACACATGCATAGACACTGAGAAGATCACAAGATGATGTGGGATACACTCATAAGCATGCATATTTGGAAGTTAAATCCCATATTGACCAAAGTTCTGAATTACTTCTGAATAAGCATCCGTTGGATTGGGTTGAGTAAACATACACATGACTGAATTCTCCATAAGCAAAGTCTAATAGTTAAATCGGCTGATAACTATTGGACCCTGTTTCTCTATAATAAATGGGCAGCAAATCTCGTTCTGTTCGGCTAGTAAAGTTATAAACTGAGAATCGAACACATTGTAGAGCTCGGGTTGTTAGAAGGCATAAATAGGGATTCTGTATAAGATCACCAGTATGGGCTTGGTGATTGATCTTGGTGAAGTATTATTATTGTTATTATTACATTTATATCCCGCTCTTCTTCCAACGAGCCCGGAGTGGTGTACTACATACTTGAGTTTCTCTTTCACAACAACCCTGTGAAGTAGGTTAGGCTGAGAGAGAAGTGACTGGCCCAGAGTCACCCAGCTAGTATCATGGCTGAATGGGGATTTGAACTCGGGTCTCCCCGGTCCTTGTCCAGCACTCTAACTACTACACCACGCTGGCATGAGATGCCAAGTACAACGTGGCATCTCATGGATTCTTGCATGTGTGATTAATCCCTGGATCCTGTAGGATGCCCACAGTAGGATGCCCACAGTAATAAATACAATAATGACATTATGCATTTATATTTCACCCCAGAAGTCAAATATGTTTCCTGTGATTTTTTTATATGTTAAAAAAACAGCCCTCAACTCAAATCTAGTAGTGGTTCAGTTTTAAGAGATTGTAAGTACAGAAGGAAGTAATGTTATTAAATTCAGAATTCATTTTAAACCAGCTTCCTTTTCAAAAGAAACACTGGCTGACATCTTGACTGACAAAGCACATGCATAAAGAGGGACTCTGGAGACACAACTAGGGCCTTCGCAAAACTTCCCAAGTCCCTCTGCATGTGTTCTCAGCTCTGTTGTGAGGAAAAGCAGTCTCACTCTGCGCTCTGGAAGCAAGAAAAGTGTTGCTTAGAGTTAGCAACATGCTTCCTTTCTTCCAGAGTACTCCAGAGTGGGGATGTTTCTCCGATATGTTCAATAGTGCATGCGCAGAGGGACTGGGGAAGTTGTGCATGGGCCCCAGTCATGTCCTGGCAGTCCCTCTTTATGTGTGCATTTTGTTAGGATGTCAGTCACTGCTTATAAATAAAATAAGCAAATCCGACATGCCTCTTAAAAATAATTAAATCAACTATTTTTATCCACCCTGGAATGGCCAGGCTTCAGTTCCACACACACAGACCCTTTAGATCCAGGAAGCTTAAGGGCACATGACTGGGTGCAACATTATAACTTTAAGCATCATTGCAATGCAGTTCTTGTATCTTCATGGGAAGAGAACTGGTAAGCATGAATTGTCCCCTTTGCTAAGCCCTGGTTTACATTTGAATGGGAGACTACATGTGAGCTCTGTAAAATATTCTCCTTAGGGGATGGGACTGCTCTTGGAAGAGCACCTAAATGCTTGCATGCATGCGGTTCCAAGATCCCTCCCTGGCATCTCCAGTTAGGGCTAAGACAAACTTCTGCCTGCGACCTTGGAGAAGTTGCTGCCAGTCTGTGTAGGCAATCCTGAGCTAGATCTAGATAGACGGAAGCTACCTGGGTAAAAGGCAGCTTCCTGTGTACATTATCTGGAAACAGTTCCCTGTAGTATGTAGAGGTCAGCATTTAGTTAACCTTATTGTTATAGATAAACGTAAAGGTCATTGTAGGCAAACTACAGTTATTTTAGCTTAATGTCTTCTGTGAAACAAGAAGTAGGTTTTATCACTAGCTGTGGGGCATTTCTGTAATTGTCTTTGCTGTGATGTAAAACACTCGAGGTGAGGATGTTTTTTAAAAAGCTTGAGAGACGTTTAGCAGGTATACCTCACACTGCCGTGAGGCTTAAATATTTTTGTTAGTAAAAATTTTGCCACTTGAATGTTGTTTATATAGGTGGTATTTTCCACTTGAAAAAGAAATATTCCATTTTCTGAAATATGGTGAGTTGTCTTTTATTGATAGTAGCTTAATACATCTGCTGAAAATAGACTAATACAGTGTTCTTCATTGTAAGGCCCGAGGGCCAGTGACAGCCCACATCAGCCTTAAGTGCGGCTGCCTGACTCATTGTTGATTGGGTCTGCGTGAAGCTTTGGCCAAAGCTGAATACTCTGCACAGTTCCCTTGGCACCATACAGAGATGACCACTCTTACAGTCCAGTGCTGCACTTTGCCCAGGTCCTATGGGGCTCCTTTAAGGGAAAGGGAGCCCTCTTGAGTCCCTGTACCATCTTGGAAGGAGTGCACAGAGTGCTGGGAACTGTAGCCCTCCCCAGTGCTTACCTTAAGAGCTCTGTAGGGGAAAGTGTGCCATCAAGACAGTGTCGGCTCCTGGCGCCCACAGAGCCCTGTGGTTGTCTTTGGTAGAATACAGGAGGGGTTTACCATTGCCATCTCCCGCACAATATGAGAGATGATCAGCATCTTCCTATATTGCTGCTGCCCGATATAGGTGTTTCCCATAGTCTGGGAAACATACCAGCAGGGATTTGAACCAGCAACCTCTGGCTTGCTAGTCAAGTCATTTCCCCACTGTGCCATTAGGTGGCTACAGAGCTCTTAAGAGAGAGGGTTTCCTCTCTCATACAGGGCCCTCCCAGCACTGAGAATAGTGTAGTACTGTATGGAGGTCAGCACAGTGGGTAATGGCTCTCACATTGAAGGGTTGTTTTGGTTTTTGCCAAAGTGGCTCCCACTTGAAAAATAGCGGAGATCATTGGACTAGTAGAAACAGTTTTCTCAATAGTCAAGTGCGTTTAGGGTATTCAAAAGCAATACAGTGGTCCCTCTACTTACGAAATTAATCCGTTCCGAATGCACATTTGTAAGTCGAAAAGTTCGTAAGTCGAAAAGCGGTTTCCCATAGGAATGCATTGGGAACGGATTAATGCGTTCCGGAGCCTAGAAAAAAGACCCAGACCCCCAGTAAGGCTTGCAAACTGCACAGGAACATTTCTTTTCAAGAATAAACAGGCAGTAAACAGGCAGGCAAGTCAAGGAAACCGCATGTAAAATTTGTAAGTCGAGGAAACCCCATCTAAAAATTTGTAAGTCGAAAAAACCGCATCTAAAACCGGATCTAAAACTGCCGTTTGTAACTCGAAAAATACTTATGTCGAGTAGTTCGTAAGTCGAGGGACCACTGTAATTATCATTTGAAAAGTTTTGTATTGCTACATACAGCTAAGGAAGGCTTATTCAGTTCCATTTTCTTCCTTGACCATTCCACTAAAATCATTTATTTTCAAAAACAGAAAAGTCTCAGTACTTTGTTTATGTTGATAGGCATTACAGCTCAAATCAGATGCCCTGCAGAATGATTACAGTAACTTTCTTTAACCATGTTACAGTAACTCTCTTTAATTTGAGATGACCAAGTAGATGATGATGATGATGATGATGATGATTGATAAATAATATAAATTAATAATGCTACTACTACTACTACTACTACTACTACTACTACTACTTGGGAGTGATGAGGGATCAAGGATGTGGGGAGGGTGTTGGGTCTGTGTGAGGAAACCTCAGGTCAGAGCCACAAAGATAAATAAGTGGGGGGGGGGTAAGCCAAGTGAGAAGTCATCTAGAATACCTAAAAGAACATGTGTTTGAAATCTTTTTTAAAAATAGTTATTCTAGGTTTTAAGGTACAGTGGGATAAAGCACAGTACAATCTCTTTATATAGATCAGCATTTAGTAGATTTTAGGCAGGGTGTCCCTTTTCATCCTGGCTTTGTAGAAGGCAGAAGCACTGTGAGATACTTGTGCTGCTTCTGCCTTTGGCAAAAGCCCCACACAGGATGAGCAAGGCCTGTGTCATGTCTTGGCATATTTAGGGGACTTGGAAAGGGTCAGGGTCTTGTTGCATCTCATGCAGGGGATTTGGAGAAGGCAGGAAGTGCTGCAAAGCCAGTGTTTAGACCAGGGCTGCTTAACTTTGGCCCTCCTGCAGATGTTGGCCTCCAACAATGGGAGGTTTATGGGAGTTGTAGTCCAAAAACAGCTGGGAGGCCTAAGTTGAGCAGGCCTGGTTTAGACAGACCCTTTCTTTCCCAACCTTTTTGCAGAGAAGTTACTGAGAACCATAAGGTTGGTTTACTGAGAGTGAAAGAGACTGTCGTCATTAATGACCTGACAAGGGGATTTGTGGAGCCCTGTTGATCACAAGTTGTATATTCAATTCTTTATTTTCAATAGTGTTTAAATTTATTTTTATTAAAGCTTGAAGGTGTTCAGATTTTGCCAAAGTTGGTTTTCAAACAAGAGAAATTAGGAGCTTTCTGGGATTGGAATGTCTAATGATAATCTTAAATGCTGATCATCAGTTTGTTTTCATGTAATTATTGTAATTGGAATTTCCCCTCCCTATTATAGGCATTTCAGCAAGACTATGGAGGAGCTCGTTCATGATCTGGTCTCAGCACTGGAGGAAAGTTCAGAGCAAGCACGAGGAGGCTTTGCAGATACAGGAGATCATTCTCGCAGTGTCTCTTGTCTTCTAAAACGCCAGGCCCGAAAACGAAGGGGACGAAAAAGGCGCTCCTTTAACACCCATCATCCATGGGAGACTGGACATTGTTTAAGTGAAGGCTCTGATTCTAGCCTTGAGGAACCAAACAAGGATTATAGAGAGAACCACACTAATAATAAGAAAGACCACAGTGACTCTGATGACCAACTGTTGGTTGCAAAACGCAGACCATCTTCAAATTTAAATAACCTTAGAGGCAAAAGGCCTCTATGGCATGAACCTGATCTAGCAGTTGATAATTTAGGAAATAGGACTCTGCGTAGAAGACGAAAAGTGAAACGCATGGCAATAGATCTACCTTCAGAAGTAACAAACACACTGACATTACCTCAGCAGCAGGATAACATTAAGGATCAGGAAATGGACAACGATCATAGGTCTTGCCAACATCAAGAGCTAGCAAAGAGCAAAGTTAAAAAAAGGAAACTAGCCACAAGTAGGCAAGGACCAGAAATTTTGGATGAAGGAGTGGTCATAGAGAATGACGAAATCAACCAGACAAGCAAAGATAAAATGGACTATGAAGAACAAAAGGGCTCGGATGAAAACATGAGTGACAGGTTACTTTTACATTTTCATTTAATTCCAGAGTTTATTTCCCTCCTGTTTTAATCATGTTTTTCATTTATGCACAACTGTTGTTTTTCCTGTATTTCAAAATCAAAGTGTAATAACATTTATGTAGCATTTAAAATTGTTTGGAGACTTCCTGTACTGTTCTAAATTAGAGCTCCTATTATCAAAATTCCAATTACAAAGGGGTTTTTTGGTCTACAAGGTATTTTTCTACTACGATGTAAATAACATTTGCATTTTATTTGAAAATAACTCTGTATTCTGAAGGTCATGCGCAGTGCAATCCTATGAACGTTTGTTTGCTCAGAAATAAATCATACAGAGTTGAATGGAATTTGCTTTCAAGTAAATGTGCATAGGATTGCAGTCATAGTAACTTCAGCCGTGTGTGTGTGTGTGTGTAATTACATGTCATGGTAGCATAAGTTGGGATGAAGAGAAAATAAGCGGTGAGCCCTTGAAGTTGCAGTAGTGGGGAATGAGTAAATAAAAGTTGCAGAATAAGTTATGCAAATTAATATAATGCACATTTGTGTACTTTATGTAACCTAATTCATCTTTTCTTATTGTAAAATTTTTTTGTATTTATTTTTGACACAAAGCACACACATGGCATAGCCCTCCCTTTCTCAAATACGGCATGAGATGAGAAATCAGGAAAACAGAATTTATGCAAGTAAATAAAATCAATGTGTAAATTAATTCAGATTTTGATTGCCACAATTGGCTTTAAGAGATATATCAGAATTCTAATTTCCACTCCACATTGGCAAGCAAGCTTTGGATTATTGTTGTTTCTGGAATCTGTCTTAGATACTGCACAGCAAGCCATCACCTAAGATGGATGTGGGCTCGTTGGCTCTGTGGCACTCAGCAGCCTGTCCGTGCCCCTCATGCAAATAGTGGGGAGGGGCTTAGTGAGAGCAAAATGTTGCATCACACAATTCTGCAAGGCGGGTGCAGCAGCAGCAACAGAGATGCAATGCATCTCTCCCACTGAGCCCTCCCTTGTCTGCCTGAGAAGCACAGACTGGCTGTAGGGGCCAGTGAGCCCGCATCTCTCTTGGGTGTGCAGCTTGCTGCATGCTATCTAAACCGCCCCTCTCCCATTCTGCTCTGTCCTCCTAATAAGCCCTAGTTCACTTCTGCATTTAGTGTTGTGCTGGGCCAAGTCAAAATAAGCGTTCGTGGCAGTCACATGGGTTTCAGCTCAGCCCATAGTTAAAAGTTATTTTATTGTTTCACTTTTCCCAAGCAAGTCATAAAGCAGCAAGGAGTCTATATTTTCAGGAATGTTTGTATTTGTTATAATTTCAGCAAGCTAGTGATTTGAGGATGGGGCAGAGGAGGTGGGTTTTAGTACTTTGGTCTTAAAAATGTAAAATAATAATTTGAGGAATAGTAAGTCAGAGAAGATGGTCAAAGGAGGTGGTTTAAAATTATTCCACGTTTTATGGTCACTGGCCCTCCTGTTGGAGTCAGAACTGCAGGACATTATTGGATCAGAAGTTTATAATTAATAGTTTATACTAATATTTTTGTTCCAAGTTTCCCTTTGAGTTTGTATATCTCTGTCCTCTGTTCTCTATTCACTCTCTTGATCAATTATGCATTTTAATTCTGTTTCTTCTCAGCTGGTATCATGACCTGCTCAACAGGCCTAGCTGTTTTGACACCTTCTGCTTATTCATGATATTTTTCCTACAATCATCTAGTTATTTATAAATGTTTACATTTATCCCTCCCTCCCTCTTTAATAAGTGGCACCAAGGAAGAGAACATCCAATGGCTGCTGAATACAATACTAAATACCAAATGACAATTAAAAATAATAATCCACAATTAAATATATCTGTTACAAGAAGTAAGGAAAGCTTTCCTAAAAGCCTGTACAGGGAGAGTCTGGCAGGCCTTGAAAGGGCAGGAGCTCTTGGATTTGATATCTGCCAAAATGAAAACCGTTTTTGGAAGTCTCCTAGATGTGAATTGAATATACTTGAAGTAGGGCTTCCTCAGACAACACTCAACAGGTGGTTGGTGAGCCTAAGAGCTGGGCCTCACGATTGGTGAGACCCGGTTTGGTGAGCTGAGCGGGGAGAGCGGGCTAAGCCCACTCTCCCCACAGACAATCACAGCAGGAGCCCTGGGTGGCTGGATTGGCCACCCACACAATTGCCGGCTCCGTGACGGAGCCAGTGGGGCTGATCGGCCCCCAGAAGCTCCAGCATGCCCTGCGTGAGCATGCAGGACATGCTGGTGAGACCCCCGGAGCCGGGAGGTGGCTTTTCGCCTCCCCTCCAGGGGTCTCCTCGTGAGTAGCTGCGGCTGTTCATGATTTTAAAAAACCGGGTTTGCGGAGCACTCGCTCTGCAAACCTGGTTTTAGGGGAGGGGTACTTGAGCAGGTTACCCGCTCTAGAACCAACGGGCTCGCAGCCGAGCCCGGTGGTTCTCACGATTGCAGAAAATCGGGCTAGCAGAGGCTAGCCTGGTTTTCCGCAATCGTGAGAATAGCCTCTAAGTGTAGAGAAACGCTTCTGAACATAGGCGGGAGTCAGACTGCTTAGGGCTTAATAGGTTAACACCAGCAACTTGAAATACATTCAGAAAGCTCGGAGTCAGTTTCACTGTTGCAGCATCAATGATATAATTCCACTATCTCACATTTAAGAAAAGGTGAGCTGCTGTGTTCTACATGAAATTAAGCTTTTGAACGTTCTTCAAGGGCAACCCCACATCATCTCAGTATTGGAAGATTGTAACGATTGCAGTGGTCAGTACTCGAAGACTGTAAAAGGTTATATTATTTTTTTATTTCCCGCTTTTATATACTGCTCCATGTAAATCTCAGGGCGGTTTATGACTTTAAACAAACAGCAGCTAAAACCTAAAAATCATGTAAAACAGATTAAAATTACCATAAATAAAACTTTAAAATCCTAAAACATCATAAACTAAAAGCCTCATGAAACAGGTGTGTCTTCAAAAGTCATTTTAAAAACAACCAGAGATGGGGAGATTCTAACTTCATTTGGGAGTGTGTTCCAGAGCCTCGGGGCAACCCTAGAGAAGGACAAGTTTTGGGTTGCCACCAAGCCAGTGGCAACCACAACCGGACCTCCCCCCATAATAGGTGACAGGATTCATGAAGAAGGCTCTCAAATACCCTGCGCCCAAGCCACTCAAGGGCTTTATAGGTATTATTTATTTATTTATTTATTTATTTATTTACATCTATATCTCGCTCTTCCTCCAAGGAGCCCAGAGCGGTATACTACATACTTAAGTTTCTCCTCACAACAACCCTGTGAAGTAGGTTAGGCTGAGAGATATGTGACTGGCCCAGAGTCACCCAGCTAGTATTATGGCTGAACGGGGATTTGAACTCGGGTTTCCTCGGTCCTAGTCCAGCACTCTAACCACGCACTTTGTATTTTGCCCGGAAACAAATTGGCAGCCAGTGTAGTTCTTTTAGAATAGGAGTGATGTGTATGATGGATGTATAATGGCTGCTAGATCCCTCTTCTCCAGATGTGTATGGACCTAGTAGTAAGCCAGATGAAGCTTACTTGCTTCTGGCCACAGCTGCCACCTGGTCTCTGACTGCAGTTCTGGACTGAGAATAATAATAGGAGCCAGTGTGGTGTAGTGGTTAGAGTGCTGGACTAGGACCGGGTAGACCTGAGTTCAAATCTCCATTCAGCCATGAAACTAGCTGGGTGACTCTGGGCCAGTCACTTCTCTCTCAACCTAACCTACTTCACAGGGTTGTTGTGCAAGAGAAGCTCAAGTATGTAGTACACCGCTCTGGGCTCCTTGGAGGAAGGGCGGGATATAAATGTAAAAATAATAAAATAATAATAATAACTCCTGAACTGCTCCCAAATCCTTCTCTTCCAACTTGAATCCATCCTCCTTGGTTGTGCACAACTGGACATAAGTGAAGCTATGCCATTGCTTTAAGCCACATTATAAACATTTCCCAAAACTTCATTTACATTATATTACATTATAATACATGGCAGAATTTCTTTTGCACCTTGTGCAGGGAAGGAACTCTAATAATCGGTGCAGAAATGTTATTACTTAAATCATGGGGGGATATGTATGTGTGATTTCAAGCTTTGGTTCTGTTCATATAAGGTTATTGCCACACTGATCTGAGGGAAGCTAACAGTGTTACAGATATATTTACCCTCTTGTGCAGGGTTTGTGACAAATCCCAGGTGCCAGGGAGCCATAATACCTAGAAATTTAACCATGGACCCTAGACCAGGATATCCTGAGAGAGAGTGTGTTATTTAATAAAATCTTTATTTGTCCCTTTTCCTCTTGAGTATGTTGCTTGTAAAGGGGATCAAGAGAAGCCCATTTCCTTCCCCACAACTCCAATTGTCCATCATTACATCTGGTAACTTTGTCAAGTGTCCATTGTTTGGCCCCTAAATTTTTGGGATGGCTTCTAGATCCAAAGAAACTTTCCATTTAATATTGTGAGATTTTTATTTTTAAAAAACAAGAAAAGTAATGCACCTTCTCTTCTGGAGCTTTCATGCAGTAGGGTTGGTTCTTCCCTGTAGATGCATATGAACTTAATAGGTTACATTTCAGGTTGGCTGAAAATATTTCAGTATTAGGGATAAAGATTCACAGCACATGTGAATAAATTGTATTTTAAAATAGACACTGTAGTCACATTCTAATACTTTGTACTAACCTCAGAGGAGCAATCACCCATGGTATGAAATACAAGCCCACCCTAAATAGCACCCTGATGTGCTTTTATTTCAAGGCTGCTTCATGCGTTACATGGCAGCAAAAGTTTGGATCCGCTATCTCCACTCCCTGATGCATGTAACTGTATAAGCCCACATTTGCATGCACTCACTGAGTTGTATCCAAAGAAAGTTACTCATGACTAAGTCCTATTGAAATTAATGGAACATATTTAGTCGCAACTAGGGCTAAAAATTTTGTAGGCTGTACATGAAAGTAATGTGTGACTGCATAAAGTAGTCCTCAGTTGAAAGTTACAAGAAAGTGAGTTATAACCTGTGTTCGCTCTTTCTCTCGCCGCCGCCACCCACCCACCCAGCATTATGATCATATTGATCATATTTTTCTTAGGGCGACATTTACTTTGATTTAATGGGTTACAGTTGTTGTTAACATTCGTTCTTCTATATAGTAGAATTGTAGTGGATTTGATGCCTGTACCTTCCAGGATATTTGCACATTCTAAGAAAAGTCATTCGGTCTCTAGACACTTTTATTTCATGTGCTGAAGAAAGGTTGAGAATGCTTTTGATTGAGATTGCCCCTCCCTTTATTGAGCAGTGGTGTTTGGGATCAAGCTGAATTGCAGAGCATAAGAAAGGAGCAGAGAGCATTTGATGGAAACAGATAATAAAATGCATCAATTGTGTCAGCACCTCATTGCAGTCACATCTGGCTTACTGTCAGGGTCCCATTAGATTCCTGTGGTTTTATGTATCAAAAATAATATGTTCTGCAGTTAATGGAACTGAAATATTTGCAGTTTTGGTTTTTTCTTTTTTCTTTTTAAATTATCTTATTTTCTTTTAGATTTTGGTCAGGCTTAAGTTTCATCTGAGTACAATCTTGTCTCTTATAAAATTTTACGACCGAGATATCAATTGCACTTTTGATCTGTTTCTTTCTCTTTGTTATTACAGCGAATCAAGTAGCCTGAGTAGTAGTGATGCTGGTTTATTTACCAATGATGAGGGAAGACAAGGTACTGAAAAGAGTGCTGTTTGTGTGTGTGTGTTCAGGTTAAGTTTTGTAAACATTGCTTGTTAATTCATAAGTGGTTGATTTATATTCTGGTTTAAAAAAAAATACCTTTACCGTTAAAAATTTGGGGATTTGTGTTTTCATTGGGTTTTTAAAAAAAAAGTCTTGTTTGGGGTTCAAGATTATAGTACAATCATCTATTGCCTAAATATATCTTTTGTGTACATTGTGCTACCATTTAATTCCAGATCTTTTGATTAGGTTCAAAATGTGTTTAATGAAGCCTGAAAAATTATGAAGTAAGCGTTTGGTGGTGGTATTTTTTTCAAGATTGATATAAAACATTATACAAACTACAGTAGTTTTAATTTTAATTGCTGAGCTGCAGTGCAACAACAGCAATAAACAGAATAAAGTATAAAGATCAAATGCCATATGACACTTTAATTCCTGTGTATTGGTGTTGGTACCTGACCACCTCTGCCCCACCACCCAGCACCATTTCATCTGCCAAAGTTAGTGCTATTGCAGTTTTGTTTTCTACACATAACCTCCTAGTGAGATCTGGAGAGGTCCATCTGCAGTTGCCACCGGCTTGTCTGGTGGCTACTCGGGGACAGGCTTTCTCCATTGCTGCCACGAGGCTTTGGAACACACTTCCTGCTGAAATAAGAGCCTCCCCATCTCATAAAGAGGCAGTCAAGAGGCATTTGTTCACCTAGGCTTTTAATTAGATATTGATTTAATTGTGTTTTTAATAGTTTTAACATTTTAAATTTTAACTAGCTGGCCCAGGCACAGAGCATCTGCGCCTCTAGTTCTCCTTCATTCTCGCCCCCCCCCTCGTTCTTCAGCCCTCCCCCTCCTCTTCCCTCATCCTTGGCCCCTCATCCTCAGCCCTCTTCCCTCCAATGTTCCCCCCCCCCTTGGCTGGCTGCTTTTTCCGGCCGGCCACCACTTTCTCCCCCCGCCCAGCCGTCACCACTTTATCTCTCCCCCCCACCAGTTTTGCTTTCTCCCTCTGCCACCGCTTCCACTTTTTCTCCTCCAGCACCCTGCCGCCGCTCTTGCTTTCTCTCTCCCCCACCCACTGCCGCTTTCACTTTCTCCCCCGCCCCGCCTGCCTGTTCACTGGCCTGTCCATTGGCCTTATGTTCTCTGCCACCGTTGTTTACCTCTCCCCCTCCACTTGCTCACGAACTCTCGCAAGAGCTGCCACACGTGGGATTAGCGACGGGTATGTCTAACAGAATTATAGAGAGAGAGAAGATGGCTGAAATGTTTTAATCTTTTTATCAGTTGTTTTAATTGTTTTGTTGTAAACAGCCCAAAGACTTGCATTTTGGGCGGTATACAAATGTGTTAAATAAATAAAAAAATAGTGTGGTTCCCCTACTAACTGAGCAAAGAGGCACCTTTTTAAAGTGGAGATTTTCTTTATTGAGCAGGGGGAGAGCAACTCGTCCTATCCAACCCCTGCACAGCATCCCTCCACTGGCTGTTGCTGGTGTCTAGATTATGTTTCTTTTTAGAGTGTGAGCCCTTTGGGGACAAGGATCCATCTTCAATGTAAACGGCTTTGGGAACTTTTGTTGAAAAGTGGTATATAAATATTTGTAGTAGTATTAGTAGGTTATGTTGATCAAATGATAGGTCAACCGTCAAGTATTTAGAGCATACATTTGGTACAGCTGTGACACAGTGAGATCCTAGTTGCGAAAAAGCAAGTTAATGTTCTGAAACAATGGAATTCTAAACGATTGTAATCAGTTTGCAAGCTCAGTGGGAGCTATGGGAGGAGAGCTGGTCTTGTGGTAACAAGCATGAATTGTCTCCTTTGCCAAGGTCCATCCTGGTTTTCATTTGAATGGGAGACTACATGTGTGAGCACTATAAGATATTCCCCTTAGGGGATGGGGCCACACTGGGAAAAGCAGAAGATTCAAAGTTCAGTCCCTGGCATCTCCAGATAGGGCTGAGAGAGACTCCTGCTTTTAACCTTGGAGATGCTGCGACTAGTCTGTGTAGTCAATACTGATCTAGATGGACCAATGCCCTGACTCAGTATAAGGCAGCTTCCTATGTTCTTACATTCCAGTGGTCATTCAGAGGATCCTAGGTTCTATCCCTGGCAAAGATCCCTGAGAGGGTACAAACTAGGAACTGCTCAGTAGATGACTTATCTGCCTAGCTTGTTTGACTTGAAAACTGAAGAGCAGGAACAAACAGAAGAGCGGGAACAAACACTTTTTTAATATTTATACACACACACCTATCTATCTATCTATCTATCTAAATTTCTTTTTTTTTAAAGAAGCAAGCCCTACATTTTGTGCCAACAAAAAATGATGCTAATAAATCACATTTTGGCCAATCAAGATTTAATTATTCAGATTTTGGCACCGTTTCTTAATAATGCATATTAAACCTTGGGTTACCAGAACTTGCACACTATGTTTTATGTGGAAGAAAATATGAAGCTGGGAAGATTCCTGCCAGTATAGCCTCAGATGATAGGGAGGGGGTAGCCGTGCCCCTGAACCTACTTGTTCCATGCAGCAGAGCCTTGGGGAAAACCTTTCCTGGCCAGGCATCTCTCTACCTTTATATGCAGCCTCTCATCCTGCAAATGCCTCTTACCACTGTCCAAAGTATGACATGACTTCCAGGACAGCACAAGACAACATCTCTGCTGTCAAAATGACTGGGGTCATCGCTTTCCCCCTCACTTGTGTCCCCAGGGTGACATGTCTCAATCAGTCAGGCAGCTGAATCACTCTTCTCACTGAGCTTCAGGCCTGTGATGTCAGCCCTGATGTCACCTGCCCCATTTGCCAGTCCACTACTGCAGCGATTGGCCCTGTACAAATTTGTTCTTGGGTGCTAAAACAAGAGTGAATTGTGTAGACTTCTGTAACCATTTAAAATGTTGATTTGGTGATGTGCAATTTATTTTACTTAGAAACTAAAAATGTATAAGAGCCATTAACATATTCTTGGATTTTCATTTCCTGTGGTACTGTCATGTTTCATTTAAAATCAACTTTTTCAAAACTTATTTCTTAATGAACTTAATCAGATTAATTTTATTTGGTCACATCTGTTCATGATTGTTTCTCCCTTTTATATACCATACAAATCATGAAATTAAACTAATTATATACTATTATCAGCTGCAAAGAACGGGTTTCACAGTTTTATACCTTTTAATTCCCTGTAGGAGATTAAGGCTTGTTTTTTTTGTTAGTGTTGAAACAGCAGCAACCTAAATGAATTTCCCTGCCATTATCACCAAAGGCTTAGCCAGTTTATTATTTTGCACATTTCTAAATTGGTTGCAAAACACTAGCTTTTATGTCCTTGTTGATGGCGACACCTGTTGCAATAGCAAAAACCACATTTCAAGCAGAGCTGCATTTGAGGAGCAACTATAGCATAGCACTAACGGGGAAAGCATTCTGATTATTATATTTGGATAATAAAGCTCAGTCTCACTTTCTTTTTTAATATGAGGTGTTTGTTATCACAGGTGATGATGAGCAGAGTGACTGGTTTCATGAAAGTGAATCTGGAGGTGCCTGTGGGATCACTGGGATCATTCCCTGGTGGGAAAAGGAAGACTCGGCAGAACTGGAGAAAGAGTTGCCTGATCCAGTCTTTGAAAGTATCTTAACCGGCAGTTTCCCTCTTATGTCCCATTCAGGCAAGAGAGGTCAGCAACATTTAAAAAGCAGAATAATATATTTTGGCACTGTCAATCCCTTTGCAGGTGCTACAGAATTGTTAATAGAAATCTGCAGTAAGAAAATCTTCCTGTCCATCTTTTATTCAGCTGTAAAGCTTAAAACATTCTCTAGTATATGATGAAATCATAATCCTTTTCTGTAGTTGTTACATATCCTTGATTTCGGTGGGGTTTTATGTGCATGCAACTGTGTCCTTTGTTGTAGTCAGAGCTGACTTCCTGACTAACGAAGCACTAGTACTTCATGAGATGTTTTGGTGCTGCAGACGATATTGACTAACTCAGCACTGGCACTTCCACGGAGGGCGGCGAATTTCAACAACCTTCCCTTCCCCTGAAGCGTTTTGTGCTACCCAAAAATATTTCCTGAAGATTCTGTAACTCTCAGGGATATATTTGGGTAACACAGAGTACTTCTGGGGGAAGAGGAGATCTTTGAAATGCCCCCCCCCCAACAGATACCAGCGCTGTGTTAGTATGGAACTCATTCACCTCACCAGTGCATCTCACAAAGCTAGCTAAATCATTAGTTAGGATGTCAGCCAAAATTTTCAAGTTCAGAATTTTTTTCAAATTATCTTTGTTTTTACTACTAGTCCTTTCTCACAAAGTCTTAATTCTTTAGGTCTCACATTTTACCATGACGACCAGTTTCCACAAGAGGATTATGATTAGGGGATATATCTCCTTTCCCCCCTCACTGAGTGTAAATTGGGACAATTTACCAAAATATAATCCCTGCTAAATGGGCAAAGAAACACCCTTTAAAGTGATGGTTCTTTTACATTAACAAGAGAAGAGCAATTGTCCCTATTCAATCTCAGCACAGTGGCTGACATCCTAACTAATGGAGTGGATACATGCCAGAAAGACACACCTTATCTGTGGAGAGCTTTCTTAGCTGCACAATACATGGATGCGGGGAGGGGAATTTCTCTGATCCCTGCTTCCCCTAGAGGTACCCTGTGCCACCCGAAAATATATTTCTGATGACTGTGCACCTAGTGAATTGGAGCTAGTTCCAAAGTAGCATTATTTGAAAAGTTATTCTCATTGCTTTTCAGAAATGATAGTCTGTGCCTGATATGCAGCATGTAGAAGTGAAATTGATAGGCAGCATTTCAGGGCAGATTTGGTCCATTTCATTTTCAGATAATACAACTTCATTTGCATAGTAAAATCACTTCATATGCCAGTATAACTAGTAGCTGGTGCCAGTATCATTATGTGTGGTTTAAAATTCCAGTGAGTTGCTCCCCATACAGTTCTATACAACATAGTTTGTATTTGGCATTTGTTCTTGCAGTCATATACTCTAGAGCAGGGCTGCTCAACTTTGGCCCTCCTGCAGATGTTGGCCTATATCTCCCATCATCCTCAATTACTGGCCACTGTGGCTGGGGATGCTGGGAGCTGTAGTACAAAAACACCTGGAGGGCCAAAGTTGAGCAGCCCTGCTCTAGAGAGTTGTTCAAGGAAATAATAAACTACTCTTATATTTTATATCTCAGGCCTAGTTACTGTGATTTTATTCAACACTGTATATGCATAAGGGGTGGCAAAATGAAACCAACAAAAAGGTTAGAAAAATAAGATGAGGAGAGAGTCTTTGTTTCTGAAATTGATCCTTTATTATTTGAATCTCTAAGTATTGTGTATTTAAGTTGTGCTGTATTTTCTACTTGTAGATTTCCAAAAAAGATTTAGTCATCTTCATGGAATGCCAGCAAGGAGCATCAAAAAAGCTGTAGGAAACCAAACTGCAATGGTAGGCTACTTCTTATTATGTACGTTGAACTGTATTCCCATAAAATTGCAGCATCTTCAAAATTCTACAATTTGTACATAACTGAAAATAATTCTCTTCCAAGGTGCAAATCAAAACTGGTCAGACTCTTCTGGTGTTCTAATACTTGGTTCTCCTTTCAGAACTGTATCAATTCATTGCACACAATATGAATGTTCTTTCTGAAGGTCAAATTGACAGCAATAAGTATAGTTGAGAGAAGCTATATGTATTAAAGTGATGTACTTATATCTTTAATTCAGGTAATGCTTCCTTACATCCTCTAGCCCAAAGTCATTTTTGTTGCTGAGGTTAAAATGTGTTTAAAGACAATAGTTCCCCTTCCGTGGTTATGATACTGGTTCTATAGATGAATTAAAATCCATCTGGTTTCTTTTTGCACCATTATTAATAAAATATCTCTGTTGTGCTATTAGCAGATGATAAAGAAGGTAGAAAACCCACAAGAACTACTAAATGGAAAGCTACAGTAAACTGGGAAAGGGGAGAACAGGGAGAAGAAAGTAGGGTGCGTTAAAATAAAGCATGTAAACATGTAGATGGTTCTTTGTTTTCAAAATTAGAGTAGGGAAAGATGTCGCATTGATCCTGGGATCTGAGAATTTTTCTCATGCTATAGTAGGCATAACATAAGCCAAAAACAAATATCTAACTTATCAAGTTCATTTGAAACTATAGGTTATAGCTAAAATCTGATATCTGGGATTTCTGCTAATTTAAATATTATAGGATTGTGAACAAAGACTGTGGAAAACATTTTGGGTAACAGAGGAAGATTTTAGAATTCCTTTGTTCAGAAACAGGCAGTTCTGAGTTGAATAATATACTTTAAAACCTTGGCCTGTGAACTTTGCCTTTAGTGGTCATGAATCAGATGAATAGTATCTGGCTGCTGGTTTCAGATCTCCCTATTTTTATTTTTGGTTCACTGCTTGCTTGAGCATATCTGGGATTTGTAGCCCATTTTCTAGGCTTATTGCAATTTCACTCTGGTATTTTATAGAAGCTATTACAACTGATAGGTTAACTTCATGGTATTGATGATACATGACTTAACCATACTAAAAACTGCATTCCCCCTCTAAATTGTAAAAAGGTGATTAAGTTTCAATTGATGGAGATATACTGTATCTGTGTATACATATAACAGGAGTCAAAAGTTGTTTTTGATACAGTGTTTCAATAGCTGAAACCCTCTCTTCTGTCCACAAAATACACAGTGGATGTTATAACATTGTGTGATATAGATACATAGTTTGTAGTGGTAGATAATTCCTAGAAAGCAAGATATATTTGTATCGTCAAATGCTACAGAAAGCACTAGCCCTTCTGTCAAAATATTTACTACCAATTCAGTTTGTGAACATATATTTTTGAGAAGGTGGTATGCTTCTGTGATTCTTTCGATACCTTGGTAGGGAAAAATATTTACTTGGCTAATTTTCTTCATTCCAAATACATGCTGGTAGAGGAAAACAAATCAAATATCTCACTCTGACTCTCCCCATATAAACGGCAGTTTGGTTGGTGTTTTAGGTGTTTAGGCTGCTGTGAATGCCACAGTTTTATAGGCAAGATGAAGAGAATGTATCTGTATTATTGCGCAATAGTACACTTCAGTCCTGGCTACCATGCATAATTTCCTGCTTTATATGCAGCTTGGCAATTCTCTCTCTCTCTCTCTCTCTCTCTCTCTCTCTCTCTCTCTCTCTCTCTCTCTCACACACACACACACACACACACACACACACACACACACACGACTCCCAGTACATTTGCCTTGGAAATTTAGTCTATCAAGGCAAAACACATATGCTTATTCATTATCAATGGAGAGATTTCAGAGGCAGTCTTTAAAATGCCGAAAGCCAATGAAAAAAGAAGAAAATATGTAATACCTATGTCATCTGGTAATGCAGAACAAGAAGTAATTACTGCTATTAGATTGTTACACTGAAGGCAAAAGTGCTTTTAGAAAGATTAATTTCCTGAGCAAAGGTGAAAAATTCTGCAAACACAACTCATTGAACAGAATTGGGATTATGACCTAATTCTTTCACTTTTAACACAGATGAGCTTGTGATGACTGCACAGGAACAGTAGCTTGATGCCTATGAAAGCAAGGAAGGGGGGAAAGTACCCATTTTCTAATAACATCCTCTGAATGCAGGGGTATAAGTCTTAAACTGTATATGCTTTACACGCGAAGATCTGATGATCACACAAGTCTGTACAGCTTATGGTATACCTAGTGCCTGATAATACATCTGGGATGCCCAGAAATTCTGATAACGATCTACAATGGATCAACTATAGGAAACTGTGGGATTATTTTTATTGGTCCCACACCACACCACCCAAAATTTACAGGCTGCAGTAGGATTTAACTTGATGGCAATCCACCTATTGTAACAAAGGCATTCGTAATTAAAAATCTTGTAGCCTCTACATAAGCCTGCCCAGAAGATGGACTCTCCAGTGGGCTATCTGAAGTTGAATCCAGTGCCATTTGAGTGATGATTGATCAGTATGCCACATCTTTCTGAAAAACATCTTAAGGATATCCAGCTTTCCCACTTCTTTTTAAACATGAACTTTATTAAACAAATTACCTTTTTCCAAAAGCAAAATAAAACATTATAGTTAAAGAGAAAACTTAAATATCTAAATATAAACAAAAGTAAATAATACAAAAATGATTATTACTTAATGAGAGAGAAGTATGTTTTGCATTTAAAATATTATCACACAAATGCTTACTGTAAGCTGGGTAACAAAGGGTAAGAAAATTACAGGCATTTTAGGAAATTAAAAAAAGATGCATTTGTATATAGGAGGTACACTCATTTGGGGGAAGAACAACCATTCAGCATACAAAGTGAAAGCTGATGGCCATTGTATTAGTTTTCAAATTTGGGTTTCTAATTTGTCCAATGTGCTGAATTAGCTTGCTCATAGTCTTAACTTCGCAGATCTTCTCCATTCCTTGGTTTTTGGATTTAAGCCATTTCCTACGCCTATCAATACAAAATCTTGTATTAATTGTATAACTGTATAAATGTGATAAACCAGTAGTCTATGAAAGTAGCCAATACCATTTTTAGCAGCAGCAGCAGCAACAACAAGATGTGGAGCCATGGATTCAGGACTAATGCTATTATTTTGATGGTATCTCTACATCTAGCTTTCTTTGTACACAGGTAATCACAAATACAGAGTATGGTTGATTATTTTCAAATATTGCAAAAATTAATATATGTGATACAGAACACTTAAGTGGAGTTTCACTTATGCTAGGGAGCTTTATTGCCTTTCCCCTGCACTCTTTGTGCTCCCTGAAAAGCTGCTTCTTCTGGTTAGGTGACCTTCTAGAATGGCATGGGATATGGTATGTGGGAGCTGCAACTCGGCGGGGGGGAATCAACAGAGGATCCCCTCCTCCCAATCAGATGAGCAAAAGAGCAGTTCGATATAGGGTTATTTTCCTAGGGAAATGGTAGGGAAACCTTCCTTTAGAGGTTTTAAAAAACAAGGGTTGGACAGAGCAACACCATCCTAGTCTCCATCTAGATGGAGGCTATGATGGTGTTGAATGGAATAACCCATTAGTGCCAGTTCTGACTCTAGCATCCCTTAAAGTTCTGCTTTTGACTCTAATGCTCTGCTTTTGGTTCTAATGTCAAGACCTTTGCCTTTAAATGGACCACTGCCTTGACATTTCACTTTTCCTAAAGGCAGAATCTTTTAGATGAATTCTTTTCTAGGATCCAAAATAATGAATATATTTATTTTTAAAAAGCCAATCACCACTTGAAAATTTTATAAAATATGAAAGCCTTCTTAATTCACACCAGATGGGTGAATTCTTCAACCATTCAACTGCAAGATTCATTCCATACATCAGGTAATGTGGAAAAATGATAATATGTGTCAGAAGAGAAAAGATTTTCTAGATATGTGTAGGATTTTGCTAACCTAATTCATTAGGTAAAAATAGAACTCTCTGGGAAACATGCATCCAGCCCATTGCCCTTCCAGTGGTGCCATTTACTTATCAGTGGTTGATTTAATTAATGTTATAGGTGCAGCTGCTAGGAATATGCAGAACCAGTCTGCTGAGAACTGGGCCAGTTTGATCATGAGCCAATTTGGACCAGTTTGAGCTGGTTCAGCGAACCGATTGGCCTAGCTGTTCAGTTCAACCAAACTGGCTCACAGACCCACAGTTTGGTCTAAATTCTGACCAAACCACAGCGAATGGTCCACGCACACCCCTTACAACTGCTATCATTAGACTCAGTAAAGAAGCCTTCTAATGTAACACTTGAGAAAATTTTAGGTGGAATATCTGTCCTAGAGCTGCAATATTTTCAACTGTGCTCTTATGACTAAGAGTTTGTGAAAAGGGAAAGACCTGGTTCAAATCTCACTGCTGACATGACCTCACTAGGTGGCTTTGGGCATGCCAGCTTAGTCTTTCACCTGCAAAATGGGGATAATAGTTCTGAGTCTTCTTGATGAGTGATGTAAGGATTAGATTATATATATGAAACACTGGGAACACTCAGAATACCATATGTTGTTTTCTAGCAAAATTTGCAACAGAGAAGTGTGTCATTGGGAGAGTAGAGATTCACAGCAGGGGTCAATCTTAACAAAGATCAGTTGTGCTGACTCATCTGTTCCAGTTTCAGTTCAACCATCCTTCTGGAAATATGGTTGGGAATTCCAAGTCCCCTACCTAAATAGAGCTGCTTCAGGAATTGGGAGGGGTAAGCACACATAATATTTCTTTCCAGGCTAGTGTTGATAAATACTGTCCACATTAGTACTACTACAAATATTTATATACTGCTCTTCAACAAAATTCCCAAAGCGGTTTACATGGAAAAATAAATAAATAAATAAATATGATGGTCCCCTGTCCCCAAAGGGCTCACAATCTAAAAATAAACACAAGGTAGACAACAGCAACAGCCACTGGAGGGATGCTCTGCTGGGGCTGGATAAGGCCAGTTGCTCTCCCCCTGCTAAATATAAGATAATCACCACTTTCAAAGATTTCTCTTTGCTCCATTAGCAGGGGTTAGTAAGCACCTTTACTTTAAGTTTGAGTTTCTGTTTCAGAAAATACAGTGAAAGAAAGCAAAGAAAAAGCTAGAAAATATTTGGAGTAGGGGAGGTCAAGGTTGAGTTTTGGTGTGAGGTTGTGAGTAAATCCAGGATATAGACTGAACACATCTGGAGTAGTTTTAGAGTTGAGGGCCAAGCAGGTTTGAGACCTTGTGCCACAATCTTTGCATGCAGGAATAGTGCTGCACACAAGTACCTACATGTGTTTGCTGTAGAGCAGAGAGTCAGCCAGCTCTTACTACTTCAATAGCTTGTTGGGAACAGGGGCTATAAAACCCCTTATGTGATCTTGTCAAAGCTAATTACACCTGAACTCAGTTCAGTAGAGATCACGACATCTGTATCTCATAGTTCTGGATATGGGATTTCTCATCCCATTCAACACTTTTCCACATCTAAGAGAGCATTACAAAGTTGCTCCAATGTATAGATAGCTGTTGCTGGCTCAGGATGTGAATCTTTGATATTAGCTTCATCTGTCTGTAACAAGTTTTTAACCATGGATAATACTTTAATATTAATATTTGTTATACATGTTTTTATTCCTAATTTATTAATGTTTTTCTCACTTCCAGTTCATAGATGTCAGATTATTTTAGTTTTAAAACTATATATTCAAGGTGCATTCTTTTATATAGATTTTATTATTACTATACCCGATATTGACTATTGCTAAAACTGTACTTTTTTTAAAAAAACCACCCAAAAAACCCCTTTTGGGTTTGATGGATTTGTACTCTTCAAAGGGAAACAAAACACTAAATATTTCTAATCCCGCATTATTTACCGCATGGGTGGTTAAAATGCTACTTTAAGTCTCATAAAATTTAGAGGAAGAAATCTGCCAACTGTAGCAGGAATTAGATTTAGGAAGAGAGGTACAGAGTCAAAATATTGCTACAGAATTAAATGTCAAAAATCTTCTTTAATAGTAGATATATAGTTCACAGTGTCTGGTTATGATTAATACATTTAATCTAAATCACTGAAAGTTGCTCTCTCCTTTTCCATAAAATACAATAGGACACAAATCAGTTTTACTGTAGGTGGATAACAATTGGAAAATAATGCATCTTCCCGCCCAATAAATTGTCAGTTATACCTTTTAACTAAAATCAATTCATCTTTTGAAAATTTATTACAATTTCTAATAATAAATCTTCTCAAATGTTTATTCATTTGCTGCTTGATACATTTGTGCCACTTTTGCTATGGTCTAATGTTTTTTTTCTTTTGATTCATTGTAAATTAGAAAATCTATTTTGAGTCAATTTTCTAGTTAAGAAGTTAAAATCTATAACCCAACCATTTTCCCTTTTGTGTCCTTTGCACATTTTAATACCCTTGAACTTTGATGCAATTCAGTAAATTTTATTATAACATGATCAAAAGGCTTTTCATTGCAACTTGTTGAAAAAGGACCAGGTAGTAAACAAATAGTTATGAGATTATTGGGATACTTTTAACACAGTTCTGATTCATATGAAAAAATTAAACCAAATGAACAAACTATGTGAGATTTTGTAAACTGCATACAGATGAGGAGAAATACCCCATTGCATTTGTTTTTATGTACTGAGGTTACCAACAGCCTTTTGTTATCTTTTAATAATGGGAACACAATAGTAATTCTACAGACATATACTGCACACATTTAGATAGATATTTCCCATTGTAATCATCTCTCTTTTCTTCTTCACACTTTATTTTCTGATATGTAAACTACTTCCAGTATAACTTGTTTGAAAAATATCAATGTAAAATGTTTTTATTTTAAAGTAAAATCCTCCAAGGATTGATCAATTCATTGCTCAGATGATTTTTTTTTTGTCTCTTTCAGTACATTGCTGTTAAAAAGATAGATGGTAAAACCAAACTACTCTATGCTTGGGGGAGAGGGCAAAGGAATATGGATTTAAATCCAAAGACCTCCTCTTCTTCTACAATGCAACCTTGCTTTCCAAGCACAAATGTTTCGCATGCTGTGACACTCAGAGCTCTAGGATAATTCAGGAATCACTATTAATTTCAGTGCAGAGTGCTGATCAACATACACACAAGAGTATGAAAACACACACACACTCACTCTCTCTCTCTCTCTCTCTCTCAAATTGCTCAGTTGAAAGTGGGAAACCATTTTTCAGCAGAGGAGATTATGTACATATTGGAGATCATGTGAGTAACTGCTGTGCAGGGAACTGGCAATCCAAGAGACAGGCAATCCAAGAGACAGGCCCACCCACACTGCTTCCGAAGGCATAGCTGCTCTTTGCCTACAAGGGAGTGTGTCATCACAGTTGCGATGCTACTCCAATTAGGAATGGCGGGAGTAACATTGTGACTGTGATGGCATGGAGCAGCTACGCCTTTGGAAGCAGCAGGGGCAGGCTGTACAAGTGGTTTGCAAGCTGCGCAGGTACCTCTCTCTTGCATCATGACCAAAATAAAGATTCCATTCCTCTCTTGGATCAGAGGTTCCCTGTGCAGTATGGGAGCCAGTCTGTGGCCAGATCTAAATTTGCAGTGATTGAGTAAATGATACCACTTCAGACTGAAGGTAAGAGATGGCTGACAAATGAAAAACATTGGGGTCAATGGTTCTGACTTGGCCCACTTCCTTTGTGCTAGGTTTGCGTCTAGGGTGTGTTTTTCCCCATGGAAATGTTGTTATTGTTGTTGTTTCCAAATTTTTCATTCTTAATTGAACACAGATTTGAAATCACTTGTCTGGAATCACATGCAAGCACTTCATCTCTCTGAACACATGAGCAGGCCAGATCTGTAAATGTGGCAGAATGAAATTGTAATGATGTCGGTCCTGAAGTGGCAGAGTGGATTGTACCACTTCAGGCTACTGGCAGGAGATGCCTTTTTAAAAAAAAGCTACTTTCCTTTAAAAAACAACAACAACCATATACACAATTCCAAGTAGAAAACTAGCTTAGCATGTGGAGAAATTATAGCCTAGCCCTCTCTCTGTCTTTTACATAGGGATATATTAAAAAATCTGACCCCCTTATTGAAGTCTGAAGCATTACAATCTATAATACTTTTCAGAACTCTACCTCCTCATTCTGCTGCATGTATAGTTCCAGCCACAGTCTAAGATAGTTCTGATGACTTGTAGATTCAGTTATTGACATTATGCATAATTACTACCTATTATACAAATGTCATAATACCTAATCATGTTTTGTTTACACCATAGACTCCACAATGTTGACAGACTAGGAGAATGTTAGAAAACACTACAAAGACAACTGGGAAGAAAAATGACATAATAAATACAGTAGATCAAGTAGAAGTTGCATATTGGTGAATCTGCTAGCTGATAACATCTTGGGTGTTGAAATGATTGATTTCAGACGTAAAGAAATCATTTGCATAGAAGCAGTAGAATTCATTAATTTCACTAATTACATAGTGAAGAAAACAGATGTTTTCTTCACTAAAGAGCAGACATTAATTACAGGTCTTACCTGTTCATCTAAAAATAGTGTCAATATGTTCAGTTTTCTCTCTTTAAATTGATTTTCATAGGAAGTCTTATGCCATTATGGTGTTGCCAAGACCTCATTAATAAAGTAATTTTCAAGTAAAGGTACGCTAGCCAAAAGAAAAAAGAATATATTAGTCCACTGATAGTGTCCCAAGAGTACTTTAGATTAGAATAGACATCTTTTAATCCACAAAATATGTCTTTCTAGTTATTTCACAAGTGTGTGTGTGTGTGTGTGTGTGTGTGTGTGTACGTACTAAAAGTTATATGCAACCAGAAATTGAGTTGTATTTCACTATATCTTGCAACCACAATAGAGGGGGAAGGAGGCTATTAAAATGTACAATCCCTGTTCTACAAGTGCTTATTAATGTATCAAGTTGAGACTCAACTTGAGTTATTCCACATCACAGCCTGAGACACTGGAGTGCTGGTGACAATCCTGAACTAGGAATAATCTCTGATAAGCAAAACAGAAATGAGTTTGGGGTATAATATCGCCACAACCTAACTATGCCCAGGTAGCAGGAAAATGTTGTGTTGTGGGAGTTGAATATTTTTGCGGCAAGGTGTATTTATGAATTTGTGTGTCCTGACATGTTGGATGTGTTGCATGATTAGTTTTCTAATTCTGTCAAGTACTATTAACTACAGTAAGTTGCTCAAAGCTAGGCAAGGCAAAGGAATTTAGGTAGAATTCCATGAAAATGTCAAAATTACATCCTTTAAGCATGAAGAACATTCAGACACCTTCAAGGCATTCTGCATTAACTTCCCTAGGAATGGTGGTAGAGAGAAATTTCCTTCTCCACCAGCCAGGTTAATCTAGTGCTGCTGATTGACCAGATAGTCAGAATGGACCAAAGGGAAGTTTCTTCTATACACAGCACATAATTAATTGATGGAATGCACTGCTATAAGTTTTGGTGATGGCAATTTAGATGGCTTTAAACAGGGATTAGCTAAATTCATGGAGGATAAATCTGTCAAAGGCTACTAGTCTTAATGACTGGATAGTGTCTCCAACTTCAGAGGTAGTATGTCTCCAGACACCACATGCTGGAGAGCAAAAGTGAGAGTTATTGCCTGCATGTCCTGCCTGTGAGTTTTCCAGAGGCATCTGACCGCTGTGGAAAATAGAATGCTGGTCTAGGTAGGCCTTTGGTCTGCTCCAAAAGGACTCATCTTATTTTTTTAGTGTGGAATTTTCTAGCCCTAAAAGTATTTATGAATAGGGACTATTCAAATCTTCTACAACAAAACTGTAGTTGTCCTGTATTATTTTCTTCTATAAGCTCATATAGTAAGGTGCTGTGGATCAGCACAGATATCACCTAGACCAGGGATTCTCAATGTGTGGGTCCCCAGATGTAATTGGACTTCAACTCCCACAATTCCCAACCAAAGGCCACTGGGGCTGGGGATTATGGGAGTTGAAGTCCAATAACATCTGGGGACCAACACATGGAGAAACCCTGACCTAGACGAGTGTTTCCCAAACTGGAAGCCTCCAGATGTTGCTGAACTACAGTTCCCATCATCCCCAGCCACAATAAATTGTAGCTGGGGCTGATGGGAGTTGTAGTTTAGCAACATCTGGAGGTTCCCAGTTTAGGAACTACTGACCTAGACCATGAACTCAGTAGCAGACTTTAGTCAAGCCTCTGTTCTCTCAGCCTCTCCTCTCAATTGCAATATTGTTGGCTTACGTTCTCTGGAGGGCTAAGACAAGGGAAATAGCCCTGCATAGATGCAAAAAGATTGGAGATTAAGTGCGCTCCAGTCTTCCTACTCAGCCCTGGTGGAGGGGAGAAAGACACAATTTTCACTGCTCTCTCCTCTCTCCAGATAAAGTTTTCACATGTAGGAATCTTTTCCTGAGGGTCACTGAAAGCTATCTAAAAGCACAACTAAAATTGTGCCTTCCTCCCTTCTAGGGCTTCAGAGGAAGCCTGGATCACACTTAATCTCCAGTCTTTTTGCACCCGTACAGGGCTTCTTCCATTGTCCTAGCCCTTCAGAGAATGCAAAGCAGCATTTATTATGCATAGAACTCTCATCAACGGAGAAAGACCTGACCTGGTCTCAAGGGGCTCATAGTTGAACATGGGAATAATAATCGTGGTTTTCCTTTTATAAAGTTGCTGTATAGAGTTCTGAGCTACTGTATGTGAAGTGTTTTGAACACCCCAAACAACACTATATGCATGCTATAGTATATGTTGGTACTATTTATAGAACCATAGAATGTTTAGATTTGGAACTTGTAAGGGGCTTTTTGAAGTGGTCTAGTCCAGTCCCCTGCTCACTTGCTATCCCTCTGCTGAGAATTCCTGTGAAAATGCATGTTAGAATTATATGGGTCACCCCACCCCATTTTGTACTTTGGAAGTATATTTTTGCCACTTTGGAAGTATATTTGATGCCTCCAAAGAATTAGGTGGACTTAATCTCTGCAGAATTAAAACATAATCATTGAGGATGAGGTACACTTGTGCTTCATTTTATGCCTTGGTGGAAGAGCTGGAAGTGGCCAGCTCTTCTGTCTGCATCCATCTAGCCCAGAGGTATCAGTGGCCTTGACTTTCACCAAACAGATTGCTACAGTAGAGTGACAGAACTAGTCGGCTGTTTTGCTGAGTTAATCAAGTCAGACAAAAGCCCAAGCACAGTACCAGCTCAGAGAAACTCTGTTGGCACCAGCCTAATTAAAGATAAACTCCTAAAGCGTTCATTTATTTCTCTAGCAAAATGTTCAAACTGCTAATGCACCCACAGCTTGGGAGAGGAGGGACTTTATGACCTCATTTAACCTCCCTAGTATATCTGAGAGGATTTGTCTTGGCAGGTCCATCTCTGAGGAGGAGATCATTGAAGACTTTAATGGTCTGTCTCTTGGCAAAATGCCTGGTGCAGATTCTTTAAAGCTCTTTATGCACCCCTTAGCACAGAGGTCTTTTAAGTAACTAATTCTGAGAAAACGGTATGTGTCTCGTCTGGATTATCTGATCTCTCTCTTTGTTGAAATGAGTGAGAATCCATTGCCTTAAACTGTACCTGATTTTTTAAAAAATGCCCTACTGTTAAAAGGACACATTATATACTTGCTTTGTGGTAGTACAGTCTGAACAAAGAAAGTTTACCAACTGACAGGTGTTGATAAGACTGCTCTTGAGTGGTCCTACTTGTCCTGGTCCAAAGGCATGTGATGAGTGTCAACTGGAAACCTCTCTTGTGGTGGTCCATTTCTCCTCACCCTTCATGCTCAATGCATATATGAGGTCATTTGGTGAGGTCATGCTGTGAGATGTATATTGCCGAACTAGATGTTACTCTATATGTGAGGATGAATTCTGTGCTTGGGATTTGTACTTTCACCCAAAACAGTTGTGGGCCCCCAAATTCAGTTTGGGATATGTGGGGGGTGGGATTTAACCCTTCCATCCTCCACCATTTTTGCTCTGAACCCTCCCCTGGCTGCTATTTGTTGGAAAGAGCTTTTCATTCTCAGCAGGAAAATGTCATAGGAAGGAAAGGTTAAACAAGAGAGATTTCCAGTTGACACTCATCGCACGCCTTTGGACCAGGACAAGTAGGACCACTCAAAAGCAGTCTTATCAACACCTGTCAGTTGGTAAACTTTCTTTGCTCAGACTGTACTACCGCAAATCAAGTACAGTGGTCCCTCTACTTACGAAATTAATCCGTTCCGAATGCACATTTGTAAGTCGAAAAATTCGTAAGTCGAAAAGCGGTTTCCCATAGGAATGCATTGGGAACGGATTAATGCGTTCCGGAGCCTAGAAAAAAGACCCAGACCCCCAGTAAGGCTTGCAAACTGCACAGGAACATTTCTTTTCAAGAATAAACAGGCAGTAAACAGGCAGGCAAGTCAAGGAAACCGCATGTAAAATTTGTAAGTCGAGGAAACCCCATCTAAAAATTTGTAAGTCGAAAAAACCGCATCTAAAACTGGATCTAAAACTGCCGTTTGTAACTCGAAAAATACTTATGTCGAGTAGTTTGTAAGTCGAGGGACCACTGTATATAATGTGTCCTCTCCCCCATGATCCCAATTTTTCCCTCCCCATCACTGCTTTTATTAAAGAAGGAAGGAATCCAAACCACAGGGTTAACTGTGCATTTCAAGTAGTACCTAGTTTGGTTTTTAACTCTGCTTTGTTTATTTGACATTGGCAAGTTCTACTTAGTAATATTTAGTATTATTTATTAGTATTCATTGTATAGCATCATTAGCTTACATGGCTCTATACAAGTAATGAAAAAATAGATTCCTGTCCCAGTGAGTTCACAATCTAAAATCAACACAGTGGAGACAACAGAGGGGGAAAAGGGAAGTGGAAGCAAGTACAAACTGAGGAAGAATGTGTGATTACTTCAGGTTAGCATATTTAAGCTTAGTTACAGTATGGGGTGACTTTTCTGGATAGTCACTCCTCAAGGGAAGGGACTTGATAGAGTAAGAACAAAGAAGGAGGGGGGATGAAAATGACCCAGCACTAGCAAATTGAAAATGGAAAAAAGGCGGGAAGGATTCCCAAAGATGCTGATAAGTTTCATTAAGTTTATTTAGAATGTATTTTAGTTAGTACATTTTGGTGGGTTTGTTCAGTTTTGCCTTATGCGTTTCGAGCCAAAAAGCTCTTCCTCAGAGGCAATTCTTGGGTAAATAAAATGTATCGCAATGACTTATATTTGTTTCTCTGGAAATATCACCCTACATCACCAAGAGTATTTATATCTTTCCCGGTTTTAGAGAGTTGCTCCTGAAAGAAATATATAAATACTCTTGTTGATGTAGGGTGATATTTCCAGAGAAACCAATAAGTCAATGAGATCAATTTTATTTACCCAAGAATTGCCTCTGAGGAAAAGCTTTTGTGGCTCAAAACTTGAAATATACTAACAAAAAGACATTCTAAATAAATCTGTTAGCGCTTAATAGAGTAGCCATCTTCCCTCACTGACGTCACTGGCGGCTCTGGCAGCTCTTGCCACACAGATCTTATTACTTTATTATATGTGTAGTTGAAGATATATGCAGAAAAGGTGGAGGTTCCTGGCTGGGATACTTGGTAGCACCTTCCTTGTATACCTATACTTTTATAGCAGTGGCTGGGGTGCTTTTTATAAATTCATCTGATGAAAAGACTACAACCTTTTTATTCATTTTAAAGCCGGGCCTATACACTGATGGAGACATGTTGCTCCCACTGAAAGCAGTTGCACAATGTCTCCTTCCCTGTAACATGAAGTCATATGGATCAAAGCCTCCACGTACCCAATTTTTGCTATTCCTTTTGTAGGCAGTGAAAACAGGAGCCCCTGTATTTGAGTGGGAACAAAATGTTTGAAAATATTCGGAAGTTGAGGGTGTGTTTACCAGTGGCGGCAGCAGGAATGTGTTCTTTCTTTTACAGAAAATGCTGTCCTCTGTAATGAGTGGTGACAGGCTCTTTTCACCTCCAGCACCTTACAACCATCATGTGTCGTGTCCCCGCCCCCCCCCCCCGCCGCCGTGGAGTGCAGGAGGAATAATTCTATTGTAATGACATAGTAAGCCTCTTCACATGAGCAGCTAAACCTGGGTTATCTGCCTCTAACCCAGGGTTGCATGCACATAGGAACCAGGGCAAATGCTCCAAGCCATAGTAGTCCGAATCTGGATAACCCTGCTTCTAACCCTCACTCTTAACTCAGGTTAGTGAAGTGCAGGAGCCCCAGTGCCTAGACTTATGTGTCCACTTTTCCCGGTGTTTTCAGGTTGCGGCAGTCAGCCGCCATGTTTGTGAGAAAGCCCTGCGGTTTGAGGGGCTGCTAGGTATGAATGTGCATACCATGCTCTATGGTCTCATGCTAGCAGTGGCTTGAATAGGGCTGGGCATGCCTCCTGCACCTTGTGACCAATCAGAGTGTGGCTGCTGAATTCATGGGTTTGCCACCTCCTGGCCACATGGTGCATTGTGGGAAGGTTCTTCCAGTTCTTGGAGGACTTCCCTGATCCAAGCTCACCGCTGCAGCATTCGTTTGGGAGCAGGGGCTGCAAAGCCTAATGGAGGCTATGCTTGTCTGTCCAAAATGGGGTAAGGACTCTTCCAAGCCCCAAACCACCCCCTTCTGATCATGTGCAAGCACCTAGAACTTCAGAAGCCTGCTGAAGAGAAGAACATCATCTACCCCAGGGTGAGAAGCTTGCTGGAGAGGAGAACACCATCTACCCCAGGGTGAGAGGCTGGGGTGTCAGCCCGGCTGCCTCTTCTGCTCTGCCCCCCTGGTTGCCATCTGCCTCCCCCAGGACTGGTTGTGGTGAGGCTTTGCAGGACTGGGGCTGCAAGGGTGACTGGGCAGTTTTTTCCTGGTTCCACCTGCTGAGCTGGCTGCTCAGCCTATATAGGAAGACTGCCAGTGCCCTTAGCCCCCTAGAAGCCTGCTGAAGAGAAGGACATCATCTACCCCAGGGTGAGAAGCTTGCTGGAGAGGAGAACACCATCTACCCCAGGGTGAGAGGCTGGGGTGCCAGCCTGGCTGCCTCTTCTGCTCTGCCCCCCTGGTTGCCATCTGCCTCCCCCAGGACTGGTTGTGGTGAGGCTTTGCAGGACTGGGGCTGCAAGGGTGACTGGGCAGTTTTTTTCCTGGTTCCACCTGCTTTGCTGGCTGCTCAGCCTATATAGGAAGACTGCCAGTGGTGGCGGGCCCGCCAACGGCGGGGTCGCCACCGAAGGGCGACACCAAAGGGGATCGCCACTTCGGGGGAGCCACTTCGGGGGAGAGACAAGGGCGAGGGCGGGACACTTTATCTAACTATTTGTAGCGGGGTATTCAATAGTGGGGCTTCTGTGTAATTAGTTTTTAAGTTGTTTTAGAATTGGGTTGAAGTTGCAATGTGTGTGGGTTTGTCTGGAGATGGGGAGTCAGGGAGTGCCTTCGTTGAAAGTGGGGCAGCTATTCCGGTAGTGGTGGGGAATCGAAGAAATATCGTTGGCAGGTCAGCAGGCCATTCCAGGGGAAGGGTAGTGAGAAACCTAATAGCTGTCTCCCCTTCTGGCTGTCCTGTCAGCTCTTCGACCTCGGGGAGCACTACCAACAACCCACATAACCTTACCTTGCTCCTCTGCAATGCCAGGTCGGTCCAAAATAAATCAGAACTCATCCATGATTTGATTATGGATGAAGAGGCCGACCTGGTGTGTATTACCGAGACTTGGCTGGGGGAGGCTGGTGGCCCAGTCTGGTCCCAGCTTCTTCCTCCAGGATATTCTGTAGAGGATCAGGTGAGGGGACGTGGGCGGGGAGGTGGAGTGGCTGTGGTCCATAAGTATAACATCTACCTTACCAGGGTCCCTGTTAGGGTATCGGACCATATTGAATGTGTGTACTTGAGTTTGGGGACCAGGGATAGATTGGGACTTCTGTTGGTGTACCGATTGCCCCGCTGCCCAACGGATTCCCTTACTGAGCTCTCGGACTTGGTCGCGGAGCTTGCGTTGGAGTCTCACAGACTTTTGGTGCTGGGGGACTTCCATGTTCATTTCGGGACCAATTTGTCCGGGGCGGCTCAGGAGTTCATAGCGGCCATGACAACTATGGGCCTATCCCAAGCAGTCTCTGGACCGATGCATATTGCAGGTCACGCTTGATTTAGTCTTTTATTCTGATCAGGGTGGTGTTCCGTGGGTGGGGACTCCTACGATCTCCCTGTTGTAATGGACGGACCACCATCTGGTTAAGGTTGGACTTACAGCCACTTCCCACCTCTGCAGGGGCGAGGGGCCTATTAGAATGGTCCGCCCGAAGAGGTTATTGGATCCGGTAGGATTCCAAGAAGCCTTGGAGGGATTTAATGTTGGCTCTGCTGGTGATCCTGTTGATGGCCTGGTTGAGAATTGGAACAACTTGCTCACCAGGGCAGTAGACACGATTTTTTATTATTATTATTTTTATTTATTTTTTGCATTTTTATACCGCGTTTCGTTAAAAGATTTCTCCTAACCGTCCCCTCCGACCTGCTTCAAAACTGGCCCCTTGGTATACGGAAGATCTACGGTGGCTGAAGCGGCAAGGTAGGTGGCTGGAGCGGAGGTGGAGAAGGACTCGACTTGAATCCGACAGATTATGTCATAGAGCACACTTAAAGATCTATGCTCAGGCGATATGTTCAGCAAAGAAGCGGTTCTTTTCTGCCCGTATTGCTTCTGCGAACTCGCGTCCGGCGGAGCTGTTCAGGGTTGTGAGGGGACTTGTATCTGCCCCCCCTCCCCTGAACAAGAATTTGGAGCCATCAGTTATTCGCTGTGATGTGTTTAAAGAATTTTTCGCACATAAAATCTCTCGGATCCGGGCCAACTTAGGCGGAGCCTCCACAATTAATTTGATGTCTGAATTGGTGGTGTCCGACAACTCTTATGCGGTTCAACTGGATCAGTTTCAGTTTGTGACTCCTGAGGATGTGGACAAGCTGCTTGGAGAGGTGAGGCCTACCACTTCTTCTATTGATCCTTGTCCAACATGGCTTGTTCTATCTAGCAGGGAGGCTGTTGTAGTCAGCCTGGTAGAAATCATAAATGCTTCTCTGAGGGAAGGCAGGATGCCTCCTTGTCTTAAGGAGGCAATCATTAGACCTCTTTTAAAGAAGCCTACATCAGATCCCTCAGAGTTGAGGAACTATAGGCCTGTCTCCAACCTCCTGTGGCCGGGCAAGGTAATTGAGAGGGTGGTGGCCTCTCAGCTCCAGACAGTCTTGGAGGAAACTGATTATCTAGACCCATTTCAAACTGGCTTCCGGCGGGCTATGGGGTGGAGGAGACTGCATTGGTCGGCCTGATGGATGATCTTCAGTTGGGAATTGACAGAGGAAGTGTGACTCTGTTGCTCCTCTTGGATCTCTCGGCGGCTTTCGATACTATCGACCATAGTATCCTTCTGTAACGTCTGAGGGTGTTGGGGGTGGGAGGCACTGTTTTACAGTGGTTTCACTCCTACCTCTTGGATAGATTCCAGATGGTGTTGATTGGAGACTGTTGCTCCTCAAAATCTGAGCTTAAGTATGGTGTCCCTCAAGGCTCCGTACTCTCTCCAATGCTTTTCAACATCTACATGAAACCGCTGGGAGAGATCATCAGGGGATTTGGAGCGGGATGTTATCAGTATGCTGATGACACCCAGATCTATTTCTCCATGTCAACTTCTTCAGGAGATGGCATATCTTCCCTGAATGCCTGCCTGGAGGCAGTAATGGGCTGGATGAGGGAGAATAAACTGAAGCTGAATCCAGATAAGACGGAGGTACTTGTTGTGCGGGGTCGGAACTCCAGAGAAGATTTTGATCTACCTGTTCTAGATGGGGTCACACTTCCCCAAAAGGAACAGGTCCGCAGTCTGGGAGTACTTCTGGATTCACACCTCTCCCTGGTTTCTCAGGTTGAGGCGGTGGCCAGGGGTGCCTTCTATCAGCTCCGGCTGATACGTCAGCTGCGTCCGTTTCTCGAGATTAATGACCTCAAAACAGTGGTACATTTGTTGGTAACCTCCAGACTGGACTTCTGTAATGCGCTCTACGTGGGCCTGCCTTTGTACGTAGTCCGGAAACTTCAGTTGGTTCAGAATGCGGCAGCCAGGTTGGTCTCCGGGTCATCTTGGAGAGACCACATTACTCCCTTGCTGAGGGAGCTACACTGGTTGCCAATTGCTTTCCGGGCAGAATACAAAGTGCTAGTTATAACTTATAAAGCCCTAAATGGCTTGGGCCCTGGGTATTTAAGAGAACGCCTTCTTCTTTATGTGCCGCACCGTCCACTGAGGTCACTTGAGGAGGTCCGTCTCCAGTTACCGCCAGCTCGTCTGGTGGACGCACGGAGACGGGCCTTCTCGATTTCTGCCCCGAGATTGTGGAATGCACTTCCTCCTGAAATGCGATCCTCTCCATCCCTGACTATTTTTAAAAAACATCTGAAGACCCACCTCTTCACCCAAGCTTTTTCAGCTTTTTAAATGTGTGGTTTAAATTTTATACTGTTTTAGAGCTTTTAGCTGTTTTGTTGGTTTTACTGTGTTTTAATAGTTTGATTTTAATTGTTAATTTGTTTTAATTGTTTTTATCATGTTGCGAACCGCCCTGAGCCATTTTTGGAAGGGCGGTATATAAATTTAATAAATAAATAAAAATAGTGTCATTCCCCAGTCCATTCTGAGTAATAAAACATGGCAGCGCAGCCCTCAGACATATTCCTGTCAGTGAACATGACTTTTGTGGGAAGGGGAAGAAAAGTGAACATTGTGTCCATGTTCCCCTCTCCGCATGCTGCTCCGAGAAGCAAGCCTTCAGCATAGGTAGTGTCATAGGAACATAGGAAACTGCCATATACTGAGTCAGACTATTGGTCTATCTAGCTCAGTATTGTCTTCATAGACTGGCAGCAGCTTCTCCAAGGTTGCAGGCAGGAATCTCTCTCAGCCCTATCTTCGAGAAGCCAGGGAGGGAACTTGAAACCTTCTGCTTTTCCCAGAGCGGCTTCATCCCCTGAGGGGAATATCTTGCAGGGCTCACACGTCTAGTCTCCCATTCATATGCAACCTGGGTAGACCCTGCTTAGCTATGGGGACAAGTCATGCTTACTACCACAAGACCAGCTCTCCTCTCCTGTCCAGGCTGCCTGTAGAAAATGTGGGCCAATGCCTTCACATATATCATGCTAATACTGTAAAATTGCCTCCAAAGGCTGTTGGAAGCCTGCATCTATTGGTGAAAACAACAGCTTGCCTCTTGAGGGACATAAATCATGCCAAGAGCACAATTATGCAGGTACTACAGAGTTTGCACTGGCTTTCAGCAACCCTCCAATACCTTTAACTGAGGTATTGACCATTACCTTTAAAGCCCTAATGGCTTTGTACTTAAAGGCAATGTTCTTCTCTCTATCCTGTTATGTTCCCCATGACCGATCGTATGCCTTCATAACAATACCTGTACAAAAAGTTCATACATTAAAGACAGAAGGAGTTTGGTGTTGTGCAACCATAGAGCTCCCTTCTCCTGAAAGATCACAAGAACATTTGGTTGAACATGCCCTATTTAGGAAGCAGTGTAATGCTTTTCTGTGTTCACAAGCATTTGGTGACTGAAATATATAGGCTTTAATCCATTGCTCAGGACTTGTTTTTGTGTTTTATCTGTGCAACATCTAGCAGAAAGTGAGACATTTTATAAATAATTATAAGAAGATTAAACAAGTAGTGTGGTTGTTTAAATTTAGTTTTACTTTTTACTTTTTTAAATTTGCAATTTTAAACCACATGTTGTTGCTTGTCCCAAACCTCCCAGATAAAGTGGGATATGAACTCAAATAAAAAATTTGAGACTTAAAGACTCTGGTTTGGTCTTGTTCCTCAGACTACTGTCTGGGTAAAAGTTCTCCCCTTTCATTTCACTGGATGGGAATGCTAACAGCAAGAACATTTATGAATATAATCAGCTGGTAAGCTAGATAGCGTACAAGTTGCTGAACATGCATAGTAATATTTTATCACGGTGATGCATATGTTGGAGTGATATGTTTGCCATGTAAATTCTCTAGCCACACCATTAACCTCTGTGGAATTCAAGCACCCTGTCTGTGATGGCATCCCCTCTTTATAGTGGTGTACAGTTGGAAGGGGACAAATAAAAAGATTTTAGATTTGCATTGCAAGATATGTACCCCGTGCTCATGTGATATCTCAATATTAAATCCCAAGAAGCATGCCTTTTTGATGATCTGTATGTGCTAAGTGCATAGATTTACTGCTATAGTTTGAGCATTTTAAAATTAAAATATATCACTCATTCTGAATGTATTGATTTATACATCTATGTGTCAATATTAAGTCGAGTGACTTTCCCAATAAGTTAAAAAAAAGATCTGGCAAGGCAGGTTACATAAAGTAGATTGCTTTAAATTTATATTTGTGTCTGTTACCCTTATATTAAACATTTTCACTTTTTTGCCCTTTATTCAAAATCAGTATTAGAGTTTTTAAAAGCCCCTAATCCTGACATAGAAAAAGTCCATTTTAATATTTATCTTGAAAATGCTGTCCTCTCAAATAACTGGCTGTAAATCATCACCAACTCTGATGTTCATATCTACAGTTTGGAAGACAGAAATGAGTTTAGTGGGTCAGAAAGTTGTTCTAACAAAGATAGAACTGAAATCTTAGTTAAGATATACTGCAGAAGTAAATTGTGCAAGTTCTAGATTGCACTTACAGTTGAATTCTTTAGTTAAAACACAGATCATGTATCTGTGTACTGTTGGGAACAATTTTTTCTTTCCCTTGTTTTCCATGCCTGATCAATACTACTCTTTTGGCTGGTGGTATCCCCTATTTTGTCAGTGCTTAGAAAACTTTGCTTATTCAGAAGGAAGTATACTGCCAGCAGCCAGCCTTATGATGAGCTCAAGCCAAATCAGAAGGCAGATGTGTTAAATCTGGCAGCAGGAACTTTTGGCCACAGTGTGTGGCAAACGAAGATAGGTCCTGTGCCATGAGAAATAAAATAATTTAATAAGGAAAGCTTTCTGGGAGCCCAGACGGAGTGCTGCCCACTATCTTTGAATGAGTCACTGCTCTGGCCTTGTCTTCTGCTGTATTTCTACGTTGGGAATGACAGTGTTGTTGTCCTGAGGAGGCAATAGCACTCAGTGATTAAGCAAGTGAAAAGAGGGAGTGGGCACTTGGGGGTGGGGTTAGGGTGATAGTTACAGTAAAGTGAACAGTGCTTCAAATTTAATTCCGGGGGGGGGGAGTGCTTTAGTTATTGGAAGCTGGGAAGCTCTATCCTAAATACACTTGTTTGAACTAACAGAAACATCTTCAGGGGGGAAATGTTTAGAGTTACAGATTGAGTTATCAAACTAAATATTAAGGACTAGCTGATGCAGCACAGAGCATCTGCGCCCCTAGTCCCCCCCTCCCCCACCGCCTTTTTGCTTGCCACCCCTCTTCTCACCCCGCCCGCAACTGCTACCTTCTTCTTCCTGGCCGGTCTCAGCTGCTGTGGCCACCTGCCTGCTGGTTGCGGCCACCCACCATTGGCTGTGGCTGCCCGCCTTCCGGGCCCACCTGCCATTCATGACTGCCATTCATGGCCGCCCATCTGCTGGGCACTCTCACCAGTTGTGGCTGCTCCAGCCGGCCACCTACTGGGGTCACTCGCCTGTCCGCCAGCCACCAGTCTTCTCCCCACCTCCCCTGGCAGCCGGCCATTCGCCAGGCTGCCACTTCTCTCCCCCACCACACACACGCAGTCCCCTGTCGCTAATCAGCAGCTCTCACGAGAGCTGCCACACATAGGATTAGCGACGGTTGCACCTAAGAGAATTAAATATATAGATTGTCTATTGGCTAACTGCCTCTGCTGATTATATCAGAATTGTTTCTCTTATTTTGAGGAGTACACTGGCCCATCCCATTAGTAAAAGAGGGCTGCATTCAACCCATGTCAGCCCCATGTTCAGTGTTTCTCCTCTAGAAATCCCTTGGGTAGCCTTGGCCAAGTTACCACATCACAGTTTTCAGTTCTCCACTTGTGATGCGGCAGTCTCCACCCTCCCAGTTAAGGAAAAATGGAAAAGCTTCTGCAGTATTTTGCCAGAGTAAAGGGCGATTTGTCATCTTTACTCAGAAACAGAATCCCCTCCCACCAAACAGAAGTTTAATGTGTTTCCATAGTACTATAGCTGCTAATGTAATCATTTTATTAAAGATTGCTACATTGCTGTAGCAATAAAATAACTGTTATTTCTGACACTTCAGAGTGAAGAATACTCTGTAGTCCTTGCTTGACTTGTGCGAAAATTGTATCAAATGTTTAAATTGTAGTTGCCAGCAGTTTCTCTTGACTAATCAAGAGTGTGTGTAGTGTGAAGCAAACATTGTTGCTGTTCTCTCACCCTTAAATGTCACAAGGCAGCACTCTTGGTTAGCCAAGTGAGGCAACTGTGTGTCCATTAATACATAAAGTAAATATGAAATTTGCCTAGGTTCTCAAGATAAAGAATAGATTCAATATTCCACTGGATAATGTTAATCAGAATAGACTGTAATAAGTCACAAGAACATAAGATCTCTTTTAGCACTGTAATACTTCAATATATCAAACCAATGTGTTGCAAGAAAAAATTATGGGTCAGAGGATAGGGAAATGTATCAAACAACTTTTGCTTTGCATTTTGAATATCTTAGGAAAGAAACAGCTGCAGTCCTCTGCACACGGTCCTGGGCATAAGCCCTATTGAACTCAATGAGACTTACTCCCAAGTAAAGATAGGATTATGATGTTTGAACTGGAACTCATCATACTTGGTCATGTCTGCCAGAACAGTAGCTCACCAGAGGATTCATTAAGCCTAATAGTGCAGGTAGTATGTTATATAAAATGGGGTGTGTGTGTGCGGAGTGTATAGCGTTTATACTTCAGAAAAGTGACTCTGGGGGACATATTTTTGGAAGGCAAAGAGCACTTATGGAGGTAGAGAAGAGCAGCAAAAATTGCTTCCCGCACACTCTGCTTCTTGGGGAGAGTTAGGAGCAGCCTCTCCGCAGGAGGATGCAACTCTGGATATCGTAGCAATTAACTTTATTACCAGAGACATGCCCCAGATAATGAGAGAGAATATTTAAATTGATTTTTGTTGGGCTTCATTAACTGCTTTGAAATATCTCTTAAATTAAAATGGTGTATCATATTTAAATACTGACTGACATTCAGATTAGCGAAGTGCTGACTCAGACGTGTTGTGCTAGTCCAAGGCTATTGTGCTAAATCCGAAGCTTGCATTCTCATGCAACTTTGCTTACTGCATAGATGCTTCATTAGTCTGCATGTCAGCCACTGTTCCTAATTGCTCCTGGTGGGAAATGGCCAGGATTGTAGCTGCCATTAGTGGTACCCAGTGTTCCTTCTAACAGGGATTCCCAGATGTTGTCAGAATCCCCAGCTGCTATTACTTTTGATTGGGGATTATGGGAGTTGTAGTCAGCAACATCTGGGAGTCCCTGTTAGAGGGAACATTGGTGGTACCATGTTTCCACAATGGCTGCTTAATGGTGGCTACACTGAAGCTTTGTTATCTGTGTTTGGTAGACAAAATGCGAAGCCCTGCATGTGGCCTCCAGAAAGCAAATGTATTTAACACAGGAGTGACTTATGACATCTGTGCTCGGTGCTCTTTTTGTCTCCTGTGTGAGTCACTGCTGGGTTAGAATCTGACTTTTCACACTGTGGTACTCCTTCGCCTGGAGTGGCTTTCATGAACAGAAGAGTTCTTATATTAAAAGAGGTCCTTCTGGAAGCACAGATCTCCTTCAATTCACAGAAGAATGTACAAGCCACAGTACACTGTGGCCCAAAATGTTAGGACCAATAACTTTGCAACAGTTTGTCTCTCTTTAAAGTGGGAATAATATTGCTTGCTTTTTTACGCAGATAATATAGCCAGTAAACATGCCATATAAGTCTCTCTGTGTATGCATGTGTTAATATTACTGTCCGTCCTCTCTAATGCAAACTCCATTCACCACTATCAGGTTCATGTCCCCCAGACATCTGTTAACTCAATTGAAAGAAATCCCTTGATTATTATTTTTTAAGGTAATTATTTAAAATTATTCAGAGTCCCCCATGGCATTGAGATAATCGTGGTTGAACTGTGTTGCCAAGTTAATAACATAATATTCTGTTAGTGCACTCCAGTAGAGTGCTGTTATTTAGTACCTCATCTAGAAGAAAATGGTCTGACTTGCTGAAAAAATAAACACCTGTTTTTCTTCTAAGTTCTGTTATTGAGATTCACAATATAATTCTATTCTTTTCCTTTCCCAGAACATTTTGCTTGCAAACTTTATGCAGCAAAAGCACAGCCCCATTGCTAGCTGTATACTCAGTCATCTGTTTAATCCTTATCCCCTTCGCATTGTCAATACCCATCTAATTCCACTTTAACAACAGTAATTGGCTGATGGAGTAGCAGATATAGATTTGTTTTCCTGATGACTCCTTGACTTTTTTCCTCTGGTAATACTAATAGAATTCCAAATCCTTACTGGTGTGATCATGTCATGAGTAGGTCAACAGTCATGTCAAGGTCCTATTGGAAACTTCATAGCCGACATCTTAATTTAGACTTAGCTATCTTTTTTTCTCCTTCTGTGTGCAATTGTAAGCAATTCTTTCAAGTCTCTCACTCATTCCATTATAATAGAATTCATTTAATTCAAAAGGAATTAGTTCATGATGTGAATGTATTTGGATCGCTGCAGTTCAATAAAAGTAAAGCTGGGAACATCCATTCTGAATTCTTGATATCTTTCAGCTTCAATGGTAGAATTGTTTATTTACATATTTGTTGTCTATATTAGTCAGTTACCTTGGTTTTTCTGAATTTTGGCTAGTAGAATGACTGCTTATCGCATGCCATCAAATTTTCTGTCAGAGGATCCCCTGACTCCTGCTTAAGTGCTGATTGAGTTCTTGTCAAGCCATTGCCAATCAATGCAAAAATTTACTCACCTGAGGTTTCTGCAATAGGTGCTTAATCCACCAATCATTTCTATGCTGTCCCTTAATTTCTTTGTCACTCGTTCAGGAATAGTATTTGCAGCCCAATCCTAACCATGTTTACTCAGAAAGAAGACACATTGATTTCAGTGGAATTTACTTGCAAGAAAGAATGTTAAGGATTGCAGCTTTACTGGCTTGTACTTCAGAGTAGGTTGGGGGTGGGGGTAAGCTGCATTTGTTAGGAAAATGCAAGTATGATGATTGCTGGTATTGTTAAATTGTGAACCTCCAGGGTTTGGTTTTTTTTTTGGGGGGGGGTTGTATGGGGTGGTATAGAAATGTAAGAAATAAATAAAATAATTTTATCTACATTGCCCACTTTTTATATAATTGCATGTCCCTATCATCAAATTCAGCTTCTGCCACAAATAAATAAATAAATATTTTAACCCTCATCTGGAGTCATCATGTTTTACATATGAGTAGGACTTCTTATTCTGAAGTAGATGCCCTGATGTCACTGGCGGATATTCTGATGTGCTCTTGGCACATCCTTTAATCACATGAGAGGCATGCTAATTTGAATCAGGGATTCAGATTAGTCAGGATGCCCCTGCTAACTGGGCAAAAAGGCACCTTTTAAAAGTAGCAGTTCTCTTTATTTAGCGGGGGGGAGCAACGGGCCCTATCCACCCCCAGCACAGTACCCCTTCAGTGCCTTCAGTGACTGTTGCCAGTGTCTCTCATGTTACTTTTTAGATTATGAGCCCTTTGGGGACAGAGGTCCTTCTCCCTCAGAGGGCACGGCTCACAAAGGGTTAACTTTCACTCCTTGCTCCTGTTAGACAGCAAATCTCAGGTGTTTTTCATGTAGCTGAAGTCTGTCCCCTTCTCCCAGCATGCTCAGGTGCGATTCCTCAATTCCTTCCTGTCTTCACTCCTGATCATACATACACCTAGGCTCCTGCCCAATTTCTAATCTGCTTTTATCCTTTCTACTGGTGAGCTTGTTACCGATCAGTGGGTAGGATTTTTTTTTATTATTATTATTTTTTGCATCATAGCACCACCATATTTTCAAACCTTATTTGGCTTGCTTGTCATGTGTTGCCAGAAGGGACAGCATCTCGGAATCCTAACAGCTGCTGGAATGGAGCTGTGCTGCAGCTCTCGCACAAACAAGCTCCAGATTCCTCTAATGGTTGCCAGCTTGGCAATCACTCTTCTCTCCTATCAGGTGGCTTTGTCATCAAACCTTAAATTACATGTATTGACCTCAAATCATCTCAGCTGCATCATGGCACAGAAATGGGAGGACTCCAAATGTACTACCCAGAGGCCCTGCAGTGCTTCATAACTGACATGAAACACACCAACCAGGACTAGCAGGCTAAGATACACTATCAGTTCTGTTAATTCAAGGTGCTTCCATCGGAACCAAGGAAGCTACTGCCTACTGAGTCAGACCGTTGGTCCATCTAGAGCAGCATTGTCTACTCTGACTGGCAGTGGCTCACCAGGACTCCAGGCAGTATTTGGATTCATCCCTCAGGGTTCATGATGGTTTGTTCTGAACCATCCTCTCTCTCTCCCGCACACCAAGATTAAAGGGGAAGGGAGTTGCTTCACTCACTGTCTCCTCCTGCTGGACTAAACTTCTCTTAGTCTGGCCTCTCACCAGAAGACCCCAACCCCAGCTCACCACTGTGAAGTGGGCAAGTGATAGTCTGGTTGTAGACCACCTTTTGCCATTTCTGCTCCTCATGTAACCCATTATCTTGGTACCTCCACTGACAGGTGAGTGAGGTTCAGTAAGTAGACTGTTGAGTGCCGCACATTTCACCTCTACATCTCCATGTTCTCTCCACCTGGAAACAAGCTCCAACCCCCGCTTCTAGGCTGTATCCCACTAGGAGAAATGGGGAAAGACCAGAGATGGACTGTGGATGGTTGATCCACTGATGCCAGGCTTACTGAAGCTGATTTGTTGTGGTGGTGGTTGCTGTTATGATCCTTTTGGCTTTGTTTTGCTGGCTAAAATCCCTGCTTCTGTGAGGTCAGATGCTTCCAAATGCTTTACTTTTTCAAAACACTAGGTCTGACATCTTGGGAAGGGTTGGTTTCATCTGTCCTGACTTGAGAACACAGAACTATGCAATGCCTCAGACTGGTTTTGAGACACTATCATCATCAAGGTGGGGGGAAACTGAAGTTTCCACAGATAAACAGCGTGTTCACCACCATCCCAAAGGGCTTAACATGGGCATGGGAAAGAAACCACCCACCATAGAAGGCCTATTTATTTTGAAGTAGTTTTCTACCCTGTGTCATATTTTTTTATTAATATTATAGATATCGTAACTGGTGAGGGGCCATACCTGTGGATATATTGTGTACCAAAGTGCAGGTAAGAGTTTGGCAGCAAGAGCATAGCTGGGAGTGAAGTGGTTTATGCACCTTCGTAGCTGGGAATGGAAATCCACCGCCAAATCTGGTTGCAATTAGGAGTTGGCATACTGTCTGGGGTGGTGGGGAATTTGCATGGCCATGTCTCTCCACATGATAAAAAGGGATATTTTTTACTATAAAGAAATAGTTTTGACCATAGCACTGTATATAGAGCTAATGCAAGCATAATTCTAATAATCTGCATAATCATAATCTGCAAACCATTCCTGAGGAGCCAGCCTCAGGGATGCATGCTCACTTTCCATGGCTAGTGCAAAGCAGAATCCCTCTGATTGTGAGGCTAAATTAGACATGATATTGAAAGACCTGCGATTTGAATTTCTGCTGTTTTAAAACTTTAATAGCAGCCATGATGAGGGATCCAGATGGGTACCTGTACATTTTTTTCTTGCAGGCCAAACAGCAGCTTCAGCTAGGAGGGAGGCATTTTCATTAAGAAAACTGGTGTGAGAAAAAGGTTAAGCCCACCTCCAGTACTACAATCCCTATCAAATCCTCACCCACCACAGCTATTAAACTTTTTAAATGCAGCAGATCTTATCATGGATCTCCCAGTGTCACCGCTAGTTGCACCTTTCTACTTTACAAGGGATCCTGATTTACACCAGGAGGAAAGCTCACAGCAAATCTTAATGAACAGAATTAGTCTACTCTTCCTTTTCCATCACCATTGCATCAGTGCAGTATCATCCCAGCAGAGTGGTGAGCGGTTTGTTGCATAATAGCCCCGTAGAAGATGGGGGTCCTTGGTAGCCCACTGTGACCAGTTTGCAAGCTTCTTTGCTAATTAAATCACTCCAGCTTGGATTCCGTATTGAGAACATGTGTCTGTGGATGTGTCCTTGACTTCTGCTTGTCCCATGTTGTTAAATGTATTTAAGATTGTTTATCCTGAGAATATGGACAAGTTGCTTGGAAGTTTGAGGTATCTTTCTGGACCCCTGGCTGGGATACATTTAGGAGACCATGGGCGACATGGTGCGCAATCCACCATCGATGGTAGGAACCCAGTAGGTTCTACTTCAAAAGTAACCCCATTAGCGTAGCATTGGGGCTGCTGCACAATTACCTTAAAGCACTTCTGGTCAGCACCTCAAGGAAGTAAGGATGTGCACAAACTGTGATTCAAACTGTGGTTCGGGCACTTTTGGGGCAAGGGGAGCAAGAATTTTAAGAATGTTCAGGTTGTCAGACTCCCTTTCCTGGGAAATCTGATGGGCTTCCTTTGGTAATTGGCAAGCCTTAAAGGCATTTTTGTTCCACGATGCATTCAGTTTGTTTCTCTGATTTGGTTGGTGCACAGGCTCTGTTTCATAGTATAAGTGACTCGCTTTCTCACTCACTTTATTTTATTGATTTTGACAGTTGTTTGTTTTTGTTTTTTAATTATGTTGTAAGCTACCCTGGGGCTGAAGATGGGGGCACAACATTTTAAACAGAATTGGTGCATGTGTAATATGAACTCATAGTTGATACTGAATAAGAGGAAATTGCTCTGAAGAGAGAACTGTGGAAGAACACCCATCCCTAAGGAGAGCTCACAGATCGTAGATTACGGGTTGCAGGGAAATAGCTCTGTGTCTGTACCAGCACGTCATAATCTTAACAACTTCTACAAGGAATCTATTCTTAATAAGAGAATCCTTGTAACTCCTGGATTTGATTTATAACAACATTGCTCATTTCTGGGAGTACATTGCACATCTTGATATGATTGTCACTGCCACTAATACATGTAGACACAGATGTTGCTTTCAGTGTATATTGGGATCTATGCCCTAATGTGCTCTTCACAATGTTATGCATAATGTGTTGCTTTTGAATCTCCTCAGTTGCTTAGAATGCAGCATGTGGAAACCTAACACTCTTATTTCAAGTATGTCTTTTAACATTTGTTTCAAACCTTGAATGTGATCATGGTACTTTCTTTTGATGGCTTGACTGTATTAGCGCTGAACTATTTGATCACTAACTCTCTCACAACAAATGCACTTTTATTTTTAGGCTGCTTTCCTTCTGGAAAGTAAGCTCACGCGATCACCCGGCATTCTGCCTGTTTCTGTGTGTCCCCCTCTATCAACTTCGCAATGCTTGGACTAATATGAACCAAATTGGGTACAGTTGTAGGGACACCTCAGTGGCATAGTTTGTGAAGATGTCATCCACCCCGATTCAAGATGGCGGACATGTGAACATTTAAGGCTGAAATGGGCTAACTGAAAATATACTATTTTCAGGATAGTATAGTTTAAAATGTGAAGAATTGTTGAAAATTTTGCTTTTATTCAGCTTTTGTTCTTCAGTATTTTGCCACATCTGTTTTGCCTGTTTACTATAGAAAGAATGAGACTTGGGGATTATTCACACATAGCTGTGAATCACACAATATCTTGTTCACATGATAGCTCGTATCTCCAGTAGCAATAGCAGGTGGCAAGCAAGTATTGTTGGGAAGGGATTCTATCCCATCACCACCACCCCTCAATGTGTTGTCCTGGTGCATGGCACACAAGGAGGCTGTTTCCCTCCTTGCTCCCTTTCCTCCATTGTTGCAAATGATCAGATTGGCTGGGTCCTCAGCACATCAGGAAGAGTGGCACAGTGGCTACTGGAAGTTGTAGTATTTGCAGGGGCTAGTCACAGTTGCAAGAAGGAAAGGAAAAAGAAACTTCCTCATGTGCCAGAGTAACATGAGTGAGTAGAGGGAGAAAGGAAATCCCCCTCCCTGGTTGCTGCTTGCAACCCACCAGCACTACTGCTGCAAGGGTAAGGGAAAATGCCCATTTGGAAGGGTTTGTGGGACTAGTGTTAAGAGAACTTAATTTTCCAAGCTGAGATTCCTGAGAGCCATGGAAGTTCTCTTCTCCTTTGGAGGAGGCAGGTTTCTGCATCTTCAAAGTTCGTATCTGAATCCAAGCTTGGAGAACTGAAGTTAACCCTGTTTAGAACTGAGGCATAAAATACTTGATTAATATTTTCTTAGCTGGGCTATTCAATACATGTTGGTAATATGCTAGAAAGATTAAACACGTATCTGTATGTGAAGTTGTCCTGGAACATAGGCCTTTGCTTCAGGAAGCATTTTTGTGCTCTGCCTTTTTAAGGGTTCTCTCTCTACTGATACATCAGAAAATGTAAATATGGTTGATATAGGTCTTTGCAACCAAATTTTCTGTCCTGTTTAGCAAAAACTAGAAACTCTGTACACTGAAGAAGGAAAGCTATGTTTTGATTTAGAGAAATAAGTAACGATAAGGATATAAATGAGTACTGTTCTTCTGTTCCTTAACTGGGATAGACTGATATAGGCTCCGAAAATTTCTGTTGAACCAGAAAAATTAATACCAGGTTATTGGATGGTCTAGCTAAATTGATTGTTTCTATTGCAGTCATGTAGGAACTTCTGTTAGGAACAAATTGTATCAGGATACAGCCCTGATAATTCATCTGATAAATTGTGGAGACAGGGATTTCACCATTCGTTATTGTCATCGTGTTTGAAATGTTTGTCTAAAAAAATCTAGAAATGCAATATGCTTTTAACCTGGTTAAGAATATAGTTAAGGAATGCATATTGCCTGTCATTTTGCCATAGCCTTTACTCTATTTATGTTTTCTAAATGTCAGGACTGTAATATTGTTTAATCACACTTTGTTGTGTTTTAGTGAACAGCCATAGTAGGTTGGTACCAAAAGGACATCTACCAGTTTTGACACTGAGAATTAATTATGAAATAAAAGACAGATTTTTGCTCAGGCTAGAATTAGCCTAGCAGTTCAAAATATAAGCAGTCACCTTGGAATCACATAACAGAAAGTGACACCCTTTCTTTGACTATAGGCTAGATAGATTTTGTGAAGTTGAGTTAGACAGATCAGCTGTTTGTCTGCTGTATTTGTTGTTCTGTTTAATTAATTTTGGAAATAGTTGGTGCTTTCCTTTGACACTCATGAAGTTAACGTGTGTTAAATAATGCAAGGAGTATAACTAGTTTTATTTCTACCCCCTGCCCAAAGGGTCAGATGATTATCAGAGGTCATTCATTCGAAGTAGAAAAGGGTGACATTCAACATAATGTATAAATACAGAAAAGTTTCAAAAGACTATTTCTAATGTTTTCAGGTCCTTTTAATTAGCTTTTGCATGGGCTTTTCTCGTAAAGTGCTGGCTCTGTATTTTCTTGTTGCTGCTTTCCAGGTAACCATAATTATGTGAATGCCTTTAATGTAACTGGCCTTATTTTATAGTAACAAAGACCTTTCCAAATAGCTATACTGGTTAATCCAGAGATTCCTTGTGTTAGTAAGCTAATGTTAGCAAGCACAAAGAACTATTGGAAGATAAGGAGAGGGCATCTCTTGGATAAGCTTTCAGTATGATCTGAATGATGATAGAGCTGCCAGTGGTACAAAAGACGATAGCTAACCCCTTACAGGTTTTTTTAAAGGCATACATCAATTTGGTGGTTTGTTCATTTACTTAAAAAAAACAAAGCTCTGCATTTGAGGAAATAAATGTGTCTTTGTAGCGGTGTTTAATAAATGACTTACAAGCGCCTCTGCTTTTCTGCCCCTGTCATATGAAAAGTTTTTCCTGCTCCAGAAATGGGGATTTCCTTATTTATTGAAAGGATTTTAATCCCGCCTTTCAAACCAGTAAGGCCTCCAAAGCGGCTTACAATTTTTAAAGATTTCTGTTAAAAATAAGCTGGATGCGCCACTTGCAGAGCACCTCCTCAGCATTCAGTAATTCAGAATCCTACTATGCAGCAGATGTGGGGGCAGTTTTTGCCGATCTCTCCTTCTCCAGAAGCGCTCTTTAACGGCCATATATATGTTCCTGAAGGCTGTGCGAGACCTCGGGGACATATTTATAGATGTTAAAGAAGAGCTTTGGGGGGAAGGAGAGATTGATGAAAATGGGCCCTCATGCAGTGGGACTCTGGATTACTAAAATGCCAAGGAGACACCTTATATCCCATTACTGCACCATTACTGAGGATGTTGGTCACTGGCTTTTTGTGTTGGTTTTTAGCATGTAAACATGGGATGTTACAATCAACTCATCCACCTCTGGCAATAAGCACCAAAATTTGGAAAAATAGAGGATATTAAAATGCCTGCACTCTGCTCTGACACAGACGTCTCTTCCTTTCCTCACTGAAACAAATTTCCCCTTTCCCATGTCTTATAGCCCTTAACCATGGTTTATCATTACATATGCAGTCATGCTAAGCAGGATTCCCCTCTTCACCAAGACCAGATTAAGGCTGTAGCTTTAGGTCCTCATATTTTTTGGCTCTACCTTAGGCCTTCCATTATCCCCTAGACCCTTCATAGCCTTAATCCAGCCCTGTACTTTACCAGAATTTTAAAACAAGATTTGAGGTATGTTTGCAAACCCTGGTTTATTGGGAATCTGGGTAACTTTAGCCATATTTAGTATTGATGCACACTCAACACTAAATAGAATAAAGGCAAACACGGAAAGGAAGAAAGTGTTTCTTTTCAAGAGGGGGAAAACAGAATGGAGTGTACTTTCATGAGACTGTCTCCTTATTTGCAAACTGTGGTTTGCAATGAGCTAGCTTTGCATCAGCTCATAAGCCCTATAGTACTAACCTTTAAGCCACCTAATGGCGCAGCGGGGAAACAACCTGCCTAGAGAGCAGGAGGCTGTTTCTTCGAATTTCCACTGGTGTGTTTCCCAGACTATGGGGAACTCCTATATCGGGCAGCAGCTATATAGGAAGGTGCTAAAAGGCATAAAAGGATGAAGGCAATGGTAAACACCTCTTATATTCTGCCAAGAAAGCCACATGGCTCTATGGTCGCCAGGAATCGACAGCACAACCTTTCCTTTCCTTTCAACTAACCTTTAAGAATTTGCTGGTTATACTGGCAGTTTAATCTAGTGCATGCTTTCCATCATTATTTTAATAAAATGACAGCTTAGGCTTCTCATGGAATTGAATGAATGCAAAGTGAAACAAATTTGTGCAGTCATTACATTCAAAAGTACTTCTATTCATCTGTAAACCAAACCCCCAAAGTTTTAGTTAAAATTGTATCAAAAGAGACTTAAATCAAATGTATATTGGTTGTCTCAGAGTTACTGGAACAGTGATCTGATGACGTAATGTCAAAACAGAGTATTTTGCTGTGCTGAAGAAAACTAATGGAAACATTCACTGGAGTAAGACAAATGGTGTTAAATGAGAAAACACACCATGAATTGCAAATGGAGCTGAGTTAATTTGTTGCTACAGTAGTGTTGCCCTACTGTTAAATGAAGGCTGTGTAATTATCTTGCTGGCAGAGATAATGTCAAAACCTCATTTCTCCTTACATGCCTCGTTTTTACATGAGGGCTAATTGAGCTGCAAGGTGACAACTGATTATATATGGCTATCATTGGGGTCCTCTTGCTCAATTTGCAAATAATGTTATCTTTCTTAAGAGATTATTTTTATATCGCTTGTCAAATTAGGGGTGGTAAACTTTTGGTGCTGTTCTTAGTATGTTTTCTGCTATTTCACAGGCATCAGCTAGTCAGGAAGACACAGAAAATTCCTCAGTATTTAATTAGCCATATGTTTAAGATTCATCACTTTTTCCAGTTTTTATGCCCTCTCTTTGATTTATATAACAGGCCAGTTCCAGCTGTTTTGTTTTTGTAGTTGTCAACTATTGGCTACTGTTCTCCTCCAATGAAATCAATGGAATTTCTGCCAGAATCAATTGCACCAATAGACCGGAGTGCAATATTTGTATCCCATTTGAACAATTTGTGTGTTCTGGTTTTCATGCAGAATACTTGAAGAAGGTTTACTTTGTCGTGAAAATGTTCGAAAGGATATCCAATTCCATTTCAGGTATTATGGTTCCCATGATTATAATTAAAACAGTAGCTGACATGCTGCACAAACTTACAAGGACAGAGCAAGAGCTCCATCCTCCCAAGGAGTGACTAAACTAACCATGTGAGGCTTGTTTTGCCGTGCTGGGTGGGCAGAAGGGAGGGGAAAGCAATTGTTCTCTCCCCTTCCCTCAAAAGGCCTTTGTGCATCCAAGAATATGTCCATGAGGGTTGTACAGCCCTCATGGGCATATTCATGGGCACAGAAGTGGCTTTTCAAGAGGGGGAGAAAAAGCAAAAATCATTCCCCCTCCCTTCTTCCATGTGAGGATGGAGCTCTTGCTCTTCCCTCATATGGCTGCTCAGCATGTCAGCCATTGGGCAGACTAAGTTAGTAATGACTAAATCCCATTAAATTTGGGGAACTTAAGTTAGTTATGCTTCATTTATTTAAATGGTCCTTTTCTACTTGCAAGCCACCTAATGGCACAGTGGGGAAGCAATCTGCCCAGAAAGCAGGAGGCTGTTGGTTCGAATCCCCACTGGTGTGTTTCCCAGAATATGAGTGGGAAATTCCTATATCGGGCAGCTGCAATATAGGAATATCGCTATTCCTATAAAAGGCATACTTTCATACTGTGTGGGAGAAAGTAATGGTAAACCACTCTTGTATTCTGTCAAGAAAACCACATGACTATGTGGTCGCCCAGATTCGACACTGACTCGACAGCACAACTTTTCTTTTTTCCTTATTTCTGCTTGCACTGATAGTTCAAATCAAAATAGTAGAGGAATCTTTGTGATGTATTAATTATATATTCTGTTGATTATGGCATCCACTTCCAATATTATATATGCTAATGTTTTACAATAATTGTGGGGAGGCTTGTGTGAATATTTGACAAGTAGCATGCTAGAGAATTTGGCACTATCCAAGACTCACGTGTGCAACATATTGAGTCATGATTTTTGACCTTTTGAAAGGATTGGCAGAGGAGAAGTAATGACCAGTGGTGACAAGAATGTCTGCAATCAACTGCCCAACTGAGTGATGGTGTGCATACCTATTCAGATTAATTTAGATTTTTTTTCCTAGTTAATTATTAACTCCCTTTAGGAGGAGTCTGCTCTTATTACTTTTTTATTATTGAAATGTTCTGAACACACAGCACTGTATAGCCTTTCCTTTCAGCTCATAAAGAGTTGCAACAATTTCATTACTTACTGCCTGATCATCACATCTTTACAAAAATAACATGGGTTCTGCTCTTCCAAATGTTTCCTGAGTACCACGGCCCACCAGCTTCAGTTGTTAATGTGTGTTATTTAGACTGAGAACCTAAGACAAGAATCCTACAGACATTTTAACTTGCAAACTTTACTTTAACACAATGAAGACAGTGGGACTTGATTCTGAGTAAACATGTGTGATGTGCTGCAACATTTTGATCTTGTGAACACTTAGAGGTAAGCCCCCTTGAATCAATGTGACTTGCTTCTGTGGCAGCATGCATGGGATTTACTAAACAAGTACAGTTGTCTCATAGCTCAAGTATATACTGTTTATTCTAAATATAATAAAATCTAAGTGGACCTTTTACCTGGGCTGCCTAGAGGCCAGAATTCAATTGGATATAGTACTTCCTCACATAAATACAATTGACAGTCATTTCTTAACATCTGGACACCCGTTTACATTTCTTAATTTAGGTGGATGCAGGAAGAGTGTAGTTTCTAACAAAATTCATAGAACAAGACCTACTATTCTAATCAGGTCATTTTTGAGTATGTTAGGTTTTTTTCCAAAAATACCTAGGAATTTAATCTTCCAGCCCTCTTATATTAATTGGTAAAGTGACCTTATCAGAGATTTGTACATACAGATGTTGTGCATGTGCCTTCTGGATTTGTAGGTGTAGACTACATTTGCATAGAGAACTTAATTTTTCTGAGACTTCCTCTCTGCAGCTCTCCCCCATCCAGCTTGTTCCATATGATTTTCCAACTAGGAAGAAAACAAGTTTGGAGATTTGGTAAAAGATCTCTTTTATGGAGCCGCTCTGGGAAGAGCAAAAGGTTTCAAGTTCCCTCCTTGGCTTCTCCCAAGATAGGGCTGAGAGAGATTCCTGCCTGCAACCTTGGAGAAGCCGCTGCCAGTCTGTGAAGGCAATACTGAGCTAGATGGACCAATGGTCTGACTCAGTATATAGCAGCTTCCTATGTTCCTATGTATTTCCTAGGTTTTGTTTTAAAAGGGCTCAGTTATGTTGTCAAAACAAAGGAGGCATTTTAATGGGTTAAATGCATGGATATACATTTCTAGAAAACCTTTCTCAAGTTTTAACGACATCAGAGACATTCTTGTCTGCTAAGCAGCTCATAATATTAAAAGTGGCATAATATTAAGCAGCTGTTTTTGCTATTAATCCAAGGTAGTGGCAATCCTTCAGCAATGCAAGCAACATGTCTAGAATTAATGGTGTTTCTAATTGCTTTTTAATATTATTCAAGGGGATATTTTTACATCTTCTGGTCTGGGATAGTAACATCTAATTCTGTTGCCCTCTCTATGCTATTTCGCTAAACGATATTGCTTGCAAATCTTCTAAGGGAAGGAATGGTGGTTTCCTCCCTCTAGAAGCTGGGTAGCTAATATACAAATTGAATCTTTTCTCTCATCAGATGGTGGAGTATTTTGAAACTGAATAATCAAAGCTGCGGGGTGGAGAAAATGTTTGACTTCTTGACAGAGGGGCTCTTACAGCATTTGGCTTTCTAGCTCTAAAAACCCAGTAAAGATTTTGTTCTTAGATAAGTTACTTCGTAAGAAGAATCTACAAAGCTTGCTCTCAGGCTTCACAGAAATGGGTCATGTGCTTTAATTTGTAATTAATTAACTTGTGAAAAAGCTCCAGTTTTGTCATAAAAAAGCCAGACTGGAATTTGCTAAAATGCATATTGACAAGCCACAATGCTTCTGGGAAAATGTCCTTTGGACAGATGAGACAAAACTAGAGCTTTTTGGCAAGTCACATCAGCTCTATGTCCACAGACGAAAAAATGAAGCATTCAAAGAAAAGAATACCATACCTACTGTGAAACATGGAGGAGGCTCAGTTATGTTTTGGGGCTGCTTTGCTGCATCTGGCATGAGGTGCCTTGAGTCTATGCAGAGAACAATGAAATCTCAAGACTATCAAGACCTTCTGGAGCAAAACATACTGCCCAGTGTCAGAAAGCTCAGTCGCAGGTCATGGATCCTCCAACATGGATCCTCCATAATGACCCAAAACACACAGCTAAAAGTACCCAAGAATGGCTAAGGACAAAACATTGGACTATTCTGAAGTGGCCTTCTATGAGCCCTGATTTGAATCCTATGGAACATCTATGGAAAGAACTGAAACATGCAGTCTGAAGAAGGCACCCTTCAAACCTGACACAGCTGGAGCAGTTTGCTCAGGAAGAGTGAGCCAAATTACCTGTTGACAGGTGCAGAAGTCTCATTGAGAGCTACAGGAATCGCTTGTTTGCAGTGATTTCCTCTAAAGGCAGTGCAACAAAATATTAGGTTAAGGGTCCCATCATTTTTGTCCATGCCATTTTCATTTGTGTTATTATTTGAAATATTCTGTTGCATCAAAACACTAAAGCAAAGTCTGATTTTTGTCAAATGCGGAATAAACAATGATGGGTGCCAATTACATTTGTCAGTTTCAAGTTATTTCAGAGACAATTGTGGGGGGTTCTTTTTTTGTGGAGGGGTACCAACACATTTGTCCACGTGTGTATGTAACATTTTGTTTTAGCTAATGTAGTCACCCTTCATACTATTTCTATTAGTGACTTCGAGTGCACAACATACAATTTCTATTAGTGACTTTGTAGGAAGATTTTCCAGCAATAAAACCAAATGCTTCTCTTACATTTTTGATCACTTCCGTGTGAGTTTGGAAACTCATAAAAACATTTGTGATCGTATGTTAAAGTCCTTGAACGTCTCTCTTTCCAGTGTGGAATAATAATAGCTATCAATGAAGTAGTATAGTAGAAGTCTTCTAGTTTGTATATTAAAAATGTAAGTCATTTATAAATCTATATTTGAATGGCTGACATCAAAATTAATGCTGTATTTGCACAAATATGTTGCACTAGTGCAAGGCTGCTGCACTAAGTTAGGAACTTGCATTCCAGACTAATGTGCTATCATAACAGGTTATACTAGTGCAACATGGCACATAAGTAGATTTATGCATCATGTTCTGCTTTCATGTGCACGCACAACTTCAGTACTCTAGCCCAACATAAGTTTGGATGTCAGCCAACGTCTTTATTTTGTGCTGCACTTCCTTAAAAATTCTTAAGCAAAACCTAACTGGTGTGCCCACTGATTATTATTGTGAGTTCTTACACTGGTGACCCTTAACTGATGTTAAACCTGAGTGGAATCTCAATCTCCCCCCCCCCCGCCTTATTGTCTGATTGCAAAGCTCAAGGTTGGATGTTTTGATACTCTCTATAAATGGTGGCTTATATCAAGACATGAAAGAATTACTGTCAGTTTCATAGAGTTTGTCTCTGTGTGTGTATGTGTGTGTGTCTGCTATTACCTCTGTAGCAACAAGCTGTCCAATCATTGTGTTATTTAGCCAGTGATTGCACCAGACCATCAGTCTTCCACCCCTGTATTCTTCTGGTATATTGATGAATTACAAGTGCTCTGCATGGAAGAGATGAAATGTATGTGCAAACTTGAACTTTGTGGTGTAGTTTAATAATTTGGACAATGTGCTGAATTTTAAGATAACCTAGAAATGTCAACATCTGTCATGAAAAAATGATGGTTTTCAATTATTTGTCTAAGAACTATGATTCTATGAGCAAACCTACCCAGTTTATTTTTACATTGAAAATGTTATCCATAATAAACTCCTTTATGTTAGTAGTTTATTTCGATATCGCAGGAAGCTTAAGTGGAGCCTCTTTCTGAATGCCTGGTCTAGGGTCCAGTCACCTCACAGGGGAAATAATACAGATGTGTGCTGTATGTTTTTGAGTATGTGCAGTGTGCCTCTTCCTCTTCATAGCTGAGGTAACAACCCCCAGCCACAACAAATCTGGGATCAGAGGGAAGAAATTCCATTTCAAAAGGTATAATAATGTTCTGGTAGGCCAAAGAATCTTTCATTTCAGAAATTTAAAAACTACTTAGGATAATGTATTTAAAAATTAGGTAGGATTGTTCTGATGGTTTTAATGTATTGTTTCGCATAGGAAAATGTGACTGCTCAGCCAAGCAGTTCTTCCACGACTTTGATAGATTTCTGTGGAAGTAAAGCTGTAGCAGCATCGAAGTGGTGGTGTAGTTCTTAAAACTCTGGTGAATCTAAAGTCATTCCAGACCCTATGTAGATTTATTTGGGTTAACTAAAAATGTAATGCTGAATTTCCACAAGGTTGGCACCAGCACTTCTGTAGGGAAGAGCAGGCCTAGTATTTTACAGCAGGCAACTCTCCTGATGTGTGTAGCTCCGTGAGCAGTGGGCTGCCCTAGCTGCTGACCTCATAATTTCCAGAAGCAGGTGGAGGTGGCAATTATAGCTATGGCCACTATCTTGAACCTTCTGTACTAGGTGATGAATTGCAAATGGCTAGACCCAGTGCACAACAATAAACTCAAATAAATCTTCAATGTGTAATAATGACAAGACTGAAAGACTGGCAGCTATAACAAGGCTGCTTTTGTCACCCACTTTACTGTAGCCTTGATATCCATCATTATCAGCTGGAGCTAGCTCAAGAGCTGGACAAGAAGGTCTGAAGAAGGATGAGTTGTTTGCGCTGAAGCGTCCAGTAGGTCCCATCTGGCAGAAAGTAAATGGGTTTTCTTTCTTTTTTTTCCTGCCTGTTCAATAGGCCAGAGCTGTCCATCATTTTGGGCAGATATCTGATCACTTCATGCTGTGGGACAATATGGCTTTGTGTTGTTTGTTACAGCCCTGGTAATTAAAATAACTAAATATTTCGCTCACTTTTTAAATTTTGCCCCAGGCCAAGCATTTGTGTATTTGCATAGAAACTTTCAATAAAAGGACTTCACACAATCTAAACAGAACAATATTGCATGTAAAACTATAGTCCAAACCTTGCATATTTTTAATAATTCAAATATTTTATCTAAAAGACATTTTCCTGAGACTATGTTTTGGGTTATCCAGAGAGTCCCCAAACAGTACAGACGTTAGGATTGCCACTTTAAGTTGATTTAGCCTCTAGCAATTTACTTGTAATGATTATGGTTGCCATCCTGCATGCTGTTAAATTACTTCAATCTGATTAACTTCAATAAGATTTAAGCACCCAAAATGTGTCAGATTTGCATCATATACAGTCTAAATGTGTTAGTGCATTTTAATTCTATACCTTTATTCTGCCAAAGTAGTTCTTCTGAGTTTATAGAGTGTGTGTGTGTGTGTGTGTGTGTGTGTGTGTGTAGCTTTCAAACATGTTTATCGAACCAGTATGATTTTTTTTTAAAGCCTGTAAGAGGCAGGATTTCAGAAAAACCGACAGTTGCATAGTTTAACATAGCGCTTGATGTAATATTCATTTGATAATTAGATAGTTCAGTGAGATCATAAGATTAATTGGCAAACTTGTATCAGAGAACCTCAGCTTACTTCTCCTCTCCTTCCCTTAGAAGTGCAGTAGCTGTTTAGTACGCACAACGGTTTTGTTTGTTGAATGTTAGCTTGTGGAATCAGTATAATTAAACTGCATATTACTTCTGTGATGCACAATACAGAAAAGGCTTCATCAGGTATATACACTTGTGTCACAGTTTTAATATTTTATTTTTTTATCATAAGATGTGGTATTATCTTGGTATATTAAATACTAGCTAGACGTTAGGGGTTTTTTAAAGCCAATTTTTAAAATAATGTACTCTTAGCAAATTATATGTTCCTATAAGGACATGCTACTCGACAGCATAATTTTCCTTTTAATTTCTGCTTCCTTAATACTTTCAGTTTGATTTTTAAATATTTGGCCAGAATACCAATAAATGGTTTACAAACATATTTTAATGTGTAGGATGATTACCAGGGTCCTGGCCAGCTGACATATCATCATTCATTTTTCCTTTACTTCATAATAAATCTCTGAGCCTAGAGGCACCAGACCCATGCAGATTTCTCTGCATTTTCGTGTCTGGATGGAATAATAATTTCCAAATTTAAAACTGCAACATATACTTTTTCATCTCTTCAGGGCCTAGCTTTAAACAGCAATGGCCACTGAAAATATATGTCAAGAACACTGTTTTCTCATACTGGAATTTAGGCAATTTGTTTTCAGTCAAAGAGCTGTTTCCAGCCTATTTTTGGAGTTCCTTTGTGGCCTGACCATACGTTCCAACATAATTTATGATGGCATTGGAACATATGGACTTTTCATCATTGTCCAGCTGAAATCCTCTTGGATGTGGACATTGCCCCTTCCCCCTCTGCTGCCACATGCTCCCTAGGATGACACATTTGAGTAGTATCGGTGTATATGGAAATAGTATTAATGAGAAAATTCAACATGGAACAGGAGTTTTAAAAATACGTAAGGGAGGTTACTTTCACTTGTTAAAGAGGATTACATTGTCAATTAAGACTTATCTATTTGTTGTTTTGAATGTGCAATCTAGTAAAATTTATCTGAGCGCAAGTGCTGCCCGTATTTTATACTAAATTATTCCATGGAAGTGTTCACTGAATTAGGTGGTTTATTTTATTTTTCTACCCTGTGCTAAATGGCTCCAAGGTGGTTATTGTTTTAATACAATTGCCCTGTTTTCTGTGATTCACAGTTGCTCATACACAAAAAGACATTACATGCAACTGCTATAGTAAATGAGGGGAAAACACATGTAATGGCACAGATGTGAATTCATCTTCAGAAAACCATTTCCTCTGCATGGCTGCAAGGAATCTTATTTGTAGAGGCATGCAGCAACAGACCAGTGCATCCACTTCTCTCATCCAGGAATGACTTGCATTAATAGATCCCATGTGCAGAGTGATCTCTGGGACAGGGGATGAAATAAAAGCCAACTGTTAAAGAGTATGCCCTAGTTCTCCACATTTTGTGAGCTTTGAGTTGCCATTTCAATACAGGGAGGATGCAAAAAACAAATCTTTTGCTCTTTCAGACCTGATCACAGCAACTGTTTATCCAATCTATGGCTGCTTCTATCTATTTTTTTCTTTTATTTCTCTGTGCACAATCCCTTAGGTCACCTAGGGAACATGGTTATGTCATAGCACCATATAGGCAATAAGATTCAGTTGTGTTACGGTGGCTGATGTGTTCTCACTTCAGCAGCATGGAGGGCTCATGCACAGCAGGCAGGGTGTGTAATTTTTGCCGAACTCCCCTTCCCCTGGAAGCTCTCTGTGCAACTCACATATATGTCCCTGAGGGTTGCGCAGCATTGGGATGTTGTCCAGTGGCATTAAGGGCAAGTGAAGGCCCATCTCTATTGTTCTCAGTCTGAAAAGATGAGTGAAAGGAAAGAGAAAGAAACTGGACACATGCCCATTACCCAGGCAACCAGGACAATCTGCCCTGTCTTACACCACTGTGCAGATAGTTTGTTTACCATCTTTGGGTAACACAATTACTCCTCCCACAAGCCATATCTAGCTTCACATGACTAGTTGGAGAAGACTATGGATGCACATGTAGATGTAATACATCTTTGCATTACTTTCAATGGGATGTACATTCAAATGCACTTTTAAATATGTGTCCCTATCCACATTCTACCCCAACTAATCAACTGTGCCTGATAGGACTGGGGAGAAGGTATATCTACCAGGTTGGCCTTGGCAATGAGGTTGAGTTCCCTCTTGCTGACACCACCTCCACACGCGCGCACACATACACACGGGGTACATTTTGTGAAGGGTGAAAATATTTGTTAAATGCATAAACATGCACTTTTCCGTCTTTCTCCAGCACTGATATGACAGTGAAGTGTCCTGTATTCATTACTAGCAAGTAATGCTTGTGTCACTGGTGGGTAATGTTCAGACTCATGGTTTGTTGGATTTATAGCAGAAGGCAGAAATCCACAGTTCACAATTTTTGCAGCTTAAATTAAAAAAAAAACCAACCAACAAACAAACCAGGAACAGTGTTGAGAGTGATATTTGCTTGCAAACAGAGTTGATGACTTAATATTCTTCACACTTTTGGGGAGAAACAGAATGAAGACCTTGATCAAAGGAAAAAAGAGGTAAAATGGAAAATAACTGAAATATGGCAAAATGATGGAAGAAACATTGGAGCAGCTTTGCAGCTGCAATCTGTTCCTATTTTTCATTAGATGGCATCATCTTCCTTCATAATAGAACAATACTTAGTCATTTTTGCATGAACCAAAGGAAGGGCTGGTGGTTTCTGCTGAGCCAGAGGTTGGGAATGCACCAACATGACATGCTTAAAGGTTTTGGTTGCATTCATGTCATATTTGTTGACAAATGTAGCATATTCCTCTTTCCTTTGTGTATAGATTATAGCTGTACTAACATGCAAGTTAAAATCTTCACATTTTAAGTGCCTCAGTTCATGGGTATACAACTTCAGATAGTAATGTCGTCCCCAGAATGACATTGTAAAAAGCTATGTTGGGCTGTCTATGAAACAGACTAATAACTCAACTTGTCCTCATGATCAAAGTCCCTTGAGATACAAAGCATCAGTTTCTGTTTTTCTTCCTGGGGATTCATCAGTTGAATCCAATGAACTTCTCATCATTTGCTTGACAGTAAAGGATTGATTTTTCTCCCTGTTCCAGGTTACTTGAAAAGGCTAGTTTTGTGGGCATATGACATTCTGTGCGAAATGGGGCCATGTGCTCTTCATTACTGGGTGTGTGCTCTTCTGCTTACCTGTAGGTTCTCTTGCATTGATCCTATGCTTATAATACTACTTTATGGAGTCCTGTAACCATCACCTTTACATGCATATGCCATATTGTGCTATAACTTATAGTAATGTGTGAATATTCAGGTGAGATCCCAGAAAGACTTTCAGCAAAATATACACACCATCTTTTGGATGTCACAGTGATGACCAGTTTTTTTGGTGTGATTTCAATTGGTGTTTGTACTTCAATTGGGATGTTTATTTACTTGAAAGGCCATTATGGCTACCATGTGATTACTGCTGAAATGTTTAAATTTGGGCATAGGAATGTGACATTTGAAGTCATTCACCTTTCAGATTGCCAGTTGCATGGAGAATATCTACCTCTATCAGCAACTATGTGGTGACTTTAATGTCTTAATCATTGTCAAGTCTCCAACAATTCCCAGCAAATCGGAAAGTGACATGCCCCTTGGCATCAGCTAATACTTTGTGTGAACTAAAGTGGCCAAATATATCATCCTTCTAATACCATATACTCAAAACTAAGTGGCCAGCACATGATTCTCAGGGACACAGTGGGCTACAGAGGGAAGGGGTGATCAGAGAAAATTGCCCCTTTCTCCAATTCAGTGAAAGCACAGAAGTAGTCTGGAACTTCCACTGCTGCGTGCACACATGCTAGTCTGGATGGATGTTGGCCAGTGAAATTAGTCATGGGACTATCCTGAGAAATTATTTCTAAACCAGAAAAACACAAGGATCAAAACATCGTATTGAATTCCCTGATACAAGATGTGATTTTAGTAGAGAAATTAGACATAATTAGACTGGAGTGAATCCTAATTTGGTGAACAGCAAGTGGTTATGTTCACCTTGATCTTGGATGAAACGTATCTCCTGTGTAGAACTTAGTATCTTAAACATTTTGTGAATAATAAACAAGGCTAGGAGCAGTGTCCCCTGTAACCAGGATTCCCAAATGTTGACTACAACTCCTCAGAATCCCTGCTGCAGTGGCCTTTGGCTGGGGATTGTGGGAGTTGTAGTCAACAACATCTGGGACTCCCTGTTACAGGGATCATTGGCTAGGAGTCAGAGTTGGATCAGAAATAATGTTTGGCGTTACATGAATGACTAGTCAGGAGCTTCAGGCTCACACACTTCCCCCTCCCCTCTTACACAGCAGTTCCCTCCCTCCTGCTCTGGTTTGAGACAAACCATAATTTGCCATTTTATCTGAACTAGCACGCAAGCCCAAGGCTTCTGATTGCTAGTTCACGTAATGCAGAGTGAAGGTTTGGCCCTGCATCTGAACTATCCAGAGAATGTATCTCCTTCATCTATTTCCCACTCACTGTAATGTCCAATGAAACAATTAGCTATTTGCGGGGATGGTTTTTAACACTCAAGAATCTTTTGAGGCCTGTGTATTATATTGATATCCTGCCTTTCTTGAGATAAAATTCAAGACAGCTTGCAACATTTAATAAAATATATAGAACAATTAAAAATAAAACGCAGGATAAAATGCTGAGTTCCTGATGTTTTTAATATCTTCTTCATCAGAAACACATAAAAAACAATAATCACATGGCAAGAGAGAGAGTTGGATTTAAAAATCAGCTCTTCGCCAGGCAATGAAACCTCAGGAGTGAGGGTGCCAGTCAGAACCCACACAGGAGGAAGTTCCAGAGGGAGGGAGTCACCACAGACAAGGACCTCTTCTATCTATCCATCTATCCACCAACCATACCTCAGAAGAACCTCTCTTTTGCATGTAGGGGGACCTCTCTTGATGCTCTTATAGGCAGGCAGATACATGTAGGAGCAGGCAATCCTTCAGGCACCTTGGTTCCAACTCTTTAAGGACTTTAAAGGTCAAAAGCAGCATCTTGAATTATGCCCAGAAACTAACTGGTAACCAATACAGCTGCAAGAGAACAGATATTATTGGGTTTAAGACCCTAGTCGAATTCTCACAGCTGCATTCTGGAGCTAGAGCTTAAGTTTCCAAAGAGTCCTCAAGGACAGCCCTACGTAAAGTACTCCCTCCCCAACATATACTTACAGCTCCCACACACTTAGTCAGTTGTTGTGGACAAAGAGGCTAGACTACCTAAACTTTCTGATTTCAGAGGTTGAAATTAGAAGTGAATTTCATGCACATTTCATTATGTGGTATGGAAATCGCCATTCACTACTGATTTTCAATCACTGCTTATTGAAAATAGATGTAAATATAACATTTTCATTTAAAAGGAGGGTGTTTAACAATAGGAACTTCTACAGAACAACATAAAATATTTTTTCAGTCATATTGCTTTCAAGCTTAGCTTTTAGTTTTGAAAATTAGAATGCCTTCCGTTTGTCTGTATAGTATTTATAGCTTTATGTAGTAGTTGAGATTTTCTTTCTTTAGTTTCCAGTCTTAAAGTTACTTCCTTGTGTAGCTCTACGACTTCTGGAGCTCTTATTTAATTTTATTGTTATTTTTCACATTTATAGACCACCCCAAACTTCCGTCTCTGGGCGGTCTTTGCAAACCATTTTGCAAAGTGGTTTCAAGCTCGTGCTCTTGACATAGGACGCTATCTACAGGGAGGTTTTTTTATATAGCCCTTTGAGATGCAGGGGAGCTGTGCAAGAGCATGGTGCACTGCACTCTTAATATGGCTTCATTTTAATAGCAATAGCAATAGCACTTACATTTATATACCGCTCTATAGCCAGAGCTCTCTAAGCGGTTTACAATGATTTAGCATATTGCCCCCAACATTCTGGGTACTCATTTTACCGACCTCGGAAGGATGGAAGGCTGAGTCAACCTTGAGCCCCTGGTCAGGATTGAACTTGTAACCTTCTGGTTACAGGGCGGCAGTTTTACCACTGCGCCACCAGGGCAATTGGTTTAAGGAGGAGAGCTGGTCTTGTAGTAGTGAGCATGAATTGTAGTGATGTGACGAACTGGTTTGGCGTTCTATTCCTAGAAACCCATTCATAAACTGGCATTCGAACCAGTTCTAATGTGGGGGCAGGGGCTCCTTTAAGGCGTGGGGAGGGTGTCCTTACCTCCCCCGCCACACTTCCCCCTCTGGCGCTGCTTCAAAACCCGCAGGGTGGGGTGGGGCGGCTGTATACCCTCTTGTTGCCCTGGTCAGCATAATGCTGGAAGTGGCCCATGCATGTCCAGTATTACGCTGACCAGGGTGGCAAGAAAGTATACAGCCACCCCGCACCAGCAGTTTTTGAAGCATTGCTGGTGGGGAACACTCTCCCCATGCCTTAGAGGAGCCCCCCCCCGGGTGTGCACAGAACCAGTTCCATGAACACCCCTAATGAGTTGTCCCCTTTGCTAAGCAGGGTCTACCTTGGCTTTCATTTTGACGGGTGACTACATGTGAGCACTGTAAGATATTTCCCATAGGTGATAAGGCCAAAGCTCAGTGGAAGAGCATCTGTGTGCTTGCTTGCAGAAGGTCCCAGGCTCACTCCCTCGTATCTCCAGGTGGGGCTGGGAGAGACTCCTGCATACAGCCTTGGAGAGCCACTGCCAGTCAGTGTACTGAGCTAGATGAACCAATGGTCTAACTGGGTATAAGGCAGCTTCCTATGTTCCTTTGATATACCATAGTCTAAAACTGAGATTTTAAAATGAGTGTTTGAAAAACAAAAACATGCCATGCCATTACTTATAAACACACCTCCACATTTTTAAAGAACACTCAGTTTTTGTTGAGATTTTTTTAAAATTGTTTTGTGAAACAAACATCTCACTGAACAATTTTCAGTTAGCATTTCAGCAAGAATTTTGATGCTTTGGGTGGGTTAAATAGCAGTGAGTTACACACCGCCGATGAGCAAGGAACACAGGAGCCTTAAACTCATCAGCAGATGTGTGATTTAATTTGTTTTATAGTATATATGAACACATACTGTATAAACCACAAACAATCAAGCAATCATGTCTTTCTGTGTTATCTATTGCCATCGTTCCTCGTGCATTGAGGTTCTCACTATAGCTATTACTATAAAACGTTCCCTAAGTACATAAAGGCTCTAATCGTTAAGATTTTTATTACCAGCCACACATACAGCGCTGCAAATTGCCTTGTTTCAGATTTATTATGTATTACTCCAGAAATTCTATAAAGATCAAAAGAACTGATTACAATGTTGACCTTTGCATTAACTCATCTGAATTTAAATTCAAGTGTTTGATTTGGGAAAATAAGTCCATTTATCATAGGTCTGCTACTGAGGGGATTGAGCAGCCCTGATTGGGAGTGCTGAGACCAAATTTATTTATTGAGCATGGGCTCGAAAATTGTTTGTAGGACAAGAGGAACAAAAGTTTGACCTGCCATTCTGGTGTGCCAAGGGAACAATGTGGCAGTTGCCCTTTTCAAAACATCTAGTGGTCAGTCTGTTTCAATGTTGCAGATGGAGACAGAAGATATTAATAGTTATACCCACTCGCACACTATTTTCAACATGTAAACCATTATTAGGTTTAAAATCAATGAATCTCCTTCACTGTGAAATAAACAAGTATGAAGGTTACAGCTCAAAAACATGGAAGAAGAGAATAGATGTTGCAAAAAGCTAGGAGCAATCATATTTTATCAGGCAAATTAAAGGAGTTTGCTCTGTTATATGCACATAGCATATACATGCCATGTATCTTGTTGGTATAGGTTGATGTATATTGGCAAAGCTTTGGACTTTTTATTTATTTATTTACTTACTTACAAATTTTGAATAGCAAACTTATAAGGGTATGAGCCACTTAAAAATTTCTGATTAATAATCTTTTTAGATTGTGAGCTCTTCGGGGACAGAGAACTACCTTATTTCTTTTTCTTTTTACACATTTTTTTGGTCAGAAAGTGATATTTAAATATTCGTAATAATAATAAGGTAAAGGGCTGATTTTGAAGGAATGGATACATATAACACGTAAAATATAGGGATTATACATTTTACAAGTTAATCGGCTTATTTTGTAGAAAATGTATTGTAATTCTGGTGCATATGAAATGTCTACAGTTGAGTTTATTGCATGTGGATGCTTGCATCCTCCTTTGAAATAGTCACAAATCATCATACAACTATAGTTGATTAAATATAATGCTGCTAACTATAGTTAGGCTTTTTGCTCTTAGTGCTCCATCAGATATGAATCCTGTAAAGTGACTAAATAATACATTGACACCAGACCCCTGACTTCATGTACCTAGAGCAACTTCCTTATGAGGTAAGGCTACAATACCTGGGGCTTTTTAGTTGAGAAAAAAGACAGCTGAGAGGCGACATGATAGAGGTCTATAAAATTATGCATAGTGTGGAGAGAGAGAAATTTTTCTCCCTCTCATGTAACACTAGAACCAGGGGCATCCATGAAACTATTGCCAAGATATTTAGGACCAACAGAAGGAAGTACCTTTTCACGCAATGCATAATTAACCTATGGCAGGGGTATTGGAATCATATTGCATGGTGGGCCGGATTTGATTCCAATGCATCTCCAGGGGACTACACCCACCTTGCACCTTCTTGTAGTCTTCTCTCACCCACCTCATGTCACCTTCCCTCACTCGCCTTGCACCTTCTGTCTTCCTCCTTCTCCACTTGTTTACTCTCACTCCCTTTCTTTCTTTCTTTCTTTCTTTCTTCCTCCCTCCCTCTCTCTCTTCTTTTTTACAGCAGAATATGCTCAAAGAAAGGTTGGGCTTTTAAAGAAGAAATTGTGAACAACATACTTCCCCATGACCTGCAGCTACCAAATTTTGCATGGTAGAGACAGTGACAATTCTGCCACTTAAATTAGCTGTATGCACCTCCAGCCTAAAAAGTAAGATGCCTCTAAATACCAGTTGCAGGGAAGCAACAGCAGGAGAGAGGGCATGCCTTCAACTCTTTGACTATGGGCTTCAAGAGTGGAATGATGAAAATCTGGCAGGTTATACCTGCAAAGTTTTGTCTGGTGGGATGTGACTAGTTATTTAAAACTACATAAGAACATAAGAATAGCCCTGCTGGATCAGGCACAAGGCCCATCCAGTCCAGCATCCTGTTTCACACAATGACCCACCAAATACCTCTGGGGAGCCCACAGGCAAGAGGTATGTGCATGCCCTCTCTCCTGTTGTTGCTCCCATGCAACTGGTATTGAGAGGCATCTTACCTCTGAGACTGGAGATGACCCACAGCCAGATTCATGGAGGGCAGGTCTATCAATGGCTAGTAGCCATTGATAGACCTGCCCTCCATGAATCTGTCTAAACCCCTTTTAAAGCCATCCAAGCTGGTGGCCATCACCACATCCCATGGCAAGGAATTCCATAGATTAATTATGCACTGTGTGAAAAAGTACTTCCTCTTGTCGGTCCTAAATTTCCCAACCTTCAGTTTCATGCACCTTCCTTATGAGACTAGTCTACAGCATCTGGGGCTCTTTTCCTTGGTGCTATTCTCAATGACAAAACAAACAATTACTTCTTTTTTAAAAAATTATATCCCACCTTTTTTCTCTCAACAAGAGATTCCTAAGGCTAATGAACATAATTAAAACATCCAATAAAACCAGTATATATATATATTTTTTTTTAAACAGCGGTGGAGCCAGGGGAGGGTGACAAAGAAAGCATGAATTGTTAACCTGAAACACAGGAAAGCAGACTAAGTCAAATGCTTGGTGAACCAAAAACATTTTCAACAATCTGCAGAACACTAGTAGAGTAAAACTAAACAACTTCTCAGGGCAGGGAGTTCAACAGCCTGGGTTCCACTGTGGAAAACGCCGTCTCACATGTTGCCACCAGCTGAACCTCTAGTGATGACAGGATACACTGCAAGGGCTCACCCAGCAATCCTAGGGGGCAAGCAACCTTAGAACAGCTCCTCTAGGTGTCTCGGTCCTAAGCTATGTTGGGTTTTATAGGTAACTAGTGTTTTTAAGCCCGTTAAAATAACGGGCGCTAGTACAGAGCCTGTTTTAGAGCTCTTCCCTGGGGCTCGACCCCAGCAGCAGCACTTGAGACCCAGAGGTTAGCCTGCCTGCCCATCTCCCCCACCCACCCCAGAAACATCACCCCAGCCCCCCAGTCAAAAGCCTCAGCCCCCATCCTTTCCCCTCTTTCAGGTCTGTTCCAGCCCCACCTTCCCCGCTCGACGACGGTCTCGCTCTCTCTCTCACAGCCTGCTGCTGCCACTCCTTCTACGCAGCTCAGCAGCACCTCCGCCTTGTCGGCCACATACCTTCCGCCGCCGCCCCCTCAGCCCGCTCGGTCTTCTTCCCACCGCTTTGCGTGGCCCTCCTCAGCTGAAGCGACCCCCTGCATCGGGGGGAATTGCAGTTCGTCGGCCCTGCTCTTCCTTTCCATTCCAGCCTCCCCCTCGTAACCTCTCTTGCCGCCTTTCTTCTATTTCTCTGGAGTTCCCGTGGCGCTCCAGGCCCCCAGCCGCCATTCCCCCTCCCTCTGCCGCCAGCCTGCATGCCGTGGCCGGTCTCACCAGCTGGGCAAGGGCCCCAAACTCTCCCCCCTGCCCGGCTTCGGCGGTGCCACCAGGCCTCGGCGGCGGCTCCGCCACCACCTCGGTCAGCTTCCCCCGCCGCTTCTTTCCCCCGCCCGGCTTCGGCGGCGCGGCCAGACTTCGGCCATGGCTCTGCCGCTGCCTCGGCTGCGCCGCGTCCTCTGGCTGAGGCGGCAGCTCCGCCGCCGCCTCGGCTAGTTTCCCCCACCGCCTCTTCCCCCACTGCCTCTTTCCGAGTTTCCCCTGCCAGCTCTTCCCAAGTTTCTCCCCGTGGCCGCCTTTGTCCACCCCGCGGCCGGGCAAAGCAACAAACATGGCCGCCTGGTCCCTTTGTCCGTTTCTGCCTCGGCCGTCCTGCACATGCGCTCCGCGCATGCCCAGAACGGCCGAGGGAGGCACGGACACACGCCTGGGTGTCCACGGATGGACACCAAGGCTTTTATTAGAGAGGATGACTAGCTGTTTCTATTATGCCTGGAAACAGATCAAGCCAGTGAAGATGGTGTGTGATATGGTGTGTCAGCAGTGTGATATGGTGTGTCAGCAGTCTGGCAGCTGCAATCTATACTAGCTGAACTTGCCAAACAGTTTTTAAGGGCAGCCGCATGTAAAATACATTACAATAGTCCATCCTTGATGGCACTACTGCATGGGTAACTCTTGCCAGATTTGACTGAACTGGGAATGGGTGCAATTGGCACACCAGTCAAAGCTTGTCAAAGATATCCTGGCCATGACTTCCACCTGGACATCTAGGATAAGGGCTGGATTTTAGAATTACATCCAAGCTGTGAACCTGGTCTTTCCAGGGGGTGCTACCCAATCCAGAACAGACAACTCTCCACCATTGGGTCTGCATATCTTCTGGCCAAGGGCATCTTTGCCTTAATTAAATTTCATTTCGTTAGCCCATCATTGATCCCAGACAGGACCTCCACAGCCTCCCTGGTTTGAGATGGCAAAGAGAGAGGGAGAATTGAGTATCATCCACATATTTGTTTATTTTATAAATGTATAATAAGTTATACATTTAAGCACGGTGCTTTGCCAAAGCAGTTTATAATAAAACTTTATTCATTAAAACAGAACATATAAAACTCATACATCTAAAACCACCTTAGGCAGAATTACAACCAGGTGTTTACTAAAGGCAGTAGCCATTAAGACATTTAAAGCTGTCATATTGATGACAGCTAACTACAGATCTCCAGATTATCTTTCCTAGTATTTTCATGTAGATGTTTTAAAAGGTAGACTGTACTGAATCCTGTGAGACACTATAGGTGACAGCCAAGGTGCATAACAGGAATCCCTGCTGGTCCTGTGGTAGCAAGCATGAATTGTCCCCTTTCCTAAGCAGGGTCCACCCTGATTTGCATTTGAATGGGAGACTATGTGTGAGCACTGTAAAATTTTCCCCTTAAGGGAATGAGACTTATCTGGGAAGAGCATCTGCATGCTTGCATGCAGAAGGTTCCAAGTAATCTCCCTGGCATCTTCAAGAGAGGGCTGAAAGAGATTCCTGCCTGCAACTTTGGAAAAGCCGCTGCCAGTCTGTGTTGACAGTACTGAACTAGATGGACCAATGGTTTCACTGAGTATATGGCAGCTTCCTATGTTCCCTGAATACCACCTGCTGGAATCTGCCTTGCAGGCAGGATTGGAGTAAATGAAGAACCATGCCCCCAAGTCCTATCCCAGCAATGCGATCCAGAAGGATATAATTATCTGTGGTATTGAAACCACTGAGCGGTCTAGCAGAGCCAACAGGGATGCACTCTGCTTCTAGTTCCTGGCAGAAACCATCCAGTAAGGCAACCAAGACTCTTTCAATCCCAAACCCAGGCCAGAAGTGAAGTAGAAGTGGATTTATTATTTGAAATTCGAACTGTTTTCACCATGCATCACCCCTCCTTAAAAGCGAACACTGACTTCCCATCCCTTTCTTCATCCAACACAACCTCTTTGTCCTTTAAAGTTCACCATGACCTTGCCCAACCATTCTTTCTGCTCTTGTTCCTTATTCTGAGAGAGAGCCAGCGTGGTGTAGTGGTTATAGTGCTGGACTAGGACCGGGGAGACCTGAGTTCAAATCCCCATTCAGCCATTAAAAAAAACTAGCTGGGTGACTCTGGGCCAGTCACTTCTCTCTCAGCCTAACCTACTTCACAGGGTTGTTGTGAAAGAGAAACTCAAGTATGTAGTACACCGCTCTGGGCTCCTTGGAGGAAGAGCGGGATATAAATGTAAAAAATAAAAATAAAATAATAATAATAATAATATAATATTCCTTAAAGGGATTCTTTGCTCTTGCAGCTCTACCACCCCCAGATACCCAAAAGTGTGCCTCTCTTTTTCTTAGGTGATTCCAACCACGCCCCTTATGACATGATCTCTTTTCCAGATCAGTTTTGTGATTGCTAATTCTTTCTTCAAATTTTTCCTCATTGCCATCTGAAAACGAAGGCTAGGTACACATAACACATGTACTTCTCAGTAGTCTTGCCTCTCCTATTCCTTCATTCTCCGTTGTTTGTCTTCCCTTTCTCTCTCCCACTACCACCCTCACTGTGTCAGAATTTGGATTTTAAGCTTTTTGGGGCAGAGATCTGTCTCTTTTCTAAAGCAATTGGTGGCTCTGTAGGAATAATAATAATTTTGAAGTTCTGCCGTAGAGAAAAGAATATCAAAATCAGTGTCACCATAATTTGAAGTGTGACTTCCTATTTTGCATCTCATCTTCTGCCCCAATAGTCTGATGTACAAGTGCTTTAAATAAAACATCTCACCACCACCACTTCTGGATATTTGTAGACGTGTCAGGTCAGATGCCTGTCAACAATGAGGTACTAGCACTTGGCATGACACCATGTTTGCTGGGTATTCTGTCATGCTGCTCTGTCCATAAACAATTTAATGAAAAGGAGAGGCAGGTGGAATCCGAATCTGATTTCTGGTGTGAAATAAGCTTGCCTTGTCGCATGGTTTACATTGATTTGGAACTGTCAAGCCACTTTCAACAGCTGCCAAGATGGACAGGTTTTAGTAGCAAAGCTGATCCACATTCCACCCCAAGGACCTGCATAAGAGAGTTAGAATGCAGTAGTGGTTACTTTTTTATTTTGGAATTGAATAATGTTCACTGAAGTATTTTATTGGTGCTGAATCACAGAGTTAAGACATAAAGTGCTTTTCACGGAGTAATAGTGTATGAGAGAGATTCATAAGGTTTCTATGTTTTTATAAGGTATCAAAATATGGATATTGCAGATTACACATATTAAAACTCATTGGTTGCTTTCTAGATCACCCTTGCTTGCTCTTAAATCTCATGGAAATAACTGCACTGGATTATGGTCTCTGTTCAGTTCCAGAGCTCCTGTGATTGAAAACTTCTATTTATATTCTCTCACAGAGGTTTTCTGCTATGCTGTTTTCTTTGTGGTCCTATTGGTTTGGTTTTGGTGGAGATTGTTGATAATTCATACGCTTTCATAAAAGTGGGTACAACTTTGCACAAATCTTCATGACTTTCATAATCACACTTCATGTTTTAATGAAAATTAAATTAATATTGTTAAAAAACAAAACCATGGGAATGTTTTCAAATGATTGAGAGGAAACTGTCATGATATTGAACAATTCTTTGTTCTCAGACTTCAGCTGCCTTATGAAGCAAATGATGTTGGCGCATGTGGAAAGTATATTATAGACTGAATTTCTCAAGCTATGCACATGTATTAACAATATCTCTGTGTGTTTTAACAATATATTGGGCAAAATGTGAAAGACAATGTACCGTTACACAACTCTGAAAAGTCTTAATGTGCTAGAGTTGTAAATCTGATGTGGAAGCAAGTTCCATTTTAAATAACTGTTCGAATTAGGGTGGGAAGGGAAGGGGAAGCCAGTCTAGAAGGGAAGCATAAGCTAAAAAATTTCTCCCTACTAGATTTAATAAGTCATTGTGGGCAAAGGTCAAGCATGCAAGTGGTTGGCCAAACTTGACTGAATACCTTGTCCACATCCTTGGGGACCAGTAATTGAAAATCCTCCAACAAAACTAGGCCAGGTTTTACTCTGGGCACCTCGCTCAATGATCCTGCATCAGCCGTAGAGGGAACTCCTGGTGAATGCAAGCAACTTTATCCTCAAAGTGCTGTGCAAATGTGTCATAGCATGCTACCAAGAGTTCTAATACATCTAGCCCAGGGCCAGATTTCAAGGTTTCCCCTTTAGCAAACTTTTCCAATAGTAAATAGGGTGGGGGGAGGGAAAAGATAGTCTTTAGGTCGTATTTACCTTTAAAACAAGCCACTGGCAGCGGGGGCTCCTCCCAACTCTGCCAGATTCCCAAATGACAGGCCAGGCTGGCTGCGGCCTGTTTCAGACCTCTGTGCATGCATGGCCACCATTAGAGTGACACCACACAACTGGCCTCTGCATACATGTGGAGGTCACTCTAATTGCAGTTGCACATATGCAGAAGCCCAAAACAGGCCGCAGCCTGCGTGACCTGTCATTTGGGAAGCCAGCAGGGGATGGGAGTAGCCACCACTGTCTCTGCTGCTGCCAAGCCCTTTACTTGTAAATGGGAATTCTTGCCAGATTCCCCTTTACAAGTATATCCTTCAACCCACTTGAGCCAACTCGTGAGGCGGCTTGACAGCCGGACCGGGCCCAGCTCAGTTGAGCCCAAGCCTCCGAGGGTGGTTCAAATCCTGTTCGGATTCGAGCCTAACCAGAAAAACCAGTTCCATGCACATCCCTATTTCTGGAGGGCAGAAGGAGTCCCTTGCACAACAGCACATGCGCAGGAGGAGTGGAGGAGTTGCGTGAGGACTCCCCTACAGATCCTCCTAACGTATGTGTATCTGAGGAAACAAAAACCAGAATGGCCATGGCAATGGAGAGGCATCCATCAGTCTTCTCCACCTGTAGCAACAATTAAATTCAGCAACTGAAAAGTTATTTTAGAATTATGTAGTGAACACAGTAGTCCTGGTGATAAAACCAACATTAATCAATCAGTTTTGCTTAAAAGCATCTTGTACTATTCTTAGTGTGACAGTTCCATAATTGCAGGATTCTCTGTATCGTAGGATTCACTGTATCAACCTGGTTTGAAGATCAAATGTACCCCCAAGAAAACCATAAAAATAAAACATCTGGGAGTAGCATTAATATTGGCAAAATTTGCAAATAAAACAAATCTTCATTGAGAACTTTCTTTTTTCAGTAAAACAATATAGGTGCAAAGAGGTTCTCGGGGTCAATAATGCCCCACAGTGTAAAGTGCCTAACGCCTGCAAGAATGGTGTGTGAAGTCTAATTGATTCTGTGGGTGTTTTAAATACAGTAATGAATTGTGCCAGTACCATGCATGTAATATGTATTTGTTTTAGTATTTATTAATTGTCTTTCACATTGTCCCAGTATGATGTACATTGTAAAAGTTACAGTCAAAACAAAAATATAAAATCCACAATAAAACAGCAAAAGCAATAGTTTGTGGGCTCATGTGAATTCCAAGCACCTTATGTCCATGATTTTCAATTTCCTTGTCATTGGGGTAGAATTGACCCCAAAACACTTAGACTATACACATCAACTTTTCGCTAGATTTAGGCCTTCTGAAACATTGCACGACAATTCAAACCTCATCATAGCTGAGAAATGCATGAAGCATGGAGTTGTAGAAGACTCAAATAAAATTTTTATAAATTGTTTTCATCATCTTCAAGGTACATTTCACCCCAACTATCAAACAAGAGTTAAACAGTAGTGTCTGGCCCTTTATCATAAAGAAGTGATGTCAGAATGGGGTTACCTGCTTCAAACTTGGCAGATTGTTGCATCAGTTCTAAGCCTACCCACATTTCGCACCTAAAATGCTTCATGTAGTTGTACTTGTTGACCTTTGTTCAGTAATTTGAGTGGAGCGGCTTCTGTAGTATTATGAAGTGGTGGAAGGTTTTCCCTATGTATGTTCACAATAGATATATGTGTTTTTTCTACAGTGTAAATAAGACCAACTGTAAAATACCTTTTGGACTGAATAGAATTAATAAATCAAAGGAATTGCTACAGTCCACTCTCCGTTTACTCTGAAATAGCTTCTCGTGTATCTCTTGGTAAAATATGTAGGTCTACAGTTCTAAACAAAGTTATTTTGAACAAAATTTCATTCAAATCAGTAGAACTTGCCTCCCAGTACATTTCTTAAGGATCTGGGTGTAAGCATATAACATTTGTTTGTTTTAAATTATCCAGTAAATTGATTACTGCACATCTTAAATGGTTTTTTCAATTAAATACAATGGAAAGATTTTTTTAAGCCATTCTTGAGCTAGAGCTCCCTTTTTGTGTGGTATATATTTCAGGCTAATAATCAAGGCTTACTGTGGGTCAGTATGTCATATCCCAGTGGTGTCTAGTGAGATGGAGGGTTATCTTATATGTCAGCTAGATAACCCTGTGAACAATTTTGAGCAGTCAAGATAATGGGACTGAATTCTGAAGCGAAGTAGAATTCTGAAATAAGGCTAGAAATATCCCAGAGTACCATGCTATGTGTCGACAAAATAATATTTCTTACAACTACAGTCACCTTTTGGCATCATTAGTCATTTAGGTCTGACAACATTCTCCTTAATAGGGTGCAATTAAGGGAATGGTAGAATCAAGTGCATAATCCCATACTGAACAAGAGAGCAAGGCTACACTCTTGAGCCTGCTTACTTGAAAGTCAGTTTCATGGAAAGCAATGGAACTTACGTTAGAGTAAACAGAGTTAGGATTTGGATGCGAGACAGCAATCTGAGTGCATCTACTTTCAAATTGTGTTTAAGTACCAGGGTGTAATTCACTGATATTTTATAGTAGTATATTTCCACTGAAATCATAGACAATACCAGGGTAAGTGGTCATTGTGTCACCCTCTAATCAGCCAGTTGCCAAAATATCCTTGCAATAGAATGGATTCATTTGCTTCTCCATTAAATAGTAAATATATACATTGATACTTTATTAATGATGTACTTATTTTACCATATTGAAAAGAAATTGCATCATACTATTAAATCCAGCTTAACTACTAAATTTTCTCTGTTCTCTGCGGCTTCTTGTAACATCTAGTAGTGGTGTTTGTGTTGTTTAGTTAAAATTGTAAATAAAGAATGCATAACTGTGATCTGGATCACAAAATTAGACGATAGTTGGTTGCTCTGAGTGCCATCTACAAGCAGAACTGTGTGAATTCTGTGATTCCGCACAAGTACGGATTGGTTATTGGGACCAGAATTCAATATCCTGAACTTTATTTTATTTTTTTAACTTTATAAGACTTAAAGTGTGTTTTGGTGGTATTCTTTTATAAGACTTCCAAAGAGAGAGCCATCACTAAGAAAGTCCTTGTCTTCCAAGATCGGTTAAGAACTTAGAGTATGCTCCCTAAGATATGCTGGACCTAAGATGGTTTCGAAAAGGAGATAGAAGCAGCATCTAAAATTCAGCCCAGAAGGGAATTAGCCAGAGCTGGCTAATGGTCCTGCAGCCTCATTAGAAACAACTCACTTGCATTCCATCACTGAAAGCTGAATTGGCAGGAGTAAAAAAAAAATTGCATACTCCAGAAAATCTGGAGTTGTGAAGCTTCTACTCTCTGCCACCTTCCCCAGATACACCAAGCAGGACACGAGACCATAGCTGAAGGGATCTCACCTGTTTAATCATGCTTTCTTAAGGATCAGTCACAAAATCATGAAGGAAATAGTATCTTTATCTTTAAGGGAAACTGACAGAAACCGATACAAGCAATTGCAGCAAACAGTTGCTTGTGCCAAATTGGGCATAGATGCTTCTCTAACAGCAGCTTCCAACTTGGACTTTGTCTGCAGAACATCTTGCAAATGTGTTAGAGCAGACTAACGCACCCTCATGAATGCATTTATCATCAATGCATTTATCACCTAGCACAGCTCTACTAGATTACTTTCTGCTGGTGCAATTGTGATGAAAAAGGAAGCTCTCTTTGCCACTATTGCTACCACCACCACAACATATCTGCATAGTAGACTCTAAACCACATGAAATCAGATTTAGTCTGGGTTTTCCACCTTTCATTCTGTCTCTCTTGCCATCTTGATGTTACAGTGCCCTTGTAAACCAGGCAAATCCAGGGTAAACAGTTTCCCTTGTAAACCAGGGAAAGCCATGATACTGAGATGATAGAGAGGGCATTAAGTTGTGTTGTTTTGCTCACCAAGGGCAGTCCCCTGCCCTAAAAGTCAGCCATCCACACAGTAGTGGGCTCAATTTACCATTCTTCTATCAAGTTTTGAAAAGCAATTGGATCTTTTATTCCCGGTCCTCAGGCCATTGGCCTGGCATTTATCTAGCACCAGAATCACTTCCACCTGCTTTCCAGTCCCTCTGGAGATGCATCTCACCACACCAAGCCAACAACAGCACGGGAGAGAAGAGCTCCTTCCAGAGACACAGCTGTCTCTTGGGGAGTGGAAATGGCTCACCCTCAATTTGCCACTTTCCTGAAATAAGTAAATATGCATAGATTTTTTTTGAATTGTATCATATTTACACATCACAACCCCAAGTACATCATATGCACAGCCCTGTCCACAACCACTGTAATAAATAGGAATTTTGCTGTTTATTTCAGTGGGAGTTGGACTGCAACCTTTGTAAACTTCTGCTGTTCCCTTTTGCAATTAATAATAGAAAGAAGTTATAAAAATAGGATCAGAGGGCCAGACCAGATATTTTGGGTTGAGTTGGTTTTTAAAATTATCAGTGCTAGAGAGAATTCAAATAATTTGATCACTGCTATCATAATAGATCACCTGACCACAATAAGTTCTAATTTGAATTTGCCAACTACAAACTTCTCTGTCTTCGGGAAAGAATAAAAGAGATGTTTGTGTATGTAACTTTCTTGTTCATTTCTTAATATTATAGAAATGTATTACTTTCGCATTCTCACTATTTTCTTGGGTGGGCTAAACTTTGTGTGTTACCTTGATAAGAGGCTTATTTCATGTTATTTTTGCAGATGCTTTGTGAAACTGCCATCATAACAACAGATGACAAGGTGACTTATGTAGCCCTTGGTCAGCCAGTAGAGGCCACTCACAGCGTGCTATATAAAGCTGGACACTAATTTGACAATATATTTTTCCTTCTTTACGTTTGTTTATCCTCACTCTAAGCACACCACAATTACCTGGTATGGCCCTGCCAACAGTTGTCTCTATAAGTTCCAATTTTCCTTGTACTTCACAGCACACTTTTCTTACTCTCACTAAACCTTATTAATGAGGAAGGATGAAATCAGTTTACTTATTCACAGCTGCCACATCCTTCCTTTCTCTAGAGTCCTTTGTTACCCCTTAGAGAGAACATTTGAACATATTTAGATATTTCTTCAGTCTCATAAACATTATGCAATTTTTCTTTTTGCATTCTTCCAAATGAGAAGAGTTGATCCAAAATCTGATCTTTGAAGTTATTGATATTTCTGTTTCTATTCAAAGGCTATACAAATTCAACAACATTTTCCTGCACTCTTCACCATCTCCAGATCAATATTTATCTCTCTTTTTAAACAATATATCCTTTTAAAAATATTTCATTTTTTTAAGCTTTCATTTTTTACCTGTTCTGTGTACAAATTTTCTTTGAGGTCTTGTATATTTTTCACAATACTTGAATAAGCTGAGGTAGTCTCACGCAGATTTGAACCACTTAAAACTGGTTTATTTTGAATTAATGGCACCATTTTTTAAAGAAGTCTCTGATATGAGTGCTGATGGCCTCTGGACTTATGCACTAATGTTGCTTCCTCTTACGTTTCGTTATAGACTTCATTACTGACTTCCCAAGTGGGGACTTCTAGAGGTAATGATAAGCAACAGGGAGGGCTTCAACTTGATTATCTAGCTCCAAAAGCTATTGTCACCTTCATCACTCATAGTGTGGTCTGGGGAGCGTAGATTACAACAGCACCCTGGTGCAAATTATGACAATGAAAACCCTCTGATTGGTATGTAGAACAAATCTGAACTCTAGTCAGTTGTTGGCCAGATAAAACATGTGTATGTGTAAATTAGCTACAAATTGTATTTTGTTCAGTGTTCCTGTTTTCCTTATCCCTTCCAGGGTATCTGAGTGAATTTCCATGGAATTTCCACATTTATTAAATTATAGATTATGTATTTTGAGTGAGCTGGGGACTTAAAAACATTTTTCCATAAGTATGGCTGGAGGTAAACAACCAATTTTAGTCCAGAAAATAGCTTCTGCTTCTGTCAACACGTTGTTTATTTTCTCCCTGAGATAAAAAGTTCAGTTTTCTGATATTTGTACCAAGATAAAGTCAGTAAACAAGATTAATATAGTGTGGAAAAGGTTGTCAGCAGCCCTGGCAAAGGAAATAAGTTGCCTGTACACAGAACATACTGTAAACTGAATAAAAGTGTCAGGTCCACCATGAGATAATGTGATCATGAACCTCTAACAAAGCATGACATAGGCACAGTCGGCTTTTCTTATAGCCACAGTGTAGAAAATGGATTACTATATTCCAGGGATACCCACTGGAATAGCATGAAAACCTCATTTTGAGATTAATGCAGGATGCAACTTGAGAGCTGAGCCAAATGTTTACCTCCAGCGTTAAAAGTAACTGTTGTGTTGTTAATGTTATAATCAGTCAGTCATTCCACTTTCTTCCAGAGAGAAGGGGAACATATTCAGTTTTATAAGTCAAATATGAAAATAACTTTTTTTCCCTGTTATACATCTATTTTTACACTGTGAAGCAAAATCCTGTAATATTTATTTCCAATGAAATTTAATAGAGGCATGTTTTGGAAAGTAATAGCAATTTTTGACACATACCATGGGAAATACCTTTGCTTTACATTATCGTTACTAAAAAGATTTATATGCTGCTTTTCAGCTTTAAAAAAAAGTTCTCTGAGCAGTTTTCATAGCAAAGGGTATGAAAAAAAAAATGTTCCCTGTCTCATTTGGGACACACACACACACCATTAGCAACAGCTAACAAGAGGGATGTTCTACTGGTCTGAATATGAACTGTTGCTCTCCCTCTGCTAGATATGTGAACTTTAGAAAGTCCTCTTTTTAAAGGGTCCTCTTTGCCCAGTTTGCAGGGAACATGTTTTCTATACATCTGTGACACAGTGGTTGGCTTCAAAGATCAGACATTGCAGTAAACCATGATGGAACCATGGTTTAGCATTACCATCACAAGCCTTGGACTCTTCCACAAGCAGAGGAAAATTATAACTTGAATTTTGTTTTAAAATGAACTGGGATTTTTCACTGCCCTGAACTTGGAAAATCCCAACATGTTCTAGCCACAGCTTGTGAACCAGGTTATCAAATTAGGACTTTAAGTTTGATATCCTGGCTTATTCATGAACTGCAGTTAAATGAAAACAGGATTTGCTAGATCTGGGCACAGTAACAAATTTTGGGTTGTTTTAAGCCAGGAGTAGTTGTTGTGAATTTTCTCCCCTTAGGGGAGGTGGTAGGGAAGCCTGAGGGTTGTAATAGTGGCGTATACATCCTGTGGTGTAATACTGGCATTGCAGAACTGCTCATACCACTGTGAGGCTCTAACACATCCAGTGATGATGGTGCTGTGCAAGAGGCCAGTGCCGGAACTACTGACCTCTTGCGTGATCGCATGTCATGCATGATTTCCGTTATTCTTGATGGAAGTTGTGCGCAATGTGCGATCATGCAGCATGTTGGTTGTACTCTTGCACAGCTCCATTTCCACATGATAGAACCCTGCTGTGGTACAGGCAGTTCTGCAACACCCACTATACACTGCATGACATGTAAGCTAAGCCAAGCCTTAATTCTGATGTAGGATGATTTCTGAACCTAGATACCAAGAATTTGCATGCAATCTATCTATATATAATTTTCTAAGATGTACCTGTGGCTAATCCCATGAGTGGCAGCTCTCTCAAGAGTTCACGAGCGAGAGGAGGGGGAGAGGAAAGTGATGTCGGTGGGGAACATAGGGCCAACAGACAGGCCAGTGGGCGGGCAGAGAAAGTGGCAGCCGCCGGGGGCAGGGAGGGAGAAAGTGATGGGCAGCTGGAAAAGGTGGCTGGCCAGGCAGCTGGCCAGAGAGAAAAAACATTGGAGTGGGGAAGAGGAGGGGGAGGGCTGAAAACGAGGGGCCGAGAATGAGGGAGAACTAGAGGTGCAGATGCTCTGCACATGGGCCAGCTTGTACCATATAAATCTTCAGGCCTAATAACGTACATGATGACATTTTTTCCAGTAGGGCAATAGCATGAGTTGCATTGCAGGTTGTAAGAATCAGAGGCTGCTTTTGTAGCCTGTAGTCTGTGGTTCAGAAACTATAAGTGTGCTTAGGATTTTTATTTTATTTTTTTAATAGCAAAGATGCCTTAGTGAGATGCAAGATGCAATATGTCTGCAAGGCATTGCATGTTCATTCTGGCTGTGTGTCTTCCTGTTATTTGCCTTTCTTGAGAGTATGCTTTTTAAATCCTTTAGAGTGGTGGTGCACAACTCAAGTGCCCCAGGGGGCCAGAACCAACCATGACTTGGTGTGTGGGGGCCAAGGTCAATTTTCAGCACATCAGTTATTACATTAACATTAATTAGTATTAATGAAAGCACTTATTAGCTACATGTGGATCTCTTCCCCTTGTCAAGGGACCCACAATTTTAATCAAGGATAGTGGCCAGAAAATAGGCCCTGTCCCTGCTCAGTCAGTGGGGCATCTGGAGTACATGACAGCCCCAGATAAATGCCAAGTCATCTCCTCTCCCTAATCGTTGTTGCTTCAGTCTGTAATCCTAGGCATGTTTACTTGGAAGTAAGCCTTACTAGGTAAACTGAGATATGTTTCCAAGTAAACATATAAACAATGTTAAGCAATTTCCAGGGAGAAAAGAGGATGCCCACCCCCACCGCTGAGAAGAGGGAACTGACCAAAAGAGTGACCCTTTGCCTGTGCCCGCCTGATACTGCTGCTGCTTCTGCTGCTGCCGTTCCAGCCCACCCCAACCGGTTCATTTGCTCATCGGTCCATCACTGCCACCTGCATCCTGCTCTAGATTAACAACTATTAATCCATACTTTGGTGTGCTTTCCATGATTATGCTTGAAAGTGCTGCAGTGAACATGATAGACAAGCATGAACACGTTTTCAAACTTCTGCTGTCTTAAAGGATTGTATCCCTAGCAGCAATCACTATTTCACAATTAGAACTTGAATTTGCTAGAATCTCTCAAGTCTGAGAAGCAGACTGTGTGATCTGAGGGACAAGCTTTGTTCCACTTACTTACACATTTTCAATCGAAAGAACTAAAATTCATTAGATCTGGATAGTGATCTAGCGACAGTCATAAATAGTGGGTTCTGCGCCTGCGCAGAACGCATTGGGTAAAACTTGTTAGCTCCTTGAGATGCCCCCAACCTCCGGCTGTGCATGCTCTGCATCCTATTCAGTTTCTTTCTGACCGCCAATGCGATCACTTCTTCGGATTTCTCAACTCCTTGTCGTAAATATGTTAGCTCGGCTAACCCAACAGGATTTACAACCCCCTTCAGCACTCCCCAGTGATTTAACAAAAAGCAGCAGCAGAACTGCACGAGTGAAAAATAAAAGGCTCACAAAGAAAAACAGTAAATGAATTAAGTCCCCTGAACTGAACTAGCCCGCCCCCACAACAATAACTGAGTAATAAGTGAAAGGAAAACACAGAGCAAGGAATGAAAATAGCAAAGGACAACAGAAGCAAGGAATTAACAGAACAAAGCAGGAAAGCATAAACAAGACAAACTGGAACTCAGACAAAGTTTTGGAATTCAATAGCACACTGTCTGCGGACCAGCGAAAGTTGCAAACAGCACTTGAGCAATTGAGAGACTGCCAAATATCTATGGCTCAAGAGAACCAGCAGCCAGTCAGGCTTCCCTGAGTTAGCACTTCGGCTTCCTCTCTAGTGATCTCCTGCGTGTCTTCCACTGAGTCTCCCTCTTGAGCCGTCTTCTCAAGACAGGTAAAATCCCAGGCTCCTCCCCATCAGAAATCATGTCTGGCAGCTGTTGCAAATCCTCAGCTCCAGAGTCTGGTCTCCCTGCCAGCTCCTGTTGCTGTGCCTCTGAGCCCTCACTAGCAGGCGAATCCTCCCGTTCCTGATCTGACTCTTCTGAGTCAGACGTCTGAGCCATGACACTCCTCAGTGAATTCTAGGATAGAATGTCTCTCTGGACAACACTTTGACATCAATTCCATTACGCCAAGTGATTTCTTTGTCACCAGTGCCAACTCCACATCAATCTCCAATGCCACACTGACTGCTATTGACAGTGACGTCTGCGGCATTGAAGCCTGGAGGATGATCGCTGGTTACGGTTGATACCAAGCTCTGTGCCAAACTCAATGCTGAGGCAGCATTAGACCCTGCACTGGCACACAACATTATGGCTCTTCTAGAATATAGCAAGAGTACACCATCTACAACTACTTTCAAAGGTTTCCTAAGCCATGGGCTAGATGTGGAGGATGTTGATGAACTAGAGCATATACCACCAGTACCGAAGACACCATCAGTGACTTTGGGATATGCATATGATACCACCCCACTGCAGGGACTGCTGCCTGTGTGGGGTTGGAGAGATGCTTCTGCTACCACAATACCAATTTTGTCAGAGGTGTGCAAGCCGTTCAAGATTTGGAAGATGCAAAGAATAGTGACTCCACACTCGGGTCACACGTACTAAGTTAGTAATTCAGGATGCCTCAGTACAGACCACTGGCAAACAAGCACTGTAATCGGCAAATCAAGATGTGGCTATACAAACAAATTTACTGCCTCCACTTGCTATTCCTCCACGTGGATAGCTTCATGTGGCTATGTCCACTCAAACACCTGCTGTACCGAGGGCAGTTCATGCCATTTGTACAGAAACCATATCTCTACCTCATTGTATTGCTACCCAAAAAGCAATGTCAAAGGAACCTGATAAGGCTGCTTCTGATAGATCAAATTCTTCTACTGACAACAACTCAAAAAATGTCTATGGAGAAATGGGGGGAAATCTAAGAATACAGCTTTCACAAAAATGATGCCCAAATTTACTGGCACACGATATCAGCCATACCAACGTAGACAAAACTTATACCAACAAAATGAGAGTTTAGAAAGCCTTTCCAGAGATATAATTGAAAGGCATTTGTGACAAAGAATAAAAGAAATCAGGGAAGCCATAATAAGACCATGCAACCGGCCAAACTTTGATCAGTCGGCACACGCACTTGTACCATCGATGGCAAACAAAAACAACATGACCACACCATCCATCCCAGAACCAACATCTCACTGGCATATGCCAGGAACAACATCAAACTAGCAAGTCATGTGCAAGCATGGCACCATATAACATCAGACCAGTGGGTCTGAAGAGTAGTCCAGACTGAAGATGCAATAGAATTCATTTCTCTGCTGTTGTTCACGGGGATAAAATACACTCCCTCAACATCCGCGCTGATGGAGGAGGTCATGACACTTTTGGAGAAGAGGGCGATATCACCAGTACAATGGGCTTTTATTCCCGATACTTCCAAATCCCAAAGAGGGATGGAGGCATTTGCCCGATAATGGAACTTCGCTGGCTGAACCTGTATGTCAATGTGAGAAGGTTTTGCATGATAACACTGCAGGCAATCCTTCCTCTTCTACATGAAGAGATGTGGACTGCAATGTTGAATCTAAAAGACACTTATTTTCATATCGGCATACAGGAAAACTACAGAAAATACCTACATTTCACAGTCGGCAAGAGAATTTATCAGTAAAATGTACTACCCTTCAGCCTAGCAACAACCCCGAGAGTATTCACAAAATGTATGGCAGTGATCATAGTCTCCCTTCACACCCAGGGTCTGTCCGTCTTTCCATATCTGGACAACTGGCTACTCACAGCAAAATCAAAAGACCAGTTACTTTCACAGATACAGTGTGTGTAACAACCTTACTGAATGACCTAAGAGTTCAGATCAATAAGGAAAAGTCACATCTGGATCCAGTCAAGCGACTTCAGTACGTAGGGGCAGTATTGGACATGGAACACTAGAAGGCATTCTCGCTGGAGGACCGTTTTGAAAGAATGAGTCTATTAGTACGGACATTTCTAGTGAAACCATGACAAAAGGCACAATCTATTCAGGTACTCCTGGGCCTAATGGCTTCCTGCATGTCAATAGTACATCACGCAAAATTGCATCTGAGGAAACTTCAATTATGGTACCTGTCATTGTTCCACCTCAATGTAAATTCACAGAACATGATTTTGTACATTCCGGAGGGGGTCCAAGCCTCCCTACAATGGTGGACTCGCAGGACAAATCTTCTACATGGGTTGCCATTCAAGACACCAGTGCCCACAGTGACATTGACTGCAGATGCCTCCATGTTGGGCTGGGGAGCTCACCTTTCAGACTTACGAGTGCAGGGCCTATGGACTGTGCAGCAGAATACATTACACATAAACCTTCTAGAACTGCTCACAGTGTACAGGGCTCTCAAATCATCTGAAAGACGTTTAACGGACCAAGTGGTACAGATTCAGATGGACAACACCACTGCAGTAGCTTGCATAAACAAGCAGGGTGGAACAGTGTTGCGATATCTGTGCCAACACAGCCTACAGATGTGGAATTGATGCATTGTTCAAAATATATATATGGTGGCCATCCACATAAAGGGTGAGGACAACATTTTAGCAGATACGCAAAGCAGATCACAAATTCTGCTACCACAACACGAATGGGAGATGAACCCTTGTCTCCTAAAGGAACTGCTTGATCTCTGGGGGACTCCAAAAAGTAGATCTCTTTGCGACACAGGGGAACAGGACAATACTGGTACTGCAGACAATACTGTTTGAGAACAGGCTTGGGGTTTCATTCCAAGAGCGATGCATTCCAGGTCCAATGGACTCGAAGTTTGTTCTATTTGTTTCCTCCTTATCCGTTGCTGAACAGAGTGGTTGCCAAGCTGCTACAGTACAAGACCAAAGGCATCCTAATAACCCTCTGGTGGCCAAGGCAACCATGGTTCCCGCAGCTACTCAAACTATCTGGCCAGAACCACAGACGACTCCCTTAATGTCCCAGGCAGGAGAGGGAACAACTACTGCATCCAAAGTTAAGGACCCTGGCATGGAAGACAGGTTACTGAGAAAGATCTTGCTGAATGACAGGAAAGCATCCACTAGAAGAAACTACTCTGCTAAATGGAAGAGATTTTGTGAATATGCAAAAACAAAACACTTTAAACCCTGGAAAGCATCTCTAAGGGAAGTGTTGCTCTACCTCACGTCCCTGAAAACCAGTTGATTGGCCAGTGCGTCTATAAGAGTACATTTAGCTGCAATTTCATCCAACCACAAAGTTTGGGATGGGGAGACTGCATTTTCCCACTTGGAATGCAAAATGTTTTTGATAAAAGGTTTGCTGAAAAATTGAGTCTCTTATTGGTGCTTTCCACATTAACAGAAAAACCATTTTATGGCAACTACGACTGTGAGATTAGTGGCATTGAAGACTATATTTTTGGTGGCTATAACCAGTGCAAAATGAGTGAGTGAACTCATTGCACTATGCATGGACGGACCATACACCAAGTTCTACTCAGATAAGGTGGTGATCCATTTGGATCCAGAGTTCCGAACAAAAATAGTCCCGGAACTTCATCGAAACCAAAATGTTATTCTTCCTACATTTTTTAGAAATCCATCTACTGCATTGCCTGGATGTACACAGAGCTCTGCTGTTCTACTTGAAGAGAACAAGTGAGTTTAGAAGGACAAAATGATTGTGTGCTTTAAGAGCTGTCGAAAGGGCCTATCCCCTTCATGCCAGCAGGTATCACATTAGCTTGTGGAAATGATATTTATGGCCTGTAAACAACAGAAGGTGACTCCACCAGTTTCTACTCAGACCCCATTCTACTCAGGCATATGCAACTTCAGCAGCCCATTTGTCGGTTTTAAAATACAAGGACATATGCATGGCTGCTACTTGGGCCTCAGACCAGACTTTCGTAAAGCATTATGGACCTTCGCTCTGCTGCAGTGGCCAACTTTGGAAGGGCAGTTCTAAAGTGGGTGCTTCAATAGCTTGCGGCTCCAACCACTATTGGGGAAGCCCATAAATCACCCACTATTTATGACTGTCGCTGGATCGATATCCAGATAAACAGGTTGCTTACCTGTAACAGATGATCTGGTAGTGATCCAGTGACATTCATAAAATCCTCTCATCCATCCTCACTGCAGAGCACAAGCTAAAGAAAATATTTTTGGGGGGAGAGAGAGAGAGAGAGAGAGAGAGAGAGAGAGAGACGTTGTCGGTCGACAGAACTGAATAGGAGGACGCCGAACTGCTGATAATAATAATTATTATTATTTCTTGTTTACACAGTCAGACAGGTGTTATTGACTGGTTTGTTTTATCCAGACATCGAGTCCTTACCAAGGACCTGGGATGGCTGAATTTTATTGTCAATTGTTATAGATATCGTCGCAGAATATAGGCTGTTCCCAGTAAAGCTGCTTTTTGTAATTGGCTGATGGTGATTTCTGTGGCCCCATGGCATGATTGATGGTCATGATTTTTCTGGTCTTACGATCTAGCGTCTCTAGCTCTGCCTGGGTCCAGTCTATTATTCCTGTAGTGTATCTGATAACAGGTATAGCCCAGGTGTTTATGGCTTGTATGGTGTTCCCGCCATTGAGTTTGGACTTGAGGATTTTTCTAACTCTCCTGATGTATTCACTTCCCATTTTTCTTCTAACTTCAGTGTGTGCAATGTTATCAGCCTGGAGAATGCCCAAGTATTTGTAAGGTTCTTTCTCTTCCAGGTTCTTGATCTTGCTTCCATTGGGCAGTTCTATTCCTTCTGTTTTTCTTATTTTCCCTCTGTTCATTATTAATGCAGCACACTTGTCTAGTCCAAACTCCATTGCTATATCGCTACTGAATATACGGACAGTGTTTAGCAGTGATTCCATTTCTGACTGGGACTTTCCATACAACTTCAGATCATCCATGTACAGCAGATGGTTGATTTGACTTGATGTTTTAGATGTTTGGTATCCGAGGCCTGTTTTGTTTAGTATTTGTGAAAGTGGGGTCATGGCGATTACAAACAACAGAGTGGATAGTGAGCCCCCTTGGAAAATGCCTCTACTAATGCTAACCTGTCCAAGTGTCTCGCCATTGGTTGTTAACCGTGTACTCCACATGCTCATTGCATTTTAAATAAATATCTGAATGTTTTTGCTGACACCAGTTGTTTCTAAACATTTTAGTATCCATGTGTGAGGCAATGAATCAAAGGCTTTCTTGTAGTCAATCCATGCAACACTTAGATTGGTTTTTCTTCTCTTGCAATTTTCTAAAATCATTTTGTCAATCAGCAGCTGGTCTTTTGTGCCTCTGGTGTTCGGGCAATTTCCTTTCTGTTCAACTGGAAGCTGTTTGTTAGTTAATAAGTGTTGCATCACTTCATCTGCTATTATTCCAGTTAATAATTTGAACATGGTTGGCAGGCAGGTTATCGGTCTATAATTACTTGGAACTGCACCTTTTGCTGGTGCTTTTAATAATAATTATTATTTCTTGTTTACACAGTCAGACAGGTGTTATTGACTGGTTTGTTTTATCCAGACATTGAATCCTTCCCAAGGACCTGGGATGCCAGAATTTTATTGTCAATTGTTATAGTTATCGTCGCAGAATATAGGCTGTTCCCAGTAAAGCTGCTTTTTGTAATTGGCTGATGGTGATTTCTGTGACCCCTATGGTGTTGAGGTGCTCTTCAAGGTCTTTTGGAACTGCACCCAGGGCGCCAATTACCACTGGGATTATTTTGGTCTTTTTCTGCCACAGCCTTTCAATTATTATTATTATTATTATTATTATTACATTTTGTATCCCGCTCTTCCTCCAAGGAGCCCAGAGCAGTGTACTACATACTCCTCACAACAACCCTGTGAAGTAGGTTAGGCTGAGAGAGAAGTGACTGGCCCAGAGTAACCCAGCTAGTTTCATGGCTGAATGGGGATTTGAACTCAGGTCTCCCCGGTCCTAATCCAGCACTCTAACCACTACACCACGCTGGCTCTCTAATGAGGGCAGAGCACATGCAGCCGGAGGTTTGGGACATCTTGAGGGGCTAACGACTTTTGCCCGAAGCGGTCTGTGCAGGCGCAGAACCCACTATTTATTAATGTCGCTGGATCACTGCCAGATCATCTGTAATAGGTAAGAAGCCCATTTTAACTGGCAGGTTCTGCTGTAGTGCTGTTGCTGTCCTTCATCAGTTCTAGGGTTCTGGGACAAACTGTAACAGCTTCCTGCTGCAGGAGGTTGAATATTGCTGCAGTGTTGTACTTTCATCCAACTCTTCTGTCAGTTCCATGTCAGGTAATATTTGGTCATTGCCTAATTATATCCGCAGCATAGTATTCAAAACACTTTTTGATTGAGGAGCACATCAGTGATCACATCAGTGTGATCACTGGAAAATCTCCTCCTTCAAGCTGCTATACCAACCTATTGAAGAAGTGGGGTATGGGTGAGGCCTGTGCTAATGAAAGTTGTAGAAGAAAGGTTTAGAAAAGTAACAGCTCTGGAAAACTATTAAAAGGAAGCATCATGGTGTGTTCATAGGCTTGCCAGCCTTCCAGGATTGGCCTGCCATGTCCAGTAAGTGGCATAGATCTCCAGGTGACTACTGATAGTAATCTTGGAAATTGTAATGGCTTGGTATTGTAAAAAATATTGGAAAGGAAAATTCCAAGAAAAGCTTCAGTCAGGGCTTTCAATCCTACATCTTCAGGATGCAAACTAGCAACTGGATATACAACACAGAAAGCTGACTTGATCTGTTAAAATTTTGGTTTGAATTTAGCATCTGTATCAAAGCATGAAAACTTTCATTGTGTTTTTTTAATTTATAAATACATATTCATACACACACACACACACACCTGATTGTTTTTGTCGTGGTTTTTAATGTTTTCAGTGTTTAAAAGCAGGTGTTTTGCTTTCAGTGAGCATTGTGTGCATTTACATTCTTCCACCCAATTTATGAAACTTATTTGTGCCTCCTTTAGATTACTACTCCAGGTTCATGTAGTAACAAGAAAGCTGCACACTTGTCCCAGGACTCTCATCACCATGAGTAAGTATTTGTCAGGATTATTATTATTTATTTAACTCATTAAATAAATGTGTTAGGGTTATCACTATTTCTTTTGCTTGCTTTACATTTTGACTCTTTTAATTACATCTTGATTTTTTATCCGAAGTGTCCAGTCTACCAGACTATTTATAATTCTAATAATGCTCTTACAGCATGTGCAGCCCTTTCCAGTATTGTTGTTTGAAAAGACATTGGTGAATTAACCTCAACATGAGACTGTTAGGGCCCATGCTGTACACTCTCTATGTATGTGTACATATCACCACCTTCTTTCTACATTTGGGGCAAGAAGAAAGAGAGAGGCAAGAGATCTTGCTTGAGTATGCCCTCAACTTATTTCTGACTTAATAGAAATGATTGACTTATTTCTGTGCCTCTGGAGTAAGAATGGATTGCTTTTCTAGGGGACAGTGGGGACATGAGAAATAGGACATTTATTCACTGCTTTCCAAAATTAGTGCATGATTGAGAGCTTCAATACTTGACTATATTTAGATGAAGAACCAACATACACGTAACTGAAAATTTGGTCCCAGCTCTTTATGAAATGGCTCCACAGCAAAGTGTGAGGAGGAGAGCTGGTCTTGCAGCAGGAAGCATGAATTGTCCCCTTTGCAAGCAGGGTCAAGCCTAGTTTGCATTTGGATGGGTGACTACATGTGAGCATTGTCTGCTGTAAGATATTTGCCTTCGGGCATGGGGCCACAGCTCAGTGGTAGATCACTTGCTTGCATAAAGGTTCCAGGTTCACTCCCTGGCATCTCCAGGTAGGGCTGGGAGAAACTTCTGCCTGAAACCTTGGAGAGCTACTGCCAGTCAGGGTAGACAGCACTGAGCTAGATGGACCAGTTGTCTGACTCAGAATAAGGCAGTTTTCAGTGTGTGGTCCAATAGTTCTGAAAAGCAACCAGATGGTTTTCAAGAAACTATAAAGTAACTTTATTTTCTAGCACTGGGTTTCTTAACCTTGGGCCCCCAGATGTTGATGGACTACAACTCCCATCATCCCTAGCCACAATGGACATGGCTGGGGATGATGGGAGTTGTAGTCCATCAACATCTGGGGGCCCAAGGTTAAGAAACCCTGTTCTAGCACCATCTTACCAGATGAAAACTGCTCTGCCTGTGTGACAGACAAACCAGAGGACCACTTGGTGAAACTGGCTCTCTAAACTCATATGCATTCATTTTAGTTTGTGCAAGCACAGGGTGTTTATTTTATGGCATGATCACCTAAGTGTAAGAATTTGCTCATCTCTAGAACTTCCATGTGCTTTACCTTTGAATAATGTGTACCCATAATTACTTGGATGTAACTTCCCTCAAAATCAATGAGGCTTTATCATGGATAAAACAGTGTTGGCCTTTTGTTCCAGCATGCTTAAGCTATGATACGGACAGATGCTTAGTGTCCCTTACTCCCTTACTTCCCTTTACTGCCTAAAGCTATGGTGTGTCTCCTGTTGCTTGGTGATATCCCCACTTACAATGGCTATTGCAGTTCAGAAAGTACCCTTAATGCTCAACTGCATTGCATTTTAGACATCCTGGGTCATGTGTATGTGTGCAACAGAGCATAGGCCTTAAACTCAAACTCTTTAATGAATAAACATGTTCCTGTTAGCCATCAATGCTTCTTAGTTTCTCTTATGCAGTAGTCAGAACTTTAGATCTTTGTAGCACCAACTCAATGAAAATATTATCAAAAAGATGAAGTATATAAAAGATTGCAGGATATGCAGCATGAAATTTCCAAATTGATTTAGTGTATATTCACTTGCCTAAGCAGTAGAAATCTGCAGAATGAGATACATTCTTACATTCCTGTGAAAACTGCTACAGACCTTGAGAGTTCTGTAAAATATCCCATTTAAATAAATCATAGCCAAAGGCTACATTTTTCTGGTGGACAATAAAATACCCGAGAGCACGCACAGGCTGGTCATATGACAGCTCGTGCTTCAGTTTGCTATGTTACTAAACTTTTTTTTCCTTTTTCTCCCATAGCCATTGGTTTAGCCCTGGGGCTAGGAAAGAACATAGCCAGGTAAGAACTACTTTGATCAAGAACAGTTTATTTCATATATTTGAAAGAATTTAACTGTTGCTTGGCCAAAGCAACGGGGCACCAATTTGTGAAATAAGAAGTGGATTTATTCCCCAATAGCTGTTGAAAATACTTGTTTTATTTATTTTTATTAATGTGTTTAATTAAAACATGTATATGCTGCTCTTCATCTTTAAAAACATCCAGGGTAGCTCACAACAGCTATAAAACAATATACATTTAAATTACTAAACAATAAAAAAAAATTGACAAACAGCCCAGCATGAATGTAATATGGGTACTGCACTGCACTCCCCGAGATCACCAGGTGGCAGGTGCCTCATTAACTCCACTGATACTATAGTGAACTAGCTGGGCCAGGTGCAGAGCATCTGCCCCTCTAGTTTGCCGCAGCCATTTTCTCTCTGCCCACCCGCTGCCATTGGCCCCCGCTGGCACTTATTTTCTCTGCCAGCCGCCCACCTTCCTGCTGGCTGCCTCCTCCTGCCAACTCCCACTGGCAGCTACCTCTTTTCACCCACCTCCTGCACACCGGCCAGCCTGCCAACTCCTGCCGGCAGCTGCCGCTCCTCCTGCTGCTTCCTCACGCCAGCCAGTGGGGTCCGGCCACCATCACTATTTTCTCCCCATCACTATCCGGGCAGCTGCTCGCGAACTCTCTCAAGAGTTGCCACACATGGTATTAGCAGCGAGTATGCCTTAGAGAAATATATATATAAAGAAGATAGGAGACTTGTGTGCTCAGGAGTATGTGTGAACACCAAAGTTCCTGTGTACCCAAGCAGGTCTCTGTATTGGACTGAACGCACTTCAAGTGGTCCTTATTTCGTTACATAATAAAATCAGAGTGTCAGTTTATCTTTTAAAGAAAGTATTCTTGTTCCTTGAAGACTTTTGTGCCTTAAAATATTAATATTAATTGAGGTCGATAGGGGTAGAAAGGAAGCCTCTAGAACATTTGACTTCATTTAAAAATGTTAACATCTTTTTGGATGTGTAACAGACAAATGCATTACCATGTAAATAGCTTTGAGGATTATAACTCAAATTGGTGATGGTTGAAACTGTTAGAACGAATAGGGAAAGGGGGGTGGAATGCAATAATGTTGAGGTAGCAAATACGTTGACCTAAGAGTTTGCTGCTGTTAGAGACTGGCTGCTCCCAGAACCGACACGAGGGCTAAAACTGTGGCTGATAACATTATTTGCAAAGCTGGCATAATAATAATGTTTTTGAATTGGTCATCAATCCTGCTCAGTTAGTGCTGCCTTCCTCCTTCTGCATTGCTGCTCCTTGTATTCGCCTTTGAGGGTCAGCACCTTTTGAATTAAAAGAGGAAGAATTAGAAGAGGGAGAAGCTCAGACTCTTGCACACCTGACCCATCATTGCCCAACAGAAGGCAATGCTGTGCCAGGATTATTCTCTGAGGTGCTTGCTTTTTGAGGAAAAGGTGTGAAAGCACCCCACAGGAGGGATATTCAGAGGGGGGCTTCACAAATAATATGGCAAGAAAGCCAGTTCCCTCTGGTTGTACGAGCTGCTACTTCGACACCAATAATTGCGTCTAAACCTGGAGATGTCAGTTTATCCTGCAGCATTTCCTCTCAGCTACCTGACATCTGTAACCAATTTCAAAACTTGGTTACAGATCTTGGGGCTGTCAGAGCGAAGTGCTGTAGGATAAGCCGACGTTACTGCGTTCAGACAATATGACTGGCACAGAAGTAGTAGCTTGTGCTAGGTTTGCAGCAACCTTTCTTACCATATTCCATGTGAAGCCACTTACATTGTAATTTGGATGGTCATATGAGGGAGTAATGATTTATTATGTATGCATTACATACATATCTCGCCTCTCCTCCACTCCATGGAGTTAAAGAGAGCAAACATTTGGCACGAGACAGTCAAAGCATTCACCAGACCCAGAACAGCATAGCTTCATGAAGCTTATTACATTATGTTACTTCAGAACATACCCAAGTTTGATTTCCCAAGGTGAACAGGCAAGTGGTAAATCGTAAGGTTTAAGCTATGCTAAGGAAAGTTGCTGCTTATGGTTTTAATAAACTAAAATTCCCGAGCATCCTTTACAGAAGTCAGAACATTGGTCCATTTAACTCATTACTGTCTATACTGGCTGGCAACCGCTCTCTAGGGAGGTCTTTTTTGTCCTTTCCAGTGTTCACAATTGAAAATGTGGACTTTTTCATTTGGATTCCTAACAATGGATATGTTTAGTCACCTAAGTTACTAGAGATATAAAACACAGACAAAGACAGAAATGAGACCTCTGGCCATTATATCAAAATAAGTGACACTAGACATTCCTTACAGTACAGATGCATACACATTCATATTCTTTGAGATCCATGTTAACACTTTAAAAAAAACAAAACCAGGATATAGGGAATTCTCGAGGACTGGTTTTAGGTTTCAGGTTCCTTTGAAGGTTTTTCAGAGTTTAGCATCATTTTCTTGTGACTAAAGTGAGAGCCAGCGTGGTGTAGTGGTTAGAGTGCTGGGCTAGGACCGGGGAGACCTGAGTTCAAACCTAAAACCCATTCAGCCATGAAACTAGCTGGGTTACTCTGGGCCAGTCACTTCTCTCTCAGCCTAACCTACTTCACAGGGTTGATGTGAAAGAGAAACTCAAGTATGTAGTACACTGCTCTGGGCTCCTTGGAGGAAGAGCAGGATATAAATGTAAAAATAATAATAATATAATAAAGTGGCAATCTGAAGTCCTTAGTGCCTCCAATCATTTCCTTTTAAAAAAAAAATTGATCATGACTTCTCTTAAGTACTGCTACAGTGATTTGCCGATTTTATTTGGCCACTGAATTCTTATTTAGCTTTATTTCCATTAAAGCAATAATCTTAAGTGCCCTTTTGAGATTTGTTTCCCCATTTAGTGAGTATATATAGCTATTTTTATATAATCGTATAGCAAGCAATGCCTTGCTATTCTTATAATTTACAAGTGTCAGTCTTTTGAACGCAGATTTTTAATAATAACTAATGATGTGTTTTAATCTTGGAGAAGTCTTTTAATGTTTCAGCAAATGATTTTATTTTGTTTGAACAGTAGACTAGTTATGAAGTTTATGCTAATTTTAAAATCCTCTATTCAAATTAGTATCTGAATGTTGGGGAAGGATATTTGGAGAATAGATTTTTCTTTGTCTCCCATGGAACGTTTAAACCTTATAAAATCCATGTACATAATTGTTCACTATTAAATATTTCATGTAGTCTTTCACTTCTACTTGTGTTATTATTCATTTTCACTTATTACTGCATAAGTAAGTCATTCCAGAAATGCAGTGGGGTAGGTATGTCAGCTGCAGTATGGGTGCTAGTTAAGAAGTGCAGGTTCTACTGTGAAGTTGTACTAATACAGCTCCGGGGATCATGGGGGCCAGGATGATTTTCACCAGTCTCCCCTTCCCCTGGAACATAGGAACAGCCCTGCTGGATCAAGCCCAGGCCCATCCAGTCCAGCATTCTGTTTCACACAGTGACCCACACCAGATGCCTCTGAGCAACCCACAGGCAAGAGATGAGAGCATGCCCTCTCTCTTGCTCTTGCTCCCCTACAACTGGTATTTAGAGTCATCTTGCCTGAGGCTGAAAGTGGCCTATAGCCAACAAACTAGAGGCCAGTGATAGACCATGAATTTGTCCTCCATGAATTTGTCTAAGCCCCTTTTAAAGCCATCCAACCTAGTGGCCATCACCCCATCTCGTGGCAGAGAATTCGATAGATTAATTATGCTCTATGTGAAAAAGTATTTCCTTTTGTTGCCCTTTCGTGAGAGATCCGTGGTTGTAGTGTTGTGAGACAAGAAGAAAAATTTCTCTGTTCACTCTCTCTAATCCATGCATAATTTTATACACATGTCCCCCATAGCCGGCTTTTTTCCAAACTAAAAAGTCCCAGATGCTGTAGCCCTGCCTCCTAAGGAAGGAGCCCCAGGCCCCCAGTCATCTTGGTTGCCCTTATCTGCACTTTTTCCAATGCTGCAGTGTCCTTCTTAAGATACGGTGACCAGAACTGCATGCAGTACTCCAAAACCGGATGCTCCATTGATTTTTATAAGGGCATAATAATATTAGCATTTTTATTTTCAATCCCCTTCCTAATGCTCCCTAGCATGGAATTTGCGTTTTTCACAGCTGCCACACAGTGAGTGGACCCTTCCAGTGAGCTGTCCACCACGACCCCAAGATCTGGTCACTGACAGCTCAGACCCCATCAGTGTATATGTGTGGGTGGGGGGTGTGTGCCACAATATGCATCACTTTACACTTGGTTACATTGAACTGTATTTGCCAATTTGTCGTCCACTCCCCCAGTTTGGAGAGATCTTTTTGGAGTTCCTCACAATCTGTTGTGGATTTTACTACCCTAAATAGTTTAGTGTCATCTGCAAATTTGGCCACTTTGCTGCTTACCCCAACTTCTATATCATTTATGAACAAGTTAAAGACCACTTGTCCCAGTACAAATCCCTGGGGGACCTCACTTCTTACTTACTTCCATTGAGAAAACTGTCCATTTATTCCTACCCTCTGTTTCCTGTCCTTCAACCAGTTACCGATCCACACATGGACCTGTCCCCTTATCCCATGACTACTAAGTTTGCTCAAGAGCCTTTGGTGGGGAACTTTTTCAAAAGCCCTTTGGAAGTCCAAGTATAATATGTCAACTGGATCACCTTTATCCACATGCCTGTTGACACTCTCAAACAACTCCAAAAGGTTAGTGAGGCAAGACTTTCCCTTACAGAAGCCATGCTGGTTCTCCTTCAGCAAGGCCTGTACTTCTGTTACAATTTTGTCCTTAAGTGTGCTTTCCATCAATTTACCCGGCACAGAAGTTATGCTAACCAGCCTGTAATTTCCTGGATTCCCCCCTCGATCTCTTTTTGAAAACTGGAGCTACATTGGCTACTTTCCGGTCCTGTGGTAGAGAGCCTGATTGTAGGGGCAAGTTACATATTTTTGCTAGGAGATCGGCAATTTCACATTTGAGTTACTTTGAAACTCTTGGATGGATGCCATCTGGCCTTGGCGATTTGTTAATTCTTAGTTTTCCAAGACAGATTAGAACATCCTCTCTCGTCACCTCAAATCGGCCCAGTTCTTCAGCCTCCAAGCCCGAGAAGATCAATTCCAGAGTGGGAATATGGTCATTATCCTCCATCATGAAGACAGGTGTAAAGAACGCATTTAGCTTCTCTGCAATCTCCTTATCCTCCTTAAGAATCCCTTTCACACCTGCATCGTCTAAGGCTCCAACCGTCTCCATGGCAGGTTTTCTGCTTCTGATATATTTAAAGAAGTTTTTGTTATTCCCTTTGATACTTCTAGCTATATGCTCCTTAAACCTGCTTTTTGCATCCCTTATTATCTCCTTGCATTTCCTTTGCCAGAGTTTGTTCCTTTCTTTTCTCTTCATTTGGGCAATACTTCCATTTTTGAAGGAAGTCTTCTTCCCTTTTATAGCTTTCCTGACTCTATTTGTTAACTACACTGGCGTCCCCCTGAACTTAGTGGTACCTTTCCTCCTTCTTAGTATACATTCCAACTGATGTTCTATTATTGTGGTTTTGAATAAGCTCCATAATTTCTGGAATGATCCCTTTCAGCTTCCTTTTTACCCCCACCTCCTGCCCTAGTCTCCTCTGCACCGCCCCCACCTCCCGCCCCAGTCTCCTCTCCCCCGCCTCCCTCCCCAGTCTCCTCTCCCCTCCACCCCCTTCTGCCAGGCACCCCATTTCCCACTGCTGCAAAGCAGACGAACTTCACGGCGGAGCCACTTGCCTTTTTGAAGTCCCTCAGTCTTTGTTTTGTGGTCCCTCGTGTCATCACCATAAAACCATAAACTTAAACAAACAGTATTTTTTTAAAAACCTGAGAAAGCTTGGGTTAAAAAATGGGTTTTCAAATGTTTCTTTAAAATTGCCAGAGATGGGGAAGATCGTAACTCAGCAGGGAGCACATTCCACAATCTTGGGGCAGCAACCGAGAAGGCTTGTCTCTGTGTAGCCACCAAATGAGTTGGCGGTAACTGGAGACAGACCTCCTCAGTTGACCGCAATGGGCAGTGGAGTTCATAGCAAAGAAATCGCTCTCTTAAATACCCAGGACGTAAGCCATTTAGGACTTTATAAGTTATAACTAGCACTTCGTATTTTGCCCAGAAACCTATCGGCAGCCAGTGTAACTCCATCAGCAAAGGAGTAATATGATCTCTCTGAGACACCAACCTGGCTGCCACATTCTGAAACTGCTGAAGTTTCCAGACTATGTACAAAGGCAACCCCACATAGAGCACATTACAGAAGTCAAGTCTGGAGGTTACCAACAGATGTACCACTGTTTTGAGGTAATGGATCTTGAGAAACGGACGCAGCTGGCGTATCAGCCGAAGCTGATAGACAGCACCCCTGGCCACCGCCTCAACCTGAGAAACCAAGGAGAGGTGTGGATCCAGGAGTACTCTCAGACTGCGAACCTGTTGCTTTTAGGGAAGTGTGACCCCATCCAGAATAGGTAGATCAAAATCATCTCTAGAGTTCGGACCCCGCACAATAAGTACCTACATCTTATCTGGATTCAGCTTCAGTTTCTTATCCCTCATCCAGCCCATTACTGCTCCCAGGCAGGCATTTGAGGGGATATGCCATCTCCTGAAGAAGATGACATGGAGAAGTGGATCTGGGTGTCATCAGCATACTGATAACACCCAGCTCCAAATCCCCTGATGATCTCTCCCTGCGGTTTCATGTAGATGTTAAAAAGCATTGGAGAGAGTATAGAGCCTTGAGGGACACCATACTTAAGCTCAGATTTTGAAGAGTAACAATCTCCAATCAACACCATCTGGAACCTGTCCTAGAGGTAGGAGCAGAACCACTGTAAAACATCTCCAACCCCCAACACTCCCTCTGCAAAACACTCCCACCCCCAACCCCCTCAGACGTTCCAGAAGGATACTATGGTCAATAGTATCGAAAGCCGCCAAGAGGTCCAAAAGGACCAACAGAGTCACACTTCCTCTGACAATTCCCAATTGGAGATCATCCATCAGGCCGACCAAGGCAGTCTCCACCACATAGCCCGCCCAAAAACCAGTTTGAAATGGGTCTAGATAATCAGTTTCCTCCAAGACCATCTGGAGCTGAGAGGCCACCACCCTCTCAATTACCTTGCCCAGCCACGGGAGGTTGGAAACAGGTCTATAATTGCTCAACTCTGAGGGATCTAATGCAGTCTTCTTTAGAAGAAGTCTGATTGCCTCCTTAAGACAAGGAGGCATCCTGCCCTCCCTTAGAGAAGCATTTATTATTTCTACCAGGCTGCCTACAACAGCCTCCCTGCTAGATAAAACAAGCTATGTTGGACAAGGGTCAAGCGAACAAGTGGTAGGCCTCACCGATCCAAGCAGCTTGTCCACATTCGCATGAGTCACAAACTGAAATTGATCCAGCCGGATTGCATAAGAGGAGTTGTTGGACACCTCCAGTTCAGACATCAGATTAATTGTGGAGTCTCCATCTAGGTCGGCCCAAATCCAAGAGAATTTGTCTGCGAAAAATTCATTAAACACATCACAGTGGGTGACTGATGCTTCCAAATTCTGGTTCAAGGGGGGGGGCAGATACTAGTCCCCTCACAACCCTGGACAACTCCGCCAGACATGAACTCACAGAAGCAATACGGGCAGAAAAGAATTACTTCTTTACTGCACATATCGCCTAAGCATAGATCTTTAAATGTGCTCTATGTCGTAATCTGTCGGATTCGAGTCGAATCTTTCTCCGCTTGCGCTCCAGTCACCTACCTTGCTGGTTCAGCCCCCGTAATTCTTCTGCATACCAAGAGGCCAATTTTGAAGTGGGTCGGAGGGGATGCTTAGGAGCAATCATGTCTACTGCCCTGGTGAGCAAGTTCTCAACCAGGGCGTCAACAGGATCACTGGCAAAACCAACATTAAATTCCTCCAAGGCTTCATTGAATCCTACTGGATCCAATAACCTCTTCAGGCGGACCATTCTAATAGGCCCCTCGCCCCTGCAGAGGTGGGAACTGGTTGTAATCCCAACCTTAACCAGATGGTGGTCCGTCCATGACAATGGGGAGATTGTAGGTGTCCCCACCCATGGAACACCACCCTGATCAGAGGAAAAGACCAGATAAAGTTGTGACCTGCAATATGTGTCGGTCCAGAGACCACTTGGGATAGGCCCATAGTTGTCATGGCTGCTATGAACTCCTGAGCTACCATGGACAGATTGGTCCCAAAATGAACATTGAAGTCCCCCAGCACCAAAAGTCTATGAGACTCCAATGCAAGTCCCACGACCAAGTCCGTGAGCTCAGTAAGGGACTCAGTTGGGCAGCTGGGCAATCGGTACACCAACAGAAGTCCCAATCTATCCCTGGTTCCCAAACTTAAGTACACACATTCCATATGGTCCGATACCCTAACAGGGACCCTGGTAAGGGAGATGTCATCCTTATAGACCACAGCCACTCCACCTCCCTGCCTACGTCCCCTCACCTGCTCCTCTACAGAATATCTTGGAGGGAGAAGCTGGGACCAAACTGGACCACGTGCCTCCCCCAACCAAGTCTCAGTAATACAAACCAGGTCGGCCCCTTCATCCATAATCAAATCTCCGGTGAGCTCTGGCTTATTTTGGACCGACCTGGCATTGCAGAGGAGCAAGGTGAGGCTATGTGGGTTGTTGGCAGTGCTCCCTGAGGTCAAAGAGCTGGCAGCTATTAAAATTTCTGACTACCCTTCCCCTGGAACTGCCTGCTGACCTGCCAACGTTACTTTTTCTATTCCCCACCACCACAATAGCTGCCCCACATTCAGTGAAGGCGCCCCCTGTCCCCCCATCTTCAGGCAGACCCAAACACATTACCCAATCTCAGTAACAAAGCTGGCATACTTACTGCTGCAACTCCTCAGATAGCCAAACTGAATAGAGTGCAGCCCTACACCGAGGGTCAGCACCAAAGGCTGGCCCCCTTTGGCGGCTGCCTGCAGGCTGTGCCTGCTGCCGTAGCCCTTCCCTTAAATAGCCTCCAGAGTCCTTCCTCTCTCAAAGGACCCTGGGTAGAGCTGATGTGATCAGTCAGTGCCTGCAGGTGGTAAACATCGGCACTTGAGGGAAGGGAGGATCCCAATTAGGCAGCAGGACTGTGCTGGGCTAAGTTGGTCCGTCCAGCAAACGAAGGGAGGGGAGGGGCAGCTCCAAGGCTCCCAGCTGTCGAACAAAGGAGGCTTGATAGTAGAAAGCCACAGCTCACCTCCATGAACTTTTACAACAATGCAAGGCTTTTTGCATTGCGAGGGGAAAGGAAGAGATATAGGAATAGGGTAGTGAACTCAGGGAGGATCTCAGTTAAACCTGTCTCAACAGATGCATTATGAAGAAATTACCTCAAGACTGTGAGGTCTATTGCTGAAGAAATGTAGTATAAAAACAAAACAAAGCTTATGAGTATTTCATTTGAAAAATGCACTCATTGGCTTAGTATTTATGTTCTCTGAATATTTTGTATAGCTTCAACTGCTGCGGGACAACCGGTCAGAGAGAGGACACAAGAAAAACATCTCCGTGAAAACAGCAAGCAGGTGAGCTTAATATGCAATGTAGCTTTCGTGTGTGTGTGTCTGTCTGTCTGTCTGATGAGGATTTACCTTACTTGAGGGCCAATCAAAACAGGTCATTGTTGTCGCCTCCCCTGCTACTAGAGTCTTTAAAAGGGTCCTGCGCATATTATTCAATTGGGCATGAATATTGTTGTGTATTTGTTTTAGGAATCTCATTATTGGAAGAAGCAGGATATTACATATCGAATAAACTACACAATGGATATTCTGATGTATAGAACAGACTCTTCTTTCTTTTCTTTGCCATCAGATTTCCTTTTTATTGTGATGTTGGTTGATTTACACACCTGGGATAGCTGTTCAGTCATCTCTAAGCATCATAGCCAGGTTTTAAAATGAACACTTGCTCCTCCCCAAACGACAGTTCGTTCATCTCCTTATCACAGATAGTTTTGATTTCTTTCTTCTTCTTTTTTCCAAACATCCCAAGTACCATTCCCCCCATATTGTGTGTTTTTTGTTCAGCATTTTAAAAATGAGTGTTGCAGCATGGGTAAACCCTCACTTTGGGAGGCTGATAGAAAAATTAAGACATGAATTTCATGGCTAGTGAATCTATTACCCGAGTAGCACAGTTGGGTTTTTGTGTTTGGTTCAATTTTTCTTCTTCAAAAAATTGCTCTCTGGAGGATCTGAAAGCTGTTAGAAGGGGCAGATTGAATAGTGTTGGAAGAAAATGTAGGGCTCATTTAAACTTATGATGTATTGCAGCATATTGTTTAAATAGATCTGGTGTGCTCTTATTTCCTTTAACACAACCAACCTAGCTGATCTCTATACTCTTTTGGTGATATCGGAACAAAATTATATATGTATGTTTCAGTGATTATGTTTAATGTTGATGTTCACAGTAACGAATAAGTCATAGTTATAAAGGAATAGGGGGAGAAAACAGCACTGGGAGAGCAGACAACAAAACCTTCTATTATGCCTGTAGCGAGCGTTTTCCCATCAGGTTGGTGGAAAATCCATTTCCATATGAACGGTGTGTGTTCATTTTCTTCTGATGATACAGATGACTATATTTTGTTACACAGATGTGACAAATAGAATTACAGCTGCTCTTTATTTGATCTTCTAAAGAGGCAAAGATGTGCAAGAGTTATGCCTGCTCCCTTTTTCCCACCATGTCATCTGTTGTTTGGGAAGGAATCCTAATTTGCAGTAGATAGAAAATTATTTGTCGTGTTGCAGGTTTGCCAAAAATAAATGAAACCATTAATTACTACATTTTTTGAGCAGCTGTTAATAGATTGGGGTAGAAAAACTGTACATTACACTTACTGTTTTATTACTAGAACTATAATTGTTTAATGTGGCTTTTGTGGAGAATGATGACAGCATCCAAAAGGTGAACACGGTCTCATTGTTGTAGTTGCAAAGTGGCATCAACATACCTTAATAGCAATATGCCTGGGTTTTATTTGATTTTTAAAAAATACAGCTAGTTGTGTTCTCCCCTCTTAGGATCAGTCCAGAGGCAGAATAGTTTCAAGCTAAGGCCTGAGCTGAGGAATCTAACGGAAGGACAGTGGAACTCAAGGAGACAGACTGGTAAAGAAGCAGGCATGCTGGGTGACTAAGGAGGATCCAGCAGACTGACAGGCAGATATACCTAGAATAAGACCTAGAGAGCCACACAGCACAAGGCCAGGGTCTGTTGCCCAGGCAAATACCAAAGCCATGCCTGGAAGATTTTACAACCAAGCCAGGTCATGAGAAACCAGTAGTCTAGATTGTGTGGGGAGAGGTTTAGGAGAATCACTGCCCAATTAATCTGCCATTCTGCATCCTTCATTCGTTCACGACAGAGTTGTAGAATGCAGTCTGAAAGCACCAAGCTCAAGTCCCAGCTGCCTTGACAACTAAAACATCTTTAAAAAAAAAAAAAAAGATAAGTCTTAGGAATCTAATAGGAACCTATACTGAACAAAAAATTCTCAGGAAACAATAACTTTCCCATTCTTACTAAGCCTGATCTTTTCATTCTTATGTAAACTTTTGTCATAACTATACTAATCTGGTCTATTCTTTAAGCACTTGCCTGGTCACCATAGGTGTCCTGGAATTTATGTCAGGGTGAATGGCTTTGGTAGGGCTTTCTTTCTTTCTTTCTTTCTTTTTGAAACTTGCCTCTGTGGGCAGCAGTGACTTCAGCCACTCTTGAAAGGCCAATAACGTCCCTGGCAGCCAACTCCTACCCTTTTTCTCTAGAATAAGGCTGTTCAGTTTCGGCCCTCCTGCAGATGTTGGCCTGCAACTCCCATAATCCCTGGCTATTGGCCACTGTGGCTGGGAATTATGGCAGCTGTTGTCCAAAACAGCTGGAGGGCCTAAGTTGAGCAGGCCTGCTTTAGAATGACCCCACATCATCAACAACAAAAGTAAGCAGACAAGTAAACAATTGTTCAGGCAGGTAAGGTTTGGGGACTTAATTACAAGGCTGTGCTAACCTAACTGCATCAAGTTTATTGCATTATTTTCAATCATAATTTGAGATTATTTTGTTTGCTTAAAACTCTTGAACGGAAGAGAGAATGATTATGAGGGGAGGAACTGGAAATTACACTTCCATAGCACTCAGTGGATTAGAAACAGGAGGCAGTCCAAAACTTGCAAGGATTGGTCCTGAAGAGCTGCTCCAGTGGTTGTGGCAGGGGTGCATCTTGCTGCCCTGCTGGCACACTGATAATCTGCTCTCTGGTGCAATACATTACCTTCCCGCATGAAAGGAGTTACCTGATTAGTAAGCTTGTACAGAGATTTAAATGTCATAGTAGCATAGTAGTCATAGTTATAGAAACAGATTCAGAATGCGCATGACAGCTACAGAGAACCATCAATGAAAGTTGTTTCAACTCTAAGGAAATAGTACAGCCAGAACCAAGTATTAAACCATCTTACAGATGTGGGGAGAAACCAAATCAAAATTGCTTACAAATTAAGCATAGCCTCCCTCTTCAGTGCTTGGTGAATATTCCAAGTCTGCTAGGTCATTGAGCACTCCTTAATGTTTGCTATACTTAACCTAACACCACAGATAGCAACTATCACTCATCATTGACCTCTCTGAAGAGTTTGGTCCAACACCTCTTTGGTTAAGTAGGAATAAGTCTTCAGTCTCAGATAACTCGTCTCCACATCAACTTCTGTAATACAAAGTTCTGTTTATAGTTTTGTCAGCACTTTTCCTTAAACGTAGATAGTCAACTGTTTTCCCTTGGAATTTCTGAAACAATAGGACATAACAGTATCTTGTAAATATATTCTGTTTCACTAGATCTGAAACATCTCTCCATGTTCTGAATTGTTTCTTAGCTTAAAATACTTGTTTTTTATTAGCTTGTCTTAGATTATAAAGTAATATTTCTAAAAACAAATGAAGTTCTAGGCCAGAGCTAACAAAGCACTGCCTGCTTTGGAGATTTTTTCTGCTGCAGTTTATATTAGATGATTTTTAAAATGCTTTTTTCCTCCATGGTCTCATAGTTTGGACCTGGGAATCCTGCACATTGTGCTCTGATCATGTTAGTTTAATAACAAACAGATTTTTCTTACCTTTGACTTGTTTGTGCAGTGAAATATTGGTTTGGATTTGCCTTTGTCTAATTCATATACTTTTGATCAATTCCAACTCATGCCCAATTATATTACATTGCATTAACATAATTCAACAGATGTTGATATTTAAATGCTTTCTGGCATTCACATCTTGGACAGCTGTCTTAGAGCTTGGGGAAAAGGCAAACATTTAGAGTTAAATGCTGAACATATGCTTAAATTACTAATTAGAAGCAAGAAAAAACAATGCATTATCCTTTCTGAGGACAATAAGACTCTAATACAGTTTTTTTAAAGTCTTTTTGGTTGGCATAAAGTTCATGAGTCTCTGGAGGCAAGGCGGTGTAGTGCATTAAAAATAACTCTACAATTGGACTTCATTTCCTGCTAGGTTTTCTTTTTTCAGAATTCAAACCTGCTTACTGCAGGTATGTTTGAATAAGGTTTAGAACAGCTAGGAGGTGTTAGAGTACTGTGCACAGAACTGAGAAAGTCTCCTGGCAAGAGAAATGCATTTTTTCCTCATTCATAGTCACATTATGTTACCATTCCATATAAAACAAATGTGTCACAATTAAAGCCCCAATTTTAACGTACTGGCATTATATAAAAGGAGTTTGACAGGGCTGAATTGTTCTATCACATCTGTTTAACATTTGATTAAAAAGAAGAAGAATGGCCATAGCTCTTGTTTGTTCATACAATAGCATTCTCAGTAGTATGAAAGCAGATGTTGCAATGTGTGTTACGCTGATGATGTCATTGTTATAGATGGATGGAAGCCCGAGGAAAGGCTTCAGAAGTCGGCAAGCCAACAACTGAATTCAGTGTGAAATTTTGATTATATGTATATACACACATATATGTAAAAACTTTGATTATAGATAAGATGCTTATAGTTGTTACTTGTGCTCCAAAAGTCATGGGAATTGCCAGTTAAAGTGGTCACCTGAACATCCACACCACATAAGTAGACTTTGCACAGTCTCCCATATTATACTTGTTTTACAAGTATAATATGGGAGACTCCATGCTCCCACATTTTGTTGTGGTCTTTCAGCTCAACATTGGGCTGGGAAGGGAGGTTCCAGGCACAAATTGAACAGGTGCAGCTTCCCCAGTCAGTTGCTACTGATGCATGTGACTAATTTCTTGTCTAGTGCATTTAGACATTATGCCCACCTGGGATCCACAAATTTACGTTTATTTTTGGTTGCCACCAATTCCCTCTCTTTGCTCAGATCCTTTTCTGGCACACAGGGAGAGGGCTTAGGAGAGAGACAGGTCTTCTCTCATTTGCACTAGGAAAATGGAGATGGTAAAGAACAGTGGGAACCCTCTCCTATTGCTCAGAAAGGATTCCTGTTATTTCTTACTTGCTCAAAAATTGCAGTGGAAATGGCCCCTCTGGTGAGGAGATCTGTGTGGTGCTGGGTATCCTGCTTGCCAGAGTGCTGGGGGCACTTGCCACTGGTGAACTGGCAAATAGATTTGTAGTTGCCTGTACACAGCATCCTGCAAATGCATCCAGAGACTCATTGTTCAGAGAATGTTTTCCTCTGGTAACCTGCACTGGATTGTAGAGACAGTTTTAACCCTGGGATATTGTTCAGGTTGATCCCAATTGCTTTAACTTCAGATAGAAGTGGGGTGTCAGCAGCTGGAGGAATTTCAGAGAGCTAGATGAAGTCTTACATTTCTCCCTAGAATACAGGGAGTAGTTCAATGGCTAGTGCTGCATTCCCTATGGGGCTCTGTTAGCCACTGAAATGAACTCTGTGTTTATGACCTATTGCTCATACAGGACTTAGACACTTCTAACTTTTCTGGATTATGCTCTTAATGTAGATCAGGGAAGCACAACTTTGGCCCTCCAGTTTATTGTGGCTGGGGATGATGGGAGTTGTAGTTTAGCAACATCTGGAGTACCACAGATTGGGAAACCCTGTGTTAAATTATTATGGAAAAGCTTCTGCAATTCTATGATTTTTAATATTTATTTATTACATTTATAAACCACCCCATCCAAAGGCTCTGGGCGGTGTATAAGAAATTTAAAAAGACATAAAAACACACACCATTTAAGACACAGTGCTAAAAACAATTCAAAACCACTTAAAACTAATTAAAATACTTTTAAAAAACCATTTACAAACCTTGGAAGGCCAGGTCAAACAAGGAAGATTTTAGGGCTCTCTTAAAGGCCAACAGCGAGCCTAAACTGCGGATATCTGCTGGGAATGCATTCCATAGGGCAGGAACAGCTACAGAAAAGGCCCGCTTCCAAGTCGCCACCAGACTTACTGGTAGTAACTGGAGACGGACTTGTGAAGAAAGCTTTGATTTCAAAAATGTATTTATTACAATACACTTTTCTAGCTTACACTTATATAGCTTTAAGATGCACGTTTCAGGTGAACAATACATAATAAAATTAGTATATGGTCAGTATTTCCATCAGTGTGCCCCTCAGATTTTATTTGATGCCATTGCTGTCAGCTCTTGTTGCTTCTGTAAAAGCTGTGAATGTAAGCAACTAGTCCCTGTCATTTCTTGCTAAGTAGGTCTGGAAGGATGTGAATGCAAGGCAAAGCTTTTGCCCCTAGTATGTAGCCTGAAATGAGAAATTTCATGCTCTCTCTGAATTCCAGCCCCCAAAGTTGTGAAAAATTGTGTACAGTTTGCCAAGATAGCAGCTGTCAACATTTCATCTGTAGACATTAGAACTGAAACTTGCATTCCATGCTGACACTGACTGCTCACACCACTGCCAGACAACAATGCTATAAAGTTTGCTGTGAAAGCTGTGTGAGATTTCTGACACTGATTTGACTGAACAAACTAGTTAGATATGAAAAGTCAACATTTGGAGTTTCGGTTGGTTTTTTAAATGTTCTTTTAGATATACATTTTCTTAAAATTTTCCCTAAATACAAAATACAAAGATATTTTATATCTTCTCGGAAAGACTGCTTGAAAAAAGAATGAGCTTGCTGGATATTAAAACATTTTTTCAAGGTAGATTTCTGGGCATAGTATAGTTGGCATAGCTGGAAGACAGGCTAACATAATGGGGGGGGGGGAATGTGTATAGCCAATAATCCCAAAGGCCGCAGCATGCGAAAAGATGGGAGAGGTTTGACCAAGCTAGTCAGTGGCACATCCACCAGTGTTGTCATTCCCTCTTATTACTATAAAAAACTCTAAAATCTATTTATTAATTTTTACATTTATATTCTGATTTATTTTTACACGCATTTACTGATTTGTTTGTACATCTATATCTTGCTCTTCCTCCAAGGAGCCCGGAGCAATGTACATGGTTATATTTATTTTCACAACTATCTTGTGTGGTAGGTTAGGCTGAAAGATGAGTGACTGGCTTAAAGTCACCCAGTGAGTTCCATGGCTGAATGGGGATTTGAACTCGGGTCTCTTTGGTCCTAGTACAACACTCTAACCACTACACCACACTAGCTCTACATTTAAAAGGAGGAAGCAGAGAGCACTGAGCATGTCCAAGCGTGTAGGCAGTTTTCAGTACTGAGTGTATTCTTGGATCAGTACAATTCAGATATGCTGTAGAGAGACTCTGGTTTTCCTTGCTGACACAAAACCAGCACAGGTTCTGTGGTCCACAGAGCTGGCTGTTCCCATTGTGAGTGTCATGGTAGCTCCAGGAGAAAAGCTGTCATTCCCAAGGCACTTCCCACATTCCTGGTTTTGTAATAGAACTCCTAACAAAGAGTTCAGGGGGCTGCTGTCTGGTTATGCCCTTAGAATAAATTGTGTTTTTCTACCTTTTCAATTGAAGCAGTTGTGGTGGCTGCCTGAGTTATTCTGTGAACAGAAATCCATTATGTGAATGGCACTAGAAGGGCACAGTATATCATCATATGGGCTGCACACATATAACATGTGGAAGACTGTCTATTTTTGCATCAGTAATTTTAGAATTATAGGATAATATAACTAGATAATGCTGCATTTCAAGGAACTTGTTCTATATCAACCATCTCCAGTTTTAACCATTTTAATTTCCTCTCCTATGTTTTTGTGCCTGCAAATAACAAATCTTCACTGCTCTCATGATTTTATACCTTCCTCCTTGGGTTTTTTGCTTTTTTGTTTTGGATATGGTTTCTCCCCCCTACATTTTTCTTGATACAGATGACCTAAATAAGTGAAACTATAATGTGGCAGAAGGGAAAATAGAAATGCATATCTTGTGATCTATTACCACTCTCTTTTCAAGATAGTAGTCTACTTTTAAATTGTATTTTAAAACCTTCATAATAGGTTTAAAAACACAATTTAAAAGTAGACAGCTATCTTGAAAAGAGAGTGGTAATAGATTACAAGATATGCATATATTTTATGGGGTCTGTATAAAATAGAGCATCAAAATTCCCAGACTAGGCTGTTTTTAAACATCAGCAAGGTAGGTTTGAGGTGTGTGTGTGTGTGTGTGTGTGTGTGTGTGTGTGTGTGTGTGTGTGTGTGTGTTTGTTTTTGAAAGTCAATCTGCAAGTTAAAGCTGAGAGAATTTAGTCACTGTTTAAACCAGCCGAAGTACTGAGAATCCTAGAAACAATGTGTTAATATCTGAGAAATGTTTGAGTTTTCTTTGATCCTTATTTACACACTTCTTGCAATTCATTTTAATCAGAAAATAGCAAAATGCCTTGAAGGATTACGTATGTATATTCTTCTTAAAATACCGCTTGTGGAGAAAACTCTTCTTCATTGGTAGGAATGACTGTCCTCCACTCCATCTGGTGTTTTTCTGAAAATTACTCTATGTTCAGCCTTAAAACTAATGACACCTAAGCTCTGTGGAGGAAGTAAATCTTAAGGAAGAATGTGTTGTATGAAAAGGGTACAATTTTGTCACCAAACTTCATGTGGCAGATGTATTTACCATTCATTCAACATGTCTCCTGGTGAAGACCATAAAGAAGACTTGTCTGTCTCTAAATCAGGGCTGCACAAACTCAGCTCTCCAGCTATTTTTGGACTACAGCTCCCATCATCCCCAGCTGCAGTTCCCAACAGTTGAGGATTATGGGAGCTGTAGGTCAGCATCTGCAGGAAAGCTGAAGTTGTGCAGCCCTGCTTTAAATATATGGGAGAATGTGGTTAACGTGCTGGGGGCTGCAGTGGACTGTAGCTTCCTAACATGTGTCCATAGACATGTTTGTCATAGCAAATCTGACAGCTACATAAAGTGTGGATCATCCCTGGATCTCCTCAGTTGTTGGGTCAAGGGAAAGGTTTCACATTGAAATGAAGAGCAGTCTTGATGGCAGATAAATGTTTTTTTCTGTTAAAAAAAACTGTTTTTATTGAAACATATTTCAGTGTCTCAGGAAAAATAAAAAACTTAAAAATTTTAGATGGCAAGATGCACTTTTCAGTAAATTTGAAATGACTGTTCAAAAATATAAAAAATGAAGAGAAACTAAAATTTTGTGAAGGCTTTCAAATTAACCTTATTTTGTATCCATAGCTGCTGTCCAGCCCCAGATTCTTTCTTTCTTTTATATTCAGGACAGCAGTCAATAGACCTATGCCAGCTTCTGAGACTTGGATTCTTTGTAAGGATGTTAAATACTAAATGGTTTAAGAATTTAACCATTAAAATGAGCTTTACCAGTTAGCAATTTCAGTAAATGTTTAAATGACCAAATCCGATTCCTCCATCGATCACTCTGTCTTCCTGTTTACTGACTGAAGACTCTTGGTGGTTGGTTTCCCAAAACTGTGAAGCATTGCATACACTGCAACTTTAAAAGTTGCAAATTAAAGATAACATTTTGCCTTGGTGTGGGAGTCTTAGAGCCAACACATTCCTGACCTTAACTTTTCCCAGTTGAAGATGATGCTGTTTAAGAATTAATAACACTAGAGGCTGCTGCTGAGCTGATACTGGGGGTGGGCATCATAGGCTTGAATGCTGTTCAGGCAACTTACAGCAGACTCATAACAGTGCAGAGCTTCTTCCATCACATCAAGGCTGGTACAGCACCTCTCCCTCCTGCCTTCCTTGGGTGCCCAGATGTAATAAAGTACAGGGTCCTAACATGTGGAAGGAAATATTTCCACAGCTGCTGCTTGGGAAAGCTCTCACTTGTGAGCATTCTCTTTCACATATTTGTTAATGAAGGAATATATCAAGAGCAATCATCTGTAATCATTGAGTGAGATTGCTCATATTCAGATGCACTCTATCACTGGTTATCAGATTCTGGGAACAAACATGAGGTGATGGCCATCAGTTTCATGCACTGTTCATTAACTTTTGGAGGCACCTGGCTGGCTGCTGTCAGGAACAGAATGCTGGACTAGATCACCTGGCTAGATCCAGGAAGTCAATTCATGTTTTTATCCGAAGTGCAAGAGCCTTCTCCTTTTTCATCTAATTGCCCTACTCTCTCTTCTTCAGAAATTTATAGGATCTTTTGGCATATGGAAATTTAAGAATGAAGTGAAGGGCCTGGGTGAAGACTACCCTGAGTGATGCAGGTGTGCCTTCATAGGAACTGCAGAAACAAAAAAAGACAGAACCACACTTGCTCCCTTTCTTCTACCTACCCCACCTCCCAGTGCTTCCAGAGCTCCACAACAAAACATGTGTGCCCACCCATACAGAGGAAGAGACACATCTCACCACAGCAGATATATACATTCCACATGAGACAGGGAGGGAATGTATATATCTTTCACATCTTCTGTGACTCATGTGAGGGTGCAAAAGAGGTAGGAATAGCAAAGGATTTTTTTTTAAGTTATGGGGTGTAGAAAAGGGCATAGATGGGAAGACCATTCATAGGATACAATGCAGTGCCAAGTCTACCTTTGTGCAGTTGTGACATGTTTACCACTAAGATTTTATTATCTGATGATAACGAAAATGTAATAGCATTCCTCTTAAAGAAGTTGCTACTGATATTATCACAGACACTTTATATTAATTATAATTTATGCTTAATACATTAGACTTGATGAAATTATTGGGGCTTGTGCACAGTGGCAGCACCAGAAGAAAAAAGGGGGGAGGTGGCGGCACAGAAGGGCAAAGTGCATTTCTTGGTGGGCAAGCTGTGTCCCCCATATTAAACATCTGAAACAGAAATGGGGCCCACCCATTTCAGAAATGGAAGCCACCCCATCCCACCCACACTGGAGCTGCTCTTGCTTATGCACACACTATAATACCATAGAATTGTGTGCCCATCTGCCTGGCCCTGGCCCATCCATGAGCATTCATTGAAACATCTCAGGGGCACATACGTGTACATTCTCATGTATGTTTGCCCTTTAATGTGCTATCCTTATCCTGTTGAAATTGAGATTTTGTATTGGTCATATACTCATGTTCGTGCATAAGCTTGTTGAAGAGATGGTTGAGGTAGAGTCAGATACAGGATGAATGCACAAGTTAATTGCATATTTTGTAGTCTCGGTTTGTCAGACATATGCATAGGGTTGTTAGATTCCAATGAGATTGATAGATGTAGGTTATTTTAGTTGTAACATTTGTGGAGCGCAAGGATCCTCACGGATCCTGATACTCTTGCCCAGCCAAACCTTACTTCTAAGCCCGGCTCTTAGTCGAAGTTGAGGGAGTGAGGGCTCCCTTAACCTAGCTGCCAGGACTGCGTGTCTCCTTGAGCTGCGTGCAGCCCAAGGAGACACAGAGTCAGGCACCTAGAGTAGCCATCTGACAGGGGAATCCCCCAATACACCACACTCAGCACACAGTGCATTGTGGGATACCCAGAGGCCAGGACACATTGTCTCAGAGCTCCGCACTGCCTGGTGCAGTTCTTCTTGTCTGAGAGTGCAGTCTGCACTCCCAGCAACGTTCGGAGGATTGTCTGGGGTGAAGCTAAGGTCTCACAGCCTTCCCCACCACCCTCCCTCCCGAATGGTCGTGTGAATAGTTCCATTGTTGGTCGTGTGAATAGCTCATGATGTAATCATCATGATGTGTAGATTACAACCCTCATATTGGTTAAGAGCTACTGGTCTATAGCATGCACTATTCTGAATCTTCTTTTTCAGTAGTATTTCACAAGCACTGGTTATTATTTTAATGTGACATGATCAACAGTAGTACAGTAATATATATGAGAAGGGCTAGCCCTTTTTGTCTTGGCTTTGTAAAAATCTGAAGTGATTTCCACATCCATGATAATTCATTCCTGTGAAGCAAGAGTCTACATTAGGGATGTGCACAAAACACAATTTGGAAACCAAATCACAGCACATCCCTTCAAAATGGAGGAGTTACACATCCCCTTTAACATGGAGGAGAGCAGGTCCATACGTGCCCCTCCGCCGGCTGCCACTTCCATAAATACAGTGTTCCCCCCAGCTATGCTCGCAGCTGCCCCCATGTGACACTGACATGCACATGGCCTCCACCATAAGTAAAATGGCTCTTTATTTTAACTCATGTTGGTCAGAGCAACTGAACACTTTCAAAATGAACTCTCATGACCTATAATTTAATCTTCCTTATTAAATGCTGTGGAAACCTGCTAAAATGTCTGGAGACTACTTCGTGTTCTGAATGAGCAACATTCTAGTAGTTCTTGAAAAGAAATAAATGCCTCCTTTACTAAAAATGTGTTTCTATCCTTTTTGAGATGAAGAGCACTTAACTCCAACCATTTTACATTATCCTTTTGAGACCACCTTAGAAGGTCTCTCTTGTCAAAGCCACAGACTAACTGCAGCATCCAACAGGGATAAAACCAAAGGGTTCTACAGCCATCTGCAGGAACTCATTGATACTGTGCCAAATTCCTGTTGCTATTTTCATAGAATGTCATGATTCTAATTGGGTTAATGAGTTGTTAAGTGCAGCATAAAAGTGTAGTGCAAAGTGAGAGCAACTTACTGATTGAAAGGGGGTAAAGAAAGAAAAGATTGTGTTAAATAAAGCTTCAGTAGAATGGAAGCTTTCTGAAATAATGCACAAAATTGCAGTAACTATTACTTGTTTTGCAGGTTAGAGAAACAGTATCTTTAACTCCTTCTCTCAACAGCCACTTCTTTGGAAGTTCAGGTTAACATTGAGGAATCTATAGTCCAAAAGAAAAGGCTTCTAAGTGCTCTAAACTAGGATGCTTTCCAATGTATTAGACTTTTCCAGTCACTTCAGGACTATATTGGGAAAAACACCACCTCTTATAAATGGAACAAATTCCTGATCATTTTTAATAGGGTTCCTTGGTTAAATTTAAAATACACGACAAACTTGGGTATCATTTGTGCAGGGGCTCAAAACATTTACTTTGAATGAAAGCCCCTTTGTTTTCAATGGAACTTACTTGTAAATAAAGGCATTTAGAGTTGCCAGACAAAATACATTCTCGGTAGTGCCTTTGGGTGACTGAAGCAAGATGAAATGTGGGACACTTGCATTCATTAATCACTTCTTCCCCACCGGCTGACACCTTACACCCAGCTCCCTAGTCTGTTTTAGCTAAACCTAAACAGGTGTGAATGAAATAATTGCATATTCTTCCCAAGTCTTCCTTCCCTTCCCTTGTTTCAGTTTTAGATTGTGAGCCCTTTGAGACAAGGATATGTCTTTTCTCATTCAATTGTTGTTGACTGACATCTGATATAATAATGTTGTGCATGCTGAAACATGTTTGGTTCATGAAGTGATGGAAGAGCAGTTTCCACTGATCTCCACTTCCTCTGCAGCTCCCTGTGCCTCCAAGAAATATGTCTGTGAGAGTCCTGCAACAGTGGGTTGCTTGCAACCTTATATTTGTCTGATAAAAGTAGTGGTTGTGCATTATTGCAGAGCACCCAACTTCATGCAGCTCTGCAGTCTTCTTGCATGAGCGCAACTTTGTTCATTGCACAAGCACACCGTTAGAATGTCAGCCATTGACAGTAATCAGATTGTTATAAATACAAATATGACGAATATTTATATACCGCTTTTCAACAGACGTTCCCAAAGCAGTTCACATAGATATAAACAAACAAACAATGGCTCCCTGTCTCCAAAGGGCTCACAATCTAAAAAAGAAACATAAGGTATACACCACCAGCAGCCACTGGAGGGATGTTGTGCTGGGGATAGATAGGGCCAGTTGTTCTCCTGCTCAATAAAGAGAATCACCACTTTTCAAAAGGTGTGTCTTTGTTCAGTTAGCATGGCAACTGAAGGTTACAAGTTCCCTCCTTGGCATGAGAGAGACTGAGAGAGACTCCTGCCTGCAACCCCGGAGAAGCCGCTGCCAGTCAGTGCAGACAACACTGAGCCAGATGGACTAACGGTCCGTCTCAGCAAATGGCAGCTTTTATGAAGCTTTGGGGTCTCTTAAATGTTGCCTCTAGGATGTCAAGGTTAAATCCCTGAAAGCCTGCAGATACTCATAAACTCTGATTCTTTCAAGAAGGATTGTGAGCATCAAGCCTATAACTGGCCATGCTGCAGTAAGAGCTGACAGCTTAGCCATGCTTTCCCTTGGTGCAATACATTGACTCGCCAGCAGCAGTGGGGAATGTGGGTGAAGCTGTACATGCATGCATTTCCCTGAATGACGACCACTGTGATGACCACATCTATATATTTAATTCTCGAAGGCATACCCGTGGCTAATTCCATGCATGGCAGCTCTTGTGAGAGTTTGGAGAGCAGCCGGATAGGCTAGCCACAGGATGTGTGGCTGGGGGGAAATGGCAGCAGAGGCTGGCCAGCTGGCTGGTGGGCGAGAGGGGAAATGACGGAGACAGGGGAAGAAGGAGGTGGCAACAGGCAGGCGGGGGAGAGGAGACAGCAGTAGGGGGGAGAATGAAGCAGAAACGGGCAGGCAAGGGAAGGAGGCGGAAACGGGCGGGGTGGGCAAAGAAGGAGGCGGAAATGGACGGGCAGGGAAAGAAAGAGGCGACAATGGGCAGGTGACAAAAAGGCAACAGCGGGGGGGGGGCATGGTGAGTGGTGACAGGCAACAAACTAGAGGCGCAGATGCTCTGCGCCCGATCCAGCTAATATATTTTTAATGCATGCCATCATCCTGCTGTTTTGTAAAGTCTGTACACTAACACACATATAGGATTTTCATTTAGTAAGAGGAAGGAACTTTGTGGGGATTGTAAATTAGCATTTAAACTGAGCACATGGTTTTGGTTTTACATAAAGATAACCTCAGCAGTGAGAAAGCATGTAGTCCTAACATGTCAAAATGATACATGTCACTGTAAAGTTTTTTTGATTTTGTGCAAATGTGCAAAATGCATGCTTTGGGAAACCCTTGTACTATTTATTTATTTATTTATTCATCTATCTATTTATTTATTTATTTATTTATTTGATTTATATACCGTCCTCCCAAAATGGCTCAGGGTGGTTTACAACAGGATAAAAACAATTAAAACCAGTTAATGATTAAAATCAAAACTATAAAAACAGAATAAAACCGATTAAACATTCAACAGCTAAAAACCATGGAAAACCAGGGCAACCATTTAAAACAATTTACAGTAGTTTAAAAACCCTGGAAAGCCAGGCCAAACAGATAGGTTTTAAGGGCTCTCCTGAAAGACAGTAATGAACTCAAATTACAGATTTCTGCCGGGAATGCATTCCACAGCCCAGGAGCAGCTACAGAGAAGGCCCTCCTCTGAGTCGCCACCAGACGAACGGGTGGTAACTGGAGATGGACCTCCTCAAATGACCTTAACGTGCGGTGGGGATCATGCAGAAGGAGGCACTCTCTAAGATAACTCGTACCTAAGCCATTCAGGGCTTTAAAGGTAATAACCAGCACTTTGTATTTTGCCTGGAAACACATTGGCAGTCAGCGCAACTGTTTCAAGACAGGCATAAAATGGTCTCTCTGGGTTGCCCCAGAGACCAATCTGGCTGCCGCATTTTGAACTAACTGAAGTTTCCGGACTATGTACAAAGGCAGCCCCATGTAGAGTACATTGCAATAGTCGAGCTGCGAAGTTACCAGCTGATGCTCCACAGTTTTCAGATGGTTCTCTTCAAGGAATAGATGCAGTTGTCAAATCAGCAAAAGTTGATGGAAAGCGCTCCTGGCCATGGCCTCCATCTAAGATACCAGGGTGAGGCCTGGGTCCAGTATACTCCCAAGCTGCACACCTGCTCCTTCTGGGGGAGTGTAACCCCATCCGCACAGGAAGATCTAACTCGCTCCTCAGATTCTGAGCCCCCACAATAAGTGCCTCCGTCTTGCTTGGATTCAGCTTCAATTTGTTAACCCTCATCCAGCCCATTACTGCCTGTAGGAAGGCATTTAGAGAATGAGTGCTATTTATTGATGATGATGCAAAGATTTGGGTGTCATCAGCATACTGATAACACCCAGCACAAAATCTCCTGATGACCTCACCCAGCAGTTTCATGTAGATATTGAAAAGCATTATATATTACCAGCTTAATATATAACAGTATATATGGGTAATTTTCCCTACACATATATTATATTTACATAGGACAGATAGCATATGTGAACGGATCCTTAATTATCTGTTTTGTCAACAGAGGTAGGGTGCTTCTTGATAAGTATCAGCTCAGTGATGTCACAATATTTAAAAGCTAAGATGATGTGTATCGTGCCCCTAAAAATGGTTAAAGCAAGTTATCTACATTGCATCATAGAGGGGAAGGAGAAAGACCCCGTAGGCTCACCTGTGCTGCGGTGGGCAGAGGAGGATTAGTGCCCTTTAAGTAAAAGGACAGATAGTGCCCAATAAAAGGGCACTGAAAAATAGCAGCATCCATATGCTATGTTTCACAACAGAGACTTTTCCTCGCATTTTAGATCACAATGATGGCAACAACTTCTTGTGGACATTAAAGGAAATATTTATTTGCCATGCAGAATAACAAAGTGTGAAATTAAATTGTAAGGGAATGAGACTTTCAAGAGAGGGAAGAAAGCAAAGGAAATGTCCGCATCAAATAGTAGACACAATGTATATTGGTAAATTTGCATTTTAAAAAAAACCCTGATGATATGCAATAGCTGTTAATGGCAATTGTACATTTCCATTTATCATAAATTATTTCCCAGTTCTGTGTAACGACGCCCCTTATTTCTCTCTCATAATTACATACAGTTTAGAAGACTTCAAACACTGTATAAAAAAGAAAAAGTGTTTGTTTGTTTTTTAAATTTGGCAAGGGTTTTTCCAATCTTCTGTTTGTTCACTTAATATGAAAATGCATGACAATAACAAACGTCTGTGTGTATATGTGTGTGTGTGTGTGTGTATAGAGATATAGATATGTATTTGGCCTCCTAGTGTAAGTTCACACCAGTCTGGCTTTTCCAGCCCTTTTTCTTCCCTCTGCCACAACTTTGCCGCTGCCGTGACACTTGCAGGCCTGCTCCACTGTTGTGCAGCTGATGCCCTGTCCAGGCTTATATTTCTCTTTGTGACAGTGAGTGTTCTTGCCAAATGCCAGGGACCATAGTCACATCTGTTTGTCTCCCGAGCTTGTCTGAGGCTGCTCGGGAACACTTTTTATCCAGGGGGCAGTTTTAACTAGGCCTAATACTCTGGAAAGCCCTGTTTGTAAATGCATACAATGAGGCGACAAGTTCCTGTTGTCTTCCCTTTAAAATTATTCCCTTTGACACGACTTGCTCGAGTCCCTGTCACCAGCACATCAACAGCCAAGTTTTCAGGCAAGGTGGTCTTAACAAGTTCTATCCCCCCTGCCAAACAGCATGCCCAGCTTCCTGCCAGAACACTATTTATAAATGATAGCTTCCAGCAAGCTATGGATAAGTAAGAGGAATCGGGGAAATCGCTCTTAGTAATCTTCAAGTCTGCAGTTTCATATTAAGGAATGAATTGGCAGGACTGGTCAGAGTTTCTTCTATTTTGCCGGGTCCCACTGAAGGAACTGGGGAATGGAAATGTGTGTGTCAATAAATTAGGGAGCCATTAATACTTCTCCTTAATAAAAGTAGCAGAAGTTTATTGCTTTATTTCTTCCCCAGAATATAGTGGGACATTTGGAATCCAAGTCTCCATAAACAAGCCTTTTCATCTAAATAGACTGTACTGCCTGCAGAGTTTCAGACATAACCTGAGGATAACTGGTAGACCTCTGGTGGGTCTTGCATTTTGGATGTCCTCCAGGCCCTTTGGATGAATGAAATTTCACAACCCATTCAGCCTTTTGTTTTTCTGTGACAATGCAGATCAGCACAGAGCAAAGCCTTTGTGGAAAGCAATACTGATGTATGTCCTGTGAAGAGAGGTTGAAGGATGAAGGTTGTGTATGTTTAGCCTGGAGAAGAGGAGACTGAGAAGGTTGCCCATTTCAAGGGGCTCTCTTCAGTCGCCGCTGAACTTGCTTGGAGCGCATGTTCCCACAAATGCACTCCCAGGCAGGAAGCCCAATTCCGTCAGGCATGTTTGGTAAAGCCTCTGCAGATAGTACAAGTGTCCACTCTGTGAGTCTCCTCTAGACACCCAAGGCAATTTGTGTGGCTGTCTGAAGTGGGGATTTTAGCAGCACAGCTCGCACAACATTTAAAAGTAGTTTTGTTGCTGTGACCATAAAGAAAATAATGGCCCACAGGCCCACAAATGGGGGGAGGGGACCACAAGTGAAATCAAAATGCAACACGTACAGAAATACTGAATATGACAGAAGGGGAAAAAACCTAGAAATAAACAAGAAATGACCAAATTAAGTATGCTTTGAGATAAGTGAAGACAGAGGAAACTCTGGCAGCAGTCGACTGAGGTAGAGTGGGATAGAGTCCTATAGGGGGAGCTACGTTTTCCCACTCTATTTTCCTTTTATGGTGAAGCTTTGGAAGGTTCCGAAACCTGGTCTCTGCGCAGGCACATATCCCAAGTGTGAATGCACAGAAGACCACTCGAAGAACTACAGTTACAGATAGGAAACCTGCCCTTACAGAAGGTAGATTTTGGTTGGACATCTTAACGGTAAGAACTGATTAACAGGTGGGTGAAACTCTCCTTCACTGGAGGTAGGGGTGTGCAAACTGGCTTGACCTTGAGCTGGTTCGCCATCAAGCCAGCCTGGTCTAAGGGCTCACCCTTGAGCTGGTTCAGGGTTTTTGGTTTTAATGGCAGACTTACTGTCTCCAAGGCTTTGGGGGAGGGCTGCGGGAGTGGAGTATCCAGTGGTTCCCCCTCCTCCTGCCTGCCCATGGCCCATGGGAGATCCAAGGGAGGCCGGCGGGGAGAGGGGGAACCTCCGGAGACACACACACCCTATGGCCACAGCAGCAGCCCCCGAGGCCTCAGAGGCAGTAAGTTCACCATTAAAAAAAATAAATCATCCCTCGCACACCCAAACAGGACCTGAATTGGCTCAAACTCGAGCCAAGCCAGGCCCCTCATTCAGGGCACCAAAACTGAACATGCCCAATTTGGTTCAAGCCCAGTTCGTACTCTAACCAAATTGGGCAAACTGGTTTTGTGCACACCCCTAACTGGAGGTCTTCAAGCAGAGGTTGGACAGCTAGTGCATGGGGATACATTAGCTCTGGATTTCCTGCATCTGTCAGGTACCAGTACTAGAGGGTCCCTCCAACTCTAGGATTCTTTGTTTGTAATGAACCCTTTATTTTATAGTACATCTTGAAATTCAAAGCTGCTTCATGTGCGACAACTGGTACTAAAAATCTGATATTAAAGTAGACTTGTCCTCCCACTTTCCACCATGGTTGAAACTCACAGATCTTTTTAGCAGAAAGGTGTATGAACTTCATATTCAGGGTTCGATTGCAGCTCTTCATAGTGACATGGCAAACATGTCACTTTTTGCACATTAGAATTCGGTGGGGGGCGGAGGCAGTCTGCAAATCCTCTTGTACACTGTAAGTTGTTATGCAAAGTAGCCCTTGATTTTTAGGCTAAGAGGTTGACCAAACGAATTGATAGTCTTGTTTTGAGAGGGGTGGGAGGATTTTAATAGAATTAGAAGTCTATTTCTATATTTGTTTAATGTATTAGTCGCTTTTCACTAAAATGTCTTAAAGTGGCGTTACATTTGAGTTGCTGCTTTTTAACAGTCCTTAATTGCTTCCTCTATGCAAAATCCTACTACTTTTTCTCAAAATAGCAATAGGGAGGAAAATTGCACTCACCTTGTCTAATGATCAGATTGTTGTGCTTTGCAAAGACAAATGATTCATTTACACTGAAAGAACACCACTGCCTTTCAGACATTCATTGATTTTAAATTAAAAAGTAACTGCAATGTTCTACACAAAGGGTGACAACAATAACAAAGTAGTCCGTCCGTCCTTAGTGTTATTTGTTGCCACTCCATTGCATGTGCCGATAGGGAAATAGGGAGGAGGAATCCAGGTTCCATAATCTAACTGATCAATAATCTGGATATCTCAATGCGGTGTAACAGATAATCAATCTGAGCAGAATTACTCAAGCACAGCTAGCTGTTATTCCTGGAGCTAGGGTCTTCAAGTTCAATTGGCTGACTTTATTAATTTTTATCTTTCATCCTACTTGAATTCTTGTTTCCCTCCTTCCCATTCCTTCTCAGACTCCCTTCATTATAGCAATCCTGACAAATACTACATTCTATTATAGAACAAGCTGTGGCTAGAAAGAAGTCTTTCACTGTTTATGACCCTGCAATACTATTAGGAGCTGGTATGGACAGAGGAGAGAGAGACTTAATGTTTCTTTGTGGAATTTATATTAGATTTTTCACTCACTGATATACAGTCACTTTTGGACCAACTTAAGACATGACTTTAGCGTATCTGCAAGGTCTAATTTTTAAAGTTTGGCATTCTTTACATTTTAATTTAGACCATTTCAGAGAAAACATAAATTGTAGGATATAATGGATTAAGTGGTTTAATTTTCAAGGAAACACTTAAGTCCAGTTTGACCCAAAGTGTGAGCAGCAGAGTACTCGGTTCAAGCCACCCCTAAAACAGAAATGTCCCCTGACACTGCATGTGAGGAGCTGGTGGGGGCACATGGTAATGTCGAGGATACTTGATGACACTTATCCTGCAAGATATTGAAGACAAATGTGTAGCTTGACCCTGAGTCTGCTTGGGAATGGGAGAGAGTTGGTTTTTTGTTTTGCAGGCGTCACCTTCTTTTTTAAATATATACATATATATATTGGACACATCCGTGTGCTCTTTATGTACTATGAAGCAACAATAATATGTTCTAGATCTCAGACTGCAGGTTTTAAAGGATATTTGTTATATGTTAGTAATAACATAATAGAAGTATATTTTATTATCTGTGACACTTCAGTGAGTGGTCCAGTTGTTACCAGCAGCAGAACCAGAAACATTATGTGACTACCAGATTTTGCTAGTGAGTGAAGTTTCCAAGTTTCCTCCCTGGCATCTCCAAGATAGAGCTGAGAGAGATTCCTGCCTGCATCCTTAGAGAAGCCGCTGCCAGTCTGTGTAGACAATACTGAGCTAAATGAACCTGTGGTCTGACTCAGTATATGGCAGCTTCCTATGTTCCTGTGTGTTCAACCTTAATGTGAGAGACTTTAGGATAAGGGTGCCCCTTGCCTATTCTTCTTTCCTCAATCACTTTGAACTACTGAGTTAGCTTCCAGATCAGTTTGTTTTGAGATCACTCAGATCACTTTGTTTTCTAACTCAGGAACTCCTGCTTCTTGCTACAGTTCTCCACTAACTAACTAAGCTATAAACTACAGGCAGCATCCAGACTGTTAGTCATGATTAAGTCCCATTGAATTTAAGGGGACTTAAGTTCGTCATTACTAACTCATCTCATGTATTCCAAAAGGGCTTAGACATGGCTAATTAGACTTGATGCTGCCCTACATCCATATTAATGTCATCTAGGGTAAATACTGTGTTAGAAATAACATTTTTTATTTTTATTTATTTTATCTGCAAGTTTGTCCTTTGTGTAGTTTACAAAAAAATAAGGTTTTTTGTAAGTTTTGGGCGGTATAGACATTTTAAAATAAATAAATAATAATTAATTAATTAATGCAATTGTGTATTCCCATGTAGGGAGTGGTCAGATCCTCATAACCTTAATCACCTCATGTTAATGCCTTTTGTCTTTTTGGCCAGGTAACTAAGACAGAATATGATAACCTTTGGGGAGTTCCATGAAAAGAGATGGGAAGCTATAGTATAACTAGTATTTTTAAGCCCGTTATAATAACGGGCGCTAGTGTGTGTTTTTCTTTTTCTTTCTGTCTTTCTGGGCCCACCCCCCCATGTTTAAGGGCTAAAACGGCCCATTAAAATGCCCCCGTGGCTGTCGCCGCCAACCGGCCGCCCGCCCTCCCAGCTGTTATTTGCTCCAAACCCCCCCCCCCCACACACACACACACGTTTAAGGGCCAAAACGGCCCATGTAAATGACCCCACGGCTGTCGCCGCTGACCAACCGTCCGCCCTCTGTCGCCGCTGACCAACTGTCCGAGACCTCTTCTGCCCCGGGCCACGCCCTTCACTCGATTGCATTAGCAACTTAGAGAAGGAGAGAGGAGCTCGCATGCAGAGCTCCTCACTCCTTAAAGCCTCTTCCCGTACTGGCGCTTTGGGCGCAAAGGACGCCTATTGCATCCTTTGCATCCATAGCGCCAGTTTGGGAAAAGGCTTTAAAGAGAGAGGAGCTCTGCGTGCGAGCTCCTCTCTCCTTCTCTAAATAGCTAATGTATTTGAGTGAAGGACGTGGCCTGGGGCTACAGAGATCTAGAATGGGTAAGGAGGTCTCGGCAGCTGGGAGGGCGGGTGGGCGGTTGGCAGCGACAGCCGCAGGGGCATTTCCATGGGCCGTTTTGGCCCTTAAACGTGGCGGGGGGTTTGGAGCAAAAAACAGCTGGGAGGGCGGGCAGCTGGTCGGCGGCGGCGGCCGCAGGGCCATTTACATGGGCCGTTTGGGCCCTCAATCTAAAACAACACAACATGGTCTGTCCCTTAATTTTGAAAAACATGACCGCCAGTGTCTGGGCGGCCATGTCTTTTTCGGCAGTTCTGAGCATGCGCTCCGCGCATGCTCAGAACTGCCGAAAAAGACACGGGCGCACGGGATCACACTCAAGCCTTTTATTATATAGGATGTATATACTGTAAGATAGTTACAGTATAACGTAGTATCCCAAAGCAATTACTTACCATAGTTAGAGAGTCCCTACTGATCAGTAATCCAGTTGGTGGCAGATCTTCCCAATGCAAGTTGCATTGCAACGTGAAATCACACAACAGTAGGTAGTAGTGGAACAGCTACTAATCGTATGTTTTAGATGCCTGCAGCAGTGTAGGTGGTTCAGAATCTCTCACATTCCACTGAGGAACATGTCAGCAAGCATGTTTCTTGTTGTGATAGGATAAATAGATGAGTAAAAACATCCCTCAAAGGATATTGGCCACAACTTAGTGAGCTATGACCATTATGGCGACAGAATGGTGATACCACCCCACCCCCAATACTGGAACTCTGGATCAACAAGTGAAACTGATTGCCAGTATTTTCAAGACAGGCAAACAGAAGTACTTCTTCTTACACTGCATAATCAACATGGAATTCTTTACTACAAAATGTGCTAATGTGACAATTTGTGATCAACAATGTGAGAATGAAGCAAAATACTATTGTGTGTCTCATTTTAAATTTCACAATGCAGTTGAAAATGACAGCTTTGTTTGCCACAAATTTTCATCCTGTGAAGGCTGCTTGTTACTTTAAAAAGGAACTGATGATGTTTTTGCCATAACAAATGTTGTCCCAACAGCAGGCATTAGTAACCAACTGATAACTCATCAACAATATTGTGATCACTTTAGATAATTAATCTTGTCTATTTTCTTGTCAGGAGCATCAGCATTTCATTTTATGTTCAGTCCAAAAGATTGCCAGTTTTGAAAAATTAAAAGCATTCCCTTTACATTATTTATTCCAGAAGCGATTTATACTGCGTTTATGTGCTGAGTGCTTGTCAACAAACATAATTAGGTTTCAGTATATGAAGGATTCCAGTGTCTAACTCCATCTTTATTGAGACTGTTTTAAGTAAAGTGTGGGATTTATTATATTAATTGTTCTGTACAGATCGTTTCCTCACTGTTTGGTTAATAGATCTCTCTGGTTATTGTTCACAGACAAACAAGTGTCCATTTAGGATCCTTATGTATGGGAGATATCAAACGAAGGAGAAAAGCTGCACCACTGCCAGGACCCACTGGTAAGCAGGTTCACTATGGCAACATTACAAAAGCAAAACAAAGGCCAGTTTCACTTTAACGGCAGTTAACACTAACTGGAGTTAAAATTCCATACTCCAATTCGTGCCACAGACGTGCAACTAACTGTGGCCAGCAAAACTCCAGTTTCAGGACATCCCAGCAAGCTCCGCAGCCTGGCTGTGGGCAAAGCATCACCACATCAGCAAAGTGGCTGCAATTGGCCACAATCTCAAAGGAGGCGTGTTCCTCAGGCAGATGACAGCTTAACCCTTTCCTCACTCTGCTCCTAGCTATGTGTATTGCAGCAGTCCAGGGCGGGGAAAGAGAAATGTTCTTACTTAAGAGGAAGCCCATTGAACTGAATCATTTACTTTTGAGTAATCCTAGTAAGCCTGCAAACTGTTCTCAAAACTCAGGAAGACAGCTAACTATTTCGTGACACACATAAACGTGTTAAGTCTGAAACATCAAGATAAGATCCGAAACAAGCTGTGGCTGTGTGAAGGGAGGTGGTGGTGGGGAGTACGATCACCCAGGCCATGCAATAGTAGCTGTTTTCCTGAGTTTTGAGAACAGTTTGCAAGCTTGATGGGATTACTCAAAAGTAAATGATTTAGTTCAGTGGGCTTCCTCTTAAATAAGAGTGCATAGGATTGCAGCTGTAGAAGTGTGGCTTGCTTTTAGAGGTTTGTGTGTACACAACAGATATAGAAAAAATGATTTTACTTTCCTGTGAAACAAAAGACTTTACAGTGCCTTGCAGCAGGAATTAGTAGGTTTGTGTCTCATTAAATTCCACAGCACACATCACTGTTGCCAGACAGAACAGAGAAGAGAGGGAAGGATGTGGCGGGGAGGGCTGAATTTCTGAAAGGTGATTGTTGTCAAACAGGGGCACTTACCTCCAGTTAGGGACGAGTCTGCCTTCAGGCATAACACTTCGGTGGCAAAACCATAGTTATCAGCAGTGTACCATTTAGAAAAACTCAGGTCCTAATTGGAGTTGTTTGGGGCAAACTGGAGTTAACTTTTGAGACTTAACGGGTTCTGTGCATTCGGTCATACTACGGTTAAAAGCTCTGGCAGCTTTAAAGTTAAAGTGTATGTGTGAACCATCTCAAAGAAGAAGCAATAACCGTATTTACTCAAATAAAAGATTACTCTGAATTTAAGATGAACTCCTTTTTTAAAAAAAAGTATGTTAGACACAAGTTATACCTGTATTTACCCAAAAGGAAGAGGACTCTGAATTTACGATGCACCCCAACTGCCACCCCTTTTCTAGCAACAAAGAACTAGGGGGAAAACTAGTCTTGGATTCAGGTAAATAGGACATCTACTGGAATTTATTTGCATATAACAAGACAGTTGGCAATACATAGTTCTTAAGAATACCTGTTTAAAAAACGTTGTCTTGCAATTTGACACTGAAAGCAGTAGGAAGTTCTAGTGCAGTTCATCCCTTATCCTGCCACAGATTGGTCCTTATCAGTTCTTCATAGCCTGGCTCTTTCATGTGAAAATTAAGATCCCATTAGAGAGCTATAAACCTCACACAATATGCCCACAAACATCTCACAATGACCCCCTCCTTCATTGTGACCATTCCGTTCCTTACTTTTTCCTCCCCCCGCCCCCCATTTCCTTTCCGCCCAATGATTATAACATTCACTATCTCCACTGTGTTAAGTTCTTTTATATATTTTGTTGGGGAAAGCAGATGGGTTGTTTCTGACTTTGCACAGCACTGACTACTTCACTACCCCATGGAAAGTTCTGCAGGTCACTCCTGCAGTAATTATTTTAATTACTTTAAATGTGCGTGTGTGTGCGCTCGCGCGCATGCACCCACATACCCATACTCACAATTCTGAGAGGAGGAAGTGCATCTTTTCAAGAAACATATGAAGGAGAATCAGCCACCTAATGGTTCAGCAAGGAGATAACTTGCCTAGGGAGCAAGAGGTTGCTGGTTCAAATCCCCACTGGTATGTTTCCAGACTATAGGAAACACCTATATCGGGCAGCAGCAATATAGGAAAGTGCTGAAAGGCATCATCTTATACTGTGCAGGAGATGGCAATGGTAAACCCCTCCTGTATTCTACCAAAGAAAACCACAGGGCTGTGTGGTCGCCCGGAGTCGACACCGACTCAATGGCACAACTTTACTTACTGGGACAAACTGAAGTAAGAAGAAAAACAGTAAGGATTGTCTGGGAATCCTAAGGGCGAATGCCCCAGAACACCTTCTTGACCTCCTCTTCTGTCCTTGATACTTGCAGTTTTAGGCCCACACATTTCGCAGCATCATGTGGGTGGTGCCGATCTGCCTGTGCTACTGCAGGCTCCTAAAGAAGCACCAGCAATCTTGTGCAAGAGCACGAATACTTTTAAGTACTGCACGCACACTCCAGGAGCACTGCTTAGATCAGAAACATGTAACTGACAGACGAGAAATGTGTTTCCAATCTACGCAGCACTCTGGAGTGCAGCCGTACTATTTGTAAGTGTTTTCACTCTTGCACTACAACACAAGGCTGCCCGTGCTTCATTAGGAGCCTGCAGGAGTGCTGGCCGATTGGCACCACCCACACCCACATTATGCTGTGCAACAGGTTGGTCATGGTATTTATAGCAAGATGTGAATGCATAGCAGCAAATAGAATTAAGTGTTGCATACAACTGCATTTTAGAAATGGAGAGAGAGACATTCCTGGCCAGGAGGTCTCAAGCTTGGGTTAATAGCTACACTTTCCCAGCCAGCACTCCCCCCACGTTGTGTATCCTTCCTTTTACCCCTGTTCCATCGCCTCGCCTCTACCATTTGCTCCTCTCCTCCTCTGTCATCACCATTCTGCTAACTCAGTCCCTCCCACTTCAACTGTAAATGTCTGGATGGATTTAGATCAACAGTTTTGCTCCCCAACATGCATTGCCTTGTGCATTTGGCTTGTGGCAGTGGAACTGGTTAGTCTAAAAAGTGGCAGTGCATCTTACAGCACAGCAATGCACTTTGTTACAAGGCCGGATTTGTCCATAGAGTGTTTGCTGTGGAGCCTATCGTGCATTGAGCCTTTGCTGCCCTGCACACTCCCACCACATTCCAGCAAACTACTGCTTGATCCCCAAGCCTTGGTAATTGGGGGGGGGGCGGATCGGCACATGCTGTGGGGAGAGGCTTCTCAATCCAGTTTCAGTCTCACTTAAATCGTCAGTCTTTTCATCACAGACAGTTACCTGTCTGTGTTCTAGCATATGGTTAGTGCTTAGTCTTTAATGATATATTTGCTTAATATTTAGTACTAGGCACATGAATCTGAGTTTGCTATGTGAGATCAGTATGTTCCATACAAAAGGGACTGAATTTGACTGAAAACTGTTTTCAGATATATGAGAACCATGTGTTGTACATGGAGACGCCTATAAAATAAGCTGCTCTTAATTGTCTGACTGTTTATCCTAAATTGTTTCTGTGTATCAGTGATCTTCCCTATTTTTCAAGCAGAGGCCACTTTGGCCAAAAAAAAACAAAACTTCAGTGTGAGAGCCATTTCCCACTGTGCTAACCTCTTCACAGTATTGTACTTCTCTCAGTTCTGGGAGAGAAAGAGCCATCTCTTAAGAGCTCTAGGAGGAAAGCGCTGGAAAGAGCTACACTTCCCAATCTCAACACTCTGTGCACACCGTCCAAGATGGTGCAGGGGCTCAAGAAGGCTCAGTTTCCCTTCAAGGAACATTCCTCCTACCCCAGGCACTGGGCAAAACGCAGCACTGCACAATGGAAATGGTCATCTCCATATGGTGCCAGGGGGACCTCAGCAGAGTATTCAACTTCAGCCAAAGCTTCACACAGGCCCAATAAGCAATTAGTCAGAGGGCCGCATTTAAGGTTGAAGGGGTATGCCACTGGCCCCAGGCCTTTCAATGAAGAACACTGCTATATATGCTTGGAAGTCAGTGGCCAGCCTCCAGATTAATCCTGTGCCAACATGCCAGAGTTCTCCATGGCACAGGGCACAGTTTTCATTGACACTCCCCTTCCCTCAGGGACATAATTTCAGGAGGCACAAGCAGCTGCAGAGGCAAAGAGAGCGGGTGGTCACTGAAATTTGCCCCTCACGCAGTGGGAAACCCTGGCCCATTGGTGCAGGGTTTATCTGGATGCTGGCCACTATAGTCCACATTTTTTTCAAATATACCAATTTATTTATTGTGCCTATATAAAGCAAGTATACACATATAGTTCTTACACTGGCTTGTAGATCAGTGAAGTTTTTTAACTTTGGTTTTCCAGTAAAATGCCTTTTCCTTTTCACAATATTTCAGTCATCAGTGACAGAAACAGACCAAGAACACTCTCATTGCTAAAGTACCTTAGTGGCAGTAATGTGGAAAAAGAGAATGTCTAGGTCAGGTCCTAAGACTCCGAACATATGTGTAGTGAGAAGAAAAATGCTTAATGGCTGAGGAGAGGATAATATAATTATTTCTACAAGGTGATTTTAACTTCACAACCTATACATGACAGAAGGAAGTAATTTTGTAAGGTGTACGTGCATATAAAGCATAATAAAATTAACTTTAGTACACATTTTAGCCGGGCTTCCAACATATTTAACATCGTATTCTATTTCTGAAAGCTGACACTCCTGCATAGTTTTCTTGTGGTGATGGCCTGAAAAGTTCTTAGTATCTGACAAAAACACGTTGATTTTTATTTTCATAACAGTTTTACACTGTTTCGGTGACTTTTGTGATTTATTTATTTAAGATGTTCAGAATTGCCTTTGAGATTGCTAATAATGTTGCTGCTCCATAAAGGTCAGCTTGGACAGAGCTGACATCACAAATCAGTTGAGTTGTGAGCTTGGTTGCTCCCCCAAGTTGGTTCATAGGTCAACTTGGCCACTTGGTGGCCCAAAACAAACCATTATCTTTTAGTCGCACCACCCCATCCTATCTGTATTAGTCACACAAAGTGTGAGCTGGTACTGCAGCTCAGTCAGCAACCAATCTTAGCAAGAATAATCCACCTATGCTTCCTGCCAGAGAAAGCTACCCCCAAACATATGGCAGAGATGATAGAGGACTGGTCCAAACTCCATAGCCTGGGTAAATCTAATAAAGGCCTGAAGGACCATACCAGTTTCAGAAAGTGACCTTGCTGCTCCCAGTATCATAGTGCATGTGCCTTTATGTGGCATCATTGCATAGAAGAGTGGGGGAACAGAAGGCAGCTCCTGTAGCAGCAACACCAATAGATGCTACAGTGCTGGGGTTTCAGGCAGTAAACTGGCAGAGAGAACACCAGGGCCCTCGGGCATGAAATGATGCAGTGCTTAACATCTAGAAAAAGCTATTCTGGGGCCGAAGTGCATCAATAGCCCTTGATCATGGAAGCCCTGTCCCCTAATCTCTAATGTGCGCTCTTTATAGTTACTGTGTGGTATGAAAAATATATTCCGTACCACTGAGAGACACTTTCTTCTGTGTCTCCCAGAGCTGAGAGCAGGCATTGGAACCAGATGCTGAGGCTAAATCCTAGCACAAATTCAGACCTAAGCTTACATGCCCTGAGCACTGAGCAATAGGACTGAGCCCTTCTGCTTTTGAAAAAATCAAATTAGATTGTTAACAGCCACATTTCTTCATCTTCTCATTTTTTACACACAGTTCCACAAGACTAGATTAGTGAAATACAAGAACGAAACTATATTTAAATACCATTGTGACTGTTTATACCATTGTGCACCCAGACAGATGAGTTTCCCCCCACCTTTAAGTCAAAAAGGGCTTAATCATTTGTAACTAGGTACATGATATTGTGAGTGAGTGAAGAAAAGTTTAATTACTGTTTTTCATTTTCTTAGATTTTATCTCACCTTATCCCAAAGGCTCAGATGTGTTTAAAGAAGAAGTGTACTTCATAGTAATAGAAGTAAAGGCTTATGAACATAGCAAAGCCATGATAAAAATATTTCAGTTGTTAAATTCATAAATGTCTGTCAGAGACAAATGGTTTTCTTATCTTTACATGCAGTATGTTGAAAGGACTTATTTACGCATGTTTGGAGAATAGATAGCATGGCAGGACAAACAGACGGTTGGACTAGTTGCTTATATATTTGTGAATCCTCTGTTCAGCACCTGTGCTGCAAAGTACTTTCAGCTACGTTACAGGGCTGTAGACTACTGTAGCTAGAAGTGTTATTGGTTAAACATTTATTAATTGTGACAAGAACACCCAATTTATTTCAGCGCTCTGGCTTATTTACTGCTCTTTCACCTTTGTATTTTGTATTGAAAAAGTAAAATGAATATTGATAGAGTTAGCTATTGATTTCTAAATTTATAGCCTGTTCTCAGCCTTGAGACAAAGTCACATACCAATAGCACCTTGTGTATTAGTAACAAAGGATGTAGATTTACTCTCACAGCAATGAGAAACTGTTGAAGCAAGAAACTTTTAGCAGTGGAGAGCATTTTATTGTTTGAAAAATGTCATCTGTAAAGGTGAACTAAAGCAGTGAAGAAAATAAGGTGAATTCTGTCAGATAATTCCAGTCAACAGCTGAAGCAATAGGGCCTTAATCTGTTGAAAAAGAAAGAAAGAAGGAAACATTTTACTTTATAGTGTAAGATGAAGCTTCTTTTTAAACATTGCAGCAACTAACCAGTGAGAGTATCAACTGAAACAAAAGATGGTTCTCATATATTGCCTACAGTTTACATACAACCTTCTTAAAATGACAAAGAATGGTTAGAATGTATTGTTCCTCTTAGGGCAGCCATGAATTTGTTCCAGGAAATAAATACCTAAAGGAATTGATGACTAGTGAAGCAATACAGTATCTGACATGGGAGCATGTCATTCTAAATGCCTTTGTCTGCTTGCTAACCACCTGAACGTAACACTATTCAGTATGGATCCTTAAGAGGCTTTATTGCAAAAATAGATTGTCCTTGAGAGGGGTGTGTGTGTGTGTGTGTGTGCACGTGCACGAACACAGTTTTCTGCTTTCATTGTTGTGAACATCTTCCTGTTCCCCTGTTGTGTGCAGTATGAGTAGGAAAGGAGGACATCCAAGAAACCAGTTTTAGTATTCAGTAGAGACCTTTTTTCCCTCACCTAATGAATACTGACACACAGCACAGCAAAATATGGGCAGTTTAGCACAACCCATGCTGCTGCATGTGTCTAAATCCTACCCATGCTGTTGCAGAATAGCCCTGTTCCGGTGCAACTTAAAGTCATGCAAGTGCAGTTGCACGATGTTATGTCCATTATTTACAATGCATGTTGCATAACACAACTGCACTTGCACAATTTTAAGTCACCACACTGAAACAAGGCTGTAGCACAACAACGTGGGTGGTGTATATACACATGCAGCAGTTTGAGCGGTGCTCAGCTGCCCGAGTTTTACTACATTGTATATCACTGATTGTGTGTATTACACTTTACTGGTTTGCGTAGCTATACATTCAAACAAGTGGGCTGGCAATGGAAGTTTAAAGAAGTGTTGAGGTTCAAAACTAAACTAGGGTACCATCAGCCACCTCTGTGTTTCTGGGACTCCCCTAAGAGACTTTAGATTCACCCAAAGTTTCTCACTTGGTGCAGGGTTTGCAGCTCTGACTGTATCTTCAGCTTTTCTGGTGCTGAAGACATCTTGTTTTCAAGAGTAAGCCATCTAAACTAAGAATATGCCATCTCTTAGTTTACTTCCCCTGAATCCTGAACTACTCTCCATTATGGGCACAATCCTAACAGGTGCCTTTTCATCATTTTCTCTCTCCTTGCATGTTGTGCTTTATTATCCTCCCCCCCACCCCACCATACGCACACGCACACGTTTTGGTGGTTCAGTTGTAGTCTAAACTCTACAGAATAATTTAAAACGTGTACCATACAAAGACAGTTTGAGCCCTTCAAACCAATGCAGTATAGAAAAGAAGCAGCTTTTGCCAGGGAAGTCGATGAAGAGGGTTCCAGACAGTAATGGTGGGTGGGAGGCAGAAACTGCTGTCAAGTGAAAGAAGAGAAGGTACTAAGAGAGATGGTCCTGAGGCCTGAAGCCCTTAAGAAAAGGACTTGATGCTGGAGGGGATGGAAGTAGGGATGTGCATGAAACAGATTTTGTGTTCCATTTTGAGCTTGAAATGAAACAAAAATGACTGAAACCTTCTGTCAAAACAGCGGTTGACCCAGCTGTTTCGACAAAACAAAACTAGAAACGTTTCCATACGGAACAATGGGGAAACTAAAAATACCCCTTTGTTCCCCCTGGGCAGCTCCTAGGGAGACCAAAGTGGGTTGTGTGGTAGGGCATGATGGGTTCTACCTACCACCCAACCCACAAAGGAAATTGGCAAACGGATGAATTTTAACAAATCCTATGGGTGGTTTGAGGGGGGAGTTTAAAAAATGTTTAAAATTGCCCACTTGCCCATTTCTTTTGTGGGTTGTGTGGTAGGTAGCACCCATCATGCTCTACCACACAACCCATTTTGGTGTCCCTAGGGGCTACCCATGAGGAACAATGGGATGTTTTGAATTTCCCCATTGTTCCCTATAACTGGAGCAAGCTGCATTCAAGAGTGCAGACAAGTTCTGTATTGCAATTTGCAAAGCATTTTGCAACTTTGCCGTGAAAAACTCTGAAGCACACAGTAAAAGGGACTCTGTCCCTCCCAACACACACATTTCAAACACAGTACAAACATGGACAAAAAAGGATCACTGACCCAGAATCCACTGCCAGCCACAATGCCTGTGCTGTAGTAATATCATTGGCACAAGTTGCTGTCTCTAACACAATTATTACTCCTTACGTCTAGCACTGCAACAGCTGCCACAGAGTATCTTTAGCAGCAAGCACAGCCCTAAACTCAACTAGAGCAAATTCAGCCACATTTTGACTGAGTACACCTTGCACTGCAGATTGCAGAGCAGACCAGAGCAGTGAGAGAGGCCTCCCAGTCCCTATACATTTTGAAACTCCCTCCTTTCCGGTTCCCCCCCTCCCCCCCAGCCAATGGGAACAGAGTTGCCCATGACAATACTTGATTTGTAAGGTAACAAGCCAATCAAGGAGATTGCAAGCCAATCAGAAGTCAGGAATAGAAAATCAGCAAGAGGAAAACAGGCCTCCAAAATGGCACTTGAAACATTTAGACTCAAAACGGAGTCATTCTGTTCCAAGCTCGGAACAAGCACTTTATTTAAAGGGTGTTTAAACACTCAGAATGGCCTGCACATCCCTAGATGGAAGCCAACACTTTGTTTAGTTAGTTTAGTTTATTACGGTCATAGAACAGCAAGCAACACTGGGCACCAACACTGAAACAATCCATGGGATGTTGAAGGAAGAGAACCAAGACCACTTCCAGCGTAGTTGTGATGGGGTTAATGGTTTCCAGGATTTGAGAGCCCAGTGCAGGGCCAGGGTGAGACCTGATCAAGACAGGAGTCTCCAAGTGGTTAAGTAAAGAATTTCCTAGATAGAAAGTGTGATACCTGAGGGAGATGAATGTAGTGGTCCTGTGAAAGATAAACATGGTTGCCATGGTCACTATGGGATTATCAAGATGCAGTCCAATAGTCAGTGAAGGTTTTGTGAAGCACCTATGGTAGAAAAAAGATATAACAGTCCATCATCCCAACTCTGTATTAAGGCGTCCCACAGTTTATGGTTGTCATTGCCAACCCTGCTGCAGAAGGATTAGCATTGTAAGTTGTGTCAGGTTGCAAATGGGTCAAGCATGAGGGTCCCCCAACTTCCTAAAATGGTCTGTAGTATATTTGGTATGCAAGTGTCAATTTGTGGGAGTTTCAGAGTTGCCTTTGGAGAAGAGTCAGTGAAACATTCTCAGATTCATGATCAAAGAGAGAAGAACCAGGAACATAGCAAGGTTGGAGTGGGCCCAGAGACAAGATTTTAAAATGGGGCCCCCCTCACTGAAGCTCAGCTAATGAAGTAAAGAAATCTTAAATTATGTTTTTAAAGGTTTTGTAAACTGTGGATGATGCAAGTGATTTAATTGTACTAGAGAAAGACATGCTGTTCTGGTAGCTCCAGATCTTAACACTCCCATCAATTTTGGAGGATGAATACAACTGAAGGAAGCCCGGGCAGGTGCACGGCTGGGGGAGTCAGTCATGTGACTTGCCTCTGGGGGCCCCCCCAAGGCAGTGGGCCCCCAGACAACTGTCTCCCCTTGCCCTATTATAGTTATGCCCCTGAGAAGAACATTGAGCAGGATGCCAGTTCCAGAAGAGGAAAGAAAAGGAGAGGTGACTGGGATCTCCAACCACCTTGTTGTGGAGTCTACAATGTCCATGGCTTGGTGGGAGTAAAACACCAAGAGGGCTTTGGAAATTTCCAAGAGTTCAAGTCACTTGATGTAGTGATGTGGCCTGGCACGGGATTAAGATGCACTAACATCCCCATGGGGAGTGCCCCAGTCTGAGTTATCTGCGGGTGGCTGTGGGTCAGGGAGTCAATGCAGTAGTAGGAACTTCTATCAAGAGACTGGTGTGAGACCACCACCAGAGGCAGGCACACACTCACTGGGATGTGCAAAGGTTTAACCTCAGTTTGCAAGCCCAGGTGGAAAATATCCAGAATCAATGCTGTGAAAGTATCACACAGAGACAAGGGGTGGAAATCTCTGGCTCAGGAAGAGTCTAGCATGTCACCAATAAACTGGATGCATGAAGGGAGGAATTGTCTCAGTTAAGAGCATGGATCGTTATTCAGGGATCCTCAGCAAGGCAATGATGAGAGCGAGCAACCAGTAACCAACTGTCAGTATTGGGGAATATACTGATGTGGTGGTGCCAAAGATAAGCAGCAACCACCAACATACATTCGCTGACAACACAAAAGAAACAGTCTGTATGGAAGGACTTTGTCCTAGAATGCATGGGTGCTAATAGCAAAAGATCATGCTTCTAATGCTGGGGTCTTATGGCTATATGGATATAGACATCCTTTAAGTCTAGTGATGCATCTGGATACAGGAAGTAAAGGGTGGTAGGAATGGAAATCATCCAAATCAAGATACTTACATAGGGCAAGGGTAGGGCAGAGGCCACTGTCCCATTTGGGAAGAGTAAAGTAGCAAATGTAGAACGCTTAATATATTTTTGAGTAAGAGAACAATTGCATCTTTGCAAAGCATGATTCTTGTTTCATTGAATAGAACTAGTGTGGGACCAGTAGTCCTGAAGACTTGCAGGGGGAGTAAAGCCTAATACGCAGCCATTGCAAACAGCAGTGAGAAGCCCATGATCTAAGGTGATTTGTTGCCATGTCATTCTCCAGAACTGGAGAAGATATGAGACAAACAAGAGGCTCACAGAGTCACATATGACTTGCATGGCTACAGGAGATTGGGAAGAGATGGGCTTTGACTTAGTGAAGGAGAAGAGCTTATACAGTTCAAGGATGAAAGAGTACTGAAAGGACTGGCCTTTCACCTCTTTCCATGGAGGCGAGACTCACACCAAAATTCTTGAAGCCGTGCTCTAGAATGTCCCAAACAAGGCTCTACACAGGCTCAGATCCTATAGGTTGACTGCCCAGAGACCATGAAGAAGTAGTTGAGGGCACTTCATACACTATACATTTCCTAGATAGCAAGAAGAAACCCAAAACCACATATAAATAGTGTGATCCTAAAACATGCGAGGCAGAATGCTGCAGCATGCTTTTAATCATTCTTGAAATGCAGCAGATCCTGGCATATGACCGTAGAACAAAGTTTGTAGATGATATTTGTTCAAAAGAAATGCTTTAATGTTCTGCCTGGGTTGGTAGGCTACATGTCACGTTTCAGGCTGATGCACTTTGAAATGACTTGAGTTATCAACTTTTTTTAAAAAAAAGAAAGTGTTTTAATGAAAAATCTGACAGATTCTCAATTATGGCGTGTAATATCAAATACTGCTATAAGGTCATCATGACTCTCTTTAACAAGGTAATCAAAAGGCTAAATGTTTTCATTCCGTTTAAAAATTGCCAGCAAAACTATTTTGCTGACGTTTAATGTGGCAGTGATTAAAAATCAGACTTAAATATGTGTGGTGCCAAAATGATAATTTGAAAATACTGTGATTATACTATTCCAGCAGAGGTTACACAGGCCTAGCTTGTGGTGAAGGTCAGCCTTCTGATCTGTTTATAGAGAGAAGACAGATTTGGGTTAGCTGGATAAGCTGGAGTAAATTTCCAACACATTGGTCATGAGAGCTTGCTTCCAATTCTGTGTAAGATTTATAATCTATCCGCTTCCTCATTTCCTGTATTAAGCAAAAGTTTCTGTTGGCATTGTGTGATCAGCCTGTTTTAAATATTCTGCCAAAGAGAAGAACCAATAAAAAATGTCTGTAGTCTCCATTTACAGTATGAAGAAGCTGGGATGTCATCAGTTCTGATACGGCACAGTATCATGAATTTGCCTTCCCGCCCCCAAGTCAAGTCCTCTGTTTCTCAGCAAGCTGCTCCTGAAACTGGAGACAAAATTAGAAATCCTGTTTGGTGTTGTTCAAGGAGCGGCTAATAGGAGACAAGGGAGAATCTCTGTTGAATGCATGAAGCTGTATTAATCAGGCCATTGGTTCATCTAGCTCCATATTGTTTATCACTCCAGTGTCTGAGGAAGACGTTGCTCTCAATCCTGTTACCCCAGAAACTTTTTAACTAGAGATGCCAGGAACTGAACCATACAATGTGCTTGCTCTCTCACTGAGCTGTAGCCCCCTGCTCTGTTGGATGTGTGCAACCCCTTGTGTGAGTTTAGGAGCTCTTTAAATATTGTCCATTGGCTTTGTATTGGAAGATGCAAATTGGCAGATTTTGCTTGGACTAACAGCTTCTGCAGTGGACTAACAGCTTCTGCAGTGCCCAGAATGTGAAACACATCGTGTTCTATCTAGACTATTTCAACTTAATAGTTTGCAGGAGAAAATCCAGAGTGTAGAGCTTTCATTTTACTTGTGGAAATAAGGAAGTCCTTCATACCCATAGGACCTCCTCATTTGCCTAAAGTGGGCTGTAAATGCTAGCACAAAGCTAGTGTGAAATGCCATCAAGGTTTGTGCGGGGAGAGTGGGCTTAGCCCACTCACCCCGCACACGGGCAGGGAGCCCGTCCCTGGGCAACTGGATTGGCCGCTCACATGATTGCTGGCTCCATCACAGAGCCGGCAGGGGTGGTGGGGATTGGGGGTGCACACACACACACCCGGAAGTCCCAGGATGCCATGTGTGAGTGTACAGGGCATCCTGGAGAGACCCCTGAGGCAGGGAGGCTTGTTGGAGACTCCCAGTGGGGGTCTCCTTGAGAGTAAGGGTGTGCACGGAACTGGCTGGCCCAGTTCGGTTCAAATGTGAACTTCACCCGAACCTGACCAGATCAGTTTGATCTAGCCCCCCCTTCAACCCCCCCTGGTTCAGTTTAGTCCAGGGGGGTTCACAGATCTTTAGAGGCCATATGCATATAAGCGGCGGCAGGCAAAATGACCATCGTGCCTACTTATGGAGGCACAAACAGGCCACAGCAGTGATTACTGAGGCCGGCAGGGAGAGAGGGAACCTTCGCACGCGTGTACACACACACACACACACACACCCCGTGGCCTTTGCTAACTGGTATGAGGGGGTTTCAGTCTTGTTCCAGATGGGACCGGCGGGGGGGGGGGAGTTGGTTCGACCCCGAAACAGTTTGTACATCCCTACTCAAGAGCCGTTGCGGCATGAAAATTCCGGCTACTGAGCTGCTTTGTTCTATGACCCATTAACTGGAGCTGGAAGAATATAGAAGTAGCCATAAGTGGATGACTTGAAGAGTTCTTGAAAATCATAATTTCTCTCTCTCGCTCTCTCTTGTAACTGAGTGGGATCCTGCTATTTATATCATTTGGTGTAGTGTGGTGTAGTGGTTAGAGTACTGGACTTGGACCAGGGAGACCTGAGTTCAAATCCCCATTCAGCCATGAAACTAGCTGGGTAACTCTGGGCCAGTCACTTCTCTCTCAGCCTAACCTACTTCACAGGGTTGTTGTGAGGAGAAACGTAAGTATGTACTACACCACTCTGGGCTCCTTGGAGGAAGAGCGGGATAGAAAATGTAAAATAATTATTATTTTATTTTATTTTGTACTACTATATCTTTCCTATAACATCGGAGCAGCTGAAGAAGACGGAAGCCAAAACATCTTCCCCATTATATTCTTGTTTTGTTTATTCAACAATAAATTGATAGATATAGATATATTCATAGTGGTTTATTTGCTGTAGGGAATCCTTTAGGAAAAATGAAGCCGAGCACGACAGCTTATCATTTTGAGAGCAATGCTGTGATAGCACAGTTGCCCTGCATCAAGATCAAAGCCTACTGTTTTAGACCTTTGCATTTTGCTGTCTAGTTTAGCAGCCACAAATAGAGCCCTGAAAGGAATACTCTGAATATTAAATGCCTTCAGAGAACAGGGGGAAAGGTACACTAGGTTATAAAGCGAAGCAGCATGTATCTCCCCATTTTCCATTGGCTGTTTATCCAACATCAATACAACACTTTAGGAGCCAAATTACTAAACAAGCTGCCAATTAGGCTTGCAGTCAGCTGGATAGATTAGTGGCTAAGAGAGGCAGATACAAGATTTTCATCTCTTGAGCCAATTACTCAAGTGAATTACCATCCACAGTGCTCCTTGGGAATTTAAGGTAGAAAGACTAACTCAGCTGTGATAGGCATAAGTGAGATCTAGAATAGGGGGGTCAGGGTTATCAGGCCACGCAGTGCAAAAATTGTCCAAGCAAAAAGAGATCCTTCTAGGAAAGGACTTAAAGGATTTAGGGCTGCCAGGGGGTATAGAAAAAAATAATACTTCTAGGGTGTCCTGCTGCAACCAAGTTAAAATAACTTGCTAATCTTCTCAAAGAAAAATGACATGCCAAATACACTTACAATTTTGTTCTGTTTTTAAACAGCATAAAATAGAAATATTAAGACAACTGTAAATCCAAAATTATTTAATTGGATACTTCAGTATTGGTGTTGCATGTTGTCTTAATTATAAATCCAAGAGTACTCTGTTCCTCCCACATTTTTCCAGTGTATATTAACCAGTTTTTCCACTCGGCTAGAAAAGCATTTCCTTATTTATTTAAGGCTGGAGTGTTTAGATGATTGGTCAAATTACATTTTTAAAAGTGTGTTCAATTAATTCCAAAATTGCTTCTAAAAACAGCCTAATTCAGACCTGTGTGCCCTACAAAAACATCAATCTTTGTCATTTCAGGCACTTTAAACTTACTTATTTTACAACTATTTATTTATTCATTCATTCGTTTGATTTCTATACTGCCCTTCCAAAAATGGCTCAGGGCAGTTACACAGAGAAATAAATAAATAAGATAAATAAAATGGATCCCTGTCCCCAAAGGGCTCACAATCTAAAAAGAAACATAAGATAGACACCAGCAACAGTCACTGGAAGTACTGTGCTGGAGGTGGATAGGGCCAGTTATATATATTTATATCCCATATTTATTGCCAAAAGCAACTCAAGGTGCTGCCAGTTAAAAGAATATAGAAAAAAATATAAAAACCCAATAAAACAATACTTCATAAAAACAAACTGATCTGGTGTCACATGTTTTTAACCACCATGATTTTATTTTATTTTTTTTTTTGTATTATTATTTCTCTTCCGATTCTTTGGCGATGTAGTACTTACAGCCCATCCAAAGCTGTAAGTTCCTACTGAGTTCAGTGGGACTTACTCTTTCCTAGGAATAATGTTGGCATGGTAGCACTGATCTCCTCTTAAAGGGAAAGCAAAATTTATGACAGACTGCTGATATGATCCTTACTGACATGAAAAGGAAGGTATGTTGTTCAACTGTAGAGTGAGCACTTAATGTTAACATGGTTTGAATCAAGAATTTAATTGTTAATCATTGCGTGTTCAGTATCTAGCTGGCATACAATTTTGGGTTTTTTTACTTTATATACAGATAAAGTGGTTGGTTGGTTTTTATTATGAAAGTATCTGTAAAGGTATAGGCAACATTTCAGGGTGTGTGGGTGTGTGTGTGTTCTGCTCTACTTCTCAAGCTATAATTTAACAAACGCTATTTCTTAAATATTAAGCAAATGTAAAACCTGAACTTCAGCAAGCTGTTGTATCCCAAAATGATTAAACAGATGTGAAGCCTGCAGCAGCGTTAGACCTCTGATCTGATTTTTAGCTTACAGATGGAATTAAATTAATTCATGGCAATCCCTGTAAAATCAAGGGTATGGCACTGAATGCTAGTGCTCTGTTTAACCAGAATGTACCTGTTCCAACAGCTGTTGAGAAAAATTACATGCCTTAATTTTCATAGAAATCTACCTTTAATGACATCATAAATATTATTTTGAAATAAAATTTTAATTGCAGGGTTTGTTTTCTCTCTCTCTCTCTCTCTTTCTTTTTTTAAAGGAATGCCTTGATTTACTATATACAAACTTTATTGCCTTTTGCTTTTATGGACTTGATATTACGTCTGAAACATTTGCATAAGTAAGGATTGTCCCAAGAAATTGTGAGAGCATGCATTGGTAACATCATAAGACTCATTGGCTTGCTGTGACTGCCCAGTGTTGTCCCAAGAATTGTACAGCTTTGCTTTGCTGCTGGTCCATCAACTGTTTGCCCTTCCCTTATATAGTATCTTGGCACTGCTCTGACAGTCTGGACACTCACTGGGGAAATCTGGCATTATTCATTGCTGCAAAATTTGATCACAACTGTATCTAAAAGGCCAAGGGGCCTGTGTGCCACTGGAAGACCACAAGTTGTTTGCAAACAGTATGACCCCTGCTCTCTTCCAGATTGTCACAAAGTCTTCCCTGATGAAATATCTAGAAATTTTCCCTGACTTCCACAGTCTGCATACCTGCATTTCTTTGAGTTAATAACAGTTGATACTTATAAGCAGTTGGTCATGGTTAGAATAGAACCCCAAAAGTAACCCCATATTTTCTGGGGCCAACATGTTAGGATGCTCCTGAAGCACCTGGCTGGGAAACCAAGGCATGGTTTCCCAACATTTTGGGTATTATGATGATCCAAGTTGAAGCAGTTGCTTTAATTAAACAGTTTAGAAGTCGTAAAGTGTTCCTGTTCCTCACCTTACAGCAAATAAACATTGAGAAATCTTGCATTTGTTTGTTTCTCATTTGTCTTACGTGGCAGAGAAGAGCTTCAAGAAATAAGATTGCAATTGCTGCCTCAGAAATAACGCAGCGATCAAAATAAGACAAGTAAAATAACTACAATTTGTGAATCACATTAGAAAGTCATCATCAGATTGAGGCTTCAAAGTTTTCTACAATCAACAAATATGGATTGCATCTACTAGGTCTTTTTAGAAAGTGAAACTTACATAGGCATGGTACAGATGTCATGTCATGACTTGGCAACTGGGAACACCCTCTGGACTTGTAAAAAACAGTGGGAGCCCTCTCCTATGGCTCAGAAAGATTCCTGCTTTTCCGTGAGTGAGTGCCATCAAGTCGATGTAGACTCTTAGCAACCACATAGATAGATTCTCTCCAGGATTATCTGTCTTCAACTTGGCCTTTAAGGTCTCTCAGTTGTGCATTCATTGCTGTCGTAATCGAGTCCATACACCTTGCTGCTGGTCATCCTCTTCTCTTTCTTTCAACTTTCCCCAGCACTATGGACTTATCAAGGGAGCTGGATCTTCACATAATGTGTCCGAAGTATGATAGTTTGAGCCTGGTCATTTGTGCCTCAAGTGAAAATTCTGATTTGATTTGTTCTGTGATCCATTTGTTTTGTTTCCCTGGCTGTCCATGGTATCCTCAAAAGTCTTGTCCAGCACCAAAGTTCAAAAGCATCAATGCCTTTTCTATCTTGCTTCTTCAAAGTCCAGCTTTCGCATCCGTAGAGTGTCACAGGGAAAACCATTGTCCAAACATTTCTAATCTTTGTAGGTGTGGACATGTTACAGCATCTAAATACCCTTTCCAAGGCCTTCATTGCAACCCTACCAAGTTCTAGTCTGTGGCATATTTCTTGACTGCTGGGTCCTTTACTGTTCACAGTCAATCCTAAAAGGCAGAAGCTATCCACCACTTCAATGTCTTCATTGTCAATTCTGAGGCTAGTTGCTGTACCCTTTGTCATTAGTTTAGTCTTCTTGACATTTAGTTGTAGTCCCATTTTTTCACTGTGCTCATTGACTTTCATTACTAGACCTTGCAGATCATCCACATTCTCAGCTATCAGAGTGGTGTCATCAGCATAGCACAGATTATTGATGTTCCTTCTTCCAACTTTAAAACTATGCTCATCTTCTTCCAATCCAGCTTCTCTCAGTATATGTTCAGCATATAAATTGAATAAAGAGGGAGAAAGTATACAGCCTTGTGTTACTCATTTGCCGATCTGGAACCAGTGTGTTTCACCATGTTCCGTCTGGACTGTGGCTTCCTTTCCTGTGTATAGGTTTCTCTTAAGAATAATGAGATGTTCTGGGATGCCCATTTTCCTAAGGATATTCCACAACTTGACATGGTCAACACAATTTAAGGCTTTTCTGTAGTCAATAAATCACATATGGACTTCTTTTTGGTATTCTTTGGCTTTCTAAATTATCCAGCATGCATCAGCAATGATGTATCTTGTTCCTCGGCCTTTTCTGAAGCCAGCTTGAACATCCGGCGTTTCCCTTTCCATATAGGGCTCTAATCTGCGTTGGATGATCCTGAGCATTGTTTTGCTAGCATGTGAAATTAAGGATATTGTGTGATGGTTTGTGCAATCTGTTAAATCTCTTTTCTTTGGTATGGGTATGTAGACTGACCTCTTCCAATCTGTTGGCCACTGTGTCATTCTCCAAATTCGCTGGCATAGTTTGGTTAGAGCCTTGACTGATTCTTCTTCTGTTGCCTGCCATATTTCTGTAGCTATTCCATCAATTCCTGTAGCCTTCCGACATGGTAATGACCGGAGTGCTGATCTCACTCCATCTTCCCGTACTAGAGGTTCTTGCAAGTAGGGAATGTATTCTCGAGTATCTTGGATGTTGACATTCCTGCTGTACAGATTTTCACTGTACTCCTTCCATCTCTGTTTGACCTTCTCTGAATCAGTTACTATCTGTCCTTTGGCATCCCTTAACATACCAATTTGAGGTTGGAACCTCCCTCTGAGTTCAGAGATCTTTTGGAAAACTGTGTTTTTCGATGTCTATTTCCATCCTCAAGGTCTTTACAGATGTCATTGTAATACTGCTCCTTGTATCTTTTAACAGCTTTCTGAAATTCCCTATTGTGTTCCTTCCTGAAGTCTTTATCTTTCTTGACTTTGTCTTCTCTCCTCTTCTTGGCAATTTCCACTGTCTGTTCTGAGATCTGTTTTGCTTTCTTCTGTTTCTTGGTCTTAGGCAGTCCATTTGTCCTTAACAACCTCTTTGATTTCATTCCGCAGCTCCTCTGGTTCCCTATCAATGAAGTTCAGAACTTCAAAGCAGTTCCTGATGTTCTCCTTGGAAATGGTGGGTACATTCTCAAGATCATATTGTGGAAGCTGGATAGCTTTGTTTTTCCGCTTTAGCATGTGGAACTTGCACATGAGCAGTTCGTGATCTGTTCCACAATCGGCCCCTGACCACATATTTGCTGTTATAACTGAGCTCTTCCACCTCCTTGCACCAATAATGTAATCAATTTGATTTCTGTATACTCCAGCTGGTGATGTCCATCTGTATAAGCATTGCTTTGGTTGTTTGAAGAATGTAGCAATGAAGAGATCATTGACTTGGCAGAAACTAATAAGTCGTTCTCCTGCTTCGTTTCTGTTTCCTAGACCATATAGGCTGACTGTGTTTTCCTCCTTACCTTTTCCAACTTTGGCATTCCAGTCTCCAACCACCACATCACATCTTGCTTGCATGTTCTGTCAATTTCAGCCTGGACTTGAGCGTAAAACTCATCAACTTCCTCTTCTTCTGCATCAGTCATTGGGGCATAGACTTGAAGAACTGTCATGTTAAAGGGTTGTCCACGAAATCTAATTGAAATTAGTTGGTAACTGACTGCATTGTACCCAAGTACTGTCATTTCTATATCCTTCCTATGAAAGCAACACTGTTTCTTCTTTGGGTTTCATGTCCTGAGTAGTAAACTGTATGATTTTTCTGACTGAAAGTGTTTCTTACCTTCTCAGAAATGGCAGGGGAAATGAGACCTCTGGTGAGAGATTTCTGGGTTGTGCTGAGTGTCTTGCTTGTCTAAGAGCTGGGGGCACTTGCCACGGGCACTGTGCTAGATTAATGAATGCTAATGTATTAGCATTCAAAACAGTCCTGTAAGGAAAGTTATGCTGAGAGAGTTGGTGGCTTGTCCAAAGCCATCCAGTGCACTTCATAGTTAAGGCTAGGATTAACTTGAGTACTAATTCACATCCAACTCCTGCACTAGATGAACTGGCTTGTATTAACATAGGAACCGCCATGTGTGGTCTTGCTATACAGACAACAAAGCTGCTGCTTGTACATTTATAGATGCTAAGTGGGGGGAAATCCAGGGCTTTCAAACTCGCATAATTACATTCTGTGTTGAGGAGGAAAAATTATTATATTGTATATTAAAGTACTTAAGCATCAGCTAAAAACAAACCTCTTTCAATTACCTGTCAGTCAAGAGAAAATTGCATACTTTGTATTAAGGGCATAGTATCAAAAATAGAAAGATCACTTTATAAAGTTGTGCACTATAGAGTACAAATTGTTCAGCTTTATATTCCTATATATGGGGTAGTTTCTGTTAACAGGGTTATTATAAGACTATCACTGCTCCAGACTCTTACTTAACCGTAATAATTTATTCTTACATTTCTATCTCGCTTCCAGCGAGTTCAGAGCATCATTTGAGACAACAACCTTGTTAGTCAGAGAGAGAGACAGACAGACAGACAGAGATAATACAGATGACTCCATTACCCCAGGGTAGCTTCATCACCAATTGCATGCTACAGGTGTGAATACATAGTAAAGTAGTAATCTGTATTGTCTCAGACAAGGCTACTTAGTAGCTGGATGTTTTAAATAGCTGTCTTTTTAGCTCTTTTTCCTTCCCTACCCCATCCCACCCCAAAAATGAGAACTGAATGTAATCAGGTTATATAATCTTTATTACGGTCGTTGACCAGCACATGTAATCAGGTAGAAAATGTATAATGCTTAGGACAGAAGGTGATAGATTTTTCTATCCACTTTTCTAGAGATGCTAATTCAGAAAGTGCTGAGAAAGGTTCATGATCCAGACTAAGTTTTCCTGAATTACCCTCTCATCCTCTGAGGAGAAAACAGGAATGTGCGTACATATGTGCTACTATCCTTGTCTTAAATGCCTGCATTATTTTGGGGAGATGGCTCACTGATCTGTCCCATGTGGTGTTATCTCAAAATGCTAAATGTGGGTGGGAGATGCTTCCTCACATGTCTTGTTCCCTACTGGAAGGGGCCTAGATCCAGATGGATCAAATGGGGTTCAATCAGACATCGCCCTCCCAAACTCATGACAATTTACTTTAAGTGTTGTGGTACTCCAGAAATTAGTGCCACCTGCTTAGAAAAACTGTTCTTTGGCATACCATGGCAATTGTCCAAAGAGCCAGGCTTTTTAGCTATTTGGCTGTTTTAATGGGTATTTTAATTTGATATGTTTATATGTTCTAATTATTTAAACTTCTTGGTTTTATTACTGCGGACTGCCTAGAGACTTCGGTAGTGGGAGGTATACAAATATATTAAATAAATTAAATAAAATGTTAGGTGTGTGCAAGCACCTGCATATGCACAGCTGGGTTTTACCTAACCACAGTACTGAACAGCGCATCTGAAGCTATTTCTGGGGTTCCTCCTGAGTTTTGGAAGCAGCTTGATCTCAGCCCAGATTTACCACCTGCCATTATTTTAGTACAAATCATGTGGTTTATCAGTTTGAACTGTTGAGCTCATGGAAATCTTAGATTTTGTTCTTTGAAAGTTTGCCATTCATTTGATGTAGTTTATAAAATGGGCGGGGGGGGGGAGTGACTGTAGTGAACATTACCAGAAAGTAGAAAAGGATTTAAAAGAATTATAATCCACTCATACACATTTGGAGGACAGCTTGATTCATTTGCCACCATGGACTAGATTTTGGTTTTGGCATGCCCCTAAATGTGGATTATGTTGGTCCAAAAGATTGAATTCTGCATGTTGTGGCATCTGCACACAACCAGCTTGACACAGTGCAAGTAGCATATGCAAGGATTTTCCCATAGCAGCTATTCACAAAAAATGGTCCTATGTATCTCTTTGCAACGGACTGAAATGCCACTTGTTTTGTTTGCTGCAGTGACCACTGTTTAAACATTTATTTAACCTATATCGATCCATATGGTTTGAGCATCCAAGGTATGGTTTGAGATTTCCTCATAGAACAATGCATTTGGGTTTCTCTGCTTTTATTTATATGGTTCTTACACCCATTGGGTCATGTTGCAATGTTTAATGAATTTCTTACATACACAGTGTGAATGGTATTAAGAGTTTAAATCATCCATTCCCTTTGAAATAAAAGAAATTAGCCTATAACATTCTCAAACCAGCATGCAACCTTGAGGTCAGCATGTACAAAGACATCCTGTTCTAGCAACCTATTAGATAAATTAGGAGAATAAGAAGGTTTAAGGCTTTAAAGGAGATTATCCTGCTCTTCTGCATATGGCCGTGCTGATTAATGCTGCATGTTTTGTTTTGTTTTTTAATCTCAGGGTTTGTAGGTGAAAATGCTCAACCAATCTCAGATAGCAACATTGGCAATAGGATGCTCCAGAGTATGGGCTGGACACCTGGCACAGGCCTTGGACCAGACGGCAAAGGGATAGCTGAACCAATCCGAGCAATCCAGAGGCCAAAGGGACTTGGACTTGGATTCAGCTGACCAAAAGGCACTCCAGCTGCTGCTCAGTCATCAAGACGATCAACCTTAACTTTGAAATAACTGAGAATATTTTATCCAGCTGTTGTCAAAACATCCCGTGATTCTTACTGTAACTTTTGAATACAGAAACATCAGTGTTTTCTCTTACAGCTGCAAGGGCCAGCCATTAGGTCAGTCCTGATGTCCTAACTCTGTAATGGTGCTAACATTTTAAATTGTACTTTTTAAATTTTCTGTGGTCTTAACGATTTCTATTGTCAAAAATTCCAACAACTGATTAGATTGTTTTCTATTTCCCCAGTTAGAGCTTAGCCAACTTGCACTCAAGTTGTCTCTTTCCAGCTCCCCTTTATAAAAGACCATTTTTGCTAGCTGAAATTAGCATGGAGAATTAACCCTAGGGAAAGTGTAGTGTTACTATCTAGGTGGTGAAGGTGCAAGCACTGTGCTGTGTATCTTACATCCATTTCAGTAAGGCTTGTGTGGGACCTCTGCATAAACCACATTACATTAATTGCAAGCTACATCACAGAAGTGCTTGCTGGGCTGTCCACCAAGGAGAACATGGATAGAGAACCGCTTCAAACATGGGAGGCACAGCTAGAAAGTAGGAATGGCAGATTTCACGTTCTTGAAAGATGGCAGCCCTGTCTCTATAGTGTTCTAGCTATTATTTTCCATCTAACCTCTGACACCTTAATGGACAGTTGTCCTTCATGTGTTTGCCCCATTTCAGGACAAAGTTTCATTTGATATTTCCTGTGGATTACAGTATTTTCAGATGAGCTAACCTAATAATCCTTTGCTCCCCAGCATGCAATTTTGTGCAAGGAATGCATAGCAAATTGCAGGTTTCTCTTCCAACAGTTGCAGCATGTTAACTCCATCCTCTTCTCTTGCCTAACTACTCATCTTCCAACTACAGTTTTAATTGGATTTTGCATCTTAGATGGTCTTATTTTAAAAGCAAGGATTATGGTATTGCTATCTTTCTCCCAATCACTGTGAATGTGTATCTTAACCCATTGATAGCTATGTGGATTTAAAATGGGACAGTATCCTTAGAGTCTGTCAATTTTAGGTATAATTTGGGGGTATATTTCCTAACTGACAAATGGTGGCTTCCTGAGGGTACTTACCCTCTTCCCAAGCAGATATTCTAAAAGAGAGAGAGAGAAACCTGAAATAGTAAAGTAAGCAATGCTTTGGTAATATCAACAGCCTTAACTTCCAGCTTAATATTTTTGCTTATCTTGTGCTGACAGTTCAAATCCATTAAAGAGGCCATCTTTTACCAATGGACTAAGAATTTATTTCAATGAGGATGTTAACTTGGCTTAATCATACTTGCACCACAAAGTAATTGCCTTAGAACTCATATAACACACTGGTGTCAAGATATGACCATATTTAGAGTCTACCCCACCCATTACTGGTTTCCTTTTGGTGTAGCAAGATTCCCAAATTAGTTCTACCAAAAATGATGGGAAGGATCCAGAGAACTGCAAGCAGAGTTCCACACATGCAATGGGCTTCCCAGTCTCTTCCTTTCTATGACATCTCTTCTCTCTTCCTCCCCTGCCCCCTAAAGGTGTCCCTGAAAGCCAAGAATGCCTCTGGGACATCATGGGACATAGTGCAGAGGGTGGCACCAGGCAGAAGGGAAATCAACAGAAAGTGCAGAACCCTTCTTTTGCATGAAGTGTCTTCTGTAAACAGAAGGGGCTCTCTAGATCCTACCCTTTCTCTATTTGTACTTTGGCTTTTAATCTCAACAACAGCTGTACAGCAGGGAGATACAAGCAAATAATAAAATCCAGTTCCTGGATCCTAACTTCTTGTCACTTTTGTACATCACTCTAGCATAACCAAGAAATGGAATCAGGGCAAGAGCCAGCTCTATTTTCAATTATTCCCACTGAAGGAGGAAGAACAAGTTATAGTAAGAACTAATCAGCCTACTTTCCTTTCACTGTCTCTACAACTGGACTAAATTGGGTTCAAATCAAAATCCACAAGTTAGATCTCTTACACCGCAAATGTTCATGCATCTGCCATCTTGGATTGAGGTGGATGACATCATTACAAACGACACCATCAAGGTGTCCCTGTGCGTCACTCACTACAACTGTACCAAATTTGTTTCAAATCAGTTAGACTGTCCACAAGTCAGTGCACTTGCACCTCAAAAGTTTATGTGTCCGCCAATTTGAATTGGTGGATGACATCATCACAATCTACGCCGTTGAGGTTTCCCTATGTGTCCTTACAGCTGTAGCAAATTTGTTCAAATCAGGAAAGTGGTTCACAAGTTAGCTCACTTGTGCCTCAAAAGTTTATGGTTCCACCACCTTGAATCAGGTTGGGTGACATCATTGCAAACTATGCCATTGAAGGTTCCCTGTGTGTCACTCACTGCACTTGTACCCAATTTGGTTCAAATGGGTTAGACAGTCCACAAATTAGCCATCTTGCGCCTGACAGTCATGCGACTGCCATCTTGGATTGGAGTAGATAACATCATCACAAACTACACCATTGAGGTGTCCCTACAGCTGTACCAAATTTGGTTCAAATCAGTTAAGTGGTTCACAAGTTAGCCCATTTGTGCCTCAAAAGTTCACATCTGCCATCTTTGATTGGGGTGAATGACAACATTGCAAACTACTACACCATTGAGGTATCCCTACAACTGTACCTAATTTGGTTCATATCGGTCCAGGCGTTGCAAAGTTGATAGGCTGGGGGACACATGGACACACACACACAGAAACCAGGGTGATCTCATAAGCCTACTGGAAAGTAGGCTAAAAACTGGCTGGCACACCATGCAGAACACTGCACATCCAAGAGTGAGGCACATACCAGGCTGCAATGCATTCAGAAGTATATCTGCACTGCTTGTGGAGACGGGGCTGCTGTGTGTCTACTAAGCCTTGCATAATCACAGTTGTGATGCAACTCCTATCATTCCCAATGGGAATCTCAACACAAGTGGCTTAGTAGGCATGGATCATCCCCACCTCTGCAAGTAGCGTGATTGTGCTTTTGAGTACTTCACAGAGGGAGTGTGTGCCTCACTCTTGGATCTGCGGTGTCCTGTGGAGTCCTGTGCGGTGTCCTGTGGAGTCCTGTGTGGTGTCCTATGTCAGCTACTCTCATCAGGATCTTTCCGCTTGCGCCAGACACAAGTACCTATAATATATTTGCTGTCCCTGCATCATTCCAGACTGTCATAATGACATTTTGCTAGTTTCCATTAAAACAAAGGAGGAGGAAGCACTTATGCCTTTGGTGAGGAGATATTGATGTTTGTAGTGAAGAGAAAAACACAGTGGGAAAAATACTGGGTAGACATGGCCTTGAAATAAGAATTATGAAAGTGATTCAGAGGTAACATGCCCCTGAGCACCAGGTGCTAGGGAACAGCAGCAGGAGGGGCAGTTGTGGAAAAGTGGGACATCCTCTTTTCCTCACTTACAGGCTTCCCAGATGCACATGGCCATGGCATGAGGCAGGATGCTGGACTAGATGGGCTTTTGGCCTGATCCAGCAGGGCTTTTCTTATGTTCTTATTCACATAAATTGTTCCATAGTAAACCCAATTCAAAGAGGCCTATAAATAAGTGTAATCTTTGAGATGCTTCTATATCAAGCCACCACATAAGTTCCCTGCTCCAGCATCCTAGCATGAGATGTCCTCTGGGTGTGGGAAGAGAGGCCAGGATGTCAGCTGGTTAGGAGGTTACATTTTTGCAGAAGCAACTAACTTCTGCACTCGATCTACATCGATACCCTCAGCCTTTGCAGTCTCCTATCTCTTCTCTCCCCTTTCACCCAATAAGATCCAGGCTACCTGGCTGAAGAATAGATAAGAGGAAAGCCTCTGGTCAACAGCTTAGATCAGATCTCTGAGCTTCTAATACATTGTTAGTTCTCCTTTAGCATCCTCCCCCTCACCCCCACCCGACTCATACAGTCCTCTAATCTCCATAGCAGAGGAATTGTTTGGCAAGACAATAACATTCTGAGCTGGCATACAAAATTAGTACCTTTCTGTTTTTCTTTAAAGCTAATTTAATTACATATTTAAAACATTGTATGTACTGATCTTGGTAGCAAAATATGTGCCTAGTTTTTCTAGCACATTTTTCTTTCTTGTTTATTCTGATAAACAACTGAGGATTTTAATGGCTTGCAGTGAGTAGAAGCATTGCAGATTGCATCAAAGAGGATGGGAAAGTAAGATTAAAGTCATTTATTTATCATTGGGTCTTCTGAATAAATGCATTTAGGATTCAAGTATAATATAAGATTGCTACATTGACCACAACTCTGCATTCATCAGCCACATTGTGAAGGCCTTTTTGAAATAAATTTTAACTTAGACATTTTTGTTAATATTTCTATGAACTCAGTTCCTGGAATTTTTTAATCTCCTGAACAATATTGGGTTAAATTGTCAAAATATGAAAGGTCAGATTTTGGAGCTGACAGCACATAAACCCGTGCTCTAATTCCTATGCAAGAAATTTTTTTTTTAAACACTAGAAAGGACTTTAAAGTCCTTCGCAATCAGCATACAATTGGATTATAAAGTAGTCTAGCTCATGGGGTGGTAGTGTTTCTGTACATATTTCACATTGAAGCTGCAGCATTTCACATTTGCGGTATACAGGATGGTGAGGAGAAAAAGGGATGTAAATAAGAAGGTGGCTCTGGGCAGGTCCATACTGCAACTACTAGCTGCCCTGACTAAGGCTGCACATCTGCAAGCAAAACAAGCACAAATACAAATGTTGTGGCCTCACCTTTAAAGCACAGGTTTAAACATCCGGGGGGTGCCTATTTCCCCTTCTCCCAGATGTGCTCTGTGTCATCCAAAATTATGTCCCTGAGGGCTGCACAACCCTCAGGAATGTAATTGTGGGTGGCATGGAGCACTTCTGGGCAAAGAGAGAAGGAGGAAAAATCACCTTTTGTCTGCAAGCACCCACACTTCAGAAGTGGGGCCACAGCCACTGCACTTGTGCTGCTTTTGCCTGCAGGCATATAGCCTCAGCCAGGATAAGGCCCATTACTTTTTCCTAAAAGAGGGGTGATAGCCTGATACAATATTTTATTATTATTATTATTATTATTATTATTATTATTAATTATTTACAATAACAGGGTATATCGCCAAAATCCTCAGAAAAGGAAGGGAGGAGCCATGGAAAGTATCTTTAGGGACCCCTGAACTGTAGCCAGAAGAAGGGTGCTACAAGGAAGAAAGTGGAAAAATGATTCTTTAAAAGAAGTTATGTCTAACTGCTACCTAAAGTCAGGGTATTGCTTGTAAGAGTACTGCATTCCTACAAGGTTGGAACAGAGATTATGCTCCTGAGAAAAGCACAGGTCCAGAGATAAAGAGGATGCTTAGGGGTGGAGTCTATAGGCAGGCCCAGAAGAAAATCCTCATGTGTAAACTTTTTAATCTTTGTGGGGTGGCCAAGAGGTCAGAGCAACATGCATGGGTTGAGCCCATAGATACTTGTGTATGGGCGGGCAGGTCTGTGTGGCACCACAACCAGAAAATCCTGATAGCACTGCCGGGAAAATGTTTGATAGAGAAGAATACAGGCAATCAGAGTTTTCACCAGTTACTGCCAACCCCTAGTGCTGTAGTTGAAAAAGAGACAATTAGTTGAGGGATGGGGGAAGGGTGACAGCTACTAGATTTCTGACCACTCTTCCCCTAGAACAGCCTGCTGACCTGCCAACGTTTCTTCTTCTATTTCCCCAACACCACCGGAATAGCTGCCCCACCTTCAACGAAGGCACTCCCTGGATCCCCATCTCCAGACACTGCCAACATCCCACATAACCTTACCTTGCTCCTCTGCAATGCCAGGTCGGTCCAGAATAAATCAGAACTCATCCATGATTTGATCATGGATGAGTTCATGAACTCATCAGAACTCATCCATGATTTGATCATGGATGAAGGGGCCGACTGGATCAATTTCAGTTTGTGACTCCTGATGATGTGGACAAGTTGCTTGGAGCAGTGAGGCCTACCACTTGTCCTCTTGATCCTTGTCCAACATGGCTTGTTCTATCTAGCAGTGAGGCTGTTGTAGGCAGCCTGGTAGAAATCATAAATGCTTCTCTGAGGGAGGGCAGGATGCCTCCTTGTCTTAAGGAGGCAATTATTAGACCTCTTCTAAAGAAGCCTGCGTTAGATCCCTCAGAGTTGAGCAATTATAGGCCAGTTTCCAATCTCCCATGGCTGGGCAAGGTAATTGAGAGGGTGGTGGCCTCTCAGCTCCAGGCGGTCTTGGAGAAAACTGATTATCTAGACCCATTTCAAACTGGTTTTCGGGCAGGCTATGGGGTGGAGACTGCCTTGGTCAGCCTGATGGATGATCTCCAATTGGCAATGGACAGAGGAAGTGTGACTCTGTTGGTCCTCTTGGATCTCTCGGCGGCTTTCGATACTATCGACCATAGTATCCTTCTGTAACGTCTGAGGGTGTTGGGGGTGGGAGGCACTGTTTTACAGTGGTTCTGCTCCTACCTCTCGGACAGATTCCAGATGGTGTCGATTGGAGATTGTTGCTCTTCAAAATCTGAGCTTAAGTATGGTGTTCCTCAAGGCTCCATACTCTCTCCAATGCTTTTTAACATCTACATGAAACCGCTGGGAGAGATCATCAGGGGATTTGGAGCTGGGTGTTACCAGTATGCTGATGACACCCAGATCTACTTCTCCATGTCAACTTCTTCAGGAGTTGGCATATCCTCCCTAAATGCCTGCCTGGAAGCAGTAATGGGCTGGATGAGGGAGAATAAACTGAAGCTGAATCCAGATAAGACGGAGGTACTTATTGTGCGGGGTCGGAATTCTAGAGACGATTTTGATCTGCCTGTTCTAGACGGGGTCAAACTTCCCCAAAAGGAACAGGTTCGCAGTCCTTCTGGATCAACATCTCTCCTTGGTTTCTCAGGTTGAGGCGGTGGCCAGGGGTGCTTTCTATCAGCTCCGGCTGATACGCCAGCTGCGCCCATTTCTCGAGATCAGTGACCTCAAAACAGTGGTACATTTGTTGGTAATCTCCAGACTGGACTTCTGTAATGCGCTCTACGTGGGGCTGCCTTTGTACGTAGTCCGGAAACTTCAGCTGTTTCAGAATGCAGCAGCCAGGTTGGTCTCTGGGTCATCTCGGAGAGACCACATTACTCCCTTGTTGATGGAATTACACTGGCTGCCAATAGGTTTCCGGGCAAAATACAAAGTGCTAGTCATAACTTATAAAGCCCTAAATGGCTTAGGCCCTGGGTATTTAAGAGAGTGTCTTCTTCGCTATGAGCCCCACCGGCCGCTGAGGTCACTTGAGGAGGTCCGTCTCCAGTTGCTACCAACTCGTTTGGTGGCTACACAGAGACGGGCCTTCTCAGCTGCTGCCCCGAGATTGTGGAATGCGCTCCCTGCTGAGATACGATCCTCCCTATCTCTGGCAATTTTCAGAAAACACCTGAAAACACATCTCTTCAACCAGGCTTTCTCAGCTTTTTAAAACTTGTTTTTAAACTGTTTTGATTATTTAATTGTTGTTTTATTGTGTTTTTAATTGTTAATCATTGTTTTATGTTTTATAATTTTTGTTTAATTATTAATTGATTTTAATGGTGTTTTAATGTAAACCGCCCTGAGCCTTTTGGAAGGGTGGTATAAAAGTTTTAATAATAAATAGATAGATAGATAGATAGATAGATAGATAGATAGATAGATAGATAGATAGATAGCAGGGTAGTTGCTAGTCTGCAGAACTGGACTTTAAACGAGAAGATCCTTTATTTTATTTATTTATTTTATTTATTGTTAAATTTATATACCGCCTTTCATTAAAAGCAATCCCAAGGCAGTTTACATTAAAAAAAAATTTAACACAAGATGGTAAAAAAAGACACAATTAAAATATTAAGTGGGGGGGAAATATTAAACAAATCTGATTTAAAAATTTTAAAATAAAAGCAATAAAAACTATAAAGAGCAGCAGCAGAGAATCAAATAAATGCCTGGGCAAAAAGCCAAGATTTTACACTTTTTCTAAAAGCTGTGATGGAGACCAAGGAGCGAATAGCCACTGGGAGAGCATTCCAGAGTCTGGGGGCAGCCACAGAGAAGGCCCTGTCCCGCGTGCACGACAACTGAGCCTCACTCAGTCAGCACCCGGAACAGAGCCCCCTCAGATGACCTTGTCAAGTGGGCAGCAACCCTTGGAAGCAGGCGGTCCCTCAGGTATCCTTTGAAGTCGTACATACAACCTGATTTGCAGCTGGGGGGGTCTGCCTCCACACACATGCAATCTCTTTCCCCCGTTTGCTTAGCACACAAGCGAGCATCAGAGCAGGAAGAGGAAGTCTAGAGAAGGAAATCCTCTGCCATTCCTCAGTGCATCATGCCAGAAGTACGGTGGATTGAGGGATCCCCCCTCAGCCGGACGCTCTTGCTGCCCAGCTCTGTGTGTCTGCAGCCCACGTGCACACACAACCCCAAACCTAGGGTTAAGGGCATGCATGTGCCCTTAAACCCAGGTTAAATTCCCAGGCTCGGGGTGATGGCAGTGCTGGGATCGAGACTGATCCCAATGCTTCACATAGGCAGCCCAGCCCAGACTTGGCTGCTCGTGTGAACGGCCTCATCAGTTTGTAGGTCATGCACTCTAGTAGCACACCATTGTGCCACACATGGATAGTATTGCTATGATTTTTCCAGCAGAACTACTCCAGGAGAGAGAGGGGGGCGGAGGGAGGGAGGGAGGAAGGAAGGAAGGAAAAGGTTTTTTTAAGGAGAAGTGTTTTGTAAGTAAGCAGGCTGGCAACAGAATACTACACCATGTTGAGATGGGGCCATTAGCTCTCTAAGCCAGAGCAACATGTACAAGTGTGAATTAATCACATCATATTGGGCAGCTCCAGATGTCATGCAGAGTCAAGGTTAAGCCTTGGCTTTGTGCAAAGTCCCCAGGCCTTAAAGGTGTGTGCTCCTCCTCCTCCGCTTACATTTTGGAAGAATTTGACTTTCTGTTGCCATCCAGAAGATGCTAGGATCATGGTGACATTCAAAGCTACCAATCAGTTTATTCTAATTGTTGTTGTTATTATGTTATTATTAGTAGTATTGAAATAAGCCTAGATCTGAACCCAAGACGATCTTTCTAGTAGGTAGAGAAAAACAGAGGTAGAGAACTTGGATATAAATTTCTTCTGACTTCACATTCCCAAAGTCAGAGATTCCCACATTAGCTTCATGGGGTATCTGAACTCACCGTTGTCTTCTCACACTTACAGACACTCGCTGGTTTAGTTTGCATTATTTGCGATTTTTTGAAAAGATATTTGGATTGTGAGCCCTTGAGGGACAATTTTTGCTAAACTCTGAGACCACAGAATATCAGGCAGCTGAAAGGAAAGAAAAGTTTGTATTTGGGCAGAGGCGTATCTAGGGAAAAGAGCACCTAGGGCAAGTACTGAAATTGCGCCCCTGTCCAAACAGAAATGATGGGACTTGTAGACAACAATATCTGGAAATCCCTGTTAAAAGGAACACTGTACCATCTAAACATGGTTGTTGATCAAAACCTGAAAACATGAGCCATCTCTGTAAAAGACTTAGAACAACAGTCAGGAGTTATGTGAGGATTCCAAGTGTCATTTTCTCTGTCTCATCTCATGCTTTTTAAAAAACATGACTTTGTCCTAGAGGATCACCTGCCCAAATAGCCACTAGCAAAATAGGGGAAGAAGAAGGTGATGGCAGAGGGGGTGGGTCTATAAACCAGTGAATGATTCCTGCCAGCCTTTGTCTTGTGATGACTGTTGGCTCATGATGGGGTATATGTGCACTCACCACACTAGTGCTTACTTTCACACCAGGTGGGAGGAGGATACATTAGTTTGCCACACTAGACAGTGGAATCTTCAACAGGAGCAGACAGCCAAGTTCTGTCAGGACCAAAACCAGCCCCTGCCAGACTAAGAAATAATTGTAATCTGTCCCTTCTTGTCACAAGCAGTGTGCTGTTCTTTTATTATTGACGCTAACTCTCAGATATCCCAGTCATGGATGGAAAATTCAGGGTCAATTTGTTGTTTCTCTGTGTAAACCGCCTTGAGCCATTTTTGGAAGGGTGGTATGGAAATCAAATAAATAAATAAATAAATGACACATTTTCTACATGGAAGTTTCTTCTGTGCAGGTGTTGTGCAGAAACCCATGTGTAGTGATCAATACATATGAGGTTGGAATGGGTCAAGATAAGATTTTAAAATGGCTCCCCAGCCCCTCAAAGTCCAGGGCCTCCACCCACCCCAGGCCCCCAAGGATTTAAGTCTGATATTTCAAAATAAGTATGCTGCCTGGAAATACATTTCACTGAATACACACACGCACACTTCACAATATATAGTGATATACATTGAGTAGTATATATTTGTGCTACTTTTAATGCCTAGAACAAGCTACCAATGCTAATTATTAAAATGGCCCCCTCGCTGCAGATTAGCAAAGGAGACTTTCAACCATGCAGGGTGAGCCTATGTTTGTTTTCTCAGAATTCCAAACAAATTCAGTAAAGTTTGATTCCAGGAGGTTTTTCACATGAGGCTTTTAAAGCCCTTAACACACATCTCCTCTGGAATGGAGGTGCTGCATTCACATGTTGGCCAGATTCACCCTGAAGTCCCTGTAAGTTATTGGAGAGCAGTTCACACGCAAGAAAAATAAAATAAAATAAAAGCACAACATATGCTTCACAGTTCTCACTCAGACTTTCTGGGTTGCAAAAAAACTTGAACATAAGTACATTTATAAATAAATAAATAAATAAATATTTGTTCCAGAAGTTTTTGTAATTTTCTGCCATGAAACAAACCACTTATACGCCTTTTTAGATAGTTTTTGTTTTTAAAGCCAGCACATTTTTCAATTTGTTTTAAATTAAATATTCAGAGCCTTCTCAGTCTCCCCACCCCCATATCAAAGCCCTATGGCAAGCAGATCCCTATATACCCGGGGTGGGTGTGGGGGGTAACCACAAAAAGGAATTCACAGTCTATCTTGCAAAAGCTGTGCTGGATGGTCGGGGCAGAAGTCTGCTGCAGAGAACTCTGCCTGCCTCCTTCCTGGCTTGCTTGGGGCCTGCCGAGTTCAGGCTTCAAGGAGGCCTACTCAGAGGCCCCTCTGGAAGCCCGCTCACCCGCCAATCAGCTGAGAGGTGGGGAGAGAAGAAGAGCTCTGCAGTTTGCAGGCCGCTCCGATCCTAGGCTGGAGCCAGAGGCAAGGCAAGCAGAGGCAAGGCAAGCAGGGGCCCTGGGGCTGGGCAGGTGGGCAATAGGGTGGCAGGAACTGGCGTGGTGCCCCCTCCTCAATGGCGCCTAGGGCACGTGCCCTGGCTGCCCCCCCCCCCAGTTCCGCCTATGTATTTGGAGACCCAACAATGTTTCACCAGGAGACTGCCCTGCAAATGACCCTTTCCCCTAGGAAATACATAGGGAGATAGTCTAGCTTTCCCCTTCTTTTACATAGGAACATAGGAAGTTGTCTTATATCAGTATTGTCTACACAGACTGGCAGTGACTCTAATGTTACAGGCAGGAATCTCTCTCAGCACTATCTTGGAGATGCCAGGGAGGGAATCTGGGGCCTTCTGCATACAGATGCTCTTCCCAGAGTGGCCCCATCCCCTAAGAGGAATAGCAGTGCTCACATGTAGTCTCCCATGTAAATGCAAATCATAGTGGACCCTGCTTAGCAAAGGGGACAATTCATGCTTGCTACCACAAGACCAGCTCTCCTTTTTGTGACAGCATCCACCATTCCACCAATCCCTACCCTCATTTCAGATCTATTTGCATGCCTAACAACCAGCACATCTGCAGAAAATACCATGCAAAGGGTCAAGAATGAATGTGGGCAGAGGTGACCAACACTCAGCATGACTATTTGTTTACAACATGAGTGACCAGGCGTTGGAGAAAGGGAGAAATTGCACAAGAATGGCTTCAAAGATGGGCTACAGCTGAATTAGATGGAGGGTAAGGAAGCAGCTTAGAAAAGATTCACAAAGAGTTGTGAAAGTGGAGTTCACAGGAGTTAAAGATGGGACAAAGCTGGGAGGGAAATTCACAATTGACTCTTGTACACCCAGTGCACTACAGCCCATCTTTATGGTCATATTTCCATACAGATTCTCATGATTAATACAGAAGTTGAATTATACCTATTTAACAGAGTGATCCTGCTACCAAATAATGTCCCTGCATCTTCATGCGTCCAAGCAATAATTTGTTATCCAAGTAATACTAGAGTATTGTACATATATGAGAAGTTTTGATAAAAGTATACAGTATGTTCATTCAATATATAATCAACACAGGGAAGCTGTGAGAAATTGTAAGCATTTTCAGATATTATATGAGTAAGGGGATCACCACCCTACCATGTCTTTTTGTAATATACATTGCAGTTCCTCTTAAGAACATCATAAGAGCAGCCCTGCTGGATCACGCCCAAGGCCTATACAGTTCAGCATCCTGTTTCACACAGTGACCCACCGGATGCCTCTGAGATGCCCACAGGCAAGAGGGGAGAGCATGCCCTCTCTCCTGCTGTTGCTCCCCAGCAACTGGTATTTAGAGGTATCTTGCTTCCGAGGCTGGAGGTGGCCTACAGCCACCAGACTAGTAGCCATTGATAGACCTGTCTGTGAATTTGTCTTTTAAAGCCATCCAAGCTAGTGGCCATCACCACATCCCATGAAAAATTTTCTCTTGCAATGTAGATGTATGTAAGTGGAGCTAGTGATCACAGTTTGCAGTGTTCTTGAGGGAAGGGGGCACTTTAGATATTTAGTAATACAACCCCAATACTTTGGAATTGATTTGTACTTCAGATTTTAAACTAGTTTATTACAAGACCTACTTTAATTCAAAGTTGCTATGCCCTGTGGTAAAATACCAGTGTGAGTATTTTGATGGTTAAGATCTACTAGTGGATAGAAAATTTAAGCAGATATTTTTCTCGTCAATAGAGTTATAAATCTCAATCCTTCTAAGTCTTGGCATGCACAGAATGAATGATAGGAAACCCGTTAGGTATATAATACATTTGATTAATTTGTTATCCAAGTAATACTAGAGTATTGTACATACATGAGAAGTTTTAATAAAAGTACAGTATGTTCATTCAATATATAATCAACACAGGGAAGCTGTGAGAAATTGTAAGCATTTTCAGATATTATATGAGTAAGGGGATCATTATTAATAAGCTTGAGGCTTTTTTACCATATGTCTTTCCATTTTGATTTTTTAAAATGCAGAATAGGGTGTTCAAGTGAAATTGAATCGACAGGTAACATCCACGCTGAAAGTATTGTTTCGGGAGTGCAGCCAACAATTAAAGAAAAGACTTGGTAATTCATGTCATTCCATATTGCATCCTTGTTTAGATGTATGTCTAGTTTTTAGTCTGCCCACTGCTGGGAGGACAACATATTTTAATAATAAGTTATTATGCATGTTATTAAGCATACCAGTGCTATATATAGTCATTGCATTAATATTTCCTAGAGCCAATATTACGACGGCAAATATTAATATATTATTTTTCAACAGAAGTTCCCAAAGCGGTTTGCATAGATATAAACAAATAAATAAAATGGCTTCCTATCCCCCAAGGGCACACAATTGAAACATCAGATATACACTAGCAACAGTACCTTTTCACATAGCATATAATTAATCTATGGAATTCTTTGCCATGGGATGTGGTGATGGCCACCAGCTTGGAAGGCTTTAAAAGGGCCTTAAACAAATTCATGGAGGACAGGTCTATCAATGGCTACTAGTCTGGTGGCTGTGGGCCACCTCCAGTCTCAGAGGCACAATGCCTCTCAATATCAGTTGCAGGGGAGCAACAGCAGGAAAGAGGGCATGCACATAACGCTTGCCTATTGCACAGTGCTATATGCTCCTGTATTCTACCAAAGACAACCACAGGACTCTGTGGTCGCCAGAAGTCGACACCGACTCAACGGCACACTTTATTTTTATAGTGCACAGCAGAGCAAAGCTTCAAGGGAATGGGAAAGAAAATGAGTCCTTTTCCCATTCCCCCCACTCCTGAAATTCCACATCTTGAGGCCTGAACAGCTGTACAAAGCTTCTGTTCCAGGCTGAGTGGAGCCCTAAACAGGTTGAGTTCCACTCCAGGTCCAAAGATACACAGCAACATTTTAAGAACATAAAATCAGCCTGGCCGGATCAGGCACAAGGCCCATCTAGTCCAGCATCCTGTTTCACACAGTGGCCCACCAGATGCCTCTGAAGAACCCACAGGCAAGAGGTATGTTCATGCCCTCCCTCCTGCTGTTGCTCCCCTGCAACTGGTATTGAGAGGCATCGTGCCTTAGAGGCTAGAGATGGCCCACAACCACCAGAACAGTAGCCACTGATAGACCTGTCCACCATGAATCTGTCTAAGCCCCTTTTAAAGCCATCCAAGCTGGTGGCCATCACCACATCGCATGGCAAGGAATTCCATAGATTAATTATGCGTGGTGTGAAAAAGTACTTTCTCTTGTCGGTCCTAAATTTGCTGACCTTCAGTTTCATGGGGTGACCCCTGGTTCTAGTGCTGTGAGAGAGGGAGAAAAAGTTATCTCTGTCCACCCTCTCCACTCCATTTTGTTGTCGGTCTCATTTGTATTTAGGTACTTTAAAAAAAAAGGAACCCCTTTTTCAAAATAAAAAGTAGCTAACAACAAAATCAATTAAAACAAAATCAATGTTTAAGCCACATGACAACAAGGAACAAAACTCATCAAATCATCACAAACAACAAAGGCTGGACTGTAGCGAATGGGATGAACTGCAGGGACGTTGCATGAGAACCTGCTGGTCAGAAATAGTGGCACCGCAGCTTCAGGTTCACCGCAATGGGGCTGCTGATCTGTTCCATCCCCGTTAGACTTGTGCATCTTATCAGCCACCAGCAACAAAGCAGTGAAAAGGAACATCGTCCCATTTCAACAGCAGAGTGGCAGCATACAGTTACAATGCACCAGTCCCAAAGGCCTTTCTAAAACATCAGGTTTTTGCCTTAAAGGGGAGCTGGTCTTGTAGGAGCAGGCATGAATTGTCCTCTTTGCTAAGCTGGGTCTGCCCTGGTTTGCATTTGAATGAGACTACATGTGAGCACTGTAAAATATTCTTCTTAGAGGACGGGGCCCCTCTGAAAAGAGCACCTGCATGCTTGCATGCGGAAGGTTCCAAGCTCCCTCCCTGGCATCTCCAGATAGGGCTGGGAGAGACTTCTTGCAGAAGCCGCTGCCAGTCTGGGTAAACAATACTGAGCTAGATGGCCCTATGGGCTGACTCAGTAAAATGGAAGCTTCCTATCTTCACTCAGTTTAGGATAGAGATTGTGGAATGCGCTCCCTGCTGAGATACAGTCCTCCCCATCTCTGGCAATTTTCAAAAAACACCTGAAAACCCATCTTTTCGCCCAAGCTTTCTCAGTTCCCTGAAAAAAAATGGGTTTTAATCTTTGGTTTATTTTTAAATTGTTTTTATGTTTTTTGTATATGTTTTAACTGCTTTTATGCAATTGTTAACCGCCCAGAGACAAAAGTTTGGGGTGGTGTACAAATTTGATTAAATAAATAAATAATAGTTCAGCCTTCCTGAGTGGGGCATGCCATGGAGTTGGGGTTATCACTCACAAAGGCCTGCTCCCCATGGACAGCTGCCTTGCTTCAGTCAGTGGAGGAACATAAAGCAGGATCTTAAGTGCTGAGCAGAGTGCAGAGGAAGGTCCTTAAAGTACCCAGGTCCCAAGTCGCTTAGGACTTTAAAGGTAAGAACCTACACTTTTAAGGGAGCCTGAAAACAAACTGGAAGCCAGTGCAGATCAGACAATACTGGGATGACGTGTTCCACTAAGCCACTCTGGCAATGACATTTTGAACCAGCTAAAGTTTCAATTATTTCCAAAGTGAAGAAATTTTAAGGGTAGTTCTACATATATCATTGTTTTTCCTGTAATCAAAGCATTTTACATAGATTGCCTCAGTGATCCATACAGTAATTCTGCATCATGAAAAACAAAGGGGTGGGAAGAACAATCAAATCTGCAGATGACACAAAAATGAGAGAGAGAGAGAGTTTGTTCCTGTTTCACAGAAGACAAGGAATAAAATTCAAAATGATATTGACAGAATGGCAAACTGAGCTGAAACTAACAAAATGAAATTCACCAGGCAGACAAACATAACACTTTGCACTTGGGCAAAACAAAAATCAAGTACACAAGTATGGGATGGGGGATGCCTGGCTTGGCAGTCAAACACATGAAAAGGATCTCAGGATTGCAATTTATTGCAAGCAGAATACGCCAGGAGTGTGATGCAGTCGCAAAAAAGGCAAATGCCACTGTAGACTGTATTAACATAATAACCGTTTCCAAGTCATGATCAGTAATTATTCCATTCTATTCCACACTAGTCAGAATTCAGTTGGAGTACTATGTCCAACTATGGGCACCATACAGATTCAGAAGTGGGTGACAAAAATGGGCAGAGGTCTGACAAAGAACCCCTGTGAGGAAAGGTTGAAATAACTGGATATGTTTAGCCTGGAGAAGAGAAAACTATGAAGATTTACATCGCGCCTTATACAGTATAACTCAAAGCAGGCCCTCAAGGCTGTTTTTAAAACACATTTTTAAAGGCTTTAACGATTAAAACTTTTAAAGTTTATGTTATTCCTTTGAGAACCTGGGTGAAAACCAAAGCAGCCCATAATCCACCCCAGAGCACAGCTAAATCCTCATTTGCACATTTCTTTAACTCACAGTCTAGAGGCCAGCTGAAACAACCTTTCTGTGGTACCTTCCCTCCATCACCATAATGTTCAATACTACATGATTCTTCACATGGTATGAAGAGTTTCCGTAGTAACACAGTCTATTTCTAGTGGTGGTTAGGCACACACCCCAGAAACAGTTCCATTACAAAAGTGACACAAGGTTTTCAACCCCAAACCTGAATTGGAACCTTTGGTTCCACCTGAGTTTGACTGCCAAAGCCTTAGGTCAGAAAGTGGCACCATGTCGTTGGAAGGCTGCGCTGCCACTATGTAAATTGGGGGTTGTGAGTAGAAAGCTCCTCCCTCTCTTCTCCGATTGGAAGCCATGGCTTTCATTCATGCGAAACAGGAAGCCCGTGCAGTCAGCACTCACCCACCCCTTGCAGTTTCCTAGATTGCAGATCAGCATCATCTGGAAGCACATGAGGGGCGGGGAATGGGGGCAAACTGCGGGTCTGTTGGATCCACGGTTTGCTGAAAGGTGTAAAGGCAGCTACTGTTTCAAATGGTATCCAGGCCAGGCCTCAGAGTCAGGCTAGAAGTTCCTCAGTCTCCAAGACTTGCTGCCTGGCCCGAATTCCTGCAATATAAAATGATCTGCATTGAAATGATGGGGTAATCAACCATTCTATTTTTCCCCACAAGCTGTTTTTGTAGTAGAAGAAAGCTCACCTTAGCTATTGTTATATTAACCCTTCCAATAATGCTGATTTATTTTAAGAAATTGTGATTTGTTAAAAGCACAAGTTATCTTAGGCGTAAGAATGGGTATTTGGGGGGGGGGATTGTTAAAACCCTGAGTCATTAGGAATTAAATACTCATTGATTTAACAGGTTTGCTCTAATATATATTCAACTGACAAGTGGACCATGAAGTCTCCTTCTGGTGGTCTCCCACTAAGCACAGACTCATTACTTTACACACCTGACATTTTAAGTAGATCCAGATTTCTCTCCAGCGAGTCAGTCCCATTAACTGTCAGTGTGATGATCTACTATTGCCACTTCTGGTTTTATCTGTACATTAGACTTGTCTCCTGTCTTTGAATTGTCAGACAGCATAAATCTTCCCTCTGATTCAGACATCATTGCATTCGCAGTGGAACAATGAGACCTGATTTCTCATCAAGTTTTTTTCAGAAAAGTGTTTGTGTTTCGTTGCAATTGCATTTTTATTTAGGCTCTCCAGCTACATGCATAGCTACAACTCACGTTTATCCCCTCTTTCCCCCACCACTGCCAGCTCACAACACTTTGCTGCCTGAAATGAGCATCAAATGACACCCCTCCCTGCCCTCCCCTTCTCTCGTTCTTTTTTTCTATTTCAGCAAAAAAAAAAAAACCCATTCTTCTTTCAAACGTCTCCTTCCTCCTTCCTTTTCTTTTTCTCACGCCTAACTTATCAATAGCCTTGATGATTTCACCAAAACTTTAACTGTGTCCAGTTGCTCCCCTACTCACACAGGGAAGGAAGAACACACCAGGGACATGTATCCCCTCTCTAACATCACCGGATGTCCACAGAAAGAGGAAAGGAAGAGGAAAGCACCAAGCTGCCATTTCATTTTTGTCCCTCTGCAGGCCATTCATGGGGGGGCAGGGGGGCTGCTTGGGCTACTGGCTGCTCCTGAGAATTGGCCCACAATCTGCCACCTGAAGCAACTGCTTCACCCTGCTCCATGGTAGGGCTGGCCCCATTGTTCTCCCCCTACCCTATTTAACCCTTTCTCAAATCAACAGGTTTTACTGCAGCATTGTTTTTAATTTTAATGTTCCTCACCTTAACGTTATATAGGAGAGGCTCAGTGTTCTCCATTTTTTTCCATCTGTGTGTGGAATAAGTTTTGTTCTGGGTGGCAGTGTCAAGGCAGTGTGTGTGCAGGTGCTTTCAGAGTGGGGCCTTCCTGGTTCAACCTGAACAGGATCTAAAATTAACTGAGCGGATATCCAAAAACATGTGAGCGCACACACATGCGCACGCCTTAGCGGGAAGACTGGAGAGGCTACAATCATGAACCATGTTATGCACTGTGAATGAAATTTGCTAGACGGAAGTTGGAGGGGGGGCATACAAATTAGACAGACAGACAGACAGATATGTAATATTTGAGCTTAGTCTTCCAATGCCAAGAACATAAGAACAGCCCTGCTGGATCAAGCCCAACACCCATCCAGTCCAGAATCTTGTTTCACACTGTGGCCCACCAGATGCCTCTGGGCAGCCCACAGGCAAGAGGTGAGGGCATGCCCCCTCTCCTGCTGCTGCTCCCCTGCAGCTAGTGTTCAGAGGCCTCTGAGGCTGGAGGTGGCCTACAGCCACCAGACTAGTAGCCATTGATAGACCTGTCCTCCATGAATTTGTCTAAGCCACATTTAAAGCCATCCAAGCAAGTGGCCGCCACCACATCCCATGGCAGAGAATTCCAGAGATTAATTACGCACTGTGTGAAAAAGTATCCTAAATATCCTAAAAGGTATAGTGTCATCTGCAAATCTGGCTACTTCGCTGGTTACCCCAACTTCTAGATCATTTATCCACAAGGAGCACTGGTCCCAGTACAGAACCCTGGTGGACCCCACTTCTACCTCCCCTTCATTGGGAAAACTATCCATTTATTTCTGCCCTCTGTTTCCTGTATTTCAGCCAGTTACCAATCCATACATGAATCTGTCCCTTTATCCCATGACTGCTATGTTTTCTCAAGAGTCTTTGGTGGGGAACTTTGTCAAAAGCTTTTTGGAAGGCCAAGTATACTATGTCACCCAGATCACCTTTATCCACATGCCTGTTGACACTCTCAAAGAACTCCAACAGGTTAGAGAGGCAAGACTTGCCCTTGCAGAAGCCATGCGAACTCATCCCTCATCATGCTCATCATGATGAGTTAGTTAGCATAACTCATCCCTCATCTCCCTGACCTTGGGAGATTAAGTTTTGAGGGTTTAATTGTCCAGGGCCAGAGGAAACCCCACCCTAACTAACTCATCAACTCATCATGCTAACTAACCCCTCTCCACCACTCCCATACTCACTATGGATTATTAACTACAGGTGCTATTTTGCTTTACCTTTCTGTCTTTCTTGAACTTAGTGCATTGTTAGACAGGCCCAGCAGCTATAGTGTTGGATTTAGTTAACTTTCATTCATCACGTAGCTATCAAATTTGCACTCTAATCCTAGAGATATGCCGAACTTCAATGGTGCACAGAGTGGTTTTACTACAAGGGCGGGGGCCAGTGTTGGGTTGCTGCAGATGGGATGCTGCTGATCACTTTACTTTGATTAACTGTGAGTGGCTTAGCCATTGCTTAAACTGCTCCCCCAACACTGATTGCAGTCTGAATGCTAACCATAATGCTGACGAATAAATGTACCACATTTTTAATCATTCACGTATTAGTGGCCCACATGACGCATAAAATTACAGGTTCACAATAATCTGCTCCAGGGCTGTTGCAGACTCCGATGCCGCCCAACCACTTCTCTGAATGAGCAGTTGTGCAAGTAGCACTACCTCAGCTTCTGCTGCGGTGGCAGAAAATGTAACGCTACTTGCACAGCTGCTTGTTCAGAGCAGTGGTGGGGCTGCATAGGAGTCTGCAGTATCCCTGGGACAGGGTGTTATGTATCTCTAATGCTGTGCATCATGTTAAGTGTTTGTAAGCTGTTTCCTACAGGAGACTCGGGGCCTGTTCAAACATTTTCTTCCAGAATTATTTTTAGGGAGGGATTCTCTACCCAGACCTCCATCACGGGGGTGGGGGTGGGTGGGGGATAACTCAGTGGGAGATCCATGGTAATTTGATGATGGGGTTTCCTCAGGCCCTGGACAATTAAACCCTTAAAACCTAATCTCCCAGGGTCATGGAACATCCTGCATTCAAAGGACTACAGGATCTCCTGTCATTTCTCCCTGTGGTGAGGGGAATGAGTAAGGTAATCCCATGCAGAGGCATTCTTACCCCCGGACCTTGGAGCCCCAGTCCATGGCCTCCAAGGTCGGGGGGGCTCCAAAGACTGGGGGGGACCTCCTGCCACTGATCCCATTCCCATTCAAAATATCTCCCTGGGGATTATGCTGGAGGAATAATGTCTGGATACGGCTTATAGTGACTAGATTATTCTATATTCTCATTGGTTGGTTGGTTGGTTGGTTGGTTGGTTGGTTGGTTGGGCCATTGAGTTGGTGTCGACTCTTGGTGACCACAGAGCCGTGTGGTTTTCTTGGTAGAATACAGGAGTGGTTTACCATTACCTTCTCCCACGCAGTATGAGATGATGCCTTTCAGCACCTTCTTATATCGCTGCTGCCTGATACAGGAGTTTCCCATATTCTGGGAAACACACTAGCGGGGATTCGAACCAACAGCCTCCTGCTCTCTAGGCAGGTTGCTTCCCCACTGCGCCATTAGGTGGCTCACCTGTTAAAATATCCATCTAGTTGTAATATTTCAAAATGCTTATTAGTTTGTGTAACATATATCTAGGAGTTATTTCAAATCAAGATGGAGATTGTTGAAGAAATACGTATTTCACAGGAAGTAAAAACTAGCAAGCCAGAGGTTGTCGGTTTGAATCCCCATTGGTATGTTCCCCAGACTATGGGAAATACCTATATCAGGCAGCTGTGAATAGGAAGATGCTGAATGGCTTCATCTCATACTGTGCGGGAGGAGGCAATGGTAAACCCCTCCTGTATTCTACTAAAAACAACCACAGGACTCTGTGGTCACCAGGAGTCGACACCAACTCGACGGCACACTTTACCCTCTGACAAACAGTATTTCAATGCCTTGCATAGTGGGTGTGTCTTTCAAAAATTACAGAATGATTTTAAAACATGACTAATCACTAATATTAATTTTTAGAGAGGAGACATGTGGAAAACTGAAGTCCACAGCTTCAAAGACTGTTACACTTTGTGTTTATCCTTTAATAGCATCCAAGTTGGGCTTTTACATATGTGGAATGTTCTAGAATACTGAAGCATTCAAAATGGAAAACAACTGATGAGAATGTTAAAAAAGGGAGGAGGGAGACCCTCTTTATGCCTCTCTCACACCATTGTATTTCGCCATTATGTCGGTTAACTACTACACTAGAAACAAGCAGTAGATTTTTTTCCCCACTCTGTGAGTAATTGTCTGCACAGCAGTGACAGATGTGCCATATAGCAGCTTCTTCAGGAAAAAAAATTAACAGTTTGTCCAGCATGTCAGCTCGCTCTTTTTAGTGCTTCGGAGGTCCTGGCCCCATTATGGATGATTTAGAAATTGAGGCAAGCTAAGACCAGCTGCCTGAGTTGAAAGCCTTAGTTAGTAGGCCTCATCTGCATTCCAGTATTCACTTACATCTAGAAATTGGTAGGGCCCCTCTGGCCACAAAATGAGTGCGGGCTGACAATGCCTTGATTTGCCGAGAGAGAGAATAAATGGGTTTTTCAGAAGATGAGGAAATATCACCATTACTGGCCAATTTACAGCATTTTATCTGTTCTTCAAACATGTCACTTTTGTTATTGTCGCATGGTAATTACATAGTGAAACGGAAAGAAAACAAATTCCGGTTACATATTCAGATGGATTGCAAAATCATATAATCCTGATAAATGCCCATTTATGATACACACGGATGAAAGGTTCATTTTAATTTTGAACAGCTAGCACAGCCATAAATACGATATAGGATTAGATCCCACTGAATCCGATTATCAAAAGCAAATAATATTTTTCCTCTTTTTCATAACCAGCAAATTTGTAGCAAGGAAAGTATTTAAAACAAAAGTTTGTTTTCAGTCCCCTAAATGGAAATTTTAAAAAGCTGTCTTTTTTTCCAGTGGCTCCCTTTAAAAATATTCAGCTTAATTTCACCAAAAAGGCATCTGAGTGGAAACAGATCAATATCTGAAGTCAAAGATTCCTGTACTCATGGAAAGAACCCATATCCCCGGCAGGAGGCAGGCACTTAGAATGCAGACAGAGCTGTTGTCATTAGAGCTCCAATAACAAAGGCGGTGACAATAAAAAAAATACTGGCTCCATTATACCTGTTTTATGCTCAGGCTTTTGAGCAGAAGAGTTAAGTCAGATGCTAACAGTCTGAGAAAATGTGTGACAAATGCTAAAGAAAACTCCAGACAGTGTTAAAGGCTTCCGGTTAAGAAATGGTTCACTAAAACCATCACAGCTCATCAGATGAAATATCAGGCTCTCTCTTCTATTGTTGATAAGAAAGGGAGCGGGAGTCACAATCCACCAAGAATGTGTCATCATAAACTCCATTTAGAAGAAAACAAGTTGTTTGCAGTGAGTGCTGTTTACTACACACTGGTAAATATGACCCATCAAAGTTAATATTATGGCCCTTTGAAAATAAGCATTTTCCTAAATACAGAACAAAATCACTGTTATGTGTAGAAACTGCCATTAAGAGATCCTTTGTTGCAAAGACCATCATTACTGGTAACATAGATCTGTGTTCAAATTTCTGCTCTACTATTAAGCGGTAAGAATCATGTAAAATAAGGGTCTCTTTAGGACTATGTGCCTATATGCTAAAAGACAATTAAAATTTATTTATTTATTTATTTATTTATTTATTTATTGTTCAATTTTTATACCACCTTTCATAAAGCATCCGAAGGCTGTTTATAAACATTAAAATACATTAAAATTCCATAAACATCATTTAAAATCTTAAAATCAGTTAAACAGTAAAAACCATAAAACACCAAAAAAACAACCACCATAAAAAAGACAACAGAGGCAGGAGAGCTAAGAGGCCTGGCAACCCCTAAGCGGTAAAAGCCTGAACAAATAAAAAGGTCTTTAGTTGTTTTTTAAAAGCAGCCACAGATGCAAAAGAGCGGACATTCACTGGGAGAGCATTCCAGAGCCTGGGAGCCACAACAGAGAAGGCCCTGTCCCATGCACATGACAGATTAGCCTGTCTCAACGTTGGCACATGGAGCAAAGGCCTCCCTAACCACCTTGTTGGGTGGGAGTTCCACCCCTGGGCGCAGGAAGTCCTTCAGGTGTCCAGGGCCCAAACCATTAAGGGCTTTAAAGGTAACAACCAGCACCTTGAATTAGATCCAGAAACAAATTGGCAGTCAGTGCAGCTCTTTCAAAATAGGTGTAATATGCTCTGAGCAAGCAGTTCCAGAGAGAACCCTGGCAGTATTCTGCAATAAGGTAACTCAATTCTGCAATAAGGTAACCCAAATTCCAAGCCAAGAAATACTTCAGTTCTATGACCTGCATAAATTAAGTAAATTAAACAGATAGGAACATAGGAAACTGCCATATACTGAGTCAGACCACTGGTCTATCTAGCTTAGTATTGTCTTCATAGACTGGCAGCGGCTTCTCCAAGGTTGCAGGCAGGAATCTCACTCAGCCCTATCTTGGAGGAGCCAGGGAGGGAACTTGAAACCTTCTGCTCTTCCCAGAGCGGCTTCATCCCGAGGGGAATATCTTGCAGTGCTCACACATCAAGTCTCCCATTCAAATGCAAGCAGGGCAGACCCTGCTTAGCTATGGGGACAAGTCATGCTTGCGACCACAAGACCAGCTCTCCTCTATATACTTTCTCTTCTTGTGCATTAACCTTTTGACACAGAAGGCCTATTCACAAATCATGTTGTACAACCTACATCAGTGGCAGACATCCTCACTGCACAACCTTCAGGGACATATTTCCAACATCTTCACTGTGTATTCTTCAGGGACATATTTATGGACAGATACATATGAAGCTGCCATATACTAAGTCAAACCATTGGTCCTAGCTCAGTGTTGTCTACCCTGACTAGCAGCAGCTCTCCAAGATTTCAGGCAAGAGTCTTTTCCAGCCCTACCTAGAGATTTCCAGGACTGAACCTGGGACCTTCTACATGCAAAGCAGATGTTCTACCACTGAGCTATGGCCCCATCCCTATGGGGGTTAAAGAGACCTTCTAAGGAAAGCAGAGATTGGTGAAAATCAGCCCATCTTAAATAAAGGGATCAGAATGAAGTATCATTGTGTTTTTATAACTATTTAAACACCAGTAATAATTTTAAAAGCAGATAGCAGAGGAATACCACTCGTTTCATTATACATGTGTATATGTGAAATAAGTAAACAATTGTGTTAGCAATGTGTGTGTGTGTGTGTATAATTTTATTTTTTAGTTGTTCTTTGTTTGTTTCACTAAGGTCATGTGTGGCAAGCCCCGCCCCCACTGCAGCCACTACCAATGAAACTGTGGGGGCGGGGCTTTCATGTACAACCTGGCAGGCCCATGGAAGGAGATTTGCCGCCATCTCCACCGCCAGGACCACGTTGTTGACCATTCTCTCCACCGCCATGGGGTAGCTTAAGGCAGGGGGTTAGGTGGAACAGGGGGCCAAGCGGGAGGGTGTGTGTGGAAGCAAAGGGGAGCAGAGGGGAGAGGAAATGGCGGGGGGGAGGAAAAGCCGGGTGGCGGCAGGTGGGGATGTGAGGAAAGGCCAAGCAGTGAGGGAGGCCGAATGGGGGGCAAGGCTGAGTGAGGGGGCCTTCCGTCCCCACTAAGTCTCTGGGGTACATAGGAACATAGGAAGCTGCCATATACTGAGTCAGACCATAGGTCTATCTAGCTCAGTATTGTCTACACAGACTGGCAGCGGCTTCTCCAAGGTTGCAGGCAGGAATCTCACTCAGCCCTATCTTGGAGATGCTGCCAGGGAGGGAACTGGGAACCTAGATGATCTCCCCAGAGTGGCTCCTTCCCCTAAGGGGAATATCTTACAGTGCTTACACTTCTAGTTTCCCTTTCATATACAACCAGGGCAGACCCTGCTTAGCTAAGGGGACAAGTCATGCTTGTTTCCACAAGACCAGCTCTCTTCCCAACAATAATGGTTGGGGAGGAGAAAAAATGGATCTAACATCTATCATTATCTTTTCTAGACAAGACACCAGTAACTTTTTATGGCTAGAACGGAGAGATGTGGCGGGGGGAGGGACAAAAGGAGATTCCATTGGGGACATTCCTGCAAGCTAAGGCGAAAGCAAGAGTCAGGTTTGGAAACAGGCACTTGTTTGGTCATCTATGCAAATTGGAATTGTCCCCAGAGAACCAGGCTCTGGCATATTTGTAAACTGGAGAAGTATTTGCTACAGGCCATCGACACACCAGAAGTGACTGATATGGTGGCATGTGAGCAGGCAGGCTAGTAAAAGGTTTTGCAAGTTAGTCGCCAGCATCCTGACTCAGTGTGTTCCCACATTTAGGGAAGACATGCCCCTGTTGTGGAGATCTTCCTAAGCTCCACAGTGCCAATCACACAAGGGGAAGGTGATTTCCATCCATTTCCTCTTCTCCAGGAAGTGACCTGCACCATCTGGAAATATGTCCCTAAGGGTCGTGCTGTCCCTAGAAACGTGTGTCAACCACTCTATAAGATATGGAGGCATCCTCAAAGGAAGTATGAGTTTTGATTCAAAATTATTGCTTTTACTGCTATACAAGTTGAGTAATTTGTAAAACCCATATCATTAATCAAGTGAGATTTCCTTCCTTCGGTGTGACAGTCTCAAAAATGATGATGTTACTTTGCAAATAAGTCACTAGTTCTCAAAATAAACAAAAATTGAAACCAGCTCTGGTGTGGTTTCCCTGTGTGGTCACCTGCAGACAGTGGAATGTATGCAATTTATTATTACCTTTATATCAAACTCTTTCTCCAAGAAACTCCTCCAAGGCAGTGTCTATGCTTCCTTTTATCTTCACAACAACCCTCTGAGGCAGGTTAAGCTGAGAGATAAGTGACTGACCGGGAGTCTCCTAATGAGCTTCATGACTAAATAAAGATTTGAACCTAGTAGGGAAGGCCAAGTGAGGGGGTGGGAAGGCCGAGTGCACTAGCACTAGCACACAGAGCTTGTAATAAATTAATGCTTGCTCAATCTCACATCACGTTACGTTAAATCATGCAAACCATGGTAAGGAGCATATCAGATGAGCTGAATACCCACATGAAGGTTATTATCCTTCTGCTGACCCCTGCTAACTGGACAAAAACTGCAGTTTTTAAAAGTAGCAGTGTGCATAATAGCCCTATGTTATAAAAACATATTCTGGGATCTGTATCTCAGAGGCACATTACCTAAATAAATAATAATAATAATATTTTTTTATTATTATTATTACATTTATATCCCACTCTTCCTCCAAGGAGACCAGAGTGGTGTACTACATACTTGAGTTTCTCTTTCACATCAACCCTGTGAAGTAGGTTAGGCTGAGAGAGAAGTGACTGGCCCAGAGTCACCTAGCTAGTTTCATGGCCGAATGGGGATTTGAACTCAGGTCTCCCCAGTCCTAGTCCAGCACTCTAACCACTACACCACGCTGGCTCTCTAAATGTGATGAGGCATTATTCCTCACCACTGGGAAAACTGCCACTGTGATCTCCTGTCATGTGCTCAAAGAAACCACCATTTTGGGACTAGAGCACTAGGGGCAATTTACACAAGAGGCCCCCGAGGTCACCCAGGCGGGTCAGTGGCCAATAGCCTCAGGACTTCAGGGTGTCATTGGGGACCTGTGCAGCCCACACGCTCCTGATCCGACCATTGCAATCTTTAAAAGCAGATTGGGTGGGGGGAAAGAAGAGGAGATTTCTGGCAGCTCCTTCTCCACTCCTCCACTGTTCCATCTCCCCCACTTTCAAAGCCTGCAAGGGTTGGCTCAGGACCCTCTGAGACCTGGAACCTGCCCTGACAGGATATGTGCAAACACCGGCTGATGTACTGTGCAAGGCTACATCAGTACTGGTCAGTCCAGTAATGTTGCATGCACATACACTGCACAAAAGCCATTAAGGAGACTTGTGTTTCTGGCGGTATACAAATGTGTTAAATAAATAAGAATTAAAAATAATAATGCAGGAGTAAGCCTATTAGAAATAACTGGCCTACTCTTGTGCAATAGTGTGCCTCCACAGAGAGTGGCTGACAGATGATGCAATCCTGACGTACCCTTGCAAAATCTGTCAGCTACACTCGGGCTGCCTATTTGGCTCTACTCTACAGTATACTTAGCATAATAATTAACATGGATGATCAGATTAAAAGAAATATGTTTTAAAACTCTAGTGGCAACAGAATTCATCACATTCCTGCAGGTCCCTACCGGGTCCAGCAGAAGGTGCCGAAGCAAACTGTGTTCCTGAACTGAGATCTAATAAAGATGTTCTGTTGTGATTCTGTCACAGATAAATACAATTAGGCAGTTGCTAAATGCTTACCTGCATCAAAGTCAAATCTGATTCATTTTTTGGCTATTCTTATTTAAATGTGTCATAAATATGAGTAGGTGCCAGCATCTCGAGCAACCTGCCTATAGCTAAATCTCCTCTGAACAGATTAAATTATATCTGCCTGAACTTCCCTGACCATGTAATCACTTAAAGATTTACAGTTTTAGGTCAGGTATTACAGGTTAGATTACAGTTATAATAAGCCCGAGGTTGATGCAGGTGAATATTATAAATGACTGGTATCAGTTTTAATCTTTTATCCTAAGCCGTGTGTGGCTAATAAGGTAACCTTGTGCCTCCTCCAGATTTGGACACCAAATCAATATGTTCCCTTTATTGAGGCTGAATCTAGAGTATTCCTTCATGAGGCAATACTGGAAAATGAATACTGAGTTAACCAAGATGGAGGTACTGGTCCAGAAATCTGAGGAACATAGGAAGCTGCCTTCTACCAAGTCAGACAATTGGTCCATCTAGCTCAGCATTGTCTACACAGACTGACAGCAGCTTCTCCAAAGTTACACGCAGGAGTCTCTCTCAGCTTGGAGATGCTAGAGAGAGAACTTGGAATCTTCTGCATGCAAGCATACAGGTGCCCAAATCAGCCCCATCCCCTAAAGAGAATAACTTACACTGTTCACATGTTGTCTCCCATTCAAACATAAACCAGGGCAGACCCTGCTTAGCAAAGGGACAGTTCATGCTTGCTACCACAAGACCAGCTCTCTTGTCTATTTCTGGGGCAGACTGCTCCATGAAAAGTAGATAATTATCACTCTTATACAATGATATGGATAAAGTGAAAAGGCTGCTGACAGTAGTCCTTCACACAGCACTCTGTGAAGACTCTCAGCTCTCATTCATTCTCACTACAGTAGAATGAAACAAATGGTGATAAATTGGAAATATATTAATGTTGAACAATGTGTCCGTAATCAAGTGAATCAATCTCAAGTATATAACTTTTATTATTATTATTATTATTATTATTATTTTATATCCCACTCTTCATCCAAGGAGCCCAGAGCGGTGTACTAAATACTTAAGTTTCTCCTCACAACAACCCTGTGAAGTAGGTTAGACTGAGAGAGAAGTGACTGGCCAAGAGTCACCCAGCTAGTATCATGGCTGAATGAGGATTTGAACTCAGGTCTCCCCGGTCCAAGTCCAGCACTCTAACCACTACACCACGCTGGCTCCTCCTATTTATAAGCAAATAGAAGGCTGAAGTGAGTTGTCAGGTGTGGAGGGGACTGTTAATCCATTAAGAAAACAAGTAAATGTGTCCATAGCTACTCGGATCCATACAGGGATCATTCAAAAAGCAGCGGAGGGGGAAACGGTAGTGATGTTGTGACAATTTCTGACTAGAATGGGAAGGGGAACTAGTTGAAATGTGAAGCCATACTTCTGTTCGCTTCTCCAGCACAATTGTTTAGCACATTCTTATGGAGGGTGATAAACAAACACTGTCTGATGCACAATTGTTTCCATATCAGATTTGTCTCATCCAAAGAGGATCTTGCTAAGAGAGCTACAAAGGCTGCTCTGACTTCACAGATTGTTCGCTGGGCTTGTTTATCACATCTGAATGCATTCTCAGTCTTTTACCTTGAAGTGGAGTTGGACATGGACAGCAATCTGGGGCACACAGCAAAAGTAAACCAAATCCCTTATTTGCTGGGATGAAAGATCCAAACCTGAACCGGCCTGCCGTGCTCTCCTATAATATCTTCCTTTGGCTAGAACTCCGTTGTGGACCAGAAGCTGGATCCTGAGCTTTAGATTCCAGGTTCAGAACCTTTTAAAAGGTTTGTTCATTTATCTAAGAGAGTTGTATCCTGCTGATTCAAGCATGTTCTACGTAGCTTCCAACAGCTACAGAATACAGCAATAACAGGTTGTTCTAGTAAGAACTAATCTGCCTACTTTCCATTCACTGTCCCTACAACTGTACCAAATCTGGTCCAAATAAGTTCCCACTTGCACTTCAAACATTCATATGTCTGCCATCTTGAATGAGGGTGGATGACATCATCACAAACTATGCTGTTGAGGTGTCCCTATGTGTCCCTACAACTGCACCCAATTTGGTTCAAATTGGTCCAGGCATTGCAAAATTGATGGAGACACACACACATGGATACGGACACACACATGTAATGCCAGGTGATCTCAGAAGCCTACTGAAAAGTAGGCTAAAAATGGGTGTCTATGGGATGAGAACATGCACATACAATATACCTCTGAATAACAGAATCTAGAAAGAGCTTGGTGGTGGCAGCAAAGACTAGATAAAGAGAAGTTGAAATGAATACATATTTCTTGGTAACAGTGGTCCACATAAGTATAAGGTTGTTAACCTCTCAGAGGGCTACCTGTCGGAGGGCTATAGGCCATCTCCAGCCTCAAAGACAGGATGCCTCTGAGTACCAGTTGCAGGGGGGTAACAGCAGGAGAGAGGGCATGCCCTCAACTCCTGCCTGTGGCTTTCAGCAACATCTGGTGGGCCACTGTGCGAAACAGGATGCTGGACTAGATGGGCCTTGGGCCTGATCCATCAGGGCTGTTCTGTTCTCTCTAGTTTTGGGTGCAGACCCCCTCACTAGCAGTGTCCCAGGCTGCTGAGTAGGGTGCCAGTCATCACACCCATCAATCAGATTTTGGCTAGGGAAGGATGAGATCGGAAGTAATAATATTACTCTTATTAATGTAATAAAACACACCACCACTGCCCCGAGGGCTTGTCCATGGCTGGGGGGGGGGTACTCTAGAGGTTCCCCCTCCCCCCTGCCGGCCTTTATTTACTCACAAATAGCCCAGTTCGGGGAGTTTTCTGCATGTTACGGGCCTCTGCTCAGCAGCAGTGGCCATTTTGGAGGCTGCCGCGCATGCCCAATAGGCCAGGTCATTGGGCATTTGTGGTGGCCTCCAAAATGGAGACCTCCAATAGGCCAGGTCATTGGACATGTGTGGTGGCCTCCAAAATGGCCACCACCATGGAGGAGAGGCCCAGAACAGGACAAAAACCATCCAAACCGGGCTATTTGTGACTAAATGGAGGCCGGCAGAGGGGAGAGGAAACCTCTGGAGACCTCGCCACTGACACGCACCCAAAGCCATAGTGGTGAGTTTTATTACTTTAAAAAAAATAAAATTAAACGGAGCCCCAAATCCAAACCGAACCAAGGGTTATTCAGGGATGTTCAGGGGTGCACAAAACCAAACATCCCTGGTCTGGTTTGGGCTCAAACCGAACTGGGCAAACCAGTTGTGTGCACACCCCTACTGAATGCTGTCCTTGTTTGATAGCTGCTTCCTTCATAAACACACGGTAATCTTATGTAGATTTAACTGAGAGTTTATTCAGAAAGAACTCTATTTTCTCCTTCTCCTTTCCCTCCCTTTTCCTTTCTGGCTCCACCCCCACCCCACACTCTCTACAGGATCCACACTGGGACATACTTGTCAACAACAAAATATAAAAGATTACTAGGTAGAATACAAGTCCTGAATGGTGGGGTTTCCATTTTTAAAAAATGACAGTGTATGCATGCAGGCCCAGCTGCTGGATTGGGTCAGGGAAACACACACGTAGCATCCATTTATGAACATGAGTCCTCTTCATCTAGCTAAGAATATGTGTGCTCCAGGCATTGTTGCAAAAAGAGCACTGAAAGAAACCACTAATTTTCTCAGTGCCGTTCTTTTCCTAATGGCTGGGTTTTGTGTGTTAATGTTTCTATTGTTTTAATATTCTTGCTTTTCTCATTCATATTCTAAGAGATTATTGTTAGTGCCAACTCATTTGATTTATCATTTAGCGAAAGCACTTGTTCAAAAAGTCAGCACTGGATATTAAATGATGATTGCCTGCAATGAATTTCTTCTCAACATCTGCAAAGACAATTTTGCCTTTTCTTCTGCCACTTAACTCTCAGTGAGAGATCTTAAGCATACTTAAATAGGATTCATAATATGAAGTTCACAGGAAATTATCTCTAAATCTAGGTTGCTGTAAAACTAAGTAAAATAATCTGCTTAAAAAGAAAAAGGATTCCTGAAGAGAAAATAAGAGAAGAAACACACTCCTTTATAATCTGAACAGGTTAATGCATTTAGTGAGTCAGAATCTCGCCTTATATTAATGGAACTTCCTTTGGGAAGTAGCTTTTAAAAACTAGGGCCAGAGCTATTCTATTTAACATTAGATTAGTACATCAGACCCTTTCCCCCCAAAATCTGATTGGCTGGCTGAGTAGGGCATCACCATTCCTCCCTCCTTCCCTCTCTCTCTGTACTCAAGGTCACTTTTACGTTCTCTCCCATTAATTTCTCATCAGTTTCCTCCCCTACAAAGCAGCCTCTCTTGCTCCCCTCTTATCCTGCAGAAAAATTACCCTAGAATTCAATGGTTTTGATGTTTAAATCTATGATTCAGTTGTTGTAGGTTTTCTTAAGTAAAAATCTGAAAGACCACTAGGGGCATTGTTCTGTAGAGTTGGCTTAGTTTTGTCCTGTTGGGGATTAGTTTGTTCAGAAGAGTACTACCCTGCCCCAACTCAGCCCTTCTTATGCTTGTGTGTTGTATGCTTGAAGAATAAAGCATGTTCTCTGTACAATCTTGCTTGCAGTGCTCTTTGCCAAGGTATCGCATATGGCGATGATGACTATTGAACCCCTAGGTTCCTCTGCGGTTCCTGAGTAAGTGAGATCACTGCTCTCTGTGAGTTGTTGTTGTTGATTTTTTTTTTTAAGGAAAATAAGGGGGTGGGGGGAAGGCAGAAAGAAATGGCAGCTAAATAGCAGCTAACCCCTGCTAATTGAGCAAATAGGCACCTCATGATTCTCTTAGATTTAGCAGGGGGAGAGCAACTGGCCCTATCCAACCCCAGCACAGCATCTCTCCAGTGGCTGTTGCTGGTGTTTGCCTTATGTTTCTTTTTAGATTGTAAGCCCTTTGGGGGCAGGGGGCCATCTTATTTATGTATTTATTTTTCTATGTAAACCACTTTGAGAATTTTGATAAGAGCGGTATATAAATATCCATAGTAGTACCGGTAGTAGCCTCTTTGGGAACAGTTTTACAGTTTAATCAGCAGTTGCAAACTTGGGAGGAATACTGTGAAATATCAGTACTTTTTTATGTTGATGAGATAGCAGAGGAAGATAAGGTGGCAATCTTGCTCAGCTGTGTTGGGGCTCCAACTTATGAGGATACAGTCTATACAGTCTTATGAGGGATCTGCTGACCCCTGAAAAGCCAGGAACTAAAAGCTTTGCTGAGTTAATGGACTAGCTTAAGACTCATTTTAATCCAACTCCTAGTGAAATTATGTAGCACTTTAAATTTAACTCATGCTCTCAGAGGGCTGGGGAATCAGTAGAGGAGTTTGTGGTGGAACTGAAGTGGCTTTCTCAGTACTGTAATTATGGAGCCCCTTTTATCTCAGATGTTAAGAGACAGACTTGTTTGTGGGATCAATGATGAGAAGATGCAGAGGAGGCTCCTCTCTGAACCCCTGTTAATATTTGATATGGCCTTGAAACTAGCCCTGGCCATGGAATCTGCAAATAAAAGTTTACAAGATTTGTAGAGATGAGATCTGGGCCAACAGAAAATCTGCCTGGAAATCCTGGCCATGTTTTCTAATTAACTAAGGCCTCCAGAGGTGGAAGGGATATACCTCAAGAGTGTTGCCACCATTGTGGTGGGCCACACCCACTAAACCTCTGTAGATTTCGGAATGTTAAGTGCCGCAACTGTAACAGAGAATATGCAGAATGATGCCCAGAACAGCAGCCGAACCAAGTAAAGCAAAAACTCAGCCTAGCATACATAGAACGTATGCTGTGGAAAAGGCTAGTTCTGGAGATCCAGAAGATGAGGATGATGATTATACTATCTACAGCTTACATGAACCAGAGTCACCCAAGTTGGATACTTTCCACAATATACTGGATGTTAACAAGAAAAGAGTAACCTTGCAAATAGACAGGGGATGCAGTGAAACACTCATGAGTCAAGCTTCCTATGTGGCCACCTGGGAAAAGGAAGAGGCACCTACTCTCCATCCCAGCAGGGTTAACCTGTACACATATATCAGAACAACACTTCCAGTCCCGGGCACTGCTGAAGTGGTGGTCTCCTAGGGTGATAGAGACAGGCTTCTAAAAATGCTGGTGATTGTTTGCCCAACCTGTTGGGAAGAGATGGGTTTGTGGACCTGGCATTAAATGGGACTCTACCATGTCCAGCAAGAAGGTGCATTATCTTTGGAAGGGATAGTAGCATCACTCCAGGAAGTTTTCGAGGAGGAGCTAGGTGCTCTTAAAGGAATTCTGGCAAATATTTGTGTAAAACTTAACAGTGCACTTTGCTATTTTAAGCTCAGGTCTGTTCCATTTGCCATGAAACAGGAATTGGAGGCAGAATTCACAAGATTACAGGAAGCAGTTATTATTGAGCCTGTGAAATTTTCAGAATGGGCAACTCTGATTCTTCCTGTTTTGAAACCTGATGACTCTGTGTGTATTTGTGGGGGTTATAAACTGACTGTAAATAGAGTAGCACAGCTGGAGCAATACCCTGTTCCTGAGATTGAAGACTTGTTTGCAGCATTGGCTAGAGGACAATGTTTTACAAAACTGGATATGAATCATGCTTCCCAGCAATTAGTATTCGATGAAGATTTTAAACAATATGTTACTATCAACACGCACAAGGGACTGTTTAAGTATCATTAATTACTATTTGGGGTCTCATCTGCACCTGCTATTTCCCAAAAGACAATGGAGGGACTCATACAAGGGATCCCTCAAGTGATGATATTTTTGGACAATATATTCATTACAGGAATTGCCACACAGGAACATCTAAATAAGGTGGCTGAGGTCTTGGACAGATTGGAGAAAGTAGGACTAAAAATACCATCTACTTGCCATAAGGTACATGCTAAAGCCTTTATCCTGGGTGCGACAAAGTGAAGGCTATTCAAGAGGCTCCGATGCCTCACAATGTTACTGAATTGAAAGGACTGCTCAGTTATAACAAGTTCTTTCTTCTGGTCCTTATACACTTTGTTGCGGAAAAATGTGAAATGGCTTTGGGGAGCAATCACAAAGGAAATTGTTTGAGACATATAAGCAGCTATTGCAGACTTCTGACATTTTGGTGCATTACCAGCTAAATAAAGATCAGATTTTGACTTGTGATGCTTCACCCTATGGTGCTGGGGCTGTTCTGGCTCACCGGATGGAGGAGGCTCAGAGAAATCCATAGGGTTTGTATCATACACTTTGTTCCCCACTGAATGTAATTATTCACAGTTGGATAGGGAAGGACTAGCTGTTATATTTAGAGTGTAAAACTTTACAAATAAATGTATGGTAGAAAATTCACAATATGCACTAATCATAAACATCTGATTTCATTGTTTAATGAGCTGAAAGTAGGGGTGTGCATGAACCACAGTTGTTCAGCATTGCAGGGAGCAGGAACTTTAAGAAAGAGGAGAGCAGGTCCTTACCTGATCTCTGCCGCCCCATGCAGCTTCCTGATGGGGAGGCATGTGACCCAAGTACCCACATGCGGTGCAACCCACACATGGTGTCTGCGCAGGTGCCATTTGTATGGCTAGCAACTCCAAGCTGACCATGCAAATTGAGCCCACACATGCACAGACACCATGTGCATGCTGCCGCCATGCAGGAATACTTGGGCCAAGTGCCGCCTCAGTAGGAAGCTGCATTGGGCAGCAGAGAACAGGTAAGGATCTGCTTTCCTCTTTCTTAAAGCTCCCACTCCCCCCAGCGCCAAACTGGTGCTTGAACCGCGGTTCATGCACACCCCTAGCTGAGATGGCCTCATTACGAATCCAACGATGGGCAGTAACATTGAGGGTCTATGAATACACTCTGGGGAGCTGGTGTGAAAATTCCATTTCAGGGCAGACAGTTCCTGATAAAGGAATTGAATCGTGACCATCCTGGAATTACTAAGATAAAAAGGTTTGGCCAGGAGTTATTTCTGGTGGCCTGGTATGGACCTTGACATGGGCCATGCAAATTCCCTGCTAACTGAGCAAAGCGGCGCCTTTTAAAAGTGGTGATGCTCTTTATTTAGCAGGGGGAGAGCAACTGGCTATATCCATCCCCAGCACAGCATCCCTCCAGCGGCTGTTGCTGGTATCTCTCTTATGCTACTTTTAAAGATTGTGAGCCCTTTTAGAAAGGGGGCCATTTTTATTTATCTATTATATTAATTCTCCTGAGTGTGCCTTGGAATGTGCGTCCCAGAGCCTAGCTGATTGGCTGGGTGACGGACGCACCTGATTGGCTGAGGCACACCCAGGAGGATTGGTTGCCATGGCAGTGGCCCGGCCGTGAAGGCCAGAGGTGGCGGGCCCGGCCTGGCCACAGAGGCAAGGCCCAAGAGGGAGGAAAGAAAGGGGGGGCAGAAGTGGCAGCAGGGAGGAGAGGTGGCTGGGCCCGGAAGCAGAGACTGGGGCAGAAGTGGCGGGGAGAGAGGTAACTGCCGGCCTCAAAGAGCGCACAGATGCTCTCTGCGGGGCCCAGCTAGTATCTATGTAAACCGCTTTGGGAATTTCTTTTGAGAAGTGGTATATACATATTTGTTGCATTTGTACTGAAATGGTGGTGCAAACCTGCACTGTGTGTCAAGAAAGCAGGGAGGCTCTAGCTGTGGCCCCTCCTCATCCATGAAAGTGGCCTGATAAACCATGGAGGTTACATGCTGATTTTGCAGGCCCTTTCCTGGGTAAAATGTTTCTGATAAGTGTGGATGTACACTGAAAATGGCTGGACATTTATCCCATGACTACCTCTACCAGTAAGGTGACCATTGAAAAACTGAGGATGTGTTTTAGTATTCATGGGCTGCCTGAATTATTTGTGACAGATAATGGGACCCCATTTACAAGTCAGCTGTTTAAAGAGTTCATGTAAAATAACGAAATTATAGATGTAACATCTGAACCTTACCATTCAGCATCCAATGGTCTTGCAGAGAAAGCAGTGGAGTCTTTTAAGGAATGTATTATTATTATTATTATTATTACATTTATATCCCACTCTTCCTCCAAGGAGCCCAGGGCGGTGTACTACAGACTTCTGTTTCTCTTTCACAACAACCCTGTGAAGTAGGTTAGGCTGAGAGAGAAGTGACTGGCCCAGAGTCACCCAGCTAGTTTCATGGCTGAATGGGGATTTGAACTCGGGTCTCCCCGGTCCTAGTCCGGCACTCTAACCACTACACCACGCTGGCTCTGTACTGTTAGAATAGCAGGGGGGATATTGGGGTGCATCTTGCTCATTATTTAACTACAGAATTACACCCCAGTAATCCATAGGATTGTCCCCGGCTGGCTAGTGCGCCAGCTGCATACCTTTCTCAAGAAGGCAGATGCCACAGTTACCCATGCCTTAGTCATGTCATGGCTGGATTACTGTAACGTGCTCTATGTGGGGCTGCCCTTGAAGAATATCCGGTAACTGCAGCTAGTGCAAAATGCAGCAGCTAGGGTTTTATCTGGAGCTGCCCGATAGGAGCACATCACACCCATTTTGAAAGAGCTGCACTGGCTACCAGTTTGTTTCCGGGTCCAATTCAAGGTTTTGGTTTTGACCTTTAAAGCCCTTAACGGTTTGGGCCCTGGATATCTGAGGGACCACCTGCTCCCATGTGTTGCTGCCTGCTTGACGAGGTCATCTGAGGGGTCTCTGCTCCGGGTGGCGACAATGAGGGAGGCTCGGTTGTCATGCACGCGGGACAGGGCCTTCTCTGTTGCTGCTCCCAGACTCTGGAATGCTCTCCCGGTGGTTATTCACTCCTCAGCCTCCATCACAGCTTTTAGAAAGCATGTCAAATCGTGGCTTTTTACCCAGGCTTTTATATGATTGTCTCTGCTGCTGCTCTTTGTACTTTGTATTGTTTTTATGCTTGTGTTTTAAATTTTTAAATAAGATTTGTCTTATATTTTTAGCTTAATATTTTAACTGTGTCGTTTTTATAATCTTGTTTTTAAATTTGGCTGTAAACCACCTTGGGATTGTTTTAATGAAAGGTGGTATATTTATTAATTAATTAATGTAAATGGGCATTTATGGCAAAAACAGCAAAGCCAGAAACAGTATGACAGTCATGCAAAATTTTGGGATTTTAAGGAAGGTGATACACAGTAGGCCCACAGAGGTTTAGGCCTCCATAGTGGGCCTAAACCAAAATTCCAGGAATACAGGCCCAGTGTCATACTTGATCACCTTGACAGATGGCTGAGTGGTACACAGGCATGTAGAGCATATTACCTTGCCTTCTGACATTCAACAATCCAGCTTTGGAGAGCTGTCCAAAGTGGTAGTCAACAAGAATCCGTGTGGGGTAGAGGTAGTGTAGTTGGAAACTTGGCTGTGCCTGGAGGGGATATACAGGACACCTTCACAAGGACTGAACTTTCAACTAACCTGGAAGACGGAAGTGATCCATTGCCAGAAATGAATGAGCCGGGAAGTCAGATGTCCACTATAGCCCTGACCATGAGATGATCTGAGTCTCAGCAACAGGCTCCATCTTATTTGAAAGATTATCCTTGGTGATGTTTCCTTGTTTTACTGTTGATTACTGATATATGTAAACTCTTAATGGGGGAAGAATGTAATCTATTATATTAATTTTCCTGGGTGGGCCTTGGATTGTGCGTCCCGGCACCCAGCTGATTGGCTGAAGCGCACCCAGGAGAATTGGCTGGCCAGGCAGCCGCGGAGGAGAGGCGGCGGCGGGCCCGGCTGCAGATGTGAGGCGGTGGCGAGCTGCGGAGGCGAGGCAAGGTGGCGGCGGCAGGCCCAGCCATAGCAGCAGCACCTCGGCCGCCATGGCGGCACTCAGCCCGGCAGCCTGGGCCCGGCCGGAGACTGGGGCAGGTGTGGGGGGAGAGGTAGCCGTCCCCAAAAAGCACACAGATGCTCTGTGTGGGGGTCAGCAAGTAATGTGAATAACCTCTAGGGAAATTGTTCTATAGAGTCTGTTAGTTTTGTCCTGTTGGGGCTACCTTAGTTTTTTGAGAAGAGTACTACCCTGCCCTGACTCAGCCCTTGTGCTTTTGTGTTGTCTGCTTGAAGAAGGAAATGTGTTCTTTAGAATCTTGCTTGCAGTGCTCTTTGCCAAGATATCACATCTTACAAGTGCCATTTTGTGACTGGTTCCACCTCTCCAAGCTGTTATTTTGTCATGCTAACTCTCTCAGTTCTAGAGTTGGGGAGAGAAGAGTAGCTCCTGGAAGCCTTAAGTCTGCTCACCCCTGACTTAAGATTGCAATCCGCTGACATCAGTCAGACTTCTGAATTAACATAGTCATCATAGGATTAGCCACACTAGTCCAACTGTTTTTTTGAGGCTCCATCACACACAGACAGCCACCTACTAGCAAGAGTCTTCATAATTATTTCAGTGGAGGAAAGAGTCCCATATATTGATTGCTTCCATGTGTGGAGTTCTTCTCACTAGTAAAGTCTGCCACTCAGAAGTTCCATGTGTGCACTAATGAATAACCCTGTACATGTAAATTACACATGCTGAAATCTGCCTCGATCATCTTGATACGCCACTAGATTTGCCAGCTGGTCATTATTTGACTGGTTTGAGAAGTAAAACAGTATTCTGTCAAGCCTGCCTATATATGAAAATCCACTAACTTCAGAGCTGACCCTACAATGATTTTTTGCTACTCATTTCAGCTCTGGATTTGCCAGACTCCTACTCCCAAACCCTGTCTGATCTTGAGGGCTAGAACTCTAGATGTCACCCTGAACCCTAAAAAGTTATACCAAAAACTGATCCATGCTAATTTCAGCAAGTGCTGTTGACAGACGCTCACACTAGTGTCTCAGCCCATGGGACCTATGGCTCTGATAGGAATTCAGTACAAGCTGACTGGGAATTGTGATTATCACAGACTAAGATGGTAATGAGAACAGACACAATGGCCGCATTCACATGTAACACACAAGTGTGGGTCCAACAGTTCCACGCTCCCCCTCCCATCAAATTTTGGACATACTTGAGAGCAGTCAGTCTGCAGTCAGCAAGACTGCAGAGAGGACAGGGAGCTGGCTGTGTGGGCTTCCTTCTCTACTGAAGGACAGCCTGCACAGCCAATCATGCCGAAGTTGAGGGAGGAGCTTCCTCCCTCAACTCTGGTTCCAGGGGAAGCAGCCTGTAGTTCTGAACATGGACGTACCACAGGCTGCCTGGAACCTTGAGGCAACAAAACTCACTAGATCTCTAAGATATCTCACAACAAAACCCAAGGATTCAGACTGGAGTTCCAAATCTGAACCCTTGGTTTCATCACTGTACATTGCCCAGGTTGCCCACATTTGGACATAATGTCCATGGAACCGCAGGCCCATTCAAATGTGGTTCTGTGTTACATGCGAATATGGCCATGTCTCCCCTCTCTTCCTTCTTCATAACATTAAAATGCTCTGCAGCCATATGCTTCCTAGCTCCAGTCCACCATACCATTCTGTTGCACACACACACACACTTGCTGTATTCAGTAAACACAATTCTGGATTAGTTACATTAATAATTGAACACAAGTAGGCTGACTGAACTTCCAAGCAACAGAAGCTGCTGAAAACATTGGCTTCATGTTGCAAAATATTGCAGAACACAAACCAGGAATTTCCAGAGTGATAGAAGGTGAACAAAGACAGAAACTAAAATGGAACACCATTTTGAGATCTAAGTTGTACCAATTAAGTAAATCATGAAATCAATTTTAACACCTAATTTCCGCAAGTAGTCAAATTATTCCCTAAATCAAAACATAACTGAAGAGATACCTGCATTCCTATCTTCAGGAAACGTACTTGGAAGTAAGCCCTATTGATTTCATTGGTTTAGCTTACTTCTGGAACACTGCATTTAGGATCAGAATCTTTAAGAAAATGTAAAACCCAGAGTAAATTCTAGAATATTGATTTGGTTAAAAGTATATAGGCACTATTTAAACTCTAACATTTTTTAATTGAAATGTATTGCCATAGAACAACAAAAATTGAGGGGGTCTTTTATCATACAGCAATATAACCCTTTGGATGATGGTGAGGTAAATGAACTGGAGGATATGAAGAATATATTGACAATCTTTCTGGTGACACTAGCAAAGTTACATTTGCAGCCCGGGCTTTCAGCCAAGATGGGGGTGATAAACCAAACGCTTTGCCTGATCTATGACTGAATACACCAGTCATGTATTCATGTCTGCTAACACCATGGTGAGACCTATATTCTACAGTAGATTTGAATGAAGCTGGGATGCTTATTGATTCAATGGCCTATCGTGGCTCCTCCTGAGCCAATAAGGTCTGTTGTACAAATGTGTACTTAGGGACTTTTAACTATATCATATTAATGACTCAATAGACCATAACTGCTAAGGAAGAGATATTATGATCTATGGTGTAAATCCTTAGTTCTCCACTAACTGATCATTATGTCAAAGGCTGCAACTTCAACTTGCATGCTACAGTATGGCTTTTTGCCACTACTGAGCTTGCTGAACCAATTTTATTTTTGTTTGCATGTTTAAAGTTTTCCCATTAATCAAGCACATAGGTTCAGCGGTTCTGGATTTTGAAAACTTTTGTTGAAAAGCAGCATATAAACAGGAGGAGGAGTCTTTGGGGCAGGGGAGAGAGAAAGAGCTACAAATGCTGTAGGGTATTGAAGTCTGGGGAACAGATAACTTGTTACAGATATGCTAGAAACCGTTCACAACAAATTTTTAAGAAAGATATTTCCACTTCCCCCTGATACTTTTCTATGGGCAGAGATTGGATGGCCTTCAATTAGGGCAAGGGCACACTGCACTGAGTTAAAATATATTAAATGAACTGCATTGCTTCCAAAGACTGTTTGCCTAAAATGCGTTAGTTGCTGTTAGAGAATGATAGAGATTGGGAGCTGAAATGTCAGAGGTTATTGCATCTATATTACCTCCCTGGACTGGTATTAGTGATCGATGAAGATAAAAAGCAAGTGAGGGACTGGATCTGTTGGATTGATTCTTGGTGTGATTTAGGTAGGATACAGATCTCAAAATTTTCTCACTGGTTCCATCTGATTAAACAGGAACATTTGATAGCCATGTATTTATCTATGCCATTTTCTGTTGTACTAAGCGCCTTTTCTCAGATGTGCTCCCAGCTGATGCCTACTGCAGCCTAGATGGATGCTACAGAAAAGAGCCAATGGAACAGAGAACATGTATGTGCAGTTTGCATTTGGTGGAAGTCTTAGTTCACTGTGTTTTATGATGTCCCTCATATGCTGAGCCCAGGGAGAGATTTTTGTATCCCCTATTAATTAATGTCAGTCTGTATACTCCAACTGATATTATGTGATTTCTCTTGAGGGCTCACAATCCATATGTCACCTATAAAGTAGCCTTATATGCTATGGCAGGAAGAAAGATCAGGGGGAAAGCCCTAGAAGAGATTGCAGTAAATTGCCAGGGTGATTCAAAGATTTAGAGGGCAAGATGGAAATAAGGTTGCTGCATTTGCTGTGTGCTTGGTATGTACTAGATACTGATTGACACTTTAACCACCACCTATGTTGTTACGGTTGATATGATTTTCATTGGTCTGTTTGTTTTTAAATTTTAAACTTTAGATGTCTATCTTGTCATTGCCTTTGGCTAGAACAATAAAGTAGCCTGTCCATTAAAAAAAATATAGAGCTACACTGAATATTTGCCTGTACAAACATTATGTTCCACCACATGCATTACATTGTGTAGTATGTCAGCCACTGTTTTCTTTGGCAGTAATTGTTTCAGTCTCACTTTCCCCGCAGTCAACTTTTGTTAGTCTTCCTGGACTTGACACATGATCTCACCCATTCAGGGATACCATATTGAACAAGATCATGTCACAATTCTACATCTGATGTGAAAACGCCATCATACCTTTGTCAATAAATTCACAACCAATCATATTTGGCTTCAGGATGACATCACTGAGAGCAAATGAGGATAATTTAAAGAAATAAGCAAACACATGGCTTATTTGGGGGTGGAGAACCAGTCGTGCGATAGTGAGCATGACTTGTCCCCTTTGCTAAACAGGGTTCCCCTTGGCAGTGGCGTAGCAAGTTCTGAAAGGGCCTGTGTGCAAGAACTGAACATGGGCATCATTAGATAATTTCCCCATAGGGATCAATAGGAAACACAAAAAGTTTAATAACTCCCAGATGACTAGGCAGAAAGCTCTGAAATTCCACATGGTATTAAGTTAAATTATACACTTAATGCTTTTCCATGATGATAGCATTAAGTGTGTGGATTTTCAAGGATACTGGTTCACTCATTGATTTTTAATTTTAAAAATGTTTCTAAAACTGTTAAAAGTGTCGTAACTGCTTTGTTTCATGGCAGAAAGTTACAAAAAGTTTTGGAACTGAATCCCCCACTCTGTCCATTATTCAGACTTCATTTGGAGGAAACTGCTGTTTGCCTTCATATAAAAGTAGTACCCCCACTTTTTGCACCCCATGTTACAATTCCAAAATAACTGGTCAGAAAGTTCTCAATATTCATATGCAGGCAGGACATGATGGTAGCATTAAGTGTGTGGCTGTTCAAGGAGATCATTCCACCCACTGATTTATAAGAATTTTTTTAAAAAAAGATTTAAGGTTTGCATTTTGATGGGTGACTACATGTGAGCACAGTCTGCTATAAGATATTCCCCTTAGGGGATGCGGCCATAGCTCAGTAGCAGACCATCTGCTTGCATGCAGAAAGTCCCAGGTTCAATCCCTGGCTTCTCCAAGATAGGGCTGGGAAAGCCTCCTGCCTGAGACCTTAGAGAGCCACTCCCAGTCAGGGTAGACAATACTGAGCTAGATGGACCAATGGTCTAACTCAGCATAAGGCAGCTTTCTGTGTTCCTATATCTGCAAGAAATACAAACAAAAACCCTCAAGAAGAGGAGGCATTTTTACATAATTGCTGGACATGATCTTGAAAAACGTAACGGCAAATTGAAAGTCACCACTATATTTTATATTTCCTCCCAGATTAAGGCCTAACATGGAACATTTCAGCAGAGCTTTTTGTTTTGAGACACAACAATCATTTCATGAAAATGCAACACATCCTTAGCTACTAATATATCAGGTTCCTTTTCCCAGATTCCCTACCAAACTGTACTTTCTTTCTTCTACTATTTAAATCACTGATTTCAAATTCTTGTGGTTTGCTTTCATTGATCCCATTTAGACTTGTCTTTGTTGTTTTGAAAAATAGGTTTGAACTTCCATGGCTGCTATGCATTGCCTAAGGAACACACAAAGGTTTAGATTGCATCTTTTCAATGCATTATGGCATCACAGCCTAAAGCCATTACTTGTTTTTAACTGGCAACCTGCCTGTACGAATGGAGGAAGCAGATTGCCTCTTTGCTGAACACTTAGACAAGGTACTGATTTAACAACAGTGGACAAGCAGCTGGGAGCTGGGCTGTCAGCCTGTCACACACTGACAAATCTGTTGTTCATATTCAGGCAGGATGTTGCAGTTAGATTGCCATGCGTACCATCCATCTACTACGGGCATGCAAGGAGTAGCAGCAGCTACTGCATATCCAGGGACAAAACACTGCTCTTGGTGCATCCTTTGGAAGGAATCTCAAAAACCAACTAATTTGCTTTTATTAAGATTGTCCTCTACCATAGGCACACTAAGCCTGCCCTAGTTTTTATTTCCATTTCCCCCTTGCTCTCTCAGTCTTCATTTAATAACTCATGATAATATGCCCATTCAGTCTCAGAGCAGAACTTGTGTGCTGTCTCACTGCAAAGTTGTTGCAAAGATTCTTCTAGAAAGGGATCTTTTAGTAGTCACCTCCCTATAAAGTTGCTGACTTCTTTCCCTAGGAGAGTTTCTGTGCCTTTTAACAGGGGCTGCAATCTTGTAAATAACCCTGAATACAAGAGTGTTCATGATTCTCTCTCTCTCTCTCTCTCTCTCTCACACACACACACACACACACACACACACACACACACACACATGCTGTGGGCTGTTTGGAAGTGAAGACAGAACGTAAGGATCCAACACTTATGCATATAGAAAAGTAGCATATCAGGAAGAAGGAAGAGTGTAGTTCGGTGACACACTACTTTGTTTTATGTAGGGAGTTTTTTCTTACCTGGAAGAGCACTCAAATATGTCCAAAGGCAGGACCATCTTTCCCATTTTCTCTTTTAGACTCGCAGGAAACAGATGCACTCAGGGGCGTAGCTATAATTGAGTGAAAGGGTTCAAAGAACACGGGCCCCCAGGCCCTCCAGCTCCACTCCTCCCTATTTTCTTCATTATCTCCCTCACTCTGGGGGTGGGGCCGCCAGAGAGAGGGATGAACACGGGCCCCCTCTCCTCTAGCTACGCCCCTGGCTGCACTGCTGAAGTGTTTATGGAACAATCACTCCAGATAACTCAAATTGCAAGCCATTCAAGACACACTCTGCAAAAGGTGGCAAAACATTCTTGGAGTGACTAGTCAATCTGATTTGGGAGGAAATTGTGATTAGATTACTCTACATTTGTACAAATGATCAGCCAAATTGAAAAAGATACATTCTCTATCCAGGTTTTAAATACTAGATATAAGGTAGGCTTTAAAATGTGCATTAGTCACTATAATGTGATTAGATGATCATCCGAATTGCTAAGTGGTATCTCCCACCAACCCCCCACAACCATCCAGTTTGAACTGTAAACACAACCAAACCAGGATAGGATCGTTCACTCTACCCACATTGGTCTGTTCTTCTGAATTTGTTTTCCAGGTGGGTATTTTAAAAAAACATAGATATACTAATCATGTGTTTAAAAGTATCATCTGAACTGGCCCTAAGTGATTGTCAAATTAAAAATACCACCTCCGCAAAAGATCACAGGCCTTCTCTGTAGTCGCTCCTGGAATGCGCTCCTTATAGCCGTTCATGATTCAACATCTTTATCCACCTTTAAAAGAGCCTTAAGATGGATCTTTTTAGCCTTGCTTTTAGTAATCTGTGAATGTTTTAAATTGTTATTTTATTCTGCTTTTACTATATTTCTTTTGTGAATCGCCTCGAGCTTTTGGAGTCAGGTGGTATATTAAATAAATAAATAAATAAATAAATAAATAAATACCTTGTGAGCTGTCCCATTTTTCTGCAGCACTCTTTATAACAATGCCCCAGTTCATATGCTTTTCAAAAAAATCATGTGACCACCTGTTTGCAGGGCTGGCCCTGTGGTTTGCCTAGGGAGCAAGAGGCTGTTGGTCCGAATCCCCGCTGGTATGTTTCCCAGACTATGGCATCATATACTGTGTGGGAGATGGCAATGGTAAACCCCTCCTGTATTGTACCAAAGACAACCACAGGGCTCTGTGGTCGCCAGGAGTCAACACTGACTTGACAGAACAACTTTACTTTAGGTGAAGTTTGACTTTGGCACCCTGCTCCCAGCCAAGAGGTGTACAGCCCCGGCTTTAACTTTAGCAGTACAGGCTCCTCATAGGGGAGGGGGATGGGAGAGAATTCAGGATGGGAGAGAAAGCAAAGCAAGTCAAGGCTGGCTTTGCTCCCCCTTTGCTCGCTCTTTCTCCCTCCCCATGTACCCATCAAAGAGGAGAGTGAATGGGTACTCCCAGAAAGGCAAACATGTCAGTGTCTAACATGTCTGGCCAAAATATATCAACTGGAAGCTGCATGTTGGCCATAGTTCAATGGTGAAGCATCTGCTTTGCATGCAAAGGTCGTGGGTTCAATCCCCAGCATCTTCAGGTAGGATTGGCATTGACTTCTGCCTGAAACCTTGGAAAGCCACTGCCAGTCAATGAGGCTCTTCTCACGATCCGTGAGAAGAGCTTGGGGAGGGTTTGCGAGGAGAGCGGGCTAAGCTCGCTCTCCCCGCAGACAAGCAGCAGTCTGCTCTGGGCAGCCACAGTGACCGCCCACATGACTGCCGGCTCCATCTCGGAGCCAGTGGGGGCTGAGGAGTTCAGGGGCTGTGCGGCCCCTGGAAGCTCCAGCATGCCCTGCGCAAGCGGGTTACACAGCCGAGCCCGGTGGTTCACCCAATCTGTAAAAATTGGGCTAGGCTCCCTTAGCCCCATTTTTGCAGACCATGTGAATAGCCTCAATGTATACAATATTGAGCTAAATGGACCAAAGGTCCAACTTCATATAAGGCAGCTTCCTATGTTCATGTGGGTCTTTTCATGAGGCCTCTCCTATTTGCACAGTTGCAACTTCCCTTTTTCACACACTCACAATCATGTGAATGGTGGTCATGTCAACAACCCCCTATGGAATGGAAGTGCCAATTCATACTATCAGTGCCTCCATGCACTGCCAATCCACAAGTTCACCCACAACCCTGCGCTCTCCCAATGTGCCCATTTGGGGCCTTTAAATATATGAACCAGGGCTAAGCTGAATCAGATCAGTATTTCACTGATTAAACACCTGGAAGATTCCATCTGATTCTAAACTTGAACCAGCAAATTGCACAGCACAACTCATATCCAGAATCAAATCTTGTTAAATCAATACAAAAAGAGAAAATAAAGGATCTCTTCTCCTGTGATTCTAAAAGAATAGCAAAATACATTTTCTGAGCTTTTCATGTAATTTTCAACATGTCTGTGTTTTGGTATGTGTTGTGGATGCTCTGCCAGACTAAATGATGGAGGCGAAAGCTATGGGTCGCTTGTGTTGGAAGTTAAAGGACTTTGCGCTGTCTCTTGTCTCAGACAGTGGAGGACAGTCTAGTGAGTCAGAGGGCTAGAGGGTCAAGACATTGGTCATCCCTTCTCCACTGCTCTGATGCTATCCCTTTGAAATGTAGATTGCTACTCTTAGGGGATTCAACTTCCTCCTTCCTCTCTCTCTTCCTACCTGCCCGCCTACCTTGCAACATGGCAAGCCTCTCTCCCTGAACCATATGTGCAGAGAGGATGCAGAATCCATCTGCATCCAGCTAGATAGATAGATTAGAGATCCTAACTCCTCACTTTCCTATCTAGAATGGAGTTCCTTAATAAATGCCTTATATATTGATTTGAAACTATGAATCGGCTCCAAGTTACTTTACTCTCAGCATACACGCATGCCCAACTAAACTACCACTGTGTTGTGCCTCTGTGCATTCTACTATAATGAGAAAGGGATTCTCTCACCACAGAGAATTTCCAACAGCTTGGCCTCTTGAAATGCCTGTTCACATTGTTCAGACCAGTCCTAATGCTTTCCCTTCTGAAGCAATTGATTTTCAAGCAATAAAGTACAGTTGCCAGAAATTTGTGGTAATGGTTGACAAACTCAATAAACGAACGAACCTGTGAGACGTTCTCTGGATGTGATACTCCTAATACAGCTTTTATTTTGTCAGATGGTTTGTGTAATGCTTCTGCATCAATAATATGTCCATAGTACATGTCTGAGTCTGTGAAAAACTTGCATTTATCATGACTTGTATGCAGTCCATATTCTTCCAGTCTTTTTAGGACTTGTGCCAGATTGTTTAGATGCTCCTCATCACTGGACCCTGTCACAATGATGTCATCAAGATAACACCTACAGTCAAGTATGCCTTGAAGTACTTAAGCAATGGCCTTCTGGCACATCACAGGTGCTGATGCCACTCCAAACACCAGGTGATTGTACTGGAACAGTCCTTTTTGTGTGTGTTGATGGTCAAAGATTTCTATGTAGTTCCCCCACATCCATTTGTAGATAAGCCTGTGCTACATCCAGTTTGCTAAATTTCCATCCACCAGCTAATAACAACAAGGTAACTTCAATACGAAGTAAGGATAGGAATAATGTTCAAGTCTCAACATTTTGGAGTCACCACAAATCCGTATTGAGCCATTCTTCTTTGTGATGGGAACAACTGGTGTAGCTGACTTACTCCAATCAACCTTTGTTAATATGCTCATGGTTTCAAGTCTTTCAAGTTATTTTGCTACAGCATTCTTCATAGCAAGTGGAACCTGTCGAGCTTTTAAGCATTTTGGCTGGGCTGCCTCCACCAAAATGATGCTAGTCTTAATATTCTTCAGCTGACCAATACTCTGCTCGAAAAACCTGAGAAGCAGTAGACAAAAGGGTGTACAGCCTGTGCATCAGTTCTCCCAGACACTTAGAGAATCTTGATAGATTTCCAGTCTAACTGGATTGCCCTTAAGCAACTGAAGCCAAATAGTGCTGCCACCCCTGCCATGGGCACGACATATAGATTAAACTTTTTAGACTGGCCATTATACTGAACTGCCACAGGACACACTTCAAGAGGAGATAGTATGTGTCCTGTGTATGTCTTCAGTTTGATGGCAGCTGAATGCATGTGCACATCGTTGAATTTCTTTCCATACCCTTTCTGAGAAATAACAGACACAGCCGAGCTGGTGTCTAGTTCCATACGAAGTGCTTTGCCTTCTATTGGGGTGGGTGGGTGATCCATACTCTGTATCCTCATCTTGAAAAGACGGAGCCTGTACACACGCAATTCTTAAAGCAGTTAAGGAGGACAGCAGGTAGCAAGCATGAATTGCCCCCTTTGCTAAGCAGGGTCCACCCTAGTTTGCATTTGAATGGAAACTACATGTTTGAGCACTCTAAAATATTCCCCTTAAGACATGGGGCTGCTCCAGGAAGAGCACCTGCATGCTTGCATGCAGAAGGTTCCAAGTTCCGTTCCTAGCATCTCCAAGTTTCTTCTAGAGAACTCTCCTCGAGTTATTCCCAGCAAGAAGGATTCTGGCCTCTTAGGAAATGTCATTTAAAAAATTTTCTTCAACTCATTATATATCATATCCCAAATGGCCTTTGCCTTCCCGCATGACCACCATATATGAAAGAAAGTTCCTTCACATTGTCCACATTTCCAACATTTATTTGAAACATTTTTATACATTAATGCTAATTTGTTCAGTGTCAAATACCACCTGTACATTATCTTACAACAATTTTCTTTTAAAGTATAACAGGCAGTGAACTTTAAATCAGTTTTCCATAATTTTTCCCAAGCTGCCATCTCTATATTATGACCCACATCTTGAGCCCATTTTATCATAGTCGTTTTAACCACTTCATCTCTTGCCTCCTCCAAAAGCAACAAATAATACATCTTAGAGACTAATTTTTCATCACTTTCACACAGCTCCTTCTCAGATCTCGACATCTGAACCTCAAATCCAGCTTTAAGATCCTTCTTGTAAATTTCGTTCAGCTGATGGTACTGAAACCAGTTGCTAATCAAATTTTGGACTTCAACTAGATTTTTTAATTTACAGCCCTTATCTTGAAAACATAACAAATCTATATAGGTACCCCATTCAGACTGTATATTTATCTCTTTATGTGCCAAAACTTCAATCAGGGATACCCATAATGGAGTTTTATGTTCCAGCCATGTTTTATATTTTATAGGCGTGTGTCCGAACCGGTCCGGCGGCCATTCTATAGAATGGCCGAACTGCCGGACCGGTTCTGCCCTGGTTGGTCCGGGTCCGGGTGGGGGGGGTATTGCTTTAAGGGCGGGAGGGCTTGTTTACCCCTCCCGCGCCTCTTTGCCCCCGCCAGTGGCCGTAATCTACTGTAAAATTGGGGCACTGGAAACCAGCCGCCCCAGCCGCCGCCGCTTCCGCCGCGCCCCCCCCCACGAGCAAATTAGAGATAAAAAAGGCTACTGCCTACAAGGAAAGGCTACTGCCGCCCTGCCGCCCCCCCACCCGCCACCCGCCACCCCCCCACGAGTGCTCACCAAGTTAGAAGAACTTAGAGAGGAGCTCGCGAACAGAGCTCCTCTCTTATCGAAGCCTCTGGCCCAACTGGGGCCTTGGGCGCGTGCGCACGCGCACTAGAGCTCTTTAGCCTATAGAGCTTTTGCAGGAGGCCCGGTCTACCCGCCGGGAAGAAGCCGGGTAGACCGGGCCTCCGGCGATCGGAGGCCCGGTCTACCCGCCGGGAGGAAGCCGGGTAGACCGTGCCTCCGGCGATCGGAGGCCCGGTCTACCCGGCTTCCTCCCGGCGGGTAGACCGGGCCTCCGGCAAAAGCTCTATAGGCTAAAGAGCTCTAGTGCGCGTGCGCACGCGCCCAAGGCCCCAGTTGGGCCGGAGGCTTCGATAAGAGAGGAGCTCTGTTCGCGAGCTCCTCTCTAAGTTCTTCTAACTTGGTGAGCACTCGTGGGGGGGTGGCGGGTGGCGGGGCGGCAGGGCGGCAGTAGCCTTTCCTTGTAGGCAGTAGCCTTTTTTATCTCTAATTTGCTCGCGGGGGGGCGCGGCGGAAGCGGCGGCGGCTGGGGCGGCTGGTTTCCAGCGCCCCAATTTTACAGTAGATTACGGCCACTGGCGGGGGCAAAGAGGCGCGGGAGGGGTAAACAAGCCCTCCCCGCCCTAAAAGATAGGCTCCCCTTTGGTGCTGGTCCGGACTGCTCCGGACCATGCACATCACTAATATTTTATCCACACTCGCATTAGACTCCTTCTTACATAGTGATAAAGAAAATCTTTATGCACTTTAGTTTTATCGTACCACAAATAAGAATGCCATCCAAACCTTCTATCAAATCCTTCCAAATCAAGAATTCTGGGATTTCTTACTGTTATCTAGTCCTTCAACCACGTCAAACAAACAGCATCAAAATACAACCTTAAATCCAGCAGGGTAAGACCACCTCTTTCTTTAGCATCTGTTAAATTTGTAAATTTAATCCTTGGTCTTTTCCCTTGCCAAACAAATTTAGTTATGTCCTTTGGCCATTGCTTAAAACAAGTTAACATATTAATTATAGGAATAGTCTGAAAAAGAAACAACATTTTAGATAAAACATTCATCTTGACAACTGAAATTCTTCCCATTAAAGATAAATTCATTCTAGTCCATCTTTGCAAATCAATTTTTACTGTATTCCATATTTTGACTTAATTATTTGAAAACAACAAAGAATTTGTATTTGTCAGCCAGACACCCAAATATTTAATTTTCTTCTCCACTTTCAATTCGCTTATTTCATAGAGTCTATCCTTAGATTTCTGGTCCATATTCTTTGTCAACACCTTCATTTTAGTCTTATTTATATAAAACCCAGCCAATTGGCCAAATTGTTCTATTTTTTCCAAGAGCCTTCCGATCTTCTCTAATGGATTTTCAAGAAAAAACATCACATCATCCGCAAAGGATCTAAGGACGGAGGCAGTTCTGAATGGTTCTATCTCAGACACCACAAACCAGCTGATTTTGCAGAATCAATTGCAAGGTGTCTCCAAAGTTACAGGATTCTGCTAGTCTCTGTAATGCAATAGCATAAGCCACAATGGCTTCCCCTACCTGTTGATTCCTTTTGTGAAAGCAAAAACGTTCAGCAGTTTCCAAGGACTTAGGTGAAAAATGGACCTGAAGCAACCTCACCAGTTCAGCAAACGACTTAGATTAGTGTTTCTTAACCTTGGGTCCCCAGATGTTGTCTGACTACAACTCCCAGAATCCCCAGCCACAAAGGCCATGTCTGGGGATTCTGGGAGTTGTAGTCCAACAACATCTGGGAGCCCAAGGTTAAGAAACCCTGACTTAGAGCATGACTTATGTAGATATGTCAAACTGCAAAGCAAACAGTATGTTTGACCTCCCACATCGTTTAATAATTCTGGCACCTTCTTCTCCTCTAGAGTATCACAGAGTATGAACTATTGCTCCAGTTGCTCAACATATGTGGCCCAGTCCTCCACAGAATCATCAAAATGTCCATATTTTCTCTTTGGGAACCCATATCTATTTATTTCATGAGGCTGTTAACATGCCCACACCTGCCTCCACTGCCTAGAAAGGTCCTTCCTTTAACTTGACTGCAAAAAAAGCCTTGAGCCTAGTCCTCTGCAAGGCCTCTGGGCCTAAATAACCAACAACAGCTACTCACTTGTGGATTTTGCAGAAAACAGGAGTACTGCCATCCCAGGAGGATCCCATCCTTGTTGCCACTGTTATGTTCGTGGATCATACACAAAATCCTCAGTAACAAGTTCTTTATTAACAGTGAGCTTCTGGGGCAGCCAGCAGCTTCTTAAAGTGAATACTACAGAAGCCCCCTAGAGGCTTGGCCTGGCAGTGCATACACAACCATATGCAACACTAACACCACTTCCCCATCTTTATAAAATCATTTTGTGTTTTCTGTTCAGAGCTGAGATCACAGTGAACTTTGATTGACAGAAAGATTATCTAATAAACCTTCACCACAGACTAATTAATCACTTTGAATCCAACACTAAATTGGCCAGCATTAAATGCAAAAGAGCTGGGTGTTGTTGAAGATCATTTTCAAATGAACTTAGTTAACAACGAAATACAGCCTGGTGAAAACACCAACAATGCTGCACTGCTAGTGAGCAATCTTCTTTATCAATTTGCTTATTTAAACTAGGAAGAAGCTAAAAAAAAAAACCTTCCTCCATGATGTTCTGCACAACCCAGCTCACTTTAGTGAAGAGAGATATAGGAAGATTAAGAGCTGGCACATTGGGTGGTGTGGTTTGTGCCCTCAAGAATCTATGTGTTAAAAAATGATGCTTGACTTGCAGCACCGGGGGGCGGGGGTGGCTCCAAAGGCCTTTAGGTACAGACTCCAAAATTACCTAGGTGCACCTCTACTAGGTTTCTAGGAGAAATACAAAGTGCTAGTGCTCACCTTTAAATCCCTAAATGTCTTGGACTCAGGTTACCTAAGAGAATGCCTTCTTCTGCACAATCCCCACCACTCAATGAGGTCTTCTGGGGAGGTCCGACAACTTGGTGTGAGGCTTTCTCTGTACTCCTATATCGGGCAGCAGCGATATAGGAAGATGCTGAAAGGCATCATCTCATATTGCACAGGAGATGACAATGGTAAACCCTTCCTGTATTCTACCAAGAAAACCACATGGCTCTGTGGTCACCATGACACCGACTCGACAGCAAAACCTTTCCTTTTTTTCTTTCTTTCTCTGTAGCCAGTGCTGAGCTTTGGGGCATACTCCCTGCTGAGGTACAAGGTTTAACATTATGGTGGTCTTTAACAAAGCTTTGAAAACACACATTTTGGGACAGGATTTTAGTTGAAGTTTTAAATTGTGTTTAACTGTTTCAATTGCTTATATTTGGTTTTGTTGTAAACCACTTCATGGTTCAATGAGTGGCAGTATACAAATGTAATAAATGAATGAATGAATGAATGAATGTTGATAAGTTGGCGATGCTATACACATATTAATTTCCAATCAGTTCTTTCCACCAAGACCTTCACCATCTTCAATGGAGCTTACTCCCAGGTAAGGGAGTAGTATTTTCTTTCTTTTTAAAAATTCCATTAAACTAGAAAGCTTACATGTTTCACAAGAAAGTTATCTCCTTGTTCCTCTAGTCTGATATCTGTACACCCAAATTGGTCATAACACTCCTGAGAATCCCCACATGGCAATGTTGTACATTTGGCATTTATTTTTACAATGTGTGGCATTTTAACAAATTGTAACAAATCCTCCTTTTGCTGGATAAAAATTGGCCTAAAACCATATTCGTGAAAGAAAGGAAATCACGGTTGCTTTATGATAATAGTGATACTAAGCCTAACTTTTATTTTTCTAACATTTTTTAAAAGTTTGAAATTGGTCCAATGACTAATAAATCCCAACTGCGTAAGTGAAGGTTACCACCTGACCTGCAAACAAAAGCTTGATCTGCTCTTATGCCTTTAACAGCAGCTTGAGCTCCAAAAATCCCAGCAGCTTCCTCATTGATTGATTGATTGATTGATTAAGTGCCATCAGGTCGGTGTCGATTCTTAGCGACCACAAAGATAGATTCTCTCTAGGATGATTTGTCTTCCACTTGGCCTTTAAGGTCTCTCAGTGGTGCATTCATTGTTGTAGTAACCAAGTCCATCCACCTTGCTGCTGGTTGTCCTCTTCTTCTCTTTCCTCCAACTTTCCCCAGCATTATGGACTTATCAAGGGAGCTGGGTCTTCGCATAATGCATCCAAAGTAGGATAGTTTGAGCCTGGTCATTTGTGCTTCGAGTGAAAATTCTGGATTGTTTTGTTCTATGATTCATTTGTTTGTTTTCCTGGCTGTCCATGGTATCCTCAAAAGTCTTCACCAGCATAGTCACCTACTAATTTCTACAAATCAAGCTGCTATGGAAAGTATAGTTACAATGGACAGTTGTTGGCAACAGTGAGCAGCATCCATACTAACTTACTCAGTAGTACTACTCCTTACTTTATAGGCCTGCTAGAGTTCTCAGGACTACTACTTCATTAGGACTACTCAGGACTGTGCAGTAAGGAACATTCTATCAATCTGAATTACTAAGGAGTAACGTATTCATGATGCTGCCCACTGATATTAGCTTGTTGCCCACAATAGCTTACCAGATGCTTCTAGGAAGTCCCCAAGCAGGAGATGAAGGCATGCTCCCTCTCCTGGGAACGCCCAGAACGAGAACGCTCAGACGACGAGATTTACAATGGTTAATGTATTGCAAACTGTGACAGAATAGTGTAATGGTTTCAAAATGAGAGTAAAGGGTTATTTTAGAGAAATAAATAAATAGGAGGGAAGAGGCAGAGGGGAGGGGAGACAAGTACTTCTCCATTGAGGGCTGTGGCACAGAAGTAAATGAATCATGATTCTGTTCAATGGAACCGTTCTCTCTCCCTGCCCTTTGACTTGTAGTATTTATTATTATTTTTTTAACATATTTGTATACTGCCCAAACTGCAATTCTCTGGGCAGTTTACAACAAATAAAAAGATTAAAACATTGTAACAATTTAAAACTATGTTAAAACTATTAAAAATCATCAGACAATTTAAACAGTGTCTAATTAAAGGCCTGGGTGAACAAATGTGTCTTGACTGCCTTTTTAAAAATTGGGGAGATGGGGAGGCTCAAGTGAGATAGCACAAAAGTAAATGATTTAGTTCAATGGGTTTCCTCTTCGGTAAAAAGTGCCCAAGAAAGGGTTGGATTCAGAGATCTGCTCAGCTGCACTAATATGTAATAATAACAACAACAACAACAACAACAATAGTCTCTGGTCAAAGTAGTAAATTAAAAGGGGAATGCATAAAAGAACCCGGGTAGAAAGAAAAATAATAATAAAAACCCCTCTGATCTCCTCCCTCCCCTTCTGTGTTGAGAAGCTCCAGTTATATTGGAAGCAAGCGGAGGAGGAAGGAGGTGTGGGATCTGGGATCTGTGGGAGGAAAGGAGGGAAAAGCCAAGATTTCTCCCTATCTGTTTCTCTCCCTGAGGTGAGGGGACGGAGGAAGGAAGCATGGTTTGGGGTGGGGCCAAAGAACTGTCCACACAGCAAAACGCTACAATGAATAAAATGCGGGGAAAGGCTTCCTACAATGGAAAAATAAAGCTATTTTCCTGCAGCACATTTACAATGTTGTAGGGCAAAAATGTATCATTAAAATTCAAATTAAGGCATTGGAAATGTGAACGCACCCTGCTTACTACGTAGCGACACCGGAGTGGAAACACAGGCAATCTGGGGGCAGTTAGCGGATGTGGTGTGAGTATGTTACAGTGTGTAATCTGGAAAACACCCAATTGTTGCTTCCCTGCAATGGCTATTCAGAGGGATCTTGCCTCTGAACTTGGCGATAGCCTATAGACATCATGACTAATAGCCGTTGATAGACCCATCCTCCATTAATTTGTCTAAGCCCTTCTTAAAGCCATCCAAGCTGTGTGGCCATCAAAATTCTAAATAAATTCCATAGATTAATTATGCCCAGTGTAAAAAGTATTCATTTTGAATATCTTAAATTTCCTGGCAATCAGTTTCATCAGATAACCCCTGGTTCTGTGAGAGAGGTACAAAAAATTTCTCTATTGACTTGGATTGTCCACATGGACTACCAAATCGCTCTTGAGAACCATCTGCCTGCCCTGCTCAAATCATAGACATCCTATTTCACAGACACTCAGTAGCAGCGATTCAGAAGCTATGAATACATTGGCCAATGGTTTCTGCTCTCCAAAGCATTCATTTGCCCCCTCAGCTTCTGACCCCCCACCTCACAATACCCCCCTTTTATTCTTGCTGCTCCAACTAGAGAAAAGGGAGAGAAATTATTTATTGTGTGCCTGTTGAAAATGAAAGGCTTTTACATTTTAATGAGCACTAAATAGGAGCGAGAAAATATTGTTCATTAGCTGTAATCTGCGGAATTGCTTGAGCGAACTTCCTTTGGAGGCTCCTTTAAATGGTTCACTCAAGTAAAGCTGTTTGTATGGTAATTAAGGGAGCATTTTTCTGTCAACATCTGTGCTACTATTTATAACACTGGAGGTATCTTATTACTCCACCAGAGAAGCATTAAGTGAGGGAGGTTTTGCCAAAGGGAGTTTATACTCTCTCTGTCCCTTTTTAATATTATTACAATCTCTGATATTGCTCCTCCCTTTCCTTTCCCTTTTTCTAATTCCCAAGATGAGGGAGGGTGGGCGGGCGGGGGGGGGGGAATCCTGTCCACTAGTTCCTGATAGAACAGCATTATCCTTCTGATATGTTTTCATTCATCATTGCCTTTCCTCAGCAGCCAGGCAGGAAAACCCGGGCTGCTTAGAACAATTAGAGATCTGTCTATTGGGCATTGTATACCAGGATGCTATTTTCCCTCTCTAATAAATACAGACAATGCCCAGAGACCAGGGGTTGAAGTAATCCAGGTTTCCCTGCTGTTTACTACAGAATAAGTTTTGCCTGGTGGTGAATCTTTGTCTACTGTAGTTGATGATTGAGTCCAACTGTCCACAAACATTTTGCTGGATTGGGGTTATTCTTTCGGGAGTTGACCTCAGATTTGTATCTTTTCTTATCAATATTACCAAGGATGGTTTCAATTAAAGCCCCAATTTCAACCTCATACAGACACCCAGAATTACATAGCCAACCTTGATTGAAATGAGACCAAGGATAATGAGAAAGAATGTACACAGTATTAATAGACAATATAGCTCCAAGACCTGAACTAAAGGTATCTTCCATAGTTGCGTGTTCTGTGATCATTCACACCACCTTCTTTACCTCTTTCTTGGAGAGTTGCCAGTTTTGTTTTGTTTTGTTTAAGCCCCTTTTTTGTTCTTTTAAGTGCAACTTGATCTGCAGACAGGCAATAATTTACTTCTAAGCTGTGAAAATCTTCCCCTTTGTTATATGCAAGTGGTGTTTAAAGGCACAAGAGCAGTCCAGGGTACTTGGGAACTCTAGAGGCAGATTAGGTTGTGATATATTGGCTTTCTCAAAGCCAGCAAGCAAATGCAATGGCTGAGCAGAGACTTGAACACCACTGGAAGACCATGGCGAATCCAACAGGGTCACACTTTTTTCCTAGTGACGGTCATCCACACAGACAAACAATGCAGTTTCTGTCCCAAGCCAGGTTAAATTGATCTACAAAATCCATTTTTGAAAATTGTAGGCCCTGGGTATTTAAGAGAACACCTCCATTTTGAGCCCTGCCGCCTCATCCAGGGATGTCTGCCTGTAGTTGCCACCAGCTCTGGTGGCTAGGGATGTGCATGAAACCGGCTGGCCTGGTTTGGTTTGAGTCCGGGGGGTGGGGTGGGGGTGGCGTTCATTTTTTTTAAAGTGTTTTTTTTTACTTTTAGCCCCTTCAGGGGGCTTCCTCTAGGCCATGGGAGGGGGGATCCGTGAAGGTTCCCCCTCCCCCCACTGGCCTCGGTCATCACCGCCGTGGCCCATTTGGCTGCTTTATTCAGCCTCCATATTTTTGCACAGCGGTCATTTTGCCCACCGCCGCGCATGGACAAATGGCCTCTGCGAGGTCTTCTTTTGATTTTTGAAACTTCAACCTTGCCTCAGTCCAGTTATTTCCTTGGCCCCCAACTTTGTGTAAATTTAATCTGATGTGGAACTGTCCTACCCAGAGCTAATTTCCCCACACAAAGCCCAAATTCAATTGGGGGGGGTTACCAATCACCCCATGGCAGTTTCATTAATAGCGCATTGGCACACCAAATATGATATTACTGATATTCTGGGGAGAAGGTAGGTCCATCCCTGCCACCCCCAATGCCCACCCTCCCCACCCCTATTACAGTCATATGAACGACCCTACTGTAAGGTATTTCCTTGGGGAATGAGGCCATAGCTCAGTGGAAGAGCATCTGCATGCTTGCATGCAGTAGGTTCCAGGTAAACTCCCAAGCATCTCCAAGTAGGGCTGGAAGAGACACCTACCTGAAACTTTGGACAGCCACTGTCAATCAATGTAGACAATTCTGAGATTGATGGATTAATGGTCTGACTCTGTAGAAGGCAGCTTCCTATAGTTCCTATAGTGCCTTTGGATATTCAAAGTGCTTTATATTTATTATCTTGTTATCTTTACAACAACCCTGTAGGATAAGTATTATTAGCCCCATTATGGAGATGGGGAGACTGGGAACGAATGCTTTCCGAGCTTTTGAGTTCACAGCAGAGGCAAGATTCAAACTGGAGAAAGCTTTATGTATAGCCCAAACTCTTAGCCACTATACCATACTTACTTGTTTAACTTATTTAGAGAAGGCATCATTTCACACAGCTTCTAGTTTGCCCTTATAGCAAATTGATATTATTTCTTGTTTACACAGTCAGACAGGTGTTATTGACTGGTTTAATTTATCCAGACATCAGGTCCTTCCCAAGGACCTGGGATGGCTGAATTTTATTATCAATTGTTATAGATATCGTCGCATAATATAAGCTGTTCCCAGTAAAGCTGCTTTTTGTAATTGGCTGATGGTGATTTCTGTGGCCCCTATGGTGTTGAGGTGCTCTTCAAGGTCTTTTGGAACTGCACCCAGGGCGCCAATTACCACTGGGATTATTTTGGTCTTTTTCTGCCACAGCCTTTCAATTTCAATTTGTAGATCTTTGTATTTGGTGATTTTTTCTATTTCTTTTTCTTCTATTTTGCTATCCCCTGGTATTGCTATGTCGATTATTTTGACTTGTTTTTCTATCTTCTCGACTACAGTTATATCTGGTGTATTGTGTGGCAGATGTTTGTCTGTTTGTAGTCGGAAGTCCCATAATATTTTTACATCTTCATTTTCTTCAACCTTTTCAATTTGATGGTCCCACCAATGTTTGGCTGCAGGTAGCTTGTATTTTTTGCAGATGTTCCACTGTATCATCCCTGCCACTTTGTCATGCCTTTGTCTGTAGTCAGTCTGTGTGATCTTTTTACAACAGCTGATTAGGTGGTCCACGGTTTCATCTGCTTCTTTACAAAGGTGGCAATTGCTGTTTGTGGTTGATTTCTTGACTTTTGCTCTTATTGTATTTGTTCTTAGTGCCTGTTCTTGTGCAGCCAGTATTAAACCCTCTGTTTCTTTCTTCAAGTTGCCATTCTTAAGCCATTGCCAGGTCTTGGTGATGTCTGATTTTCCACTTATATTGTGCAAATATTGACCATGCAGGGGCTTATTTTTCCATTTTTCTGCTCGGTTCTTGACTTGTTCGTTCTTGTAGGCCTGCTTTGTTTCATTGGTGTTGAATAGTTTCACATTATTGACCATTTGAATTGCATTTGCTTCACTGTCCTTGATATATTCTTCAAGGCCTCTTTTCTCCTCATCTACTGTTTGATGGACTTGCAGCATTTCTCTTCCACCTGAGCTGCGAGGGAGGTATAGCCTATCGACATCACTGCAGGGGTGCAGAGCATGATTGATGGTCATGATTTTCCTGGTCTTACGATCTAGCGTCTCTAGCTCTGCCTGGGTCCAGTCTACTATTCCTGCAGTGTATCTGATAACAGGTATAGCCCAGGTGTTTATGGCTTGTATGGTGTTCCCACCATTGAGTTTGGACTTGAGGATTTTTCTAACTCTCCTGATGTATTCACTTCCAATTTTTCTTTTAACTTCAGTGTGTGCAATGTTATCAGCCTGGAGAATGCTCAAGTATTTGTAAGGTTCTTTCTCTTCCAGGTTCTTGATGTTGCTTCCATTGGGCAGTTCTATTCCTTCTGTTTTTCTTATTTTCCCTCTGTTCATTATTAATGCAGCACACTTGTCTAGTCCAGACTCCATTGCTACATCGCTACTGAATATACAGACAGTGTTTAGCAGTGATTCGATTTCTGACTGGGACTTTCCATACAACTTCAGATCATCCAAATACAGCAGATGGTTGATTTGACTTGATGTTTTAGATGTTTGGTATCCGAGGCCTGTTTTGTTTAGTATTTGTGAAAGTGGGGTCATGGCGATTACAAACAACAGAGGGGATAGTGAGTCCCCTTGGAAAATACCTTTTCTAATGCTAACCTGTCCAAGTGTCTCGCCATTGATTGTTAGCTGTGTACTCCACATGCTCATTGCTTTTTAAATAAATATCTGAATGTTTTTGCTGACACCAGTTGTTTCTAAACATTTTAGTATCCATGTGTGAGGCAATGAATCGAAGGCTTTCTTGTAGTCAATCCATGCAACACTTAGATTTGTTTTTCTTCTCTTGCAATTTTCTAAAATCAGTTTGTCAATCAGCAGCTGGTCTTTTGTGCCTCTGGTGTTCGGGCAATTTCCTTTCTGTTCAACTGGAAGCTGTTTGTTAGTTAATAAGTGTTGCATCACTTCATCCGCTATTATTCCAGTTAATAATTTGAACATGGTTGGCAGGCAGGTTATCGGTCTATAATTACTTGGAACCGCACCTTTTGCTGGGTCTTTCATGATGAGATGAGTTTTCCCAGTTGTTAGCCATTGTTCAATATCACCTCCTTGCAAAATGTGATTGAACTGTTTTGATAGTTGTTTATGAAGGCTTGTTAGGTGTTTAAGCCAAAAGCCATGCAGTTCATCGTCGCCTGGAGCAGTCCAATTTTTAATTTTCTTTGCTCTTTCACTTATTAATTCTGGTGTTATTATTAGATCTTGCATTTGTTGGTTACATTTTTTGACCTCTTTCATCCAGCCTGCTTTTTTATTATAATCTATTGGATTGTCCCATAATTTCCCCCAGAATTGCACTGCTTCTTCTTTATTTGGTGTTTCTAGGTTTCTTGCCATTTCTCCTTCTATGGTTTGGTAGAAACGTCTCTGATTCGACTGGAATTGGAGATTCTGCCTGTGTTGTGTAATTCTGGCTTCGTATCTGCTAATCTTCTTTGACACTGCTGTTATTTGATGCTTTATTATTTCCAGGACTTCTCTAATCTTCCTTGAATCTAGGTGGTATTTTTGGATCAGATACTGTTTGGTATTTTCATTCTTCAGCTTCTTGTCTTTCATATCTTTCAATTTACTAGCATCTGATCTGAGCCTGGAGATTTTATTTTCTAATCTAATCTTCCATTTAGGTGATGTACTGCTTTCTTTTTGTACAGGTCCATTGATCTTATATCCGAGCTCTTGTGTTGTTATTGTTGCTGCACTGTACATTAGTTGGTTTGTTTCTTGCAAATTATTGGTTGTTATTTCTGCATTGACATCTTTTAATGCCTGAGCGAGTTGTTTTTTGGCAACTGTATTTAGAGCTGGAAGTCGAACCCTGGTGGTTGCTTGGTTCATGTGCTCAGTTATTTTTTGCTTTAGTTCTTGTTGCTTTTCTGTTAAATGGCATTTGGGTTTTTGAGGTGAAGGCAAAGGGGAGGTTGCCTGGTTTTGATTTTGAAGCAGTTCAGCAACCGTGGTATCCTCTATTTCCAACACCTCCTCCACCTGCGCCTGAGCAACTGCTTCAGTTGCTGGTAATTCTTCTTCCATGTCTTGAGCCTGTGTTGCTCTTTCCAGTTCTTCCAGCTCAGCTCCTGTGAATACTTTATTTCTTATTATGAATCTTCTCTGGTCTGCTAGCCTTTGTTCTGTTATTTCTGTATCTGGATGCTTCTCTTTCCAAATTTGGTACATTCTTTTTAAATAACCTCTTCTAGTTGGACTAGACTTGTAATAGCAGATCATTATTTCCTTGTTGGCATTTTTTCGTATTTTTTTTTTCGGTTAAGCATCGGTTAAGCCTTGGTTGCTCAACTGAAGATCCTGTTGCCCACTTGCCACCAGATGTCCAGGGACTATAGCACCTGGCGCGGTCCTTGTTAACCCGGGTGACGACCGATCCAGTATAGATTTATTAAAGTTACATCTCACCATATTGTTGATGAGAGAGGCACTCTTTGTCTGGCTCCTCTGGTGAGACCTGTCCAGTATGGTTGGACCTCTGACATAGCTCTCACCTTCCTCAGAGCACGCAAGCCCCACAACCACGCCAAAGTAGTGCCTCACTGGGGGTGATATTATTATTATTATTACCAATAACAAAAAGCAACTTTACTGGGAACAGCCTATATTCTGCGACGATATCTATAATAACTACAACAATGATATTGATAATAAAATTCAGCCATCCTAGGTCCTTGGGAAGGACTCGATGTCTGGATAAAATAAACCAGTCAATAACATCTGTCTGACTGTGTGAACAAGAAATAATAATAAATAAATATTTCAGCACAATGAGTCTTATTCTTCTTAGTCTTATTCTTGTCATTTTCTAGATGGGACGCAAAGGAGGAAAGGCAGTATCTTTCCAAACACATCCAAGATTCATCTAGATTAACAACGTTAAACCTGCTAAGTTTTTTCATGAGTCTTTGATGAGGAACTTTGTCGAAAGCTTTTTGGAAGTCCAGGCATACTATGTCAACCGGATCACCTTTATCCACAAACCTGTTAACACTCTCAAAGAACTCCAAATGTTTCGTGAGGCAAGATTTACAGTATCTTTGCAAAAGCCATGCTGGTTCTCCCCCAGCAGGGCCTGTTCTTCTATGTGCTTAATCATTTTATCCTTTAGAATGCTTTCTATCAATTTTCCTGGAACAGATGTTAAGCTAACTGTCCTGTAATTTCCGAGATTGCTCCTGGATCCCTTTTTGAAAACTGGTATTACATTTGCTACTTTTCAGTCCTCCGGTACAGAGAATGATTGCAGGGATTTGATTTAAGGACTCTTGGATGGATGCAATCTGGCCCTGGCGATTTGCTAGTTTTTAATTTTTCCAGTTTAGAACATCATCTCTTGTCACTATCTGATTCAGTTCTTTAGCACCCGTCCCTGAAAAGCCTGGTTCAGGAACAGGTATATGCTCAGTATCCTCTGCCGTGAAGACAGATGCAAAGAACTCATTTAGCTTCTCTGCATCCTCCATATCCTCCTTAATAATCCCTTTCACTCCCTCATTGTCTAATGATCCAACTGCCTCCCTGGCAGGTTTCCTGCTTCTAATGTATTGAAATAAGTTTTTGTTATTCCCCTTGATACTTTTAGCTAAATGTTCCTCAAACCCTCTTTTCACCTCCCTTATTGACACCTTTTATTTCTTTTGCCAGAGTTTGTGTTCCTTTCTGTTCTCTTCATTTGGGCAGGCCTTCCAATTTCTGAAGGAAGTCTTCTTCCCCTTTATAGCTTCCTTGACTTTAGCTGTTAGCCATGCTGGCATCCTCCCAGTCTTGGTGGTACCTTTCCTCCTTTTGGGTATACATTCTAACTGGGCTTCTAGTATTGTGGTTTTGAGTAAACTCCATGCATTCGGGAGCAAAGTGACTCTCCTGATTTTGCCTTTTAGTTTTCTCTTCACCATACTCCTCATTTTGGAGAAGTTTCTTCTTCTGAAATTTAAAGTGTCTATGTTAGACCTCCTTGGTGATTCTCTCCCCATATGTATGCTGAATTTGATCGCACTATGGTCTCTGTCCTCTAAAGGGTCGATGAAACTGACATCCTGCACCAGGTCCTGGGTTCCACTAAGTCCAAGGTCACCTTCTCTCCTATTGGTTTCATAACCAACAGTTCTAGGGTACAGTCATTCAACGTATCTAGAAATTTGACCTCTTTGTCATGACCTGACTGTGAATTTACCCAATCTATGTGTGGGTAATTGAAGTCACCCATTTTTACTGCCCTGCCTCTCCTTGATGCCTCCCTGATTTCCTTCTGCAACTCCCAATCAGTGTCAGCATTTTGATCCAGAGGGCGATAGCACATCCCCAGTAGCACATTTACTTTCAGGTCTTGTATTGTCATCCACAGGGTTTCAATGGAGGACTCCAGTCCTCCTAGGTTTTCTACATTGTTAGATTCTATCCCTTCTTTAACATATAGTGCTACTCCACCTCCAAGGCACCCCTCCCTGTCCTTTGAGTTTATATCCAGGGATAACAGTACACCACTGGTTCTCACTGTTCCACCAAGTTTCTGTTGTGCCCACTATATCTATCTCTGTGTTAGCAACCAAGCACTCCAGCTCGCCCATCTTGGCACAGAGGCTTCTGGCATTGGCATTTAAGCACCTATATGCTGAATCTTTTACCTGGTATGTGCTATCTTTCCTTTGGCTCTTTGATTTCTTTGACCAGCTAGCACATCCTTCTGTCTATTCTTTATGTGGTTCTACTCTGTCCCCTTCTGTTTTATCTGAATCCTTTGCACCCTCACACCTTAAGGGATGGCATTTGCTGAACCGGATACTGCCCAGCTTCTGTCGGCTATTCCACAGGCATCATTTTTAAAGCTGTTCTACAACCTTTTTTATTTTAAGCACCAGCAGTCTGGTTCCATCTTGGTTAAAATGCAACCCGTCCCTCTTGTACAGGTTTGTATCTCAGTGCCTAACAAATCTAAATCCCTCCTCCCGGCACCAACATGTCATCCACATATTGAGACCCCTCAGCTCTGCCTATCTCGTAGGGGTGTGCAATTCGGATTTTCTGTGTTTCGATTTGTAACTGAATCGAAACAACCCTGATTCGATTTGGATCCAAATCTGACCCATCCGAATCACCCCAAATTCGATTCGGATCCGAATCGCGGCTGATCCGAATCGAATTGATTCGGGTTTTGGATCTGTCCTGTTAATTTCCCCAGTTTCCCAGCTTTCATTTTTTTTAAAAAAGCTAAGCTCTAGCCCTTATAGAAGTGGAGTTATGGAGCAAAATGTGTGGTCACTATTTTTTAAGTGTTCGGATCCTTTGGTGTATCATAACTTTCACTCAATGAATCCTTATGAGGATTCATTACACACCTTCATTTCTTCTATTCATTTTGACTGTCTTTTAGACAGTGCCATTTGTCAACTGCCATGTGCCAACTACACCCCACTCCCACCCACAAGGCAGTGAGGTACTACTCAGTTTAAGTTAAGTGCCTAATGGGTAGAGGCTACCACCCAAATTGCAAAGGAATTGGACAAAGGGCTGATTTTTGGTGAATTGTTGAAGGTTTAGTGTCTTTGAGGCAGATTTGGGGCATAAAGTGGGATTTGGGGTGGAAGAGTGTTGTGAGGTGGTAGTGCCTAATTGGTGGAGGCTACCACCCAAATTATTATTATTTATTATTATTTATTTATTTATTTATTTTTACATTTATATCCCACTCTTCCTCCAAGGAGCCCAGAGCGGTGTACTACATACTTGAGTTTCTCTTTCACAACAACCCTGTGAAGTAGGTTAGACTGAGAGAGAAGTGACTGGCCCAGAGTCACCCAGATAGTTTCATGGCTGAATGGGGATTTGAACTCGTGTCTCCCAGGTCCTAGTCCAGCACTCTAACCACTACACCATGCTGGTTCTCTAATTGCAGAGGGATTGGGCAAAGGGCTAGTTTTTGGTGAATAGTTGAAGGTTTAGTGTCTTTGAGGAAGATTTGGGGCATAAAGTGGGATCTGGGGTGGAAGAGTGTTGTGAGGTGGTAGTGCCTAATTGGTGGAGGCTACCACCCAAATTGCAGAGGGATTGGGCAAAGTGTTGGTTTTTGGTGAATAGTTGAAGTTTACTCATCTTTAAGGTTTTTCCCTATAAGGTATAATGGAGGTTTCAGCAGCCCCATAAGTGCACTTGGAGGTCACTGGGGTGGCCCAGAGTGAGTGGTGGTGTAGTGCACATAGGGTGCCAGCCACTCCCATGGGGTTGCTAACCCATGGGGTACAGGGTTCTGTTGTTTCTGAGGTGGTCTGAGTGTAGATTCTATGGTAGCAAATGAGAGTGGATTCATGGTTTGTATTGAAAATCTCATTTGCTACCAGAGACTCTACTCTCAGAACACCTCAGAAACAACAGAATCCTGAACCCCATGGGCTAGAAACCCATGGGGGTGGCTGGCACCCTCTGCTCACTACACCACCACACACTCTGGGCCACCCCAGCACCCCCCAAGTGCAGTTATGGGGCTGCTGAAACCTACACGATTTCCTATGGAAAACTTCAACAATTCACCAAAAAAACAGCCGTTTGCCCAATCCCTCTGCAATTTGGGTGGTAGCCTCTACCCATTAGGCACTTAACTTAAACTGAGTAGTACCTCACTGCCTTGCGGGTGGGAGTGGGGTGTAGTTGGCACATGGAAGTTGACAATTGACAATTGGCACAAAACTGTCTCCTCCCCAGCACTGCCTAACAGCCTGTCTAGCTGCGTGATGTCCACAACCTTCGCACCAGGCAGGCAAGTCACTGTGTGGTCAACACGCGGGTCATAAACCCATCTCTCTATACCTCTACTGATTGAATCGCCCTCTACAAGGAGGCCCTCACCCCCGGAGGAGTATCCCCTGTGCAACAGAATATGAGCTCATCATCCATGGAAGGGGTCCCTTCTAAAGGAGCATTTCCTTCTTCCTCAAACTGATGTCCTCTTTCCCTAAGACCTTCATTCTCCCTGACAGCATAGGAGCTGTCAGCCTTGGAGTGGAATGCCTCCACCACATGCCTGAAGGTCTTGTCCACATGTCTCTATGTCTCTCTCTGAGCTTCTCCAGATCCGCCACCTTGGTCTCGAGGGAATGAACCAAGGTCTTGAGGGAACGGACTTGTTCCCTGAGAGCCAGGAGCTCCTTGCACTGAGCACACACCCATGACTTCTGCCCATAGAGCAAATAGTCATACGTTTTTATTTTATTTATTTATTTTTACATTTGTATCCTGCTCTTCCTCCAAGGAGCCCAGAGCGGTATACTACATACTTGAGTTTCTCTTTCACAACAACCCTGTGAAGTAGGTTAGGCTGAGAGAGAAGTGACTGGCCCAGAGTCACCCAGCTAGTTTCATGGCTGAATAGGGATTTGAATTCAGGTCTCCCCGGTCCTAGTCCAGCACTCTAACCACTACACCACACTGGCTCCACCATACATGTGACACTCTGTGCAATACACAGTGATATTTCCAACACTTGGCAGTGCACTGGTAGGAATCCTCTTCAGCGCTGGGACTCTTTGTAGGTGGAATAGTCTGCAGCATGCCTAGGCACAGAAGACCTCATAATCATTCCCTGACATTGGCTGATTTCTTTATTAGAGAGAGGACTTATTTCAATATCTGAACAATTGACTTCACTCGCATGCATATGCACAGCGACACAAAGGCAATTCATCAGGATTCCTTTGAAAATCAGTAGCGTTCGAAGGGTCTTTTACACTTTCTATTCCTTACTGGTTATACAGCGTTGCTATACAGCTCAAGTAAACGACGGGTCATGTTTTAGTGGTTCATTAATACCCGTCGTGGATGTGCAGCCGCACACATTCAGCCGCCTGAGGTGTATATTAATGGACCATTAAAACATGCCCAGGAGTGTCCTAAAGCTGTTACAATATGTCTCTGCAATTTTAAATTCAATTTTTGCTTCTCCCCCCCCCCCCGAAAAAAACTTGTAAAACCTATGGTTTTTTCTTTCTTTCTTTCCGTTTTATGAATTTTTTCTTAAATGCAATGAATGAATGGTTTCAAACTCCTAAACAAATTCTGATGTGCCTCTTCCAAGCTGTGTGGCCGATTCTCGGGAGTTTCTCTCAAGATCCATGAATCTGTAGACTTGAAACCTAAACTGCTGGAACTGTATGATTATGTGAGACTCATGCAAATAAATACACAGCCACTCTCTGGCACACTTGTATGCAAGATACATACAGCTAGCTGCAGGGGCATAGCTAGGGAAGAGGGGGCCCGTGTTCATCCCTCTCTCTGGCGGCCCCTCAGATTGAGGGAGACAATGGAGAAAATAGGGAGGGGTGGAGCTGGAGGGCCCTCAGGAGCTGGGGGCCCGTGTTCTTTGAACCCTTTTGCTCAATTATAGCTACGCCCCTGGCTAGCTGCCTGCATATGTTACATGTTTAGGGGTACAATAATGGCCTGGATCCAGCAGTGCACCTGCGTAGCCCAGTCTGTAAGATAAACTGCAATCACACCAAACAGCTGTTTGACAAGGAGCAGACATCAAAGGAGGAGATTCCACCCAGCCCTGCTTTCTTTCCTGAATGAACGATTGGTACAACTGAAGTTTGTTTCACAGGGCTACATCACGTGTGCAGCCTCATCCGTGGCTTGGGAAATCATGATGTGCCTAGCACCCATGACAGAAAAGCACATGATGCACTGAATGAATTTATCAGACCCCCCCTCAACATTCCATGCAGGTACAGTCACAAAGATGTTTTACACATGCGTCTATCACTCAATATCTCTTCATCCAATGTCTCATCATTCAGTGACCTAAAACTTAATAAATTAATTGTGCCACCATTTAAAACAATTCCATTTGAGGCCATGCTAAGTGATAGCCTAAGTAATCGCCTATGGGGTTGAGATCGCCTTGGTCAGCCTGTTAGATGACCTTTGCCAGGGAATGGACAGAGGCGGTGTGACTTTGTTGGATCTCTCAAGGGCCTTTGATACCATCGACCATGGTGTGCTACTGGATCGCCTGGAGGATCTTTGGCTAGGAGGCACTGCATTGCAGTTCTGCTCCTCTCTCTGATAGATTTCAGATGGTGGTGCTTGGTGACATCTTTGGAGGACTTCAAAAGAGAACTAAAGACCCAGCCTAGTTTTTATTAATTAATTGTTTTTTTAAATACATTTTATGTTAAAATTAAATCTTTTTATTTTATGTTTGTTTAAAATAAATATATATATTTAATTTTTTTGTCTGTTAACCACCCCCCTCCAGCCCCATTTCTTTCTCTCCCCCTCCAGCCCCATTTCTTTCTCTCCCCCCTCCAGCCCCATTTCTTTTTCTTCCCTCCTCCAGCCCCATTTCTTTCTCTCTCCCCTCCAGCCCCATTTCTTTCTCTCCCCCCCTCCAGCCCCATTTCTTTCTCTTCCCCCCTCCAGCCCCATTTCTTTCTCTTCCCCCCTCCAGCCCCATTTCTTTCTCTTCCCCCCTCCAGCCCCATTTCTTTCTCTTCCCCCCTCCAGCCCCATTTCTTTCTCTTCCCTCCTCCAGCCCCATTTCTTTCTCTTCCCTCCTCCAGCCCCATTTCTTTCTCTCTTCCCTCCTCCAGCCCCATTTCTTTCTCTCTCCCCTCCAGCCCCATTTCTTTCTCTTCCCTCCTCCAGCCCCATTTCTTTCTCTTCCCTCCTCCAGCCCCATTTCTTTCTCTCTCCCCTCCAGCCCCATTTCTTTCTCTTCCCCCCCTCCAGCCCCATTTCTTTCTCTTCCCCCCTCCAGCCCCATTTCTTTCTCTCCCCCCCTCCAGCCCCATTTCTTTCTCTTCCCCCCTCCAGCCCCATTTCTTTCTTTCCCCCCCTCCAGCCCCATTTCTTTCTCTTCCCCCCCTCCAGCCCCATTTCTTTCTCTTCCCCCCATCCAGATCGATTTCTTTCTCTCCCCCCTCCAGCCCCATTTCTTTCTCTTCCCCCAGCCCCATTTCTTTCTCTTCCCCCCAGCCCCATGTCTTTCTCTTCCCCCCCTCCAGCCCCATGTCTTTCTCTTCCCCCCCTCCAGCCCCATGTCTTTCTCTTCCCCCCTCCAGCCCCATGTCTTTCTCTTCCCCCCTCCAGCCCCATGTCTTTCTCTTCCCCCCTCCAGCCCCATTTCTTTCTTTTTCCTCCTCCAGCCCCATTTCTTTCTCTTTCCTCCTCCAGCCCCATTTCTTTCTCTTCCCCCCTCCAGCCCCATTTCTTTCTTTTTCCTCCTCCAGCCCCATGTCTTTCTTTTTCCTCCTCCAGCCCCATTTCTTTCTTTTTCCTCCTCCAGCCCCATTTCTTTCTCTTTCCTCCTCCAGCCCCATTTCTTTTTCTCCCCCCCCCCAACAGCCCATTTTCCCTCAGCGGTCAGGCTGCTTTTCCTCAGCGGCCAGCCGCCATTTCTCCTAGGCCAGCCATCTGCCAGCATGGGGGGGTGGTCGCTTCTCCTCCACGCCTGCTCCTCCTCCCGCCACTAATCCGCAGCTCTTTTGCGAGAGCTGCCACGCATGGGATTAGTGACGGATACGTTTCAGAGAATTAAATATATAGATGGTCCAGTTTATATCTAAACTTTATTGTAATTTGGATAAACACGTACCCAGAAGGGCAGGGTGGCAGAATGGGGCTACAGCCCCTCCTAAGATTGGCCAGGGGGGCTCAGTCTCACCCCACTGATGATCAGGCAAAAAGATTGCTATTGTAGACAATGCTGTTTGGTTTAAAAAGAGGCGAGGTGTAACCTGCTTAGATAAGTATGCCATAGTAATGTTTAGGTTTCAGATAATTTTATTATTATTAGGTGCAATACAACTTTGGTGATATCTATGTTATTAATAGTGCAATGCTACAAACACAATCAGCCTTGTATGGTTAACTAAAAATTTAAAATTTCTGTTTGTATTTTCTTATGAGGGTTTTTAAAAACATTTATATCCCACTCTTCCCGCAAGGAGCCCAGAGATGTGTACATGGTTATGTTTATCCTCACAACAGCCCTGTGAGGTAGGCTAGGCTGAGAGAGAAGTGACTGGGCCAGAGCCACCTAGTGAGTTTCATGGCTGAATAGGGATTTGAACTCAGGTCTCCCCGATTTAACCATAAATGAAAGGTTCTAGCTTTCTGCATCCTTCCCTTCCTTCTCTTAAACCAATAATATGATTAGCTTTATCATTAAAAGGTTTTTAAATGAAATTTTGTGATTGTTTTTAGTTTGTTTGCTCACCACCCTGGGATCTCAGGACACAGTGCAGTATAGAAATTTATTTATTTATTTATTTATTTATTTATTTATTTATTTATTTATTTATAGCATTTAATACATCGCCCACCCTAAAGACTCCAGGCCAATGACATGTAAATAATGTACAATGTACAATGACATGTAAATAAGGTAACATTAAAAATTATAATTAAAAATTACATTAAAAATTGCAAACTAAAATAGATAATGGAAAGGAAATTAAGTAAACTACAGGGCAAATGCCTGGCGGAAAAGAAATATCTCCAGTAAGGATTTAAAGACTGGTAAAGAGGGGACTAGATGAATCTGAAGGGGAAGATAATTCCAAAGAAGTGGGGCAGCAACCAAAAAAGCCCTTCCGCGGGTCCTAGAACTCCGAACCTCTCGAAAATCAGGGACTGACAAAAGGGCCATCTGGAATGTGACAGGATGTAACTGGATGGGAGAGGCAATTCTGTAGGTAAACAAGCGCCAAGCCCCGCAAGGCTTTGAAGGTAAGAACCAGAACTTTGAATTGAATTCGGAAGCGAATGGGTAATCAGGGCAGCAACTGCAGGAGAGGTGTTACCCTATCATATCTTTTGGCACTCATAAGTAGGTGAGTGATTGTCTTCAAAGGTAGCCCTAGGTAACGCGCATTAGTGCCTGCCGATCAAGATAATGGCGTAATTGGCGAACCAGATGAAGCTGGGCAAATGCACTTCTAGCCGCAGCCTCCACCTGTTGTTCAAGCAGGAGGCGCAAGTCCAAAAGAACTCCCAAGTCCTGCTAAACCCCTGCTAACTGGGCAAAGAGGCACCTTTTACCGTGGTGATTCTCTTTATTTAGCAGGGGGAGTGTAACTGGCCCTATCCAGCCCCAGCACAGTACTTCCAGTGACTGTTGCCAGTGTCTATCTTATGTTTCGTTTTAGAATGTGAGCCCTTTGGGGACAGGGAGCCATCTTATTTGTTATTTCTCTTTGTAAACTGCCCTGAGCTATTTTTGGAAGGGCGGTATAGAAATCAAAATAATAATAATAATAAGTCACAGACAAGCTCCTTTGGGGGCAGCACCAACCCATCCAAAAAAAGGGTTGGATCCAACTGTTGGCCAGTACAAGGGCTGAATAAGAGCAGCTCAGTCTTCGTGGAGTTTAATCTGAGCTTATTTTGAGTTATCCAGATCTTAACAGCTTCCAGACATTGAACAGCATCCCCAGCATATTCTGGAATGGCAATGTACAGCTGAGTATCATAATAACATATCTTATTATTATTAGTGTGAATAATAACTAGATAATTAATTAAGAATAAATAAGAAGAGTGCTGCAAAACTCAATTCCATAGCTCTTCTGTAATTTTCACTTAGATCAGCTCCCAATTCTTACATTTCTTTCCTTTTTTTATTCAACTGTGGGATAAACACATTATAACAATATTGAAGGTGATCATTTTAATTTCAATCTTTTCTCATTAAATAATCAAATGGTGCAGTGGGGAAATGCTTGACTAACAAGCAGAAGGTTGCTGGTTCGAATCCCACTGGTACTATATCAGGCAGCAGCAATACAGAAAGACGCTGAAAGGCATCATCTCATACTGCGTGCGAGGAGGCAAATGGTAAACCCCTCCTGTATTCTACCAAAGAAAACCACAGGGCTCTGTGGGCGCCAGGAGTCGAAATCGACTTGATGGTACACTTGACCTTGACCTTACCTTTGTATGAAGGGAGAAGAAAAACTCTATAAAGCCAACAACATTCCTCAGAAGCAAATCCTTAAGTCTTCTTACCACAGAGCACTGCAGGGCCAAGGACCTGTCCTGCATGGTCCTGAGCAATGTTATAATTAAGGAAAGAGATAGGCAGTTCATCTGAAGTGGTGTGATAAGGCAGGTGGCTAAAGGCCAAGTGTCTTCGAAGACAGAAGGAGGGCTGCTATCTGCTTGTAGAGACCACTGTGGGAGTCAAAGACAGCTTCTGGAGAAATTACACTTAAAGAAGTAAAAGATCTGTGTGCAAAAAGATGAAGTGGGGATGTTGGGAAAGTAAGGATTGGACAGACCTTGGCCATTACCGTCCATCAGTAATTATTATAATCAGGAACTAATGGAATCATTAGCAAATGTTTATGCAACATGTTGCGATGAGAAGAGAGAAATGATGTGCTAAAGTACTTTAAAGAGCTAAGTATTATTTTTAGTATTAATGATAAATACGGGTATGACATCTGTCAGCAAGCTCTAATTATCTCTAAAGCTATTTCAGAAAATGATTGTGTCGCTTTTTAAAGCACTTCAGGAAAAAAAAGTGTACTGAACAGTGCTCAGGAAGAAAAAATAATTCCTCTGCTAATCAGCTTTGGAAAAATACAAGGTCCTATCTAGAGAAGACTGGAGACTGACACAAATTGATCTGCAAATTGATTAATGTGAGTGTACTGTTCCCACTAAGGATAACATCTCTTCCACCCACATCCTGATATCTCCCCACCTCCTCATTCTTTTCATAGTCTCCTGCTTTCCCTTCTTTCCCTACATACATTGTCTCTTCCAGTCACTCTTTGATCATGTTCCTCACAAAAGAACCTCACTGGGATCACACCAAGGGTCCATCTGGAAGTTTCCACGAAGCCTCCCTTCACTGTTACAATCCTTGGCATCTCCAGGTAGGGCTGGGAAGGACCCCTGTCTGAAGCCAAGGAGAGCTGCTGCCAGTCAGTCTAACTTACTAACAAGGAGCTGGTGCTCCAGCTCTCCAGACTATGGAGGAGCTGTTGCTGCTCTCAATCTCTTTTTTCTGAAGCTCACTGGGACTCCCAAAACTATGCCCCTGAGGGCTGCACAACTCTCAGGGGCAAAACTATCTTTGTTAGGATGTTGGCCAATGTAGGCCATACTTACCTAGAAGGACCAATATGGGGTCACCTCAGGGCTGAACAACCAGTCCTCCTGCCGATGTACTACAAATCCATCATCCTTGTCCTTTGGTCACTGTGGCTGGAGATGATGGTAGCTGTAACTCAAAAATAGCTCTGAGCCAAAGTTGTGAAGCCCTGCCTTAGATGGTCTTTATATTGGGTAACCTAGATCCATCTATTTGATCCAATATAGATGTACCTAGGTAAACCAATTTAAGGCAACTTCATGCATAAGACTGGGTAATACTGACAAGAAGTGGTTCCACCCTCTTGTGTAGCATCATCACCATATGTGTTAGAGTCCTACTGCAACGTGGGTGGTTCTGCAACACCCGTGTTACACTGTGGGACATGTAAGTCATTGTCCATAATATTGTAAATTTTTAATATGTTCTGCCCTTAGTTATACATATTTCTGAAGTCTATTATATATTTTTCCCATTCTATAATATTTCCATCTAGAATGTGGTAACTCTCACTTTCACATAGGTGTCCACACCCCATTCCACATTTTCCATTTCCATTCATACAACCCAAAATATAGCAACAAACCAAACCATATTTCTGAACTACCACCATCTAACATGGATGCTTGCCCAAGATTTGTTAAAAAGCTAGAAATTCTCTCTCTCTCTCTCTCTATCTATCTCTATCTCCGTCTTTCTGTGTGCATTCATATTACATTTCTTGAGTCTTTGGAGGGCATGGCTTTGTACTACTGAAACTAATAATTTATATGTGGTAATACATCAGCTTTAGTAATCCTCATCTATAACATTTTATTGTACCAGTTAGAGCAAGGCCCATAATACAGGATTATCAACAATAAGAAAAGAATGACATTCCTGCATTCCCATTAAAGTCACGTTTCTCTGGGAGTACTCTACAAGAGAACAGAGACAGGCAGCATAGAGAATGTTTAGTAATAATGGATTATGATCCAATATGGTATATTCTGTAAGAGTGCTAACTAACATTATATTCCCTTCAGACGGATACATCCTACACAGACAGTGCAATTTTTGCTATAAAAATTAACAAAGACTAAGATGAGATATGGAAGGAGAGGCAAACCAGAGTGAAAACAAACATGAATGCTGACTGCCATCTGGCACAGATGTCATTTACTGCTGTTCATGAATCAGGCACCAGTTAGATTTATTTTGGATAGTTAACACCACATATATTCTTGAGCAAGGATAAATAATAAAGATAAACATTCTAAAGTGTTACACTGCTTGAATGACAAGATTGGTCATTCTTTCACACACAGCACATAGACCCAAATCTGAATTGTGATTTTATTGAATAATTATGCAGATAGTACATTTGTTAAGTATTCATTACACTACACGACCTTGACTGTATTGGATTGTTTATGTTTCCCGTTTTTATTTCTTGTTCATCTATACAGCTCTTCTATGTATGGAAAACTCAGAGTGACTCATCTAAGTGCTGATCATGTCCATGGTCTCCTACCTTCACCATGGCCACAGCCGTGGAAGCTCCTATTGTTGGGCAAAGAACTGGTAAGAAATTATTTTGCCTGCCAGTTGTTTCTTGCTTTTAGCTTATTGTAGAGCTGAAATATTGACTTATGACTTCATGTTCATCCTGCTCTTATTTACTTTTTGGATACAATACTAGAGTGACAAGCAGCAGTACTCTTCTGAATGCACTATAATCCAGCTTTTCAGCAGGTGCAAACTCTTGCGCTTTCCACAGCACACGGAAACAAGCATAGATCTACCTTTCTGCCTTTTATATGCAAACATCCATATTAGAGCCCATTGTGTGTGATTTTGAGGGTATCCCAAGTGGAGTGGCAGGGTGTGTATTTCCAGGCATGTAGAACACAGGTCGAAACAGGCTCAATGACAAGGCATTTCAATGTGAACAGCCAGTTCTTTCTTTCTTTCTTTCTTTCTTTCTTTTTATTTTTACATTTTATATCCCGCTCTTCCTCCAAGGAGCCCAGAGTGGTGTACTACATACTTGGTTTCTCCTCACAACAACCCTGTGAAGTAGGTTAGGCTGAGAGAGAAGTGACTGGCCCAGAGTCACCCAGCTAGTATCATGGCTGAATGGGGATTTGAACTTGGGTCTCCCCGGTCCTAGTCCAGCACTCTAACCACTAGACATCTAAAACGAGGGATATGTATCCGTATCTTAAGGTGGATTGTACTTGTCCACATGGGTATCTCTGGACTGAGCCTACAGTCAATTATTTAAGTGTTATGTTTGTTTGTTTGTTTGTTTGTTTATTTATTTGCGACATTTGATATACCGCCCACTCCGAAGACTCTGGGTGGTGTACAAAAACATAAAACAAGACAGCATTAAAATTACATTCTAAATAAAACTAAAGTAACTAACGGGGGGGGGGATAGATAAACTACAGGGTAAAAGCCTGGCGAAAAAGAAAAATCTTTAATAAGGATTTAAAAATCGACAAAGAAGGAGCTAAACGAATCTGCAGGGGAAGGGAATTCCAGAGAAGTGGGGCGGCAAACGAGAACCTCACGGGTTCTAGCACCCCATTTATAAACAATAAATGTTGTTTATTTTGTGTCAATGTAATGCTATCTAAATACCACTCCAATTTATCCACATTGTTTTGACAATCCCAGATGCACTGTCTGAAATAAACTTGGTATACCTGTGAATATTGACTGTCACCTGAACTCGACATTCAGTTGTGTATGTTTAAATGTTGGAGAAATGTATATCTGTTTTATAATAATTAAGTAGTACTTGCAAGTTCAATGCTCTTTACTTATATAATATTGTAACCCTTAACAACAACCCTGTAAAGAAGATGTATATTATACCCATATTGCAGATAGGAGGCAGATGATGTTGCAAAATCTTGCCTTGACCGGTTGTTCTGACTGAGTGAGCCCTTCATTTGAAGGGTCTTTCATTTCAGAATGGAACATTCTCAACAGCCCGTTTTGAGTGAGAACATTCTGAGCTCGGAAAGTTTAGCACATCCCTAGTCTGTGGTTATTGAATGGGTTCATGGCAGACACAAGATTTGAACCATGGACTTCCTGATTCATTGCTCAGGCTGAGAAATAAGTGACTGGCCCAGAATCACCCAAGGAGTTTCATGGCTGAATGGAGAATTAAACTTGGGTCTCCCACATCCAACACTAACCACTACACCACACTGGCTCTCATTCACTATAATAAGGGATGGAGAGAGGGAGGGAGCTATCTACTAGGACCGGGGAGACCCGAGTTCAAATCCCCATTCAGCCATGAAACTAGCTGGGTGACTCTGGCCAGTCACTTCTCTCTCAGCCTAACCTACTTCACAGGGTTGTTGTGAAAGAGAAACTCAAGTATGTAGTACACCGCTCTGGGCTCCTTGGAGGAAGAGCGGGATATAAATGTAGTAATAATAATAATAATAATAATAATAATAATATCTATATTCATTCATTCGATTCTATTTCTATACCGCCCTTCCAAAAAATGGCTCAGGGCTGTTTACATAGAGAAATAATAAATAAGCAAGAAATGTAGATAGCTCTAGTATTTTGACCTGATATATGGAGATGCAGGGTAGAGGAAATAATTACTTAGTTCAGTCATTTCCCTCCATAGTATTTCCTGGAAGAATTTAACTTGTTCACTACATTATCTTTGAACAGCAATAATATTGCCACATGATGTATAATAAGGCACATCAAGTCATGGTTCATTTGGGTTGTATTTTTAGAGCACTGCAAGCAAATATAAAAAATGCTTTTCTTATTGAGTTTTAGAACAGTTAGGAGTTGTGCAGTTAAGCCGAATGCCTTATGAGTAGCCATTTCCTTATAAAATCAAAAGCCTATTGCACAAACGCTTGATGACCAGAGCACAAACTTGACCAGTTCTTCCTTGCATGTGTTTACTTTTTTTGGTGAGTTTACGAATACACCAAACAGCAGCCAGTTATCAGAGTTACAGAGACAATGCAGGTACCGTATAATAAACTTTCTTAAGCAAGATATATCAGAACAGCAGGACAGGGCAAGACAATTTTGTTCACCTAGGACTGGGCAAAGGTTTATTGATTACTAAAATCTTTTATTAGACCCACTTCCAGGCAGATGTGCACAAACTGCTTTTGATTTATCAGCAAATGTAAAGAAGGGAAACCATCATTGCAAAAAGGTTTCTGAACATCTGGGGTTCATAAAGGCCTTGATCTTCCTTCTAGTCCTGCCCATAATTAAGTCCCATACCTTTTTGAACCATCCTTTGGCTGTTGGAGGTTTTCTTCACCTCCATTTTCACAACAACTTAAAACTTCACTGATGCAAAGATCAGAGCCATCATCAACTCCTTTCTAATAGGACCTGATGATTTCCACCTATTCCTAGCCCAGTAAAATCAGCACTGGATCAGCTAAATTAAGGTACCCTGTTATTATTTTTAGCATATCTTTTTATCTTTGCCCATCAACAGTGAAAATAGGAACAAATTCCCTCACAATTCTCCCAACTGCAGCTAGAAATCAGTTTAGGCAATACATCCACTCTCATGCAGTTAGGGACATTAACTAATATGTCCCTGCTTCCCACTCAAATGGGAAGGCAGTTTAGACAAACCATCCCTGCATGATTAGGAGAAGAGGAAGGGCATGCCAGGAGCGGGAGGTGGATATACTCATTCACATCCCTAATAACAACTTATGGACTCTGTTGGCTCAGTTGTGCCATCCAAGTGAGCCCTAGGATAGTTCTTGGACATGTGACTTAACTCAGAGGGGCACAAATACCAGCACAACAATTTTTTTTAAAGGATGTTATTACAGTTACTAAAAATATTGATATACCACTTTTCAACACAAGTCCTCAAAGTGGTACACATAGAAAAATAATGATATAAATTCATTTCTTTTATCCAATGAGGAAGAAGTAAACAATGCATTTGACCCATGGTGCATTCGCCACTCAATGGAGTCATAGAAATACCCACATCTTTAGCCAATTTCTTCACTCACCCCCAGCTCCTTATGTCAAGTCTGAGCTTCTACCAGCTTATATAAGTGCCAAATTGTACCTTTACAGCCAAATGTCTGTTGGCTATTATTAGCCCTTTAAACTCAACGTGGGACTAGGAATGCTGGGTTTCAGTTGGGCATAAGGAAGCTAGGTGCTGGATTTGGAGACACTGATTCAGAGCATATCCTGGGTTCCAGGGGCCCTCAACAAACTGCTCTCCATGGTCTTCTCCTACCTGGGCTGGCCCTGAGAGAGTGGCTTTAGAACCCCACCCCATCCCTGAAGGCTATGGGCACAGAGTGGATCTCAGGGATCCGTAGTGGATCCCCACCACCCCCCAAGATCCTGAGCTCATGGCAGCTGTCCAGGGATGCCTACCCCTTATTCCCACCCTGGATTGATACCATGGTAAAATCACCCCTTTGTAAGCATTCTGAAGATCTGTTTTTAGTATCATGTGGCCTTCTACTGTGACTTCTTTCCACCTTTTAACGTCAGCCTCCTTCCACACTTTAAAAGCTATAATCACAGCCCTGGGTAGAAAAAGTGTCAAGGCATTACTACTACTACTACTACTACTACTACTATGAATATTTATATACCACTCTTCAACCATAGTTCTTAAAGCGGTTTACATAGAAAAATTAATCATACATAAATATGATGGTCCCCTGTCCTCAAAGGGCTCACAATCTAAAAAGAAACATAAGGCAGATACCAGCAAGAGCCACTGGAGGGATGCTGTGCTGGGGCTGGATAGGGCCATTTGCTCTCCCCCTGCTAAATATAAGAGAATCGCCACTTTAAAAGGTGTCTCTTTGCTCAGTTAACTTAAAGACATCCAGTTTTATTGCACATGATCCAACAGTGCACTTCATAACATTTTGGTAAACAAGGTCACTAAACTATCACCAAGTTAACATTAAATGTGGTTACAAGCAAAACTATTGGTGCCAGAAATTGTCCCCACTGGTCCCGCATGAACAAGGTTGAGGCCAAAAATGTTTCTTTGTTTGGGCCATTGCAAAAGCCTTTCTGCACAAACTCTTTATGACCAGAGCACAAATATGCCCATATCTTCCTTCCTGAGAGTGTGTGTGTGTATCCTGCTTATTTTGCTCCTGTGTGAGACCATTTGAATTTCAAACATGTGAGGCACCCTGGCTGGATGACAAAATATATTCATCTTATTAAAACCTGATTAGTTTCCAACCTCAACCCTCTAAACACTTACATAATCCGATCCTGGGGGGGAATCTTTTTAGTACACGGAAAAGGGTGTTTTTAAAAGTTAGTCTAGAGGATTTAGGGCAGACAAGCATACATACAAAGAAAAGGAAAAGAATGATAATACTGTGATCTAAAAAAAAAGCAAATACTAGAAATTCCTCTTTAAGCATCATTAGTGGCATACAAATGAGTTAACAGCACAAACAGAAGCAGAAAAAGGGAAGCTGCCTGAAGGAAGCATAGTTGCCACACTAGTTATAAAGCCTTTTTAAAACATGGTTGCTTCTAAAATTATACTGTTAGCATTAACTACTTTGCTAAATGTAATTTCAGAGCAGCTTGGCTATGCTGGGACCAATAATGTTTCAGCAGATGTTAACAGTGAGGGAATTTAAAGATTACAGGGTTTCATGGGTGTAGTAAAGCTGCAATGGGAACAGAAATATTACCGTAGCTGTTATGTTCTGAGTGCACCACATTTACTGACAAGTAATACATGAGTGATAGTGAGGGCCAAGGGAGCAGAACTTTATACTTACTGGTCAGCAGCATATAAATTCCATAAATTAAACAAAGTTTTATGCATTTTTCATTTCTTCTCAGAGTGATCCTCTCCAAGGACCTTTACTTCACATTTATTCCAGCCGCAAAGCATCGCTCTAATATATTGTGCGGGTTTTTCCCACAAAAGGTATTTCCCCAAATATATGACTCTCCTCTCCTTTCTTTCTACATTCTGTCCTCTGCTCCCTCCTCTCTTTGTGTGGCTTCTAGACAGACACCTTTTAGGACAGTGATTTCTGTCATGGGAGAAAGTCATAATGGCAGATTCTGTATAGTAAAATCCCTGCATTTGACTTTCCTTTTCTTTTCCCCCCAGTGGAAGCAAAAATGCTATTACACCAACCCATACATATGCTTTCACAAGAAACATAGGCACTTTTCAGGGCACCTTCACAAATTTCAGATGAGAACATGGGAAGGGAATGAATGAATGGCTGTTCTGAATTAACAAATATTAAAACAGAAACAACAGTCTTTGCTTCCCTGGTTATGTAATTTGAATGCTCTGACCCATATTTCTTTGTGTGAAACCAGCACAGTGTAGGTGCATTAACAGCATTACTGATCAAGGAACATCAGGGCTCCTTCTGATGTGCTTTTCCAGAATACAAAGACTGTGGTGAGGGAAATCAGGAGTGCAAAATGAAAATGATTGTGACATCACAGAGACAAATCCCAATTTTTGCATCTCCTTGTGAGGGATGATAATGTGCATTGGTTTCTTAACAGAAATCCGTTCAGGGCAGACGACCAGTAGCATATCATTCATTCATTCATTACAAATAAATACATACATACATACACACACACCCCACCCAGTGTCCCCTCTAACACGGATTCCCAAATGTTGTTCACTACAACTCCCAGCATCCCCAGCTGCAATGGCCTTTGACTGGGGATTATGGGAGTTGTAGTCAACAACATCTGGGAATCTCTGTTAGAGGGGACACTGACACCACCCCTCCAGTACACGACTGCTCGAGGCGGCTTACAACATTGATAAAACAGATACAATGTAAATCATGAGACTAATAAAATTAAACAAGTTAAGTTAAACCACTTAAAAGCCCAGGTTAAAACGACAATTAAAATTATTTTTTTATAAAGAGTTTCAAATTAAAGTTAGTTATGAAGCTAAAAACAGTGAGTTTTTGACTCAGAATGACTGAGGTCAGGTGTGACTTCTTCAAGTAAGGTTGCAGCTGGCGTACCAGCCGTAGTTGGTAAAAGGCATTTCTGCACACCACCATCTCCTGTGCCTCATAGGACAGCGTCGGATCCAGAAACACCCCCAAGCTGTATCCCCAGTGCTGCAGAGAACGAGCAGTTGCACAGTCTCTGTGCAACTGTGCAATGACTGCAGTGGTGTTGATTGTGCAACTGCTCGTTCCCACTGCTACTAACAGGAGTAACTGCAGTCGCACTGATTGTGCAACGTGTCTTCGCTGCAGCGTTAGGGCTGCCTTATGAGTCTGAAGCAGTCCCAATGTGGTGCACACTGGCATCAAACCACTGCACAACATGTCAGCCAATTTACTTCCTTTCCACATTAATTTTCCTACAACTTAATCTGTACGCTGTTGTCTCAAAAAGCCACACAGAAAATTATTATTATTATTATTTCTTGTTTACACAGTCAGACAGGTGTTATTGACTGGTTTGTTTTATCCAGACATCAAGTCCTTCCTAAGGACCTGGGATGGCTGAATTTTATTATCAATATTGTTGCTGTTATTATAGATATTGTCGCAGAATATAGGCTGTTCCCAGTAAAGTTGCTTTTTGTAATTGGCTGATGGTGATTTCTGTGGCCCCTATGGTACTGAGGTGTTCTTCAAGGTGTTTTGGAACTGCACCTAGGGCGCCAATTGCTACTGGGATTATTTTGGTCTTCTTCTGCCACAGCCTTTCAATTTCAATTTGTAGATCTTTGTATTTTGTTATTTTTTTCTATTTCTTTTTCTTCTGTTCTGCTATCACCTGGTATTGCTATGTCGATTATTTAAACTTTCTTTCTTTCTTCTAGACCACAGTTATATCTGGTGTATTGTGTGGCAGATGTTATTGTTATTATTATTATTATTATTATCATCATCATCATCATCATCATCATCTTGTTTACACAGTCAGACAGGTGTTATTGACTGGTTTGTTTTATCCAGACATCGAGTCCTTCCCAAGGACTTGGGATCGCTGAATTTTATTATCAATGTTGTTGCTATTATAGATATCGTTGCAGAATATAGGCAGTTCCCAGTAAAGCCGCTTTTTGTAATTGGCTGGTGGTGATTTCTGTGGCCTCTATGGTGTTGAGGTGCTCTTCAAGTTGTTTTGGAATTGTACCTAGGCACCAAATACCACTGGGATTATTTTGGGCTTCTTCTGCCACAGCCTTTCAATTTCAATTTGTAGATCTTTGTATTTTGTTATTTTTTTCTATTTCTTTTTCTTCTATTCTGCTATCCCCTGATATTGCTATGTCGATTATTTTAACTTGTTTTTCTTCTTCTCAACTACAGTTATATCTGGTGCATTGTGTGGCAGATATTTGTCTGTTTGTAGTCGGAAGTCCCATAATATTTTTACATCTTCATTTTCGACAACATTTTCAATTGTATGGTCCCACCAATTTTTGGCTACAGGTAGCTTGTATTTTTTGCAGATGTCCCAATGTATCATCCCTGCTACCTTGTCATGCCTTTGTTTGTAGTCAGTCTATGTGATCTTTTTACAACAGCTGATTAGGTGGTCCACTGTTTCATCTGCTTCTTTACAAAGGTGGCACTTGCTGTTTGTTGTTGACTTTTTGCCTGTTCTTGTGCAGCCAGTATTAACCCCTCTGTTTCTTTCTTCAAGTTGCCATTCTTAAGCCATTGCCAGGTCTTGGTGACGTCTGATTTTCCACTTACATTGTGCAAATATTGACCATGCAGGGGCTTATTTTTCCATTTTTCTGCTCGGTTCTTGACTTGTTCTTTCTTGTAGGCCTGCTTTCTTTCATTGGTGTTGAATAGTTTCGCGTTCTTGACCATTTCAAGTGCATCTTCTTCACTGTCCTTGATATATTCTTCAAGGCCTCTTTTCTCCTCCTCTGCTGTTTGATGGACTTGCAGCATTCCTTTTCCACCTGAGCTGCGAGGGAGGTATAGCCTATCTACATCACTGAGGGGGTGCAGAGCATGAATGATGGTCATGATTTTCCTGGTCTTATGATCTAGCATCTCTAGCTCTGCCTGGGTCCACTTTCTTGGGGGGTAGGGTCCAGAAGGTGGTGCTGGGGGACTACTGCTCAGCCCCGTGGCCATTGGCCTGTGGGGTCCCTCTGGGATCGGTCTTGTCCCCCATGCTGTTTAACATCTACATGAAGCCGCTGGGAGAGGTCATCCAGGGACTTGGAATGAGTTGTCAGCAATATGCAGATGGCACTCAGCTCTAGCTCTCCCTGTCATCTGATCCTAGGGAGGTGGTGGATGTCCTGAATCGGGGGCTGGAGGCCATGATCGGTTGGATGTGGGCTAATAAACTGAAATTGAATCTGGATAAGATGGAGGTACTGTTGGTCAGTAGGAGAGCCAATCGGGATGAGGAGATTTTACCGGTTCTGGATGGGGTTGCACTCCCCTTGAAGGAGCAAGTACGCAGCTTGGGGGGTACTACGGGACCCGGCTCTGCTTTTAGAAGCTTAGGTGCAGGCGGTGGCCAGGGGTGCCTTTGCACGGCTTCGGCTAGTGCGCCAGCTGCATCCCTTTCTCGAGAAGGCAGATCTGGCCATGGTTACCCATGCCTTAGTCACGTCGCGGCTGGATTACTGTAACACGCTCTACGTGGGGCTGCCCTTGAAGAATATCCAGAAACTGCAGCTAGTGCAAAACACGGTGGCCAGGGTTTTATCCAGAGCTGCCCGTTGGGAGCACATCACCCCCATTCTGAAAGAGTTGCACTGGCTGCCGGTTCGTTTCCGGGTCCAATTCAAGGTGCTGGCTTTGACCTTTAAAGCCCTTAATGGTTTGGGCCCAGGGTATTTGAGGGACCGCCTGCTCCCAAGGGTTGCTGCCAGCTTGACGAGGACATCTGAGGGGGCCCTGCTCTGGGTGCCAATAATGAGAGAGGCCCAGCTGTCGTGCACTCAGGACAGGGCCTTCTCTGTTGCTGCCCCCAGACTTTGGAATGCTCTCCCAGTGGCCATTCACTCGTTGGACTCCATCATGGCTTTTAGAAAGCTTGTTAAAACTTGACTTTTTATCCAGGCTTTTACATAATCGTTTTTAGTGCTGCTTCTGTGTGTTTTTACCTGTTGTATTGTTTTTATGCTTGTATTTTATAGATTTTAAATTTGGTTTGTATATTTTTTTAGTTTCATATTTTTATTGTCTTTTTATTGTATGTTTTAACTTTTGTAAACTGCCTTGGGGTTGTCTTTTAACGAAAGGCGGTATATAAATGCAACAATAAATAAACAAATAAACAAAATTATTCCTGCAGTGTATCTGATAACAGGTATAGCCCAGGTGCTTATGGCATGTATAGTGTTCCCACAATTGAGTTTGGACTTTAGGATTTTTCTAACTCTCCTGATGTATTCACTTCCAATTTTTCTGTTAACTTCAGTGTGTGCAATGTTATCAGCCTGGAGAATGCCCAAGTATTTGTAAGGTAATTTCTCTTCCAGGTTCTTGATCTTGCTTCCATTGGGCAGTTCTATTCCTTCTGTTTTTCTTATTTTTCCTCTGTTCATTATTAATGCAGCACACTTGTCTAGTCCAAACTCCATTGCTATATCGTTACTGAATATACAGACAGTGTTTAGCAGTGATTCAATTTCTGACTGGGACTTTCCATACAACTTCAGATCATCCAAATACAGCAGATGGTTGATTTGACTTGATGTTTTAGATGTTTGGTATCCGAGGCCTGTTTTGTTTAGTATTTGTGAAAGTGGAGTCATGGCAATTACAAACAACAGAGGGGATAGTGAGTCCCCTTGGAAAATGCCTCTTCTAATGCTAACCAGTCCAAGTGTCTCGCCACTGATTGTTAGCTGTGTACTCCACATGCTCATTGCTTTTTAAAATAAAAATCTGAATGTTTTTGCTGACACCAGTTGTTTCTAAACATTTTAGTATCCATGTGTGAGGCAATGAATCGAAGGCTTTCTTGTAGTCAATCCATGCAACACTTAGATTTGTTTTTCTTCTCTTGCAATTTTCTAAAATCATTTTGTCAATCAGCAGCTGGTCTTTTGTGCCTCTGGTGTTCGGGCAATTTCCTTTCTGTTCAGCTGGAAGCTGTTTGTTAGTTAATAAGTGTTGCATGACTTCATCTGCTATTATTCCAGTTAATAATTTGAACAGTTAATTTTCTTTGCTCTTTCACTTATTAATTCTGGTGTTATTGTTAGATCTTGCATTTGTTGGTTACATTTTTTGACCTCTTTCATCCAGCCTGCTTTTTTATTATAATCTTTTGGATTGTCCCATAATTTCCCCCAGAATTGCACTGTTTCTTCTTTATTTGGTGTTTCTAGGTTTCTTGCCGTTTCTCCTTCTATGCTTTGGTAGAAACGTCTCTGATTCGACTGGAACTGGAGATTCTGCCTGTGTTGTGTAATTCTGGCTTCATACCTGCTAATCTTCTTTGACACTGCTGTTATTTGCTGCTTTATTATTTCCAGGACTTCTCTAATTTTCCTTGAATCTAGGTGGTATTTTTGGATCAGATACTGTTTGGTGTTTTCATTCTTCAGCTTCTTGTCTTTCATATCTTTCAATTTACTAGCATCTGATCTAAGCCTAGAGATTTTATTTTCTAATCTAATCTTCCATTTAGGTGAGGTACTACTCTCTCTTTTTTGACAGGTCCATTGATCTTATATCCGTGTTCCTGTGTTGTTATTGTTGCTGCACTGTACATTAGTTGGTTTTTTTCCTGCAAATTATTGGTTGTTTTTTCTGCAAGTGCAGCATTGTCATCTTTTAATGCCTGAGCAAGTTGTTTTTTGGCAACTGTTTTTAGAGCTGGAAGTTGAACCCTGGTGGTTGTTTGGTTCATGTGCTCAGTTATTTTTTTGCTTTAGTTCTTGTTGCTTTTCTGTTAAATGGCATTTGGGTTTTTGAGGTGAAGGCAAAGGGGAGGTTGCCTGGTTTTGAATTTGAAACAGTTCAGTAACAGTGGCATCCTCTATTTCCAATTAGAAATATTTTAATTCCTATTTTTACTTATTAATTCTGGTGTTATTATTAGATCTTGCATTTGTTGGTTACATTTTTTGACATTATCATCATCATCATCATCATCATCATGTGTGGTCAGCAACACTATGCTGACCACGCAAATGGCACTCACACATGTGCGGATGCCATGTGTGAGTGCCTGAGTGCCTGATGATGAGTGCCATCATTTTTTAATGCCTGAGCAAGTTGTTTTTTGGCAACTGTTTTTAGAGCTGGAAGTCGAACCCTGGTGGTTGTTTGGTTCATGTGCTCAGTTATTTTTTTGCTTTAGTTCTTGTTGCTTTTCTGTTAAATGGCATTTGGGTTTTTGAGGTGAAGGCAAAGGGGTGGTTGCCTGGTTTTG